>NC_140591.1:114212580-114812580 GCF_964204655.1 Triturus cristatus | reverse complement strand
TACAGTTATGGAGACACAAGCATTGGGGTTGCGTGTATAGTGTTAGCGGGGCGCACATACTGGGGTTGTGTACATAGAGTTAGAGAGATGCCAGAACTGTGGTCACATACACACAGTAATTGAGGCATGGGCACTGGGGTTTCGTACATACAGTTATAGAGACACAGACATTGGGGTTATGTGAACATACTTAGCAAGACACAGACACTGGGGTTGCAAACATAGAGAGGGTGACACAGGCACAGGGGTTGCGTATGTATAGTTAGGAGGAAGCAGGCACTGGGATTCTGTACTTAAAGTCAGGGAGACACCAGCACTGGGGTTGCGCATTAGTGTTAGAGAGATGCAGGCGCTGGGGTTGTGTGCATAGAGTTAGGAAGGCAAAGGCGCTGGGGTTGTGTGCATAGAGTTAGGAAGGCAAAGGCGCTTGAGTTGTGTGCATGGAGTTAGGAAGGCAAAGGTGCTGGGGTTGTGTGCATAGAGTTAGGAAGGCAAAGGCACTGGGATTGTGTGCATAGAGTGGGAGGAGACGCAGGGACTGGGGTTGCGTATGGAGAGTTAGGAAGACGCGGGCATCGGGGTTGCATGCATAGAGTTAGGAAGGGAAAGGCACTGGGTTTGTGTACATAGATTTAGGAGGGAGAAGGCACTGGGATTGTGTAAATAGAGTTAGGGAGACACAGCTACTGGAATTCAATACATGGAGTTAGAGAGACACAGATCCCGGAGTTATGACCATTGAGTTAGTGAGACACAGGTCCTGGAGTTATGCACATAGAGTTAGGGAGACTCAGGCATTAGGGTCGCGTGCATGGAGTTAGTGAGATGCAGGCACAGGGTTGTGACATATAGTTAGAGAGACGCCGGCACAGGGGTTGCATACATAGAAATAAAGAGCCGCATGCATTGGGATTGCATGAATAGAGTTAGGGAGATGCCTGTACTGTGGTTGCTTAAAAACAGTTATAGAGACACAGGCATTGTAGTTGTGTGCATAGATTAGGTAGACACAGGCACTGGGGTTGTGTACATAGAGTGGGAGGAGACGCAGGCACTGGGGTTGCGTATGGAGAGTTAGGAAGACGCGGGCATCGGGGTTGCATGCATAGAGTTAGGAAGGCAAAGGCACTGGGATTGTGCACATAGAGTGGGAGGGAGAAGGCACTGAGGTTATGAACCTAGAGTTAGGGAGATGCAGCCACTGAAGCTGTGTACATTGAGTTAAGGAGACCCAGGCACAGAGTTAGGGAGACGCCGGAACTGGGGTTTTGTACGTAGAGTTAACAAGACACCCCAGGACATCTGCGACAGCCTCGATGACCCTTAGTTTTTTGTCTTCTTTAGTGGGGAGGGGGGGCTTGATGAGGAGCAGAGTGCCTCTTAGTTAGCTCTCAGCACCAGGTCCCGCTCCCTCAATTGCCTTGCCCCTTCTCACACAGTGAAAATATGTCATAAGTTGGCAGGTATGCTCTCACCAGGGGCATAACACAGGCCCCTGAAGCCCCTGGAGTGCAGAGAGTCCCCAACCTTTCAGGGGACCACAATTTTTCAGGGGTCCGCATTCAGCCCAAAGCCAATGAGAATCCCTGTGATATGGGAGACTCAGGGGCGCATTATCACATTTTGTAAGAGGGGCCATAATTTTCCGCTACACCACTGGCTCTCACTGAGGAGACACTCACTGCAAGTAGACTGCTAATCTGCTAATCAAAGCTGCCATCAGTGCCAGCGTTACAAAGAGCGGCCGCTCCTCCGTAAAAGCGGAGGAGCGTCACCCGCTGCCTTTCGCAGTGAAAAAAAGTAAAAATAAAATGATAATAACTCCTGTCTCCCCGCCCCACTGCTGCTTTCCGGGAGCAACAGCCACTGATTACAGATGCCGCATGTTAGACCTGGGGGTCTCTAGTTGGCTGAAGTAGTACCTTAGGCCAAGTAGGGCCCCTTGCTTCCAAGTCAGGGAAATGAAGGACACCTTTTCAGATAGCCCCTGCTCACCCCCTCAGTAGCTTGGCACGAGCAGCCAGGCTTATTTTTATTTCTTTATTTATTTTATGTGTTTTTTATAGAGCGCGAACTTGACCCGTTAGGGTATCAGAGCGCTTTACAGGAGAGCAAAGCAATATACAGACAGATTTAGAATAGACCAATTACAGCTCGAGTAGTAGTATGGTGCAGCAATACATAGGGTAAAGAGGAGCATGTATTTACAGTTTACATAACCAATTACTCAAAGCGAGATACCATATTTACAGAGTACGTTTTCAATTATTCTGACCAGGTCCCAAGTTTCTGATGTTTCAGGTGACCCGGTAGTCAGAAGGGAGGTAGTGGGCCGCCATAGGTCGTGCCATAAAAGTAATTGAGGCAATATCAGACAAGAAATTTGCCCATAAGGAAGGTTTTGGCATCCTTTTTGAAGCGAGTCAGTGAGGGGATTCTTCTGATATCGGGTGGGAGAGAGTTCCATATTCTTGGAGCAGCCCCTGAGAAGGCCCGATTGTACGTTTTTTTTCCGAAAGCGTGCAGGTTGGAGCAGATAATCTCTGGCAGATCGGGAGTTTCTGATTCCTCCGGAGATCACGAGTTTCTGTGTCAGAGATGCAGGGAAGTTAGAATGTAAAGCTTTGTGCGTGATGCATGCTAGTTTGAGCTGTATACTTGCCTCCAGGGGAAGCCAGTTGAGAGCTTTCTGGTGTGGGGAAATATGATCGTATTTCCTTGTTTAGATAAATAGTCTGGCGGCCGCATTGAGTCAGGCTTTAAGAGGTGCCAGGGAGATCTTGGGTAAACCCGAGAGGGTTGAGCAGCCGTATTCCAGTCAAGCGATGACGAGTGCTTGGACTGCCATTTTTAGGTCGGGAGCATCAAGGAAGGGATTCAATTTCTTAAGGTAGCTCCGATGGAATCTGGCTGTTTTCGCCATAGAGTTTATGTGGTCCCGCATGTTGAGGTTGGTGTCAAGGGTAATTCCCAGGGATTTAGTCGAGTTCACAATGGTCGGTGGGCAATTTAAGGCTGTGATAGCCTTAATCCATGATTGAATCTCTAGGTTGGCGTTGGGAGGGGAGACCAGGAGAAATTCTGTTTTCTTTGCGTTAAGTTTGAGTTGATTGGATGCGATCCCTTGGACGGTGAGTTTCAGGGCTTCGTTCAGGGAGAGGTTTTGATGTAGATCTGGGTGTCATCAGCGTACATATGATAGGAGATATTAGCTGCGCGCAATACTTTGGTAAGCGGTTCTAGGTAGAGGTTGAAAAGGGTGGGGGACAGGTTTGATCCTTGAGGGACTCCAACTGTGACCGGGGATGGTGATGAAAGGTTGCCATTGATCAGGAATCTCTGTGACCGGTTTTGGAGGAAGGACCTAAACAAACTAGAACAGTGCCATCTAATCCCATTCTGAGTTTGAGGCGTTCGAGTAATTTTTCATGGTTGACTGTGTCGAAGGCCGAGGATAGGTCCAGGAGGATTAGGAGACAAGTTTTGCCTTGGTCGAGGCAAGTGTGTAAAGTATTTGCAACCACTCTCTCAGTAACCCAATGATGACACCACAAATGGACTCCACACAAGTTTCATAAAAACAAGTATATATTTATATAAAAAGATATACGATGAGACCACACAATATAGATCCAACATATGCGTATTTGTACTATTCCTCCTGGCTGGTTATAAGGCCAGCCAGCCCTTGTAGGTTCTAGCGATATTAATGAGCAATTCTAAAGGTAATACTAGATGATCCAATGCAGTCCTAATGCAATGCTATGCAGTTCGTAATTCTAGAATCAAGCACCTTGCAATGTAAAAATAATCCAGTTCGTTATGCAACAATCAAGCAGTTCGTAATGCCAAAATAATGCAATGCGTAACGCAACAATCAGGCAGTTCGTTATGCAAACTAATGCAATGCGTAATGCAACAATCAGGTAGTTTGTTATGCAAAAATAATGCACTGCGTAATGCAACAATCAGGTAGTTCGTAGTGCAGAAATAATGCAATGCATAATACAACATTCAGGTAGTTCGTAATGCAGAAATAATGCAATACGTAATGCTACAATCAGGTAGTTCGCACTGCAGAAATAATGCAATGCGTAATACAACAATCAGGTAGTTCGTAATGCAGAAATAATGCAATGCGTAATACAACAATCAGGTAGTTCGTAATGCAGAAATACAACCATCAGGTAGTTCGTGATGCAGAAATAATGCAATACGTAATACTCTGCAGCACCAATCACGTTGCTTTAGACATTCTCTCCGCCACACGTACTGACTCGCGGTCAGCTTCCCCCAACATGGGTATGGTGTAAACCAAAGTGCAGCTCCGCACTCCAGCCCCGGTACTGCCACTCCTTGGCAAGTATGGGCCGTGATACGTGCTGAAGCAGAGGCTCGCGCTGCAAGAATGGGAGAGGCCGAGATCATCTCTCTTCGAGCCCAAACCCCGCCCCAGGCGGCGACACACGTTACCTGGGGGGTGTGACCTTGCTCTCCTCTCCTGTTCTCTCGACTTGGGCCTCCAATGCGACTTTGTGGATTCCGGGCAGTGGCGATAACGAAGATCTCAGGCTGCAACAGGGCACACGCACACAGTGTCGCTGAGATTCCCTTGAACGTTGGGTGTGCATGCTCACAGGGCAATCCTCACAAAGATCTCAGATCTCAGGCTGCAACAGGGCACACGCACACAGCAGAGATTCCCTTGGACTCCGGGTGTGCACGATAACAGGGCAATCCTCACGAAGGTCTCAGGCTGCACAAAGCACACGCACACAGCGTCGCTGAGACTCGCTTGGACTCCAGGTGCCCATGATCACAGGGCAATTCTTACTAGGGTCTCAGGCTGCAAAAAGCACACGCACACATCATCGCTGAGACACACCTGGAAACCTTTTTGTTCCTGAGTTTCCACAACAGGGAGCCAGCTCACCTTGGGCCCTTGGGGACAAGTTACTTCAGGACATAGAACACAGCAAAGTCCTTTCAAGCAGGGGGACACAGCACACATCAAAGTCCCTTAGCCACTTCTTAGTTAAATCAGCAAACTGCAGGCCAGCCCTAGAACACACAGCAATGGGCAGTCCTTCTCTTCAGTCTCTTCAGCTGTTTCTTCCTTGGCAGAGGTTCCGCTTGACCACGAAGTAGTTTCAATCCTTTACAGTCTTGAAAAGTTCCATTACCCCCTTCAGGGGTTTCAGCTCTCATAGTTATACCCCAGTTCTGGGTGTCTCCCTGCCAGTGACGCCTTCTTCCTTTGATAGTGGGGGTCTGGGTCCTTAATCACTCAGCAGGAGATGGAGCCATTGTTTTATGACAGCATCCCAGGCCTCTTCACCTCTAGGAGCTACTCCTCCCCCTACACTCCAGATGCAGGTCAGCCTGTTGCTGTCTCACCTCCTCCCCTGGGTCAAGACATTCCCCAGATCCTATCACTTTCAAATCCAGACAGTCAATCCACAACCGGGCAGAGACATACAGAAATGTTAGAACACAAAAAACCAGCCACTTCTAAAAGAGTGGTTTGTAAACACACAGTGCAAATACCACCTTCACAAAAAGATGTGTTATTGAATTGTGAGTTCAGGCACACTAAACTTCACCTCTACATTTTAAACCTATAGGAAGATAGGCTGGAAACATATTACACAGCCTCCCCATTCTGTCCTATAGGCAAGTTGGCCTTTCAACAGTGAAAAACGAAATAGAGAGTATTTCACTGTTAGGATATGGTACACACCTCAGTACATGTCCTACCTTTCACTACACTGCACCTTTGACTTCAGCACGTCTATATGTGTTTTAGGGCCACCTCGTGCTTTTTGGTTGAGGTGTTTTAAAAAAAATGTTTTATTGCATGCCTGTTTCTTGGCCTGTTCTAGTGTAAAGAATGAGGTCTAATATAGGCTGTAAGAGGGAACTGCCTGCAACACCGATGTCCCTTCAGCCCATTTAGGGTCAAATTGTGCTAAAACTACAGTCTTTTGCCATTATTTTTCAAAGTTTTACAGGAGGTGAAACACTTAATCCTGCCTAGGAGGGTCACGCTTGCTTGACACTATGAAAGCGTAAGACCTCGTTAGAAACATATGACTTTCAAGGAGAAAATGTTACTGTTAAATCTGTTATTTAGTCCCATACATCATAGCATACATCCCCCTGGAGGCTTCCTGCATCTTGGGGGAATGTTTGCACAGTACATCTTTTAAGGTTCACCAGCTGCCCCTGTTATGCATTGCATGACTCATGCAGGCTGTAAATGTTTGTGGATTTGCCAACATTTGTGGCTTACTTCAAAAGTAAACACAGCCTGGGCATACATGCCAACAGGCCCTATTCAGACAGGAGACTCAGTTTATGCAGTCAAAAAAAGTATTATTGGAGCTGTCTTGAAATTGCCTCTGCTTTAATGAAGGTCAATGGGAAGGATACACTACCCTTTTTATTTCAAAATCTCACACGTTGGCATGTGTGCCTGTGCACCTAGTGATGGCTTTAAATCGGACTTCGAGTCTGCTAACTGGTCCTGAAAGACTCATGGCAATGAGCCAATTCATGGTTCAGGCTGTCCATTCATTACCTTTCATTTCTGATCTGGCTGCAGACAGCTTTCATTGTCAAGGGACATTATGCTGCCAGTTCTTTAAAAAAGTACAATAGGGAGAAGGCGAGAGAGAGTGCGCTTTGGGTCAGACCCCTTCAGCCACTGGCCTGCATGTGCTACTCATGGGCTGTCATTCCATTTTAAGACTGAAGAAGAGACCTGTATCTTACCATTAAGATCCATTGTGAGTTCTTTGTTTATTCCCTTTGCTGACACAATGGTATTTTAATCTCCAATGAATGGCTTTTTTGTTGTGCAAAATGCTTGGATGCATTCTTCTGTCCTAAAGACAAAGTGATATTCGCTATTTGTGTTTGCACAATCTTTTGTTTCACTCTGCTGTCAAAATAACTTATTTTTGGATTTAGGCTTTTTCCTCCACAAAAATAAAGACAAGCACACAATAGGTGTTATTAAATATGCAGCGACAATTCTATCTATTTACCAAAATTATCCGCTTTACAATATTTTGCAATGTGTGCGATTTAAGACCACCGCTTAAAATGCAAGCTGCAACTTCTGATCCCTGTTTATTGCTCTCTTCTGTGATAGTCGAGCTCAACTCTACTATTGCAGTCCGCTTAGTAAAGTGTTCCTACTCACACCTTCCGTATCACTGTAGCTCATGATGTTGCTTCATTGTGGGGTTTTAATTCTGGGACAGCTGTGGGTAAAATAGCCAAAGTTGTCAAACTATTGCCAAACACTTCCCCTAACTTCCCTTTGCCTAAGCTTGTTTTAAATATATATCGTATTTTAACATCTATATCCCACTATCTGTCATTTTTCATCCCGCGCGTCGAAGTAGCCTGTCAGTCATACACTATGATTGACAGTTCACTTGGAGGGAGGGGGATAAAAAACATAAAGTCACACAATCACAGGTGCAGCCAGAAGAGCAAGACAGAGCTTTCACTCTTGTACAGCAGCTCTACTGTTATTATTATAGTCAGTATATCTGGCAGCTGTCAATGTATATTACTCTCACAGTTCAGGCCTCAGACAGCAGAAGCGATAAAGTAATTCAAAGCTTGAACAGCATGGAGGATGACACACGAGCCATGAAAGAATGGCTACAGCTACTGCCCATTGGCCAGAAGGAAACAACTCCAACACATCTCCAAAACTGAATGGATTCATGAAATCAATATTCTGTGTACAACACACTAAACACTGATAGGCTTCTTGGGGATTGTTACAGAGTGTTGAGAGCATTCCAAAAAGACATTTGATTAGGGATGACACATCATTTCAAGATGAAGTAGTTCCATCAAGAAGGCTCAAGTACCCTCGATTGTTTTGCCACCTCTGGAAGCGGTCTAATGAGCTGCAAATTCACACATTTGAGTTTTTTAAGCAATGGTTTAGCTTTCCCTCATTGCAGTGTGTTGCTCTACAAATAGGGAGATGAACTGCAGAAGATGCACAGGGCAAATAACTTCAGGGGAGTCTGAATTGAGGCCAAGTAAAACATGCACACATCAGGTTCACAGACAGAAGGAACAACTTTAAGGAGAGGAAGGGCTGGGCATATCATGAGGTCTGTGCAGCACATGATCTAAACTACTAAGGGCCCGATTAACAAAGGCCATCTGCACTCGTGGTGAGGCCCCACAGCCATGGCGGGGATCCTGTACTTGTGGCAAGATCTAAGTACTGCAGCGATCCATTGCGAATGTCCAGTCACTCTAGTAGAGTTTCTGCCTGGCCATAAAGTGTAAGTGACGTAGCCAGTGGGGACCAGGGCCCTCCAAGACCATTGGGCAGGCTCATATGAGGTGAAGGAAAGGAATGAAGAGGCCACCTACTGGACCTCAAGACCACCAGCAACCCCATTAAGAGTACTGCATATCAATCACCTAAAACCACAGAGCAAGAGGGCTGAGATAATCCTGCTCCTGGTGACAGATGATGAAGTGGAGGAGGAGAGCGAGCCTCTTCCTGAACTACTATCATCCAGAGAGAAAGATGGGTCAGTGAAAGGTATTAAATGTTCCCAAAGTTCAATCTGCAAGTTGATTAAGTAGGAGATGTAACAAGGAGGAGAAGGTGGAGCTTGCAAGCTCCATGTGTGTGAGTGCATTCTGCACCAGGGCGCTGTGACTTGCAGTTCAGACCAGTTCCGCACAGGATTAATAGGATTGCCTGGTGTGCATTAGGGAAGTCACTCATTGTTTCAGGGCTGGTTATAAATGGGTGAGGGAGTAGGTATGGAAGAGAAAGACGGATCACTACCAGTTTGCAAGGCCTTGGAATCAGTAGAAGAGCAGGAACAGGAAATAGGAAAACCCAAGTCATATCTGGCAAAACTGAGAATTCAGGGAGGGATTGTCTGATGTTGTGATGAGTGCAAGAATTGGCAGAAGCAATACATGAGTCATTGGCTACCAGCCTTTTGGCTTTGCCAGTAAGTCTTGTATTGCCATGTTTTTAGTAAATCTTTATTGTTGGGGATCCGTGAGGCCACTACCAATATAAAACAAGCACTTGCAAAGCTAATATGTGTGGGATATTTGAAGTGAACTTGTTGTGTCATATATGTAAATGCAGTGCTGAAGATGGAAGAATAACAAGTTTGAACCACAATATTGGCGAGGGTGGGAGTGATGCCAGAAAGGGGTGAAGTTGTGACCGGGGTAGCTAGAATTAGTAGAGCCAATGACAGTTTATGTCTGGACTCTTATTACATATGCATCCATTTTACAAAAATTGCTCAAAAGACATTGATAAGTGAAAATGTGCTAGACAAACGTTTCCAACTTAGTAAATTGGTCAAATACTTCTTTTTAATATAGTTCACGGGCTAAAGGAACCTTCTGCAGGCAAATATGTGTATCAAGCAAGTCTTAGGACATAAATAATACTGGTAAGATATTGCTAATGGGTAAAGAACTACTGGAGAGATCAATATGTGACTTCTAGTCACAGGTTTGAGTTATATAATGATTTAGAGGCTTAATATGCTTATCACAAATACCTGCATGTATTGTTTGTTTCGACAATTCATATTTTATGCAAGATAGCTCAGTGGCTGACGGTGTTTGTTGCGGTCATCCTTATGTAACCCATAGTCACAGATTACAATCTGGGCAACGTAGCTTTGAGAGTTGTGCCCAACTGCAAACAAATGATCATAACCTGCAAAGCAACTCAATATTTAGTTACTGTAAGTCTAATAAATTGGGTTCCCATAGGTGGTACCAACACTACTTTTTAAGTGCAGTTTGTAAGGCAGCTCCATGGCTCTGTGGGGTTTGCCGCTGAAACATGTAGGTCACACGTTTGAGTCTAGAGATTCAGTCCTTTAACCTTCAGAGGCCAGAAAACACAGAGCCAGTAAGTTAGACAATAGTAGCATCTTTAATTGAGAGCAATTGGAAGCAGCACCTGTTATATAACGCACCATATAAAATGTATATACCGTGTGCTAAATAAAATATCATTATTGTAACACAATGCATCTCACTTATGAACAAAACTGCAAAACAAAATGTTCCCGAAACGAATTGAAAGCTGTGAAGATCCTGTTTTTACTCTGAAGGTTTTTACATACGGAATATACCACCAGGCAAAAACTGCCTTTAGCGGTGTTTTAGAGAGCACCAATATCCATCAATTCTTCAGAGTTCCTACAAAGGCTAAGTGTTTCTAAGATTTTGTCAATATAATTAACAATATAAGCTCACCATTGTTAGTATAAACAAAACACAATAGGCCTGATTCACAAAGGTAAATTGAGACGAAAATCTAACTTTACAACTTTCAGTATTCACAAAGGGCATTTATGAGACCCTCAGACCCAACTCTTCAAGAGACCTCTGAACCTGTGGAAGATTCAGAAGAAGTCCTGTGCTGCTTAGCAAGAAGGACCACTGCTCTGCTGCCTGAATGAAAGGACTGAGCCCGCATCTCGAATCCAGGACTACCACAGTGACTACAAAGGCTAGTTGGCTGGCCTCCTGATCATAGCCTCAGGGACAGAAAAGGCTCCAACAACCTTGAACCAAGCACCTGGACTCTGTCTGCTGTGAATCCTATCCCCAAGTGGTGCTACTCCAGTCCTGGGCCTTGGAAGTGGGCATGAAGGTGCTCTACCAGCCCAACAATGGTCCTGTGGGCAGAACCAACACAGCGCAACGCATTACCTTGCAACTCCACTTTGGAACAGTTGCAGCGCAACGAATTCCCAACACCAGACCTCGCATTGCAGCCGACAGCCTCCTCGGAACTGCTGCTGTGCAACACATCGTTGACTCGGCTATCTCCACATTACAAACCCCTCAACGACGGCATCTTTGACAACGACGCAGGGCTCTGGATTGCAGCCCTGCAATTCCTCAGAACCGCTGCTGTGTGACGCATCCTCAGTGCGGGATCTTGCAATGCTTTGCAACCAAAATTTAAGAGACTATATTCACCGGCCTTACTAGGTCCGTGTATTTTGCCTTTAATCAAACGTGGTCAGTATGAACTTGTGACTTTGGCCTGGTCCAGCGCAACTACATAACCACAGTTGGCGCTTTATGATCCTAGGCACTATTTTTACTTAAAATTTTAAAATTGCATGTCTCCAGTTCTACTGATAGGATTTTTGTCGTTTTGGTGTCAAGTAATGTATTAAATGTTACTCAGGTTTTCTAAATTGGTGTGGGATTTTTCTTGTGTTGTATTTTCACTTTATTACTGTTTGAAGTGCTGCATATTACTTTACATATTGCCTCTAAGTTAAGGCTAACTGTTTTTGTGCCAAGCTACCAGAGGGTTAAACACAGGTTAATTTTGGGGTTGTGTTGGACTTGGCCTTTTTGCAGGGTCATCCCTGAACTTTTTGCCTTCCTCCTGTATTTTTTCTGACCTGTTGTTGGGTGTTTTATGACTCTGGGCACTTTACCACTGCTGATTAGTGCTAAAGTGCATATGCTCTCTATTGTAAATTGATGTATGGATTAGTGACTCCATGATTGGATCATTCGATTTACTGGTCAGACCCTAGTACAGTGCACCATGGGTGCCCAGGGCTTGTAAATCAAATGCTGTTGGTGGGCTTGCAGCACTGGTTGGGCCACCCACCAAAGCAGCTTGTAAAGTGTGTCTCAGGCCTGATATTGCAGAGCCTATGTGCAGTCTGGTACTGCCATGTTGACAGGCCAAGTGCACCCACTTGCCAGTTCCCAAACCTTCCCTTCTCTTCATGTCAGACACCCCAAAGGTAGGCCCAAGGGCAGGGTGCATTGGAAGTAAAAGGTAGGACATGACCTGATGTGTGAGGAATGTCCTAATAGTGAATTACAGCCATTTTCGTTTTTCACTATTGCAAGGCTACCTGTTCCCCATAGGCCAGAATGGGCAGTTTGATTATAACAACTTATAATCCTAACTGACCCAGGGAACATGGAGGAAATTCGAGTTTACTATGCCTGAACTCAGAATGATAAAATACATATTTTAGTGAAGTTGGTTTTAACATTCTGTGTTTGAAAATACCACTTTTAGAAAGTAGGCATTTTCTTGTCTAACTGTCATAGCCTGCCTCTGCTAGGTTATGTATTCCATGTCTGGTTTGTGAGTGACAGGGGCTGGGGGATTCTAGGAGACAGGGTGAGTCAGCACAGGGCTGAATAGACCCATTTGCATGTAGAATGGTGGGAGGAGTTGCACCTGGGACTGAATGGGGCTGTGCCTGCCCTCCACAATGCTGGCTCCACCTCCTGTGGTGGGTCTGATGTCCCCGTCCCACACTGTCAACGGAAAGAAGGAGTCCTGTAAACAAAGTGCTCCAAGACTGACCAGAACTGGACTAGGCAAAGGGCTCTATGCCTTCAGAGAACAAAGAGAATATGAGTATAAAAAGGGGGACCTAGACCCTAGAACTTTAGATCACTTCTGGGAAACAAGAAGAACCTTTGCTGAGGAGAGGAATCAGAGAGAGAGACTGCAGGAGGAGACTATCCCTATGCTGTGTGCTGTTTGAGGATTGGCCTGCAGTGGTTACCTGATTGCCAAAGAAAAGAGAAAGGATGTTGTGCTACTTTCATCAACTTGAAAGAAGATCTCCAAGGGCTTGAACTAGAGCTTGCCTCCTGCCTGAATTATCAGGGATACAAGACTTCACCAACCAGCAGCTGCCTCCCCATTTCCCCCCCACACAGCACCTTAAGACCCTCATGGGTGAGTAGCGCGCTCTACAAATGTTTTAATTGATTGATTGATTGAACCAGCTCCACTGAGTTCCGTTTCAGGGAATCTGAATTGCCTGCTGTTGAGCTGGGCCTTCTGAGAGACTGCGTGTTGCTGTGTTGCCGCCGCAGCAGTTGTTGTCACATCGCTGAGGAAGCGTGCCGCCGCTGCCGCTTTTGCCATAGCATTGTCGAAGAGCCTCCCATCACTGGAGAAGAGTGTCACAGTCGCAGCAGACGCCGTCGCATCACCGGAGAAGTGTGTCGCTGCCGCAGCAGCTGTCGTCGCATCGCTGAGGAAGCGGGCCGCCGCTGCCGCTGTCACCATCGCATCGCCGAAGCGCCCCGCATCACTGGAGAAGAGTGTCACCGTCGCAGAAGACGCCATCGCATCACCAGAGAAGCGTGTCGCAGGGCCTGTCGTGGCTCAAGAAGGATGACTGAGTCACCGCACAGCCGTCAAGCGTGTACGCATCACCCTTTCGTTGTCACAACATCAAGAAGACACCATTTTTGTTCATTGCACCGGGTCATCATCGTGGCGTTGCTAGTCATATCGCCACAGAAGCGCATTAAGAAACCTATGCATCACCTCCCCACGCGGTGAAGAACTGACGCATCACCTCCTTTCCAGTAAGGAACCGACCATCACCGTCCCCTATGCAGCAGTACGGAACCGACGCATCACCTCCCCCGAAGCAAGGAACCGAGGCATTACCGTTCTTGTGTGTAAGGAACCGACGCATTACCTTCCCTGCAACCCTATTGTTTGTATAGCATTACGCATCCAAAGGTACATTGAACGTAAAGTGTCGCATTTATCTTCTAAAGAGAACTAAGCTATTTCTACCACTTTTAAAGTACATTATTGTGGATTTTTGGGTTGTTTGTGGTCTTGTGTTAAGCCTATATAAAGATACTTATTTTTTATAATACAACCTGTGTGATGTCCATCTGTAGTGTTGTCACTGTATTACTGTATGTGTTCACAAATGTTTTACACACTGCCTCTGAGATAAGCCTGTCTGCTCGTGCCAAGCTACCAAGGGGGTGAGCAGGGGTTATTTTAGGAGTGTATCCCCTTACCCTGACTAGACGCAAGGGCCCCTATTTGGTCAAAGGTACCTACCTCTGCCAACTAGAAACCCCGAAATCTAACAGGTTGCATGTGACTGCGTCCTGGAAATGTGCAATTGACCTATTTCAGCCACTAGGGTAGTAAGCGGGGGAACTTTCTGGAGGTTTTCTACTTGCACTGCTGTTCAAAAGTTATTAATAGTAAATGGCTTCTTGATGAAATACAGTTCAACTATGACATTGAATATCAGCCTTACACTCCTTGCCTTCATGGTATTTTGATTAAATGGAAAACGATCTGATCTTTTTAGGTCTGGTTTTATCTTTCTCTCTGAAGAGATGAACTAAAAAAGTGTAACTGTTTCTCCCTAAAAGAGACTTCAGACAGCTGTTAAAGCCATTGACCACTTGAACAAGAAGGCGGCAATGTCCTTCTGCATGGTCTCCCAGGCTCCACATTGTCTCCGATCCTCTTTAACAGCATCCTACGCACCTCATCAATGCGAGAAGAAATATGACACAACATCTCCCACCCTGATGCGAGTCTTCTGGCTCCCCTTACTACCCGCACCATCTTCAAAGCTGGCTGCATCATCTACAAAGCCATCATGGACGGCACCCCTACCTATCTCGCTGACAAGTTCATCATCTCCAGTAGTTCTTTGCACATCTGCAGACAGGAAACTATCAGAGTAGAGACAAAGGAGCGCACAAGAGGAAAACAAAGCAAAGTTCCTTCTCCATCTGTGAACTCAGAATCTGGACCAATGCCCTGTTTCTGGAAGGACTGTCTCAACCTTGCTGCAAACACCTGATGACAGACCTCTTCAAAGATCACTACATCATGATTAAAGTTCCTGTTTTTATGGTATTTGGTTTTTGACATTTCCCTCTTTATTTGTACATATTTCTTTTTTGCTTATTTTATCTGCTTTTATCAGTACATATTTTGGGTTTTGTAACAAAAATGAAGTTTGACAGCACTAAGAATCGTTTTTAAAAAAAGTTTTCATTTTTGTGCATATTTAAAAATATACACAGTTAGAGAAATATGTGGTTTTCTGTCTTTACTTAGCTGCAAATACCAGTAAAAAGTGAAAACGGGGAGCCTTAATCATGATGCAGTAGCAGTCATCTTTTGCTGTTAGAAACAAGCTACCCTTTACATCACACTTGAATATGCATTCTTGCCTTGGACCCTATGCGGCGCTCTATTGAGGTGCTCATCCTGTATCTTCTCTGTATAGCGCTGTCTAACTAGATGGCATTTAAGTCTTCAAGGAAGGAGATGACCGGAGCGGACATTGTAGTTCTGCTAGTAGAACTCCAAGTTCTCAGACTACAGCCTGTGAAAACCTTTCTTATGATTTGGTGCCTCACTGGAGAAGCTCTTGCACAAACTTTCTGTGGTCCTCCTGATATAGAAATTTTGTCTGCAAGTTTCTTGGTAGTTTTTAGTTCTACCACCTTGTAGGTCAGGCATTCCAATCTGGTTTATCAGTCTAGATTCAAAAAGGAGCCCAAGAGAGTGGACAGAATAAGGGAGGTATGGTCAAAGCGGTGCGCATTAGAGCCGAACCAGCTGCTGCGTGTTATAATGATTTAACAGAGTTAGGCAACTTTTAGGCGGTATCCGAAGAGTGCATTGCTGTAGCTGAAGTTTGATGGAAAAAAGTAGGACCACTGATGGTATCAATCATGCTCTGGGATAAATTCCTCTATGATCACCAGAAATCGCAGTTGAACTTGTGCTCTGTTTACTCTTTTATTTTTATGTAGCTGAAGATGGAACACGCGGTGTAGGATAAAACCTAGTGATGTATCTTTGCTGATGGTGCGTTCATCCAGATCTGGAAGGGAAGAGTTGATGGGGAAGAGGAGACATTTATGAATTTTGTTTTCCGTGGTTTAATTTAAAAAGGGTCTGAATTTGCAACAGGCAGTCAGCTTGAGGAGTTCAGCACTGGTCCATAGTTATTTGGTGTATTACCCACATTTTGATGTATGGTAAGGGTAAAGTGTGTGTTTTTTTTTAATTGCCCAGGAGCTTCATGCACAGTATATATTCAAATATATGCCTGAAGAACCTCAATTTGTTTGTTCCATGTCAGGCGAGCATGGCCCTGTAATTGGGGCTAGAATGCTTAGGGCCAGACTGATCTGCATTAGGTTTGTCCTCTTTCTCTCTCTCTCTCTCTCTCTCTCTCTCTCTCTTTTTCAGAGGCACAGTAGATCTTAAAAAATGGCGAAGGACCCGCAGTTGTGGGGGAGTCTCCTCACTCAAGGCGGAATCTTCCCCACGACTGTGGGGCCTACGCCACGAATGCGGAGACCCTTTGTGAATCAGGCCCTCTAAATTAAAAGGTCTTCTTTTATAACTTTAGAGTTCGAAACTATAAGTTAAGTAGACTTTATCAAGTGCTATTCAAGGAATGGTGACCATAAACGTCTTCTAACCATGGTATTACATTATTTTCTAAACGATTACAAGGAAGCGTAAATTGCACACCAAATGTGGTGAATAGGCATATTGCACCACAATATAGTCACAAATTATCCACACTGTGCATGATCCACCTGTGGCACCTTTGGTGACGTGATGGGTGTTTCAAGTATCAGGACACTTCGGTATCGTACTGGTATGGTAATGTGTATTTAGCTTCATGGCTTGCAGAGATGTATACTGGCAGTTAACAAATGGTTTTGACCAACATTGCTAGATGAACCCCACTAATAAGTTGTAAATGCACATGAATACAAAGGAAAGTAGAAAATCGAATTTTTTAATTTTCTTGTTTTGTGTGTCTTAGGAGATACAAGTGAGAACTCATCACTTCGTTATCTACACAACGTCTCTCAGTTCAAAGAGGAAGGCCACACATGCATACACCAAAGCTCCAGAGGTACGCCAGTGGCCATCAAAGCTTACGTGTATGCAAGACCACCGCCATGGTCAGAGTATCTACCCACCATCTATGTGATAACACCAACCTACACACGGCCTGTCCAGAAGGCGGAGCTGACTCGTCTAGCCAACACGTTCTTGCATGTGCGGAACTTGTACTGGATCGTGGTTGAGGATTCTCCAAGGAGGACCAATCTGGTGGCAAATCTACTGGAGACAACCAGCCTGAACTTCACGCACCTGAACGTGGAAAGCCCCAGGAGCTTGAAGCTTGGCCTGTCCTGGATGCCATCTCACACTCCTCGTGGCACGCTGCAGAGGAACCTGGGTCTGCGCTGGCTGCGGGACAATCTCAGGACTATGACCACGCAAGAAGGGGTTGTGTATTTTGCAGACGATGATAACACATACAGCTTGGAGCTGTTTGAGGAGGTAAAACTTTGAAAGCATTTTGATTATGACAACTGTTCTTAAAACATTATATTAATTATTTTTTGAAGCTCAGACTTTCATCAGTGTGAATTGATTCATTTAGTTGTGGGTAAGGAGCATTTGAGCAAGTTTACTAGAGAATTTGTGTGCAAAATTCATGTATTGGATCTGCATGCAAAGAGGTGTGCATCTGCTTTGAATATAGAGATTGTATTAGTGACTATCAAAGCCAACATATCAACGGGTCACAGCATCTGGACCAAAATATCGAGGGACAAAATATCGCATAAATAATTGCACAGAAGCAGTGTCATCTTAAGGTCTTTAGGAGATCTGAGCAAGACATAATCTAGGAGCCCCTGTCTAGAGCAAATTAGAATTGTATTACTCATTGCCTGATAATTCATGCTCCCTTGATTCCAAACAATACAAAAAAATATTAAAGTTTATTAGTATCACACAACAACGGTTGAAATATGTCTTGCTCTGGACCCCTAAAATCAGTAAGATGACTCTCGGTAGAGAGACTGAGTCAAGGGTAGGGGGAAAGAGAGAGAGCGAAAGAGAGAGAGAAGAGAGAGAGAAAGAGAGAGAAGAGAGAGAGAGAAGAGAGAGGGGTAGAGAGGAGAGAGAGAGAGAGAAGAAAGAGAGAGAGAGAGAGAGAAGAAGGAGAGAGAGAAGAAATACAGAGAGAAGAAGGAGAGAGAGAAGAAATACAGAGAGAAGAAAGAGAGAGAGAAGAGAGAGAGAAAGAGAGAGAAGAGAGAGAGGGAAGAGAGAGGGGGAGAGAGGAGAGAGAGAGAGAAGAAAGAGAGAGAGAAGAAAGAGAGAGAGAGAGAGAGAGAGAGCGAGAGAGAGATAGATATCCCAGGGAGATCTTTGCAAGGTGGGGCCATGGGCAATTGCCCACTTTGCTCAGGTTTTAAAACGTCTCTGCACAGAGGGAGGTAATGATTTACTGTTCTCAACTCCACAGCTAAGTACCATGAATACATATACATGTATATCAAAAGAGAACCTGCACTAAAAGCGAGAAACATTCCATATCTTTAATGCTCAGAGAAGAATGACGATTCTCCAATTATCATACAGAGAGAATCTTGATTTCATTAAAGACAACGGAGACTCGTTATTCCACCAGCGACATAGTCAAAATCCTTTTCTACTTGCTGATAGGAGGCGCAGTTCGGCTGAGCTCACAGCCCTTCTCAGTCCAACCATGCCAGCGCTTTGCTGGCTCGTTATATGATTGTTAATCACTGAATATAAAAGAAAGACTTCGCGTTTCTCGCCTGCAGTCATCATCAGCAGAATGTAATTAACTATCTCACATATATAATATCGTTTTGCGGCCATTAAAACCATTTGATTCGTAAACCTATAATAGGTAAGTAGCTTTAGTTTTGTAAATGAACATTCGATATTGTCATCATTTATCAAGTACACACTCGCAGTGAAGAAACACTTTAATTAAGATCTATGTCGCAGCTTAACAAAGGGTGTTTACCAAAGGAAGAGCGCCGCCCTTGCTTGCCATTATCTACTCATGATAGGGCCTCTTTCTTTTTGTCCAATGTAAAAATTATGCTTTGCAGACATTTTGACATTGGACGCTTTTGATGGGCCTCTTAGGTTATGTCAAAGACACGCCCAGTTCCTGTGGCCGCCTCATGGCCATGTTATTTGTGCTGGCTAAGTGCAGGGTTGCCATACATTGAGGCAGAAAGCCCGCCCCCTCCCCCAAAGCTCGGTTGATTGATGTGGCATATTGCCAGGCACCATTGTCTAACTTCTGGGAAGGTATGCCACTGCACTCTCACCCCGGGATATATGGGAGACCAGTACTGCTTTTCTTCGTACCAGAGACTGCACTTCACCGATGGTAAGAAGGTATCCAATCAGATGGGGATGTGTGAAGGTTGAACGCATGACTGTGCGCCTTGCTGTATCGTAAGGTGCTCACTGTTAATGCCTCGCCTCAAGGGTTTTAAATATGCATTCCAAATAGCCCTCTTACATTATGTCTCTTTAACCGCTTTCCTGTACTTTGCTCTCTTTTGCACCTTCCATCTGGGTCTTTGCCTCAAGAAGGCTTATACTTCCTAAAGTGTTCCTGATTGTACTGAGCCTCCCCTTCATGTTTCTGCATCAAATATTACTTCTGATTCCTCATCTGTCCTGATCCAAGGGACTCCCTCTGGCAGGTTTTGTCAGGTTTGGGAAACGCACACCGCTCATCACAGATGGATGTGACCATCTCGCTTGAATCCAATCAAATCAACGCCACATAGCGTAGGTTATATTTTAAAATATTTTTACTATACTATTGAAACATCAAAAAGAATATGGCCTCGGAGTTCCTACTTTGCACCCTAAACAGAATAACGAAGGATGAATGTTGCTTTTAATGGACCTTCTAAGGTACTAGATTCCCCAAATGATGGTAGGTCCTCAACCTCTTATTTTTCCACCGAAGTTTGTTTCTTTTCTGATAATATTGCCCTTTGATAGGGCACCATTAGGTCTTCAGTGCAGCCTTAGCATCACTTTGACCCATTTGTTACCGTCTAGCAATACATAAGCACGGATAATGATCTTTGGTCGTCCTCAGAAAATGTGAATGGTGCCTTGATATGAATCTCCTTAAGCATCTATGGAACTACACGCATCTGTGATCCTCGACAAAATCAGACTTGACACACTGAGTTGGACCACAGATTATCTGGCTGAGACATAAAGTATTAATTTTCATGCAAACACTTTATGTAGATTTAATAGGTCTTGTGGTGTCTCAGTTATAAAACAACTGTTAAAAGCTCACAAGATAATACTAGTCCCAATTGCTTTTTAATTATTAATTTTATGCATTTTTATGGAACAATGTAATGTTCTATAATATGCAACCACTGACAAATGCCATCTCATAATGTAAAGCTAATGATACAATTTGAAGAAACCAGGTTGTGCTTCACCAGTAACAAGCTGGTTGATGTAGCAGCACCTACCTGAGCATCTGACCAACACCAAGAGTGGGATAAGGTTAGTAATAATATGTGAGGGGAGCGGAACTTGTGGGCCCTGCAATGACTTTAACAATCATCTGATGCTCTCAAGGAGTCTGCTAAGGGTGAGGATGGAGAATGATTACAAAGTAGGATCACCACGGGGCCCAAATATCCTGAGGGGGTGCTTATAAAGGGGCTCAAATGTCTTCAGGGCTTGCCGGCGGCGGGGCTCAAATATCTTTAGAGCATGTTGACTGTGGAGAATAGACATATATGTTTCAACTGTGTCGCTGAATTATGTCAGATCTGATAGCAAATCTTCTATCTTGGGGCATGGACTCCTCGCCCAGTTGATACCCACTTACCTTTTTTGCAGGCAGCAGCACCAGGTCCATGCATATTCCATACATGCAGTTATAATAAAGTAAGCTACCAGTAGTTCCTAAGGGAGAGGAAAGAGGTGGAGATGAATCGGGAAATTTAGCCTGGAAGGACTACATGTATACTATGTGTAAAGTGGGTAATCCTTTTGTTGGATTTTAATGCCCTCACACACCCTTTCAGGTGTCATGCTTCATCATCTGGGCTGCTCCTCGTCGGGCCGGCGGTGCAATGCCTAACGGGCTCCCTAAAAAGGGGCACTTTATCGGAGTTCTTTTAATCCAACAGCCGTCAGGTGAAGTGCGGGTGTGTGGGCCTAAGTGTTGTAGATATAAAAAAGTGAATTTAAAACAGGGTCGAAAGTACCAGTGTGAAAAAACAATTTATTTTAATGGTCTCCTTCCCTGGTTAAAAAGGTGTATGCAGCACTAGGTAGAGTGTAATGTCTCTAGTTGTAGTGCATGGGATTGGTGGTCAACATGTTTCTCGCAGTGAGCACGTGCGCTCGCGATTCGTCAGGACCTATCAAAAAATATATATCTACAATGGTAACAGGGGACTATCTAAAATATAGTGGTCTCCTAATCATAGTTGGTCATGTGAACAACAAACTTAATCCTAAAATACCTGTTGAGGTCTGGTGCTACCTGCAGAAAGAACAATACATTAAATTGGTCAGTGTGAGGACATAAAGCCACAGGTATCAGGGATTATAAATCAAACAAAAAGGCTTACAAAGTGATTCATTCTCCAACATAGTTAAAAATGTAACAGTGGTGACTGCTGGTGATCGAGCGTCAACAGCTGCTCCTAAAAAGTGGTGTACCAACATGGTGAACTACAGTGGCTAAACACCTATGTGGAACATGTAAAAACAATCAGAGCGGCAGAAACCAGCGTTAGACTCACCCTAATCAGTAGGACTGTGGGCCACAACAGTTCTCGGTGGATTCAGCGTACGGCGAAGGACCTCTAAAAGTAGGTCTAAACTAGAGAGTGACAACGGACTCAAATAATGCAGTAATTACAGCTAGAACATATGGGGACATAAAACGCTTTAAAATTTAGTAGGAATCAGGATACGCTGATTAATTAGCCCCATAGACAGGCTGCATTCCCACTGGATGTGTGAAAAAATGTCAGATTAAGTGAATAACATGTTACCGAGCACTGGCTGCTTGTGGTGATGTTGTGGCATTTAGAACAATGGGGTCCCACTTCTATGGCAATGATACTCCAGGAGCTCCTGAATTTATAACAAGTGAATCGGCCGGTGCCTAGTTCTAGCAGCCGATGCAGGCAGTCATATGGCAGCGGTGTAAGTAACTAGCTAGTGCTCCTGACACGAGTGTTACACAAGTGTTCGGGGAAGGGGAGGAGTGGTTATTAATCAAAAAAGAGAAAACACGGGTTCCGTGTATGTACTCACATCTGCCCCGCTCGCGCTCCGACATTTGACCTGCCCGGTCCACCGAGTCTGGGAGGTGGCGACCTGAGCGTTCGCTCGAGGTAAAATACTTCCGGTCACGTCATGTGATCGGGTCACGTGATCGCGGTTTCAACTCGCGCGAGTAGCGAGGATTCTGTTATTGCGGGCTGGGTTGATGTGTAAGCACGGTGTGTGTGCGCAGTCTATCACTTTTACAAAATATGCAGAATATATATAATAAATCAAACTCTACAGCTGTGAGTGAGTTTGTAAAAAGCAAAAAAGGACAATATCGTCAGCCATCTTGGCTTGGGAAGCCGGGTGTCAATAAAGTTTTGGTATCAATTGGATGCACAGTAAAGGTAGGGTGCCTAGAACACCTTGATCAATTATATCAAAGGGTTGTGGAATCGAAGTGTGAGCCTAGGTGTATATTGGAACTCATATTAAAATGTTGATGCATTTGGAACATAAAAGTAGAAAGAACCAATTGCCAGGAATATGTCACGTTATAGCTTCAGGGCTCCCCAGGGGATATCATCATTAAGCCCAGTGACATTCGAAGACAGACGGTGTATCCATCTTTGTTCCTTCTTAAAAAGACTGTGCTGTGACAATTGAGGGTGGGTTTCTAGAACCAGCCATTTGACAGAGTCTGGGGAATGTTGTTTCTCGAGAAAGTGGGCACTGATTTTGGTGTTCTGTTTTTTACACCGAAAATTGCTGCGATGTTCAGAGATTCGTACTTTAATTGGTCTGGTCGTCATCCCCACGTAGTACAGATCACAGGGACATGTAAGGAGATAAATGCAATTACTAGTGTTGCAATTAGTATGTGACCTCAGTTCCCAAGTAAAAGTGGTGTTAAGGGTGATGGTTTTGTGTACAGATGTAAATGTACAGGCAGTGCACATGCCACACGGGAAATGTCCCTTCACTGCAGGCAGTTGCCAGAGTGTGTTCTGTGTAGATTTAGTTTTCGGTCTTGGTCTGGTTAGTATTACCAAGTCTTTAATGTTTTTCGTGCGTCTGTATGCAAATCTTGGTAGTTCGAGATTCATTTGCCCAGTGTTAAGGATATTCCAGTGTTTTTTAAGAACCTTAACAACCTGGTTGGTGTTAGGTGAGAAGGTTGTCACACAGGTAAGGGTGTCAGACACAGAGATGGTGTTCTCTCTGGGTTCTAAGAGGGCTTCTCTGTTGTTATTTCGTGCCCGTTTTTTGGACTTGGCAATACTTCTCAGCGGGTATTGTCTTTCTCGTAATTTATTGGAAAGGATTTCGGCTTCACTCTTGAAGGTATCAATCGTGCTGCAGTTTCGTCTTAATCTTAGAAACTGCCCGAAGGGCAAGTTCTCCTTGAGAGCTCTCGGGTGGTGACTGGTAAAGTGAAGCAGGCTATTACGATCAGTGCTCTTTTTGTAAAGAGTTGTGGAAAGAATACCCTCGCTCAGCATAATAGTTAGGTCGAGGAATGCGATCTGTGAGGGGGATACTGTAATGGTGAAGTTAAGGTGAGGGTTCAACTGGTTGAGCCATGTAAAGAATGCTTCATAGCTCCCAGAGTCTCCAGACCAAAAAATCAAAATATCATCTATGAATCGTCTCCATAGTAGAATGTTGTGACGGTATGGGTTCGTGTCACAAAAGATGTGTAACCCCTCAAACCAAGCCATATACAAACAGGCTAGACTTGGAGCAAAGGTACTCCCCATGGAAGTACCTTGATTCTGGTGGTATAATTGGCCTTTAAACTCGAAGAAGTTCTCTGTCAAGGCTATGGTGGCGCATTCAATGATGAAGGACACTGGAGTCGGTGATTCCCAAGGTTCACCTCCAAGTACCTCCTCAATCACTTCGAGAGTAGCCCTTTGTGGAATATTAGTATAAAGGGCTTCCACGTCTAGAGTGATGAGGAAGTTGATGTTATTAGTGTCATCTGTCTGATCCAATAAACGTAGAACATCTGTCGTGTCCTGTATGTAAGAGGGCGTGCGTTTCACTAATGGTTGCAGGAAGTGATCGCAGAACTTAGACAGTGGTTCTAGAATTGAGTCAATGCCCGATACTATGGGGCGTCCAGGTACTGGTGTGACCCCCTTATGGATCTTTGGTAGAACATAAAAATAGGGGGTCTTAGGTTCTTTTTGGATCAAGAAGGAAGCCTCCTTCTCGCTTAACCAGCCATTGCTTTCTGTGGAATCAACCAAACCAGTAATGGTAGTTTTAAGACGTGGAGTGGGGTTGTTCGGGATCGGTGTATAGTACTTGCTGTTGCCCAATTGACGCAGACACTCGTTGTCCTAATCGGTCGTTGCCATTATAACAGTGGCCCCACCTTTATCAGCCTGTTTGATTGTAATAGATGGATCGTCCGCCAACGTTGTGATAGCAAGCCTCTCTGCTCTGCTGAGGTTATTGAATTGCTTCTGTGTGGGAATGGATTTTATATCTTTAAGTACTGCCTGTTCATAGGTGAGTACTTCATTTGGTATCATCCCTGAATGGGGAGTGAAGGTGGAAGGGTTACGTAAACCTGAGTCATTGTCTGATATGTCGTCTTTGCCCTCAAAGAAAAATCGCAACCGGATCTTGCGAAAGAATTGGTGTAATTCGCAAATCTGGTTGAAGGGGTCAACCTTGGGGGTGGGGACAAAACCAAGTCCTTTCTGTAGGACGTTGTCCTCTATGGCTGTCAATTGTCTTGACGACAAATTGACAACTAAGTTTGTTTCCTGGTGTGGCTCCTGGTTTCCACTCCCCGTTGTGGTGGTTCCTCCCATTGTACTCTTTTCTCTTGTGGTGCCCCTCTTCTTCGCCCTCGCCCTCTGCCCCAACCTCTGCCTAAAAAAGGCCTACATGCATCAGGAGGGCTAGCACCGGGTTTACACATAAAGATAACCCATCGTGATGGGCAGGCTGCTGAAAATGGTGGCCCAAGAATGTGTACGCCCCTGGCACTCCAAAGCTAGATTATGAATCCCACCTCTGACATGTGGCAGCACTCACATTGTGAAGGTCCTGTGAATCCCTTTGGGTACAATACATTCTGTGCAAGAACTTATAATGAGTTAGCCGATGTCTGTTACCGATGAACACCTTTTCCATTTGTGAACCGCAGAATGTCCATTGCTCAACAGTTAGCTTTGACCCAAGGTTTAACTCCTACTTCTCCCAACAGACAACCTCTTGCTCATCACCTCACAGTGTATGGATTTATAGAGCCTGGACACTACCTTACACCTGCCAGGGCTTGCTAGTAGTAGAGGGAGCGTACAGAGTTGGGGTGGTTCTCTGGGAAGTGATGCATATATAGAATTGTACGAGGTTCAGAGTGATAACAGGGGAAGTAATCTAGAGGGGAGTCATGCTGATTAGAGCTTAGCTCAATCAATGATAGGCATTTTCTTAATGGAAATATGTCCCCCATGGTGACAAATCCCAGTTTAGTGAGTTGTATTTAGGTGTTAATCGCCAACTGCAGTGGAATCAAATGATTATCTGGGGGTGGCAGGGTGTATGTCCTACTAGTCTGGCTAGTCTTTGACATGCCCAGCTGGCACAGGTCACCAACTCGAAAGCTTGTGATTACCTTGCTCCAGCTTGGCCTAGGTAGTCCAACCAATTTCATAGAGATCACTGTGCTCACTAACACAAGTGGCAAGTGGATCCACCGCGCTACTTGTTCCACTATTCCACTTAGGTAACACCCTGGTAGTTAGTCCCTGATGACCTGATCTATATCCCTGTGTAATTGAACTCCAAGGTATTTGACCAATAATTCATACCAGAGTAGGGTGAACTATATGTCTCTTTTTCAGGTGCTCAGTCAGGGGAAAAAACCCTACAATTTCCTATGGTTAATAGAAATGGCTGCCAGTGCACCAAATGAGTTATGTTTTTTTGCTAACAATGGAAGCTAGGGGCTAGATGTATGGCCATTCATTTTTGCGAGTCGCAAATTGCGAGAAATTGTGACTCGCAATTTGTGACTCACAAAAATCAATGTACAACAGTGTCTCAGACACAGTTTGCGATTCCCAATGGGGTTGCAAATTGCATGCCTCATTAATATTCAAATATTCAAGAGGCTGTTTCAATTTGCTACCCCATTGGGAATGGCTCGTACTCATAGAAATGGTGGCCTGCTGGGGTCAGCAGACCACCATGTCTGTGACTGCTTTTTAAATAAAGCAGTTTTTTTTAAAATGCAGCCCACTTTCCTTAACCTCTTCTGTGCCCATGACGAGCTGGACTCGTCATGGGCCGCGGTTGCGCTGTGCCCATGACGAGTCCAGCTCGTCATAAACCCCGCCCGCTAATGCAACGGCCGGCACAGGGCGGGGAAAGGGCGTGGCACACAAGGGGTTAAAGGAAAACGGGATTCATTTAAAAAAGAAAAATTAAACTTTTCAGTTTCATTTTTTAAGGGCAGGCCGTAGTCCCTGGGACCACGGCCTGCCCTTAAAAAATATGTGCGCACCCATTCACAAAGGGACGCCTTCCCATTTGTGAGTGGCTTACCATCCTTCTGAGAAGGATGGTAAACTGCAAGTTTTTTGTGACCGCAATTGCAGTCGCCAAAACAATCATAAATGGGTTATAGACTCGCTATCAGGAAGACACAAAGAGAACTCATGTGGCATGCGCGTCTCGTGAACAAGAGAAAATGTGTAAGGTATAGCGGGTAGGGAGGGGGAGAAAGGGGAGCGGGCTGGTAGCGTGGAAAGCATTCAGGTGAAAATATTTCAGGTGGTAATTCTCACCTGTCCAGGTGAGGGGTAGGGAGTAATCCTGAAGTGTGGGCAGGATAGCAGTGGGCCCTGAGGACTATGGTAGTGTTTTTGAGACTGGCGCCGGGGTGGTCGTGGACAAAGGGAATGTATGTATGAGATACATGCCACTGTCGCTATATGAAAAGAAGGTGAGGGAGTTGGTTCAAGGTGTTCCAAGTCCCTGTATCTGGTGGCAGCACTGGGGGGGTACGCCAAGGTCAGGAGTGGTGTAAGCTTTAGAAGAGGGGGAGGGGGCGGGGACGGCAGGGGGGAATGTGGTGCTGTAGGATATCATCTATGGAAAACCTTGTCTTGTCCCTCCAGTAATTACAACTGGTGGGGATGTGATGCCATTCATCTTACAACGGATTGCATATAAGAGTTTAATCTAGTCTAAAAGTTCCCTTTCTAGTCCCAGTCTGTCCAGAACAATACATGAAAACTTTATTTCTAATGTGTCAAAAGCTTTGGTCGCTCATGAAAAATCTACCACTGCATCGAATGCTGGCTGCAGCTGGTCTATCACAGCAAATATTGCGCAATTTAGATCTGCCGGGAATGAAACAGGAAGGATTATGCATGGTAGTAATGGAAGGAGTCTTTTTGCTAGAATTTGGGCCTAGCTCTTGTTGTTTGTATGTTTGTATAAATCACACTTTAAAGGTGGCCCGCCTGGTTTGCTCTACATTACCAAAATTGCCTCCCACAGCCTGGGAGGAATATGGCCACATGTTTTTGCTTCTTCATACATTTTCTGGAAAGTGTTTACCAAGATGTCTATAAATATTTGTAAAAATGTATGGTAAGAATGTTACCACCAAGAGCCATGCCCTCCACATCCTTTGTTTGTACCATAATCTTGATTTCAGTCATGGAGTTTGGTTCAACCAGTAGTTGACGATGAACATCTCCTAGCCAGACGAGACCCAGATGTTGTACCGTTTAGCAGCAGACTGACAAGTATTGCGTCTGGTGTAATAGTCAACAAGTGTTGCAAAATATCTGCATCGTCAAACTCGTTTGACCTATATTTTCTTGTATGCAAATGTTGTCACCCACCGCATGGGTGCAGTGGATCGAATTCCACATTGTCCTGCCTAACCATTGACCTTCTTGGTACGATCCATCTGTTGCGTATTTACCCACAGATTTGAGCTCCCTCTCCGCTTTGTCTCTATAGTCCGTTAGCACAGTTGAGTTCCGCCAGTATAAGTGGATTACTACTTAAGGTGTGGTGGGATTCTAATACATGAAGTTTGCTTTCTTAATGTAGAAGATGGTTACCTATTGCTTTTTAGATGATGATTGTTTCAAGAGACACACTCTACAGATTATAAACATCATTGTTTCCCACACCGTGCATTGGCTGTTTACTGAGTGTTAATTCAGCTTGAAGTAGTCTATTGTTGAACCTTTAAGCTCAGACCTGAACACTAAGACCCAGAGAACTAATGTAGGGAAGTGCTGTGCTGTTGCATGAGCAGATCGGGGGAGTGAAAGCTGGAGCTTAATGCAGGAGTGACCTGATAGTGAACCGGTGAGGTGCTCAATCACACTGTTCCATGGCTGATACTATTTGTGTCTAAGAAGTCATTTACTCTGTAGGCCATGTTGTGAACAGCTGAGTAAAATGTGTATTGCTGGTTGTCTGGATCATTGTCTTTTCACAACTCTACTAGCTCATGGGCTTCGAGTATGTACAGAAGTGTTTCCGCAGCTGCTGACATACGTGTGAGGGCAGCGCTGCATCTGGCTAGCCCAGAGTATAGGGTTAATCTAAAGTCACCACTCCATATCAAGGAGTGGGGGGATTGGAGGAAACATATTTCAATTGTTTCCAGGTAAAAAGAGAGGTAGTCAATGTTGGGGCGTAAGTATCCCCTGTAATATAACATATGACCCTTCCTCATCTACAGATACATCTGAAGAGTAGAAAAGCACATTGTGCACAGTAGGTGAAGGTGGCTGAGAAAAAACGTGTTGAGTCACACGTGTGGCGCCTCCAGTCAGATGCATGCAGTGATCACTCACCAAGCCTTACTGTCCAGTTGGTTTCCCAGAATCCTGTGAACCAAAACCACAGCATCTGGGAAGATTAAATACATTTCAGCTAGAGGAAGAAACAATAGTAGTGGGACATATCACGGGACGTGGGTATAAAATCTGAACTCTTCATTGGAATGTAATATTGCCCTACTCAACCTTAACATTGGTTCCTTTCAGCGCACAGCACTAATCCTATTGGGAAACTTCAATGAGGGTACAGTGTGTGGTAAGTAGTACACAAGAATACAAGAGTGAGCACAACATTTGCGGAAGGCAAATTTAAATTTTAGAAGCATGTAAAATTGAAATTCTAGTAATGGAGCAAGAAGGGTTTAGTCTGTGTCACTTAAGAATGAGTGACACAGTGATGGACTACCTCCCTGCCTCTTCAGAAAAGCTGTGGCCTGGTGAGGATCAGTAAAGAAGTTTGGCTTATCTTATGCCATGACATTGAGCTGGATATAGCATGGGGCAGAGTATGTTGGCCTGTTTGAGTTTTTTCTTGGCTCATGCAAATGCTCGTCTAGCGTCCTGCATTACTACTGTGAAATCCAGGAAGATGGCGATTGAAGCACAGTCGAATGACAAATCACGCATTTCATTTGACAAACTTAAAATAGTGTGATGGTCTCTATGATGTGATAGGTATCCTACCATGAGCATTGAAGGGAGACCCAGAGGCTGGCTTTATGCCAAGAATTGATGAACCTCCCCACCACAAAAAAGGCTGACAAATGATGTATGTCAAATAGGCGAACTCAGAGAGACTTCACAAAAGGTGCCATTCTTCCTGTGTTCTCCAGCACACCTACAATGCAAATATTTTTCCTCCTCAAGCAGGCTTCAAGGTCTTCATTCTTTGTCCTGATTAGGTCCAGGACTTTTTCCACCTGATGGTCCTTTTATTGCATGTATATGCTGAATCACCCTAAATATCAGAAATGCAGCTTTCAGCCATATCAATGCAGGTTTTCCATTGTAAGTGGCACAGTTTGCCTGTGCAGATAGGTCCTCACAGTTGGGTTTGTGGCTGATAGTTGGGGGTATCAGTGCTGCTTTGCTTGATTTCACAAGCCTAAATAGTTCAAATGTTCTGGTTTTGGCTGAAAGTGTTTTAGTTGATTAGGATGACACTTTTTAGCTTTGAGCATCGCATTGGATGTTGATATCGATCTGCGATTTTGGATTTGTACTGCTGATGCTTAAGGGCGATTCTTTAATGATGAAGGGAGTTGCAGTTGTTTTTTTTTTACTGGGATGTGACTTCTTTTTCCAGGTAATTATGTTGAGAGATGTTGTCTGGTGCTGTTAAAAGTGAAGAGCAGTGTGTCTGGAAATTATGTGTGTGTATTTCTTCTAAGTGGAGCGAAGGATGGATAGAATTGTTCACAGACATTCAGTTTGGGTTGCAGTGTTGTGTTTCTTTGGTTATTGGGTGGCGCTGTTTTACGTGTTTTCTCCCACATTGCATGGCACCCTACCTAGCATGATGTAGCATATGCTTGTTCTCTGTAGTCCAGTCTATAATGCACAACACACTTTTAAAGCTGTATCAATATGAGTGTTGGTAGGTCAGCTGAGTACAACCTAGGGACCTGGTTTAGAGTTGCCAAATAATGGAAAATCTTCAATTTTTGTGGAAAATGGTGAAACCAGAGTATTATTTCATACACATGGTGAAGAAAATTCCACTGCTGGATTCTAGGTTCTAAGTTCATTGTCCATTGCATGTTCAGGTAAGTTCAAGTCTTGTCATTGAACTTCTGCAGAGTGCTCTAACCTACTGGTATCCAAGTGTTGTATATGTAACTATTGAAACCAATCAAGTGGAACCACAATGTTTTGCCCTTGACTTTAAGCTAGCAAAATCTTTTATATCTATGATTTCTTGTGTTGCCTTTTTCAAAGTCTAAACCATTCAACTTGCTGTATCTTCTCACGCAATGTATGTTGATGAACCTTTGGAATCAGTAGAAACCTCTTATTCTTGAATCGCAATGCGCTAATCATGAACAGTCCTCCACCAATCTGTACCTCCAATGCTCGGTTCAATTGTTATGCAGTGGTTTGTACCCAAAGGTTGCCGTCCAGTTTTTTAGATTCTTTTTTTAATCCTTAGCCAATGCAACTTCTTCAATATAAGGTATATACATGCCCTATATCCCATATGGGTTACCTCCCCTTGCAGCAGGATTTTGAGTCCCTTGCAAACTTTCCAGACATTTTTGCATCCAACAAGGAACATTGTATCACATCAGTCCAGTTTCAAGTTAGTTGTGGCTCTTGTTTCATCACTTTGTCCCTATTCTCTAGATGTAGACACAATTTAGCCATCATACAAATATGATATTTTCACATACTTGTAACTTCACTCACACATCCATCTAGATTCAGTCCTTCCTCGAGTATGGAGTAAACTCTGGCCTTTATTTTATTTTTGAAGTGTAGTTAGTTTTACTAGGCACAAGGGGTGTCAATTGTGGCTGCGAGCTTGGGGTTCTGTGCATTTGAACTGTCCCAGTTTTAGGTTTTCAAAATCTGGTCACCCTGTGCTGCGAACACCCAACAACAATTGACAACACACGTACAGCCTAAAACCTGTGGACAGTATAGGACAGCATGCAGGGCCCTTCTTCTGTGTGTGCTTCACATTGGAAAGAATCATTGCAGTTACAAAGGGGGAGAAAACACTCAAACATACGAGCTGATCACAGACCAAAAGAGCCTGTGATACATCCCAAGGTGTATAAAGCTTGTTCTGCAGCCTCAGAGAGCCTTGCAGAGCCGCGTGTTCCTAGTAATGAAGCTCCCTCTGGACTGACTCTCTAGGCGCCTTCAGAGCAGCAGTCCTTGAAAGTTCCCTCCTCATTATCGAAAGATGTTTTAATCATGAGCCAATTATGTCCTTTGGCAGCAGCTACAATACATATATAATTTTAATATGTATCTTGCATGTTCATGCTACTGCACTGGTGCAGTGTTTTATGATTTAAAAGACAGATGGCAATGGGACGCGTTTCTGCGCAAGGGCATCGTTCGCTGCCTTTGGGATATTACTACCTGGAAGAACCCCATGGGATATATACCATGGTTAAGTATATACGATCTATCTATCTATCTATCTATCTATCTATCTATCTATCTATCTATCTATCTATCTATCTATCTATCTATCTATCTATCTATCTATCTATCTATCTATCTATCTATCTATCTATCTGTCTGTCTGTCTGTCTGTCTGTCTGTCTGTCTGTCTGTCTGTCTGTCTGTCTGTCTGTCTGTCTGTCTGTCTGTCTGTCTGTCTGTCTCTCTATCTATCTATCTATCTATCTATCTATCTATCTATCTATCTATCTATCTATCTATCTATCTATCTATCTATCTATCTATCTATCTATCTATCTATCTATCTATCTCTCTGCCTGTCTGTCTGTCTCTATATATATATATATATATATATAAATGGTCCCTGAAGCCCCGCTGTGTCCCTGAATTTTCTCAGATGGGAGGAGATATTCTTTGGAAGTATCGCGTGTTGCCAATGACACGCTACAGGGACCCTTCCACTATGGTCGTGACAACTCGTTGGCAACTTCTGTGTATCGCTCGAAGGGATCGGACTGCCACGACCCGCCACTTGACCCGTGGATAGATGAATCACTGCTGCCAATGGCGGTCCATGACTACATGGAGAGACATAGTCATTGTACTTGCGTCTCCAGATTTGCTACCAGCGGGACAGGTCGGCTGGAAGTAGGGGCCAAGGACTGTTTATTCGCCCTGCAATTTTACCTAGGCTTCTTCCTGAACTGGGCTTTGTAACCATTTTCAGTCAAAGGTACTCTGCACAAAAGCCACTCACCGTGCATCCAGCATGCTGCATGATGGGACCTGCAGTTCTTTACATCGAGCTGCGGGAGTGCTTTGTGATGGAAACGCAGCTCAGGTGAGCAACTCGCCACTACGGAGGGAAGAGCATAAAAGAGGACATTTTAAAGAAACGTTGTGTAAACTGAGGCATTTGAAGAAGGCAAACCGCCGAAACGTGTCATGCCTAACTTTCTTTCAGTAAATGGTCACTGAAGCCCCGCTGTGTCCCTGAATTTTCTCAGATGGGAGGAGATGTTCTGTTGGTGCAGCAACAGAGTCCTGTTCCAAGTGCACAGGTATTCATCTTGTTCATGGTCATTTCCATAGCACCTTCTGATCTTGGGGGTATACAATTCAGTTAACGCTGCATAGACAATTCAGAGCTCCCTGGCCGCTCCCTCGCAGAGGACTGCAGGTCTTTACAAAGTATTGCTTTGACCGGCGTTGGTTCATCCCACCCTGGCTCCTTCACAACCGCTCTTCTTCGGAGCTTCATCTCAGTCGTGCAAGGGCAGCTCCTTAGCCACGCCTGAGAAGAAGATCTGCTTTTTCCCTTGAAGGAGGGTCTAGGCAGTGTTTCCTGGCAGTCATGGTCAGAGTCCCCATGTTTCTAGTCCCAAAACTGGCAAGCAGAATTAAGAGTAGTTACACCAACCCTGAAGCACAGTGTTTCTTGGGTGCCGTTGGTGTGGAGATCACAGATTTTGGTTCAGAAATGTTGGCACCCTGGTCAGAAGTTTCCATCCCATCTTGATGCTAAAGTTGCAGGAAGTAATCGTGTGTTCCAACAGTCCAATTCTGGGCAGTACTTGACTTTTGTGTATTCCACTCAGGATAGCCTTGCCCTGGGTTTTGTTTCTCGATATCAGCAGGAAGGTTGGATGGAAATGAGAGCCTCCTATTTGGGAAACCCAAAACAAGAGTACAAGGAGAATGCCAGTTTGCCCCACTCCCACTGCCCTAATGATGGGATAAAGGGAAGGGAGGCTGTCCCACTTTTCCTGTTAACATTTGGGGAGTTGACTTTCCTCAGTGAACAACAGGGCAGGAAAGGTGAGTGTATACTTCCTCTACTTCAAAGGGACCATAATTCTCCTCTCCTCCACACCCACAAGTCAAACTCATCATAAAAGAACTCAATTGTCTTGTGGGAGCGCCACAACACCCATTGATGTCTGAGGTTGGCTCCATCTCTCTGTTTCGAGTGCCACTTGATTTCGGGAAAAGAAGATGGATTCCTCTGTGGCCAAAATCACCTGTGATGCACACAGTCCATGCACAAACCCTTCATGTAAAAGCATAATGCACATGCGTTATAAATGTCCTACATGAATGCAATGAAGGACCGACCCAGTTGTAGGAAACTGTCAGACCAATCTGAAAAAGCAGAAGATGCAGTAGGCGGTTCTCCCATGCAGAGATAGGTAAAAAGCATGATTTACCGCTGTAATGTTGGGGCCGGATTATTAAACTTCACTTTGTAGTTAGTTTTGTTTTACTATAGAATGTACTAAAAAACTTACTCTGAAGTGTACATTTTGCCTATAATTATAAGTACGGAGTTCTCTGCCCTAACTGCAGACCATTCCGTCATGTGTATACCTCCACAAAATCCCACTGCTGTTCTAAACAACAGAGGGATTTCCTTTTTTTATTTTTTGCCTTGGGAGGTGGAGAAGAGCTTCCCCAACCTCTGGAGGGATTTTTTTTGTAATGCCGATCACGAGCATAGCTCACTGACGTCATTACACTGAAAACAAAACTGAAACTTAGTTTCAGTAACACAGTTTCGGTGCTCGTGGAACTATCTCAGCCCCCGAGCACCGAAACACACGGGAGAGGTATCATTGGAAAGGGGAGAATCGCCCCTTTCCAATGGTACCCCTCCCTAGTGGATGCGTATTTGGGGATCGGTGCAGGAGGGCGATCCTCAAGCATGGATCCACCCACTAGACACCAGGGATGGGGAAGTGACCCCTTGGGCAAGGGCCTTTGCCCCCCCATTCCAAATGGGCACATTGAGTCTTTCTGACTCCCCAACCCCCGGGGGTCAGAAAGTACCCTAGACACCAGGGATTCTTTTTTTAGATCAGGGGTGGTGTGGAAATGTACCCAAAAGTGAGCACACTGGTGCAGGGTCACCCTCTCATCCACGGGTCCAAAGACTAACAAAAAGAGATCAGCACTGGAGTTGAAGTAAAACAACAAGTTGATTACTCACCCATGAGCGGGACCACGTCCGCACAACACTCTCAAGTATTGTAGGAGGAGGTATACTGGATTCACAACCCATCGCCCTTATATACAATTGTGTTGCAATGCAAGCATATGGACAGAAATGGAAAGAACAAGTTTAGACACAGAAATAGCTATCGGGAAACAAGGGCAGATGGATGACCAATTGGTCAGCAAATAAGGAGGGTGCGCAGGAATGTTTATGGTAGCAGTAAACGGTCAATAGATAGCCTCTAGGACCAGGTGCACCGGCAGCTACAAACCTCCCAGCACATACATTGCTTAGCCATGTCGAAAGAGGTCAACTAAAATAGATGACACAAGCAGGGTGAAAAGGCAAACAGCAGAGGACAAAATAATTACGAAGCAAACAAAATGGATACCACAGTCAAAATGGCTGTCGCTTATGCTAAAGGAAAATATTACACGTTTCCACAGACGACCCTTTTAGCATAAGCTAAGGCATTTTCTTGTCCCTTCTAAGGGGTATGATATACATCGTGAATATCAATTAACATAATCCACAAATTTCTCGTTCCATTGCTAAATGGGCATTTGCATTTCGGACAATCGTTTTAGATGGTACAAGTGGAAATACAGAGGGAACAGAGCATTGGTCCACATTGTATGCAATAATTATGAATAGGGCTGACAATAATTTCAGAACCCATACAGAAAATAAGTTCCAGAACCATCCAGTCCAAATCCATGTTCCTGGGTCTTGATGTATCTCAGTGGCTATTTAGTGGCTCTAGTAACAGCGATAACAGGAGGCCCGTTACCCTTGGCCATTCGAGTGTTGGGGAAAACGTAGCTTGTGGAGGAATTTCCTTTGCGATACTCCTCCATTTCCCATATACTTCCTTTGGTTTGTGGGAGGCCTTCATCATCAGGGTAACAAACTTTATTTAACTGTGCATTAAGTCCTCCTACATCAGGTGGAGCAATATTACTAACAGCAGAGGCCCACAAAAGTGCGAACCAGGCTCTACAAGAGCCATTATGTGAAAATGACAGGGGAATGAGAGGCGTTCTTCCCTTCTTCTGATGGGCCGGCATCATTCCACATACCCAGCAATTGGTAGTATTCGTAGCATTATGAGTATGATGCAACATTTGTATGAAAGTGTTATTGAGATATGACATTCAATGCTTCTTTTCATGGTAGGGAAGAGTGAAGTAATACTGTTCCGTGGGGACAGGAGTAGTAGCAGACATTAAGTTTCGAACCAGAGTTACTTCCTCCACAACCCACATTACCGTAGCAATGATGACAGCAGTCAAAGTCAATCCAGTAATAAACATTGTGCAGAAGCTACAGATCTTTGCAGCATTTGATTTCTTCTCCTCAGGCATGTTCATCTCGTCGACAAAAAATAGATGATGCCATAAGGTCCTGGGCAGGCATTGATTTCTTCACTAACATTGAGACGAGTAGTCACTAAAAGGCTACCACCCTTTGTAGTCAGTCTTTAACCACTCAGGACAGTGGCTCAAACAGTCTCTTTCTGCGAGGAAGTGTCTTTCTTCCTGGATCAAAGTAAGTATCAGATGCGCCGGGGATCGTATGGTCCGGGAAGACTTCCTCAGGCCCTTCAGGTGATGCAGCCCGCCCTCTCTCGGTGACCAGAATGTCGCGATGATCTGTTAGCACAGCTGGGCTCATGAAGGTATGCGGAATCATTCGGCAGTGGCTGGCGTGGACCCTGTTCTTCCTGTTTGTCACTCGGACTGCAGTTCTGGTAGCAAGGAGGACCTGCTCTGGGCCACGCCAGTGAGGTGCCAGGCAACTCGTCCATTGAAACGATTTTGTGAGGACAAAATCTCCAGGCCGCAGATCATGACCATCACCCTGCGACCTGTCTGAAAGTGCTTCCCGCACCTGCTGATAAATAGAAGACAAGCTGTCAGTTAACTGGGACAAATAGTCACTCATCAACTTGTGGGGAACATCATGTATAGGGCGAGGCTTAGGGACCCCCCAAATATTCATGGGCCTCTCAAAGACGATCTCATGTGGCATAAGGCAAGATCATGTATGTGGTATTGATCTGATAGAAAGCAAGGCATGGGGCAGTGCATCAGGCCATTTCAAAGGCATGGAAGCTTGTATTTTAGCCAATTTCAGTTTCAGGGTGGACTTCTAACGCTCCACCAGGCCTGCTGCCTATGGGTGGAAAGAAGCATGAAATTTCTGCTTAATCCCCAACCCTTTCATGACATACTCTACAACTTGCCCAATAAAATGAGGTCCATTGTCACTCCATAGGACCCAACAAACGCCAAAGCGGGGAAAGAACTCCTTTAAGAGAACTTTCGCTGTCGTGAGAGCTGTATTATCCTTCGTAGCATACGCCTCCACCCATTTACTGAAGGCACAAACCACTACTAGGACATATTTCAGATTATTACAGCGCTCAAACTGAATGTAGTCCATTTGCAGGACCTCAAAAGGTGCAGATGGTGTCGCAAACCCTCCTGTTGGAGTTTGCGTTCCCTTTCCAGGATTATACTGGAGACAGACCAGACAAGACTGGACTATCTTTTTAGCAGTGCCCGCAATATCAGGATGGTCCCAAACTTGCATGAGTTGTTTTGCCATTGAGGATGCACCAACATGTGCCGGCCCATGTGCCATGTGAATCAAGGGGTATAAGTATGCTGTGGGTAACCTCCATTAGGTCATATCTTTAATCCTCCAGCAGCCCTCAGGCCTCATCATCCATGACTGCAACCTGCAGGAGCTGCAGAACATGAAGGATGATGAGGAAGATGAGAGCGAGGGCCAGCCATGCAAAATGTCCCCATCTGTAAGTACTGGACTCTGTTACTGTACATAAGTAGGGGAGAAGAGGCGGACTGGAGTAGGTGCCCTCATAGAGCAAGTGTAGAGGTTAACTGATGCATGGGACCCCAGGCTTCACAACACCCCCTGCTGCACAGGTTTTAGTGGAAGTGCAGGAGTGCACCCATGCTCCATGGCATCCCCTTCTTTTCGAATGTGTTACCAGAGCTGAATCTGTGTGCCCATGCTCCTCATTAACCACTGACATTCAAGTGTTACCACAGATCCATTCATCCACCCGGGCTGCACATCACCCCTTGCTATTCCAGTGTTACTATACCTGCATCCGTGCACTCGTGCTCTGCAACACTATTCAAGTGTTAATTTAGATTCATCCGTGCACTCATGCTCTGCAGCACTATTCGAGTGTTATTATAGGTGCGTTTGTGCACTCATGCTCTGCTGCACTATTCAAGTGTTAGCATATTTGCAGCCATGCACTCGTGCTCTGCAGCACCATTCAAGAGTTATTATAACTGCATCCGTGCACTCGTTCTCTGCAGCACTATTCAAGAGTTAGTATAGCTGCATCCGGGCACTCGTGCTCTGCAGCACTATTCAAGTCTGTATCCTTGCACTTATGCTTGTCATCATTATTGAGGTGCTAGCAGGGCTGCATCCACACACTTATGCTTGTTATCACTATTGAAGTGCTAGTCGGGCTCTATCTGTGCACCCAGGCTCCAACATTCCCTCTGCCATTCAAGTGTTACAATAGATCCATTCATCCACCCGTTTCATATCATTATACATTTTCATCAGAGCTGCATCAGTGCATCCATGCCTCTAATCCCCCCACTATTCAAGTGTTAGCAGAGCTGTATCAGTGCATGCATGCTCTGCAGCACTATTCAAGTGTTAGCATAGCTGCAGCCGTGCACTTGTGCTCTGCAGCACTATTCAAGTGTTAGCATAGCTGCAGTCGTGCACTCGTGCTCAGAAGCCCTATTTAAGTGTTAGCATAGCTGCAGCCGTGCACTCGGGCTCTGCAGCCCTATTCAAGTGTTAGCATAGCTGCAGCTGTGTACCCGTGCTCTACAGCACTATTCAAGTGTTAGCATAGCTGCAGCCATGCAGTTGGGCTCTGCAGCACTATTCAAGTGTTAGCATAGCTGCAGCCATGCACTCGTGCTCTGCAGCACTATTTGTGTTAGTATAACTGCATCCGTACACTCCTGCTCTGCAGCACTATTCAAGTATTAGCATAGCTGCATCTGTGCACTCATGCTCTGCGGCACTATTCAAGTGTTAGCATAGCTGCATCTGTGCACTCCTGCTCTGCAGCACTATTCAAGTATTAGCATAGCTGCATCTGTGCACTCATGCTCTGCGGCACTATTCAAGTGTTAGCAGAGCTGCATCTGTGCACTCCTGCTCTGCAGCACTATTCAAGTATTAGCATAGCTGCATCTGTGCACTCATGCTCTGCGGCACTATTCAAGTGTTAGCAGAGCTGCATCTGTGCACTCGTGCTCTGCAGCACTATTCAAGTGTTAGAGTAGCTGCAGCAGTGCACTCGTGCTCTGCAGCACTATTCAAATGTTAGCAGAGCTGCATTAGTGCATGCGTGCTCTGCATCCCAATTCAAGTGTTAGCATAGCTGCAGCCGTGCACTTGTGCTCTGCAGCATTATTTGTGTTAGCATAGCTGCATCTGTGCCCTCGGGCTCTGCAGCCCTATTCATGTGTTAGTATAGCTGCATCCGTGCCCTCGGGCTCTGCAGCCCTATTCAAGTGTTAGCATAGCTGCAGCCATATACTTCTTTGAAATTATCCTCTTCCCATGCTGATTATTGCCTTTGGTCGTGGTCAATGGTGCTGGCTGCACGGCCTTCCCTTTTACCTGGCACTGCATACAACTTGCTGCGGGTTGCCATCCTTTGCTGCACATTGCTGTTAGCTATTAGAGTGACTTTATAGTCAGGTTTTGAATTGCAATAAAAAATACTATTTAAAAACAAAAAAATGAAATTCACAAGTTATAGATTACTGAGCTAACTATAACGTGTACCCTGTCATTCACTGCTTATAACTTCACACATTACGTCACTCATGACTTGTTAAATGACATCATTGATGATATCTCTGACCACATATTAAATGACATCATTGATTTCACTGATGACAGCACTGAACATACCAAAATCATATACAGCATAAAGCTAGTGTTGGTACGTGGCATGGAAATAGCCTATGCCTTGGAGGTAAGTATGGTTGTGCATCCTGAAAGTTCAATGGTGCACCGTTTAAAAATCACTAACGTTTGAGTTGCAAGCAGGGGAGAGGAGTTGGCGAAATGGCTAGGGCGGTCGACCTCGAATCTGGGGAACTGGGTTCGAGTCTCTTCAATGACGCTCAACATCCTGTGATTCTGGGCAAATCACGTAATCTCCACGTGCCTGACGAAAAATGAATGTGTCCTCATGTAAAACAACTGGTGCTATGTAAAGCGCTCTGATACCTGATACCTTTGGGTCAAGTTCGTGCTATATAAAACTCTGCAAAAAAATGAAGAAGAAAAAAGCAGTACTCAATGCCAAGATGAGTAGCAAAGTCTCCCTTGACACCCTGCACGAAGGGGTGAAAGAACTTCTGCAGAATTCTCAGCAGAAACCCTGCAAGTAAGCCCATATTTACTAATAGAAGGGGGTGGGTGTGTCATGAATAGATGTTGAAGTGGGAAAGATTTGTCTGTGGCTTTCACATAGCGCACATCTTGGGAATGTTCTTGCACTAGACTTCTGCAAATGTGAGCTTCAAAACACCACCAAGGGATAGCAAGCGCTATATAAATACAAACCTCTTTCCCTCTTGTATCCCGCAACCTACCCTTCTCTATCCAAATAACTGAATAACATATCCACCACTCAAATTACTTCATGCTTCACTATACTAATTTACAACACTAATCCTTTATGGGTTCCGGAGTAGTGTCCTACTCGCCAGTAAAGCGCTTTAACACCCATCAGGGGTAAGAGGTGCTACATGAATGCCAACCTTTCTTCCCTTTTATCCCTCCGCTATCCTTCTCGCTCCAAATAACTGACTAATATCCACCACTCAAATTACTTTCATATTTCACCATACTAATTCAGCACTACTCCTTTATGGGTTTCCAGAGTAGCGTGCTTCAACACCACATCAGGGGTAACAAGCGCTATATAAATACAAACCTTTTTTTTCACTCTTCTACCCTTCTGCTATCCTTCTGCTATCCTTCCAAATCCAAATAACTGACTAACCTATCCACCACTTAAAATGTACTTGCATAGTTCAATATTCTAATTCAACACTAATCCTCTATGGGCCCCGGAGTAGCGTGCTTCTCGCCGAAAAAGCGCTTCGACACCTCGTCAGGGGTAGTAAGCGCTATATAAATGCAATTACAATACAATACATGTAAGTATAGATTTTAGTAACAAATGTGGGAGAAACGCACGGGAGTGAGTGGAAAAAGGGACAGACTCACAACGAAAGGGAATGGGATTAGGGAGGAGTAAACAGGGTTTAGCGAGGCTCAGGGAGGGTTTAGGGAGCAATGCTACCAACCTACACAGAAGTAAGACAATCGCATTAGTGGGGGCGGAGACATGTAACTTAAACCTTTGTAATAAGTTAAAACTTGTAGTTTGTGGCTACTGAAAGTGGTACACTTACCATAAAATGTAAACTTACTCAAAAGTGTAACTTTGTCAATTAGGCCCTTTAGTACTGGTCACCAGTCAGTCCTGTGCACCCCTGTGAGTAGTGGGTAGTCATGCTCAATAAGGTGGGTGCACATGGCGTGCCCCTCCAGACCACAGAGTTACAAAAGGCCTCCAGCACACACGCATGAGTGTTGTTTGTGCTAAAGCCTGTGCTGAGGCTGCAAACATCAACAGAGAGTGCTATGATAAACTCAAGGCAGGGAAGCAGGCTCTCAAGCACCATGCAGGGGGCCTTACTCTGTCCCAACAATGACGCATGTTTTATTAATATATATGCATAAATACCACCATTGGTGCATCCTCCAATTGAAAATAGTTCCATAACAGTGACCTCATAAAAAAGCCCTAACAATTACCAACAACCAAAGGCAACCACTGGTCACTGTTAGGCCAGCAGTTATCACCTTGGAGGGTATTGCATGTGCACGTGTACCTGCTGCAAAAGCCTGAAATTACCACAATGCAGTGTATTATTTCCGGTGTACACAAACTGCGTACACGTCAACACAGATTACCGTATAAAGCTGGTGCTAAACCCCTGGAAATACCTGCAGTAATACTAATGCGGTATATCACCTGCTGTACCGCATAGATGGAGTAAATACCACACTTCACAAGTCTGGTTAACAGGTAGTTCACAAATGTTTACCACTTCCTGTGAGAAGTTGGACTGGCATACGCTGTCCACTAGTTATAGTGGGCACCTTGCACCAGTCCAAACAACCCTTATTGATGATAGGTTTAAAGACAACCTTTATTGAAAGCTATCCTAGTGCTAGCTATGGAGAGCAGCCTTCAGGCTAAGTCGTGAAGGAGTGTAAAGCAGCTTGGTTTACCAGATTATAACCTCTTGAATCCCTAAATGAAAGGAGAACCACACAAGGTATATATAAAATATATGTATTTATTTCTAAACACTCACTACTAATCTCTTTATGAGATTAGAGTCGAAGATACACAATAATACAGTTCTAACATGACAGTAAATAGCAGAATATACAATGGGCCCCAGGGGCGGACAAAACCATATATTAAGAAAGTGGTATAAGAACCACGACTTGACTAGACGCAGTGCCTAGAGCACATAGAATCGCTGGGACCCCAAGGAACCACCCAAGGTAGTGACACAGGAGACCCACAGGGGACGTGTGCAGAGTGAGAACACAGACACCAGCCCCGTACTATTCTATGGGAAAGTCACAGTTCAAATTTTAGAAGTTGAGGACACTTAGGAGAGGACTTTGAGCAAACCCTTTAGACTTAGGGGTTCTAGGGCCATCACCCGTGGGAGCACCAGAGTACTCGAGTTACCTCACCCAGGGAAGTCAGTGCATAGGTGTCAAATGGTGTCTGGAATCTTCATTGATTTCAATGGCGAGCTGCTGCAAAGTGCTGCTGCCGGGAAGGAGAAAAGTGTCTGGTGTGATCCAAGCCTGGATCGAAGATCAGAAGAACTTGAAAGCAGAGGGGACAGAGTCTGGGTCACTTGCCAGTGACCAGGGGCATGATAGACGAATGCCTACCGATGTCGGATGTTTCAGGTGCGAAGAGGTGAAGAGGTGAAGCTTGACTCTACAGCCACGAGGACCAGGAGGTGTCGATGACAACCAGGAGCTGGATTCGAGTTGTCCCACAAAGGATGTTGAGGGCTGCAGTGTTGGTGCCCGGATTGGAATCAACAAGCCTCGGCAACAGCAACCCATGCAGGAAAAGAAAAGATGCTTTGGTGCGGACCAGCAAGGTCCTGGGGACTCCCCAAGCAATGGAGAGTCAGGGCACATCTGGATCAACCAGGTAAGCCCAATCAGAGTTATAGTTGCCTTCACAGGGACCCACCAGTCGACGGACCAGGGATCGCAAAAGGACCTCGAAAGGAATCCCACAATACCAGCCCACGGGACACTCGGTGAGTGTGGGCCAGTAATCTTCGGTGGAGACACTGCTCGGGGTGTGGACTGCAAGTAGCCCAAAGCACAGCCTCAAGGATTGACGAGAAGCATATGCACTTGCAAATGTGCACGGTGTCCAGGGGTTCCGGTTCCACGGCTCCCACGAGGGCTACGGGTCTCAGCTTTGCTGGGGGCTCGGGTCAGCCGATGCGAAGTTTGAGAACCCACCTCCTGTGTTGCAAAATCTTCGGAGTCCGGCAGGAGCTTTGTAGATGCAAACCGGGCAGATGCGTCTTAGGTGCCTGCCTTGCAGGGGAGTAACTCCTTTACTCAAAGGGAGATTCTTCAGTCATATAGCGCCTTGTAGATCATCGAAGCTCCAGGATTCTGTATCGGTGTTTCGTCCAGGTGTAATCTAAACTCCTGTTGCCATGGTTCCAAGGAAGGGGTGGGACAAACTCTAGGGAGCAACCTATGGGAGGGTCAAGAAAGTGGGGTGGCTACACCCATTTTCTTTGTCCAGTTTCGTGCCAGAGCAGGGGCTGGTATCCCCTGCAACCAGTTTGAGCTGGACACCAAATGTGCCCCCAGTGCAGACTTCAAAGCACTCTTGGAGTGCACCCACCCAGCCCCAATACGCCAAAGCCTGTCTGGGAGGTGGTGACACCTCCCTGTGACAGGAAACCTATTGTCCAGGCCTCCCCTGCCGGAGTTTCGTCCAGCAGCAGGAGGGCAGACTCGTGTCTGTGGCTGGCAGCATCCATTTTGTGATGCCAGGGTCTGTTAAGCTGGTACCGGGTATACCAGTGCTGTCATGTCTCTCCCTCTAGAAGAGTGGGATCATACTCCCACACCAGTTACTGGTGTGGGGGTATGATTCCAAGGTGTTTGACACCAAACACAACATGTTTCCGTGCTGCCATCCCAAAGTTAGCATTTACCGTTTGGTTATAATGCACTTAATGGTATATGGTTTAGCTGCATCACAAACAACCCTGGAATAAAGGTTCCGAAGGCTGCAGAGGGGCTCTGCTCATGTATGGCACCTCTCACATAAAACCCAGCACCCTGCCTTCAGGATTGGTAAGGCCTGCCTTAAGGGTGACTGATAGGTTTATATGTGCAGTGATATGGAGAGATATAGTGAACCTATATCTCAGTAAAGGGTGCACGCACCACCTTACTCAGGCTGCTGTAGCAGTCCTGTTGTGTCATTTTGGATGGCTTCCCAGGATGGCATTATACATGCTGCAGCCCCTGATAGGCCTCTGGGGTACCTATGCCCTGGGTACATAGTATACCATATACTAGGGACTTATAAGGGTACCCCAGAATCCAATCTGGAGTGTACCTAAAGTACTGGTAATCAATTTAAAGGGGAAAGCAGATAGGCTGAGGTCCTGAATAGCAGGATCCCAGCCAAACTAAGTCGAAAACCAGCAAAACACCAGGAATTAAGTGGGGGCAACCATGCAGTCAGATTCCACCTTCGTACACTTCCATCTCAACGTCTGGGTCTATGTTTGTATTTAAAGCGTCAATGCATCCACGCCAATAGTTGTTATCTCAGAGATCTGTACTCATTACTGACATGTCTATACCTTAACAGAAGAAACTGTGATGATGTAATTTCCTGCTCTTTAGGCTGAACTGTTTTTTCTTGACATAGAGCTTACTTTTGTTGCTGATTGTTTTGCCTTACTACCCCGGATTGTTAACATATGCTGACTTCCCTCCCACTGTCCCGGTAATTGTGTCTGTGACAGGAGTTACCAGCCTCATCAGGTTTACAGGGTCCATGTTAACGCCTTGGGCCCAATGCCTGGACATTTTGGCTGCGGAAAGCAGCTGACATTTTCTGGTGGACCTCTAAGAAAAAATGGGAAATAACTGCAGGAATCAGACACAATATTGCCAAATCCCCCAATAATTTCTTTTTTATAGGGTACCCTCAGGGTATATGTCAAAATTTCTGGCAAATCCCTCCCTTAGATTTGCCAATGCTGCTTGTATCAGTTATTTCAGGAAGACCGTCTGAATCATACATTAGCCCAGTCTCACAATAAGTGGGAAGCTAGTTCGGCTAGATATACGAATTTAAAATTGAATCTTTTTGTGGGAAGTTATGTATGAAATATAATGGCTGGATATGCTTTAAAAGTAGTTGATGTATTTGAAGATATGTTTTTACATGATAACATCACAATGGCCATCATGTTCAGAAGAGTCAACAGAGAAGGTGTGATATTAAGAAAGTTTGAGAGGGATACATGTATTTTTCAGTATTTGATTTTTCCTTCATTTTTTTGGGACGCGATTACAAGGTCAAAAATACAAAATTGTTTTTAAGAGTGTGCTTAAACTTGGGTGATTTGTGCCATCCGTTGTGCCACTGCTCCATCGGCACTGATCTGAAATAACATGTTCTCTCCATGAATTACAACATGGAAGTGATTCCTCCATCTTTCTGTAAGGACCATTTGGCTGCTGTAAATCTATTGGCTGCAATCCAACAGAGGCTTACCCCATTCCTTCTATGACTACCTGTTACATGCAGTATCCATGGTCACTGCAATTATGCGAGTCTGTGGCCTGATCATTTAACACCTGATTATGGATTTATTTACTTCATCTGCCACATAACCCATCATCAAATGCATAATTTGTAAATGTCATTGTTTCTAGCTCAATTGGATCAAAAGTTATTTTAAAAAACCACAGAAACGTAGTTCTATACAAAGGCAGATTCTTTGCATATGTTAACTGGTAACTTTGCATAGACGATAGTAATAGGTGTTGAAACTAATATTGTGCATGAGCCAAGATGGGTTAGTGTGGCTCAGTTATACTTTTACAGAATGTTGATTCAGAGTTCCACCGCCCCTTTCAACGATCTGGGACTTCCCTAACGTTCTGGTAAAGGGAACCCCCTCCCATCCCATAACCGAGAGGTAGGATGGGCTCTGAGCCATAGGAAAATCTAGAAATAGCAGTTGGCACTAACTGGGGCCAATTTCTATCTATGGTGCTGTAAACAATCTCAGCGTTTACAGCAGGCTTTCACTTACCTTTTGCTGCGGGTTTCAGTTGTTGTGACTGTTAACACAATGGCGGCTGCCATGGATCGGGGGTGGCTGGGCAAGGGGTGTAGACAAATAAAAATAAACTTACCTCATCACTGCGTCTCTCCTCCGTTGTCTCGTCGTGTCTCTTCCCGACGAGTCCGCCGGAACGGAAGCAGGAAGCACACAGGCTCATCCTAAGCCAATCACAACGCTGCTGTCAGCAGTGTCATGATTGGTCTGAGTGCTGCGGTTCAGTGCTCAGACTGGGACTATGAGCCTCTGCATGTTCTCCACCAGGCTGTACTACAGCCTGGTGGAGAACATGCTAAATGGGCATGACTGTCTGGTCGGCCCAAGTCGGCTGGCCAAACCATCATGCGCACTTACAGAGTGTCCATTGCTCCTTCCCCTACACTGTGAGCAGAGCAGCCCCACCCCGCCCCGCCCCACAGCACTGCCTACGCAGGGAAAAAGAAAATGATAAGAATTTGTAATATTACTTTCTGTGTCAAAGGACTTGTGATGTCACTTCCATCAGCCATGTGATTTCCGTGAGCGTATGCCACTGCTCATAACTTTGCTTCTCTGTTACAGATGCGATACACAAGGAGGGTCTCAGTGTGGCCCGTGGCCTTCGTTGGGGGTCTCAGATACGAGTCTCCTAAACTTGACCCAACAGGGAAGGTTGTTGGCTGGAAAACTGTTTTCGATCCAAGCCGCCCATTTGCCATCGACATGGCGGGATTTGCTGTTAGTGTGCGGCTAATCTTGGAGCGACCACATGCAAACTTCAAACTGGAGGGACTGAAGGGAGGCTATCAAGAGAGCAGTTTACTGAAGGACCTGGTGACGATGGAAGGGCTGGAACCCAAGGCGTCCAACTGCACAAAGGTTAGTGCGGCTGCAAACATGAACACTAAACCTGTCGCTGCTTCAAGGGGTGGCGACTCACAAATTTCTAACAAAAACTGTTAATTCCACCTTGCAAAACAGTTGCATTTGATGCTGCCTATAAAATATTTAGTTGATAAAGTGTCAATTTCAGGTAACAAAATAATCTCTCTAGCAAATAGGAACTTTTTTTCTCGCAATTGATGAATTATTTGGCATATCTGAAATATGATTGCTATTAAATAAAAGAAGTGATTACGGTGAAGTTTATTTTATTTGTTTATGAGATTTATAATGTGCATACCATGAGAAAGCAAATTCTTATGTTTGCAGATTCACTATCAGTTCTGACTTTATCTGCTGTGTTATTCTTTAATAGTAATGGTCTTACAACCTTTCTGAAAAAACATATGGTTTGGGTGTGCCCTTATGTTTATGGTAAAGTCTTTCCAGAATTTAAGGACTTATGGGGAGAATCATCCATCTATTTTACTCTTTTTAGATTGTGATGCACATAGCTGAACTCATCATGTGATAAAACATTAGTTGACATGTATGAGGGTCCAACCGGAAGTCCAAACAAAAAAACTTGGTAGAAATCCTGTGTCAATGATAAGACCATCAAAAAGAGATTAAGAATCAAGGTGCTAGACTTCCCCTAAACCTGAAGAAAGCACACTGCATTACTCCCTCTCTGATATCTCTCTATTGGCTGTAGCTGGATCAGAGCATCAAATTTTGTTTGTCTCTTCCTTAAAGACCACCAGCGCTTAGGCAGGAGCGCCTACAGGCCCTGACTGCTCGACCACAATGCCTCTGCCCTCTTAGACCCTGCAACTCACAGATCAGTCCACAAGCCAACTTCAAGCGAAGCAAGCCCAACAAGTTTCAATATATTGAACTCGCTACACCCTCATGTGAGAACCTCACCATGTTGATGTACTACAAGGAGAACCTGACAATAATGCTGCCCCAAAATCCTTCCACAAGTGACTGATGAGCCCGCTTGCCACGAGTAACAGAACATCCTCCCAAACCACCAGCTAACTGTTCTCGTCACCACAGGGGACTAGTCGCTCGTCCACCACGGCTCCGGAAGGGGATGTTCCCACTTTGTAACAAAGTATCGTGAGCACAGTGCAGCTGGGAGGCAAAAAGGAGGCATGTGGGTAGTTTACAAGCACCTGATTAGAAAAGTATAAGGAATACTGTTTGAGGATGGCCGAATGGTGGGCTCTACATATTTTTGTGATAAATGGGGGATAGTGAGTGGATGCCTTCTGGTATATGCTGTTTTGGCGACAGCTGTTCACCAATCCTGGGTAGGGTTTCCACAAGAACCAGAAACACATGTGTTAAGCCGAACCCTCCCAAACATGGGAGGTGAGGGCAAACTCCTCAGTCAAATGTTCTCTAATGTTCATCATGCACAACTACCCATATAACTGCACTGAAGACACAATGGAAAGGTGATATGAGCGTAGAATTAAGGGAAAGGGAATGAACATCTATATTGGGTAACTTCAGGAGATTTATACATTATAAATGTGTAGATAGGAATTAAATCAGGCCACAGTGGCTGCACAGACTAGATTCCTCCAGATCAGAACAGTGCCCCAAATGCAGAACAATGGACGGAACCTATATTCACATGTGGTGGACATGCCTGGGGAGAGTGCCTTTTGGGGTGAAGTAATTTAAACTTCAGGAACACCAACCGAATTGCAAATACAACCTATGGTATAGATTTGGTTACTGGGACTAATACCTGCTATAAACACACAAAATATGTGGAGTAGGTTTTCGAACTAGGCCTCACTGTGCCGAAGAAGTGTTTAGCACTATGATGGATGTCCAAGCGACTGCCAACACAAAGGCAATGGTTATGGGAATTTGTGAGGTGGGTACGAGCTGTATCTGGGGTACACCACAGGTTGGTTTACAACGGAGTGGAGCAGGAAGGAGGGAATTGGAATTAGTAGAAGTCCGGATACAACCGGAAATGAGAGACCCTGAACTGGGACAAGATGTGGAGGGGACGGTTGATTAATACTCTTTAGATATATCTGTGATGCTGATCAGCTGCAATTTGATGCAATTGTCCCAATTATGCTGTTTTAAGTGATCCAATGCCATGTATAGATTTATATTTAAATGCACACAGTGTGACTCAAATCTCTCTCCTTATTTAGGGGATGGGGGTTGTGGGGTGGGACAAGGTAATGAATCATAATGTTATTTTGATTTTAAAATCAATAAAAACAATTTAAACCTAAAAAAAGCACTCCACAAAATGCACAAAGTGGTCAAAGCAAAGCATTAACATAAAAATAAAAGACCCATTTAGTGGCTGATTTGTACAAAGTGAAATCAGAAAATCTGGATAAATTGCGGCTTCCCCTCTTAAATTGTGTGACCTTAGACAAATATTTTATCACACCAAACTTCTTTTTCTTCATTATTGCATATGAAAACACTTTCAAATATGTGAGTTCAGAATATTAGTTGTACACAGTTCAATTGTGTTTTACTTAATAGACCATAATGTTGCTCTATAATAATCTGGGCCATGTACAGGCTTTACATGCCAACTGTCTTGCCTCTTAGTTCACTGACTGTTCATGTTTACGAACTGTCAGAAGCTGTCTCTTTATATGATATACCACTAAGTTGTTCTATCATGCAAAGAGTCCAGAGATTCCTCCAGAAGTGTACTGGGCTCAATGTAAACCCAAGGTGCTCTATTTGTGGTAGTGTGGTCCAGCAGCCTAAGACATTTGTTATGCACACAGTGATTAATAAGTGACACACAACTCAAAAAGGACATCCATACCAATTTTATAAAAATAAGCTACTTTCAAGATTTATTTTAAGATCAAGAAATATGTAAAAAGGTAAGTACGTTTTTCATAAGAAATACTTTTTACCTCAAAAAGTGGACACACTGCAATTTTCAATTAAGCAATGTTAACCTATGGGAGGAAAACAAGAATGTGTTTTTGCAGGTAAGTAAACAATTTACAATCTTGGTTTTCAGGATGAAGAATCAGCACCAGATAAGGTTCAGGTAAGTAGCAAATCTGCACCACCAGCGGTACAGGGGCAACCAGGTGCAGGCTTCAAACTCGGGATCTGGCACCAATGTTAACCAATGGAGAAAGGGGGTGATTGAAGAGGTGCTGCTCATCGGTCAGTAAAGCAATTTGGTATTTCAGTCTCGGGGGGTTAAGGTACGAACAGGGGGGCCACAAGGCAGCACCAAACTTATACCCTCAGTGGCACAGGGGCGGTCAGGGGCAGAAGTCCAACACAGCATTGAGCACCCAATGCAAACCAATGGGGGAGATCGGTTTTGAAGAAAGGCTGCAGGCTCAGGTCAGGAGGTCAGACGAAGGAAACCCACAGCTGCCCATGTAAGTAGAGATGCTAGGGGACATAGGGACAAAGTTGGTTGTGCTCCCCAAAGCCCAGGGGCTTCGGGCGCAGGGGTGTCCTTAGGCATTGGAAAAGTCTTACTGGGCAGGTCGCAGTTGGGGAGAGTCTTCGAGTTGAGGCTGCAGGCGTCCAGGTGGTGTTTGGCAGGGGTAAGCCCATGGGCAACTCTTGCTCAGAAGCGCTGAAAAACCTTCACAGGACTGGTGGGCCACCTGTACTCGGGCCGTGGGCCGTGGGCATTAGGTGCAGAGGTGTGTCCCGTTTTTCTTCTGTGCCCCATGATCTGTGCCCCCGTGATCTGTGCCCCGTGATCTATGTCCCATTTTTCTTCTGTGCCCTGTGGTCTTTGCCCCATGATCTGTGTCCTGTTTTTCTTCTGTGCCCCGTGATCTGTGCCCCCGTGATCTGAGCCCCCGTGATCTGTGCCCCGTGATCTGTGTCCCATTTTTATTCTTTGCCCCGTAATCTGTGCCCCTGTGATCTGTGCCCCGTGATATGTGTCCTGTTATTCTTCTGTGCCCCGTGATCTGTGCCCCCGTGATCTGTGCCCCGTGATCTATGTCCCATTTTTCTTCTGTGCCCTGTGGTCTTTGCCCCATGATCTGTGTCCTGTTTTTCTTCTGTGTCCCGTGATCTGTGCCCCCGTGATCTGTGCCCTCGCGATCTGTGCCCCCTGATCTGTGTCCCGTTTTTATTCTGTGCCCCATGATCTGTGCCCCCGTGATCGGTGCTCCGTGATCTGTGCTCTGTGATCTGTGTCCCGTTTTCCTTCTGTGCCCCGTGATCTGTGCCACCACGATCTGTGCCCTGTGATCTGTGTCCCGTTTTTCTTCTGTGCCCCGTGATCTGTGTCCCGTGATCTGTGCCCCCGTGATCTGTGCCCCCGTGATCTGTGTCCAGTTTTTTATCTTCTGTGCCCCCGTGATTCTGTGCACTTGCCCCCGTGCCGTCCACCGCTCCTGTACCCGCTGCTTCATCCCCTGAGGCCCTGCCCCCTTGACTGTCCATTCGCTGCCCCTACCTCCCGCCTCCCGCCTCCCAGCTGTTCCTCCCTCCCTCCTCCCCATATATGGCGGCCGCTACGCGCCCCCCGCTGGCGCGCCAATGGCGTGCCTAAGGCAAGCCCGTCTGCCCCCGTCCACGCCCGTCCGTGCCTGGACCGCGCCCAGCGCCAGAACCACTGGCCCCCGCGAATGCCACGATGCCCACTTCTGCTATGACTCCAGCACCCTCCACGCACTCAACGCCGGACGATCACGCACCTGCTGCCTGGCAGCCCCGAAGCGCACCCAAGGACCCTTCTTCTGCTGGAACTGCAGCTTCACCAGCATTCGGCCCGCCAACCCACCTACCAAAGAACCCAACCACCTCTGATGCATCCTTCTCAACACCCGCTCTGCACGCAAACACGCAGTGGAACTCTGGGACCTACTGGACTCCAAGACCCCAGACGTCGCCTTCCTGAAAGAGACCTGGCTGAACCCCTCCTCGGCACCCGACATCGTCATAGCCATTCCGGAAGGCTATAAAATCACCAACAGGTACCGCACCAATGGAGTAGGAGGAGGAATCGCCATCGTCCACAGGAACTCTCTTAAAGTCTCAACCAACACCGAAGACACCCTCAACACCGCCGAACACCTGCACTTCCAGATCCACACTGATCCCAACATCACCCTCAGAGGAACCCTCATCTACAGACCCCCGAACCACGAGCACAGTTCAGCGACTCCATCACCGACTTCGTCAGCACACACGCCCTCGCCTCCACAGACTACATCCTCCATGGGGACCAGAACTTCAACCTCGAGAACAACAACGACACCAACTCCTCCACCCTGATCGACAACCTCGGACTCAGACAACTCGTCACTACACCCACCCACTCCACCGGCCACACGCTTGATCCCATCTTCTCCGCAAGCTCCCACGTCTCCTTCAACCACTCCACCGAACTCCACTGGACCGATCACCGCTGCATCCACTTCACCTTCCGGAAACCCACCACGCACCACCGCACCCAACAGATGCCGCGCCGCTGCTGGAGCAAAGTCACCAAAGACCAGCTTTCCACCACCCTCGCCCAGAACCCACTCACAGATCTGACCGACCCCGACACCGCCGCTTGCAACCTCAAACAGTGGATCAACGACTGCGCCAACACCCTCGCCCCCCTCAAGAAACCCTCCATCACCCACACAAGCAAGAAAGCCAGCTGGTTCACCAAAGACCTCTAGGCCTCCAAGCGAACCTGCCGAAAACCCAAAAAAACCTGAATCCGTGAACGAACACCGGAAAACGACACCGCCCACAAGAACGCCACCCGCAGACACCACCACCTCATCAGATCCGCCAAAAGGACCTCCTTCAAAGACCGCCTAGACAACAACGCACACAACAGCAAAGAACTCTTCGACATCGAGGAGGAACTCTCCAACCCCAACTCCAACACCAATGACATTCCACCCTCACAAGACCTGTGGCCACCTTCTTCCATCGCAAGATCGCAGACATCCACGACAGCTTCAACACCGTCACCACCCCGGCAACCACTGAGACCCCCGCTCCCACGACCACCACCCGCACCATCCGCCTGATCTCCTGGACCAACATCAACGACGATGACACCATCAAGATCATGAACACCATCCACTCTGGATCCCCGGAAGACCCCTGCCCACACCACATCTTCAACAAAGTCAGCAGCACCATCGTGAATCCCATCTCCGGTAAACCATCAACATCTCCTTCGAGACAGCGACCTTCCCGGAGAACTGGAAGCACGAAGAGATCAACGCCTTACTCAAGAATCCCAAGGCGGACCCCAAGGACCTCAAGAACTTCCGACCCATCTCCCTGCTCCCGTTCCCGGCGAAGATCATCGAAAATGCCGTCAACAAACAACTGACCAGCTTCCTCGAGGAGAACAGCATCCTGGACCCATCCCAGTCCAGGTTCCACAGCAACCACAGCACCGAAACTGCCCTCATCGCCGCCACCGATGACATCAGGTCCCTGCTAGACAACGAAGAAACCGCGGCCCTCATCCTCCTGGACCTGTCGGCCGCCTTCGACACGGTCTGCCACCGCACACTACGAACACGCCTCCACAACGCCAGAATCCAAGAGAAAGCCCTGGACTGGACCTCCTCCTTCCTCTCTGGCAGAACACAGAGCATCCACCTCCCCCCTTCCGCTCCGAAGCCACCGAGATGATCTGCGGCGTACCCCTAGGATCATCCCTCAGCCCAACGTTGTTCAAAATCTACATGGCACCACTCGCCCACATTTCACGACAGCACGACCTCAACATCATCTCTTACGCCGAGGACACTCAGCTGATCCTCTCCCTCACCAAGGAACCCACACCGCCAAAACCAACCTCCACGAAGGAATGAAGGCAGTCGCCGACTGGATGAGGAACAGCCGACTGAAGCTGAACTCGGACAAGACGGAGGTCCTCATCCTCGGATCCACCCCCTCGGCCTGGGACAACTCCTGGTGGCCGACTGCACTAGGAACACCCCCAACACCCACCGACCACGCACACAACCTGGGGGTCATCCTCGACTCTACCCTCTCCATGACAAAGCAGGTCAACTCCATCTCCTCCTCCTGCTTCAACACCCTCCGCATGCTTCGCAGGATCTTCAGGTGGCTCCCCATCGAAACAAGAAGGACGGTCACCCAGGCCCTTTTCAGCAGTAGACTGGACTAAGGAAACGCACTCTACGCAGGAGCCCCGGCAAAACTCCTGAATCAGCTCCAATGCATCCAGAACACCTCTGCACGCCTGATCCTCGACATCCCTCGCCGCAGCCACATCACACCCCACCTGAGAGACCTACACTTGTTCCCTGTCAACAAGAGGATAACCTTCAAACTCCTCACCCACGCACACAAGGCACTCCACAACAACGGACCAACGTACCTCAACAGCCGACTCAGCCTCTGCACCCCCACCCGCCAGCTCCTCACCGCAGACCGTGCCCTCGCCACCGTCCCCCGCATCCGAAGAGTGACCGCCGGCAGCAGATCATTCTCCCACCTCACCACCAAGACATGGAACACCCTCCCCATCCGCCTGCGGCAGACCGAAGACCATCTGACCTTCAGAAGACTTCTCAAGACCTGGCTCTTCGAACAGGTGCAGCCTCCCTCTTCCCCCCCTAGCGCCTTGAGACCCTCACGGGTATGTAGTGCGTTTTACAAATACCATGATTGATTGATTGATTGGGTCTGGCTGTGGTTTTGCAGTTCCTCAGGACAGTGTTCTTTATTCTTTATAGTTTGTTTCTTTTGGGCAGGTGTGCTGTCCACGAGAGAGCTTGATCTATGTCGAAGGTAGGCAGTCCGCCAAAGGCTTTGGACGTCGCTCGACTTTTCTGCTGGTGCGACGTTGTAGTGTCCAGCTCTTCTTAGGTGGTCAGCAATCTGATTTCAGGGTCTGGGGGTGCCACTTAACTACCAGATTTAGGGGCATTACAGGGGAGTGACAGGTAGGGACCAATGGGTCTGTCACCTGGTGTCTCTACACTGGTTGTATAACAGAGGCATGCGTGGCTAAATCACATGTGCCTCTACAACACAGCTTGAAGAACAAATGCATCAGAACAATGCATGATTTTACTATGCATGCCTTTTTCCAGGCAAATCCGGGGTAAAGGTATGACTAGTAATGAATGGGGTGTGTGGTAAAAATCACATCCCAACCCTCCAACCCTGAGCCCTAAAAACGACCCCGACCCCCTGTTATGGTCTATGCCCAGTACCAGGACCTCAGTAATAGATTCCTACCTATGTCATGGTTGCTGGGTGACAGCTCATTCCAGTGGTCACCAATGACTTCACAATGTATTGTCCTGGTGCTGATGTTGATATTTGAATTGAAAGGGCAGTTGTTAGCAAGCTGTTTCTGGGCTGGTGGTCTGTAAGCTGTGCTGAAATAAATACCTGGATTTGGACCTGGAGTGTGTGTGGTATTTTAACTTATCACCCCGAGCCCTAAACGCTACCTGACCCCCGAGCACTAAACACCACCCTGACCCCCCTGAACCCTAAAAACTACCCAACCCCTCCCTGGGCCATAAAAAAACCCGACCCCCCCAGCCCTAAAAACTACCCCGAACCCTTAAAAACGACCCCACCCTCTCAAAACCCGGCCCCAGCCCCCCTTACCAGACCACATGCTCTCCCGATCATTCCTCTTCCTGTGCCCACCCATCCCAGCATCTAGACCGCACACTGCCTTAACCACGCATTTGCCTGGTTAAGACATATGCATGGTTATGGCACGCATGGTTCCTCTTGAGGGGAAACAACACACATGGCTCAGGGAGGGTTATAAAGGCTGTTTCCCATCTACACCCACTATTGTCCCACCCTCCTGTGAGAGGAGGCATAGTCCTAGCCCTGATTGTATACGTCCCACCATCATCAAGATGGTGGGCACTGAAAAATGTGTTTCACTTCATCTCCAGCACCTGAGGGGTCGAGTTGGTGTGGACGGGCACACTGTCTGTTCTCACTTAGGTTTTTCCGCTGGTTCTCCCAACAAAAGTGGGGGTTTGAAACGGGGGCTGCCATCTGCTGCTAGCAGCAGATGCTGGGGTAGCATTACAAAGGTGGCAAGGCCTTCTTAAGCACTGTGCTCATCCTGTGAAAAGAGGTGTGACACCACCGCTAGGATGGTCTTTGTTTCTGGCCTCGAGAGCAGGGGCTGTCAACCCAGGGGTCCAGACACATGTCTGGTAGTGGCAGGCTGACTAAAGTCAGTCAGATACCACACCAGGGAGCACCACTGAGGTGCCTTCTGGGTGCATGTTTCAATAAATCCCACACTGGCATCAGTGTGGGTTTATTGAGGGGAGTTGTTTGGTGCTGCGGAACTCGAGTTGTTGAGTGTTCAGCACATGTACTCTCAATGGCTTCACTGGCACGTACAATATAAAAATAGACTCAAATATTGTAGGGGCATATCTACATGCAGATATTCCCACACTGGAGATATAGTACACCCTGCCTGAGGGCTTGTAAGGCATGCTAGAGGGGTGACTTACCTATACCATAGACAATGCTGCTTGGCATGGCCCAAAGGCACTGTGCTATGTCGACTTTGTTATTTTTCCATACAGTGGCAGTTTGCATGGCCTTGGTGAGGAATTCCTAGGGGGCCCTCTTCAGTCCCAATGCCCTAGGTGCCATGGTACCATTTAATAGGGACTTACAGAGGGTCTGAATTTGCCAATCATGGTACTGTTTCTAGAGAAGAAGCACTGGCACAAGGGACCTGGTTGGCAGGAACCCTGTGTACTTTCAATCGAAATCACATCATTTTCTAGGCAAAAAGTGGGGGGTTAGCCATATCAAAAGATGTGCTTTCTCACAAAAACTGTCACTTTTAATAAGTACTTCTCCGTACAGTGCTATGTGACGTATTAATGTCATAGCTTCCACATGCTAAAGAAATACACTTTTTTTAATTTTGAAGAAAAGTATAAGAAATGAAAGACAAGTCCTTTCTTTACTCATCTCTCATAGAATATTATTTATTAGAACATTGGGAGCTTAGACAATGGGTGGCTCCGGGCCAATAAGGGCTGATGTAAGCCTTCTGCCTTAACATTTCAATCTTTGTCTTTCTGTTCCTCCCTTTTGAATGTAGAACATTCCATTCTCAATGGGTGGAATGTTCTAATAGCTTTATAGTGCTTCTGCTTTAGGCTGTTCCAGTTGCCAAACGCCTCCCCAGATGTCCTGAACCATCACCAACCGTCATAGCCCTCGTCAGCGGACTATCATGCTAAGTGATGTCACAGTTACTAAACTTGTGCCAAAGTCACAATTTTTAATTATTTCATCTAGTTTCTTTTTTAAATATTTACATTGGAGGAGATCAAAGTTTTGATTCCACCAGTGAATTTGGGCAAAGTGCACAACTTTTGCCCATTGCGAAGTTGCAAAAGTTTCCCTTTAAAAATGTTTTTGCAGGACAAATTTCCTACTAGTTCTTTTATTTCCAGAGCAATTTCACCTAAAAAAGTAGTCTTTGTTGAATTTCTTTCTCACAAATGCCCTCTTTATGCAGATTGATCACTTTCTTTCGGCAATATCTCCAAAACCATTATGAGTGCAAAGTTTTAAAGAAGCAAGGTGCAGCCATGTCCCAAATACCTATTACACATGTGTATTGCAATAATTCTGTTAAAATATTGCGGCCATACGTGTTCCCACCCGCTTTTCTCAAGTTTTCAAACATCATTTGGAAGGGGGGATGACTCTTTGGAGTTATGATGTGAGTCTTATAAAACTCACCATGGCACAGTCTTGCGACAGTATAATAAAGACTCTACACATAAGAAATATGTTGAGGAAAAAAATATTTTTTTATGAAAATGCTTTTTCAAGCTGTAGACAAATTAATACAAAATAAAGTAAACAAATTCTATGTTCAGAGATCGGCCAGATTCCAAAACCTTATTTGTAAAAAGGAGTTCCAATGAAAGCGTGAGAACGACAAAACTAGAAATCCCAAATGGCAGAGAATAATATGGTACTTTATTGATCTATATATTTCATATTTCAAATGTTAATTTTCGGAAAGAGCTATGAGCACTTGGGGTTGCAGAAGCCATGAAAAGAATGGGAGTTGAGATGTGTAGGTGCTATACAACTCCGCCAATAAATAAATACACATTTGAAATGAAGAATTTAAGCCAGCCATACACGAGGGGCATTTTTAATGCAGATTGACTCTAGATCAGCAAAGAAACGTTAAACGCTGCGTTTCTACTGCATAAAATCCAGCCACTCCAGATTTTTACCTTGAGTTGAATATGTTCAGTGCACCCAGTAAAGAACTATGGGCCTCATTTACATGTTTTTGATGCAGGGCAGCGCAGCACGTGACTTTGCTGCGCTGTCCGGCGTCAAAAGGAAAGGGTAGTTTTGGCTGCCTAGCATCAACACAGGCACCCTTACGCCATGGTGGAAGGGTGTCTCTGTTGCAGGCATGATTGTTTTCATATTTCCTTTACAAAATCAATTCCGAGAGGCGCAGCACACATGAAAGAAGAAAAAAACGAGAACTAGAAATATTTCTCCTCGTTACGCCTGCTTTGAGGAGCCGTAAGGTTTTGATGCAGCCGCAGCTTTACGTGCAGTTTACGTGATCAAGTAAATCTGGGATAGCATCAAAATCCATGGGTGCTGCGCGGGAAAACCCACAGCAACACGCGTGGAACACCCGCTTGATGCAGAAGAATGCACAGCAGTGACGCGCGCTGCTTTGTCTTACTCCATATCTATGGGGCCGCGCAAAGCCGCGCGGGGAGGCTTTGTGTCGCCACTTACACATGAGTGAGAGGCTGCTGCGGCGACACAAGCCTCTCATAAATGAGCCCCAGAGAGTGCATAAACAGGTCTGAGGAGCTACACAACGGGTTACATTTGGCCTGGGAGTTAAGACTGTATCTCTTTATTGCGCTTTGAAGGATAAATATTTTCAGGGTTGTTGGTGAAAAATAACCTCTGTGAAGAAATGTATATTTAAGAAAGGGCACATGGATGTGTGTTTTCTGTCTCAAGTTGTGTGATATATTCCCCCAAAGTGTTCAAATAATGAATGTTTGATCGACAGCATTTGTTAGACTCACTCCAGTAATTACATTGGTATCTTTAAAATTCAGCCTTGGGTAACAAATCCCCCCCTCAGAATGCGCCGAGGTAAATTAGGTCATAAAATGCGTGAGAATCAAAGAAATCTCATTAAAGACAAATCTGACGGAAGTGGAAAAATCTGCAGCCGGCTCAACAAACAGTTATTACACTGAACACTTGGAAGATATTAGGACCAGGTGACATCAATTACACACCGCGGAAGTGTGTGTTTTTACATTAATATCACATATCATTTTATCTTATTTTCATTGAAACAATTTTATACAGGAACCTCACTGTTGTTACCTACTCAGCAGAGGGACAAAAGAGGAAAAGAAGAGAAAAACGTGAGTTAGTCAGGGGCATATTATCAAGAAATGGCATTCAAATTATCGCCGCTTTAGCGGCAGAAAACCGCCGCTAAAGCGGCGATAATGGGCTTGATAATATGCCCTTAGAAGCCAAGGTTCACACCAGAACATGGGCTTCTATTGGAATTCTCTGCGGCATATTATCAAGCCCATTATTGCCGCTTTTGCAGCCGTTTTCTGCCACTAAACCGGCGATAATTTTAATGCCATTTCTCGATAATATGCCCCTCAGTTCTTGCAGGTGGGAGTTAGGATTTCGCTTTTACTCTTCTTGTCTTCCCAGAGACATTGGGTCGACAGGACGGTACAAAGATGAGACATTAAAAGTACAACATGCAACCACAAGGACCCACACCCCCCATTCAGGCAATAGATTGTATTAATTTAGTGATTGCATAGCTACTTAAAACCATTGCAATAAAATTACAATTTTAAAACATAAAATACCATTAGTCCCCGTTGATAAAAAAAGTCTTAGTTAATACTAGGTCCCACATGTGAGCAATCAGATTATATACATAAAACAGACCCTCTAAGTTCAAATGAAATACCATAGGTAATGAAAAATTCAATATGCTCTGTGAGTGGCGGTTACAAAATCGGCTGCCGGGCTCTTTTAGTTTGTCTTGTATGGTTCCGCTGATGAAGTTTCTGTCCACAGGAGCGGCCAGTATTGCCCATCGCGATCAGGGTCATGAGGGGGCAAGAGCGCGATATGTCCTAGTAAAAGTGCAAATGCAGAAGACAGGGTGAGCGCTCCCGAGGAGCCAACAGGGCGTGACGGAGAGGCGTGCCGCATGGGGTTGAGCCCAGAGGCCTCCCCACCTGGTCACAGCTGATCAGTGCACGCAGTCAAATGACTGCCGCCCACCTGAGAGATGTCGTTCAGCTTAGTTAAGTCGCTAATTGCACAGCGGGTTGACTGGATGTGCTGTGGGGCATCGTTTTTTTCTACCTTCAGCAGACATTTCACAAAGCGCCAGTTCCGCTGAGGGTCCCTTGATTCAAAGCTGGCCATCCCCGCCTGCCTCCGCGAGCGTATGCCTCTTTGGTTAAAGGGGGCTCCTAGCAGCTGTCTCCTTTCTCCCAGCACTGCTTCGCAGGAGACGACAAGATGAAGCAAGTCTACCTTCCTAGCCCCATAAGCTGCAGGTGTCAAAAAGGCCCTCCCGCAACCAGGGGAGAAGGTGAAATGTTGAAGGCAATAGCCTAGCCGATGCCTTAGGAGCTGCAGCTGACAAAGACAGGATATCTCGTGTTAAAATATGTTTGTGGTGCAAGGTTTTTGTAATTATTTAATATCATCCATCCATGAGCTCTGTGCGACAGGGAAGTCTTATGTTCGGCGAGCAGGTTTTCAATGATCTCTTGACCAGATTTTGAAGACCTGGTGGCTGGTTGGCATGTCCCAAAGTTTTGTGAGCCCAGTGGCTTCTAGTGATTCCCGAATGTAGGCCCTTGTCTGCGACAGGCCTCGACCCTGCAGGCCCTTCCATAGCTCAGTGTGTTGGGCTCAGCTTTCCTGATTTTGTTCTTGAATATTAAGTACGCTCCCCGCCTGGCCAGTGACGACTTTAGCAGCCCAAATTCCAGTGGAATCTGTGCCGGGGAGGAAAAGTGCAGAAGTGAGAAAATGATTCTATACGAGCGTGGTCTTATGTTAACCAGAACTGTGGTATATCTGCCTCTTAGTAATTCGCTCCTGTATGACATCTGGGGTATGAGCTTGGCTTGTGCTACTTGTAGGAGCGGTGGCAGTTCGATAATAGGTTATAGTATAGGTTATAGTAGAAGTCCACATCGCTGATGCATTTTTAACATCATGAGGAGTAAAGAGCTGGGACTAATTGCACAGCGCTAACTAGCCCCATCACCTTCAGGAGCATTCATAAGGGTTTACCCTGGAGAAAGCAGGTCTAAACTTAGTATTTTCCAACACACTTTTCTAATGATTTGGCTACTTAGAGTTTCAACAGTCATCAAAAATTGATTAAAAGAGCCCCTCCCTGCACGGCCGCACTGTGAAAATAGATGCTGTAGCAGGGTACCCCTGAATGAGTTAAGGAGTACTCTTCTGGACTCTAAACCGGAGATACCAAACTCCTTTAGAGATGGGGACAGGGCGATCAGCTCATGGCTCAGGAGGGTGGCTGATCTTTCAGCCCCCACCTCAGCGTCTAGAAAGGCTACAAAGATGCTTTCAGCTCCCTGGTTCACGAAGGAACCAGCTTTTGAAAGAGCAGCGTGCAAGAAACTAGAAAGAGTGTGGCGGCGTGCGTATCTGGACTCTGATAGAGTCCCTTATAAATTGTCCCTGAAATCCTATCATAAAAATCTTAAGAGGGTTTGTAGCACCTTCTACTCCCACTGCATTAAGGAGGCCAGTAATGATGGGAGGGAGATTTTCAAAATTGTAACTAATTTTACTCCTGGAACCTAGTCAGTCCCTATGCTCTGGATTGAGTGGCTTTTTTGATGAAAAAATCCTCAGAATCCAGGCTAATTTGTCAGGGGAGAATAATACTCTGCTAGGATTGGAGCTAGAAAAACCAGCGGATCAAATACAACATCCGTCACTGGCTACTTTTTTAGTGCCATCAGTTGAGGAAGTAACAGCCTCTTTCTTGAACTGCTGGTCAGAGTCCCCAATGGATCTGATACCCATCCCCCTCCCACATATTAAAGTCAATCTCGGACATTATTGCTCCAGTGTATCAGAAGCTATTTGCTAGCTCCTTCGACGCAGGCATGATACCGGCCGACTGGAAAAGAGCTAGGGTGATTTCTTTATTGAAAAAGGCCAATGCTGATCCTGAATGCTTAGCAAATTTCAGGCCAGTCTCATTGCTCCCAGCAGCATCAAAGGTGCTGGAGAAATCGGTAAACTGGCAACTCACCACCTTTTTGACGGGAAGTAACTTACTCCACCCTTCTCAAACAGGGATTAGAGCCTGCCACAGCACCAATACCACACTATTAGAGGTCTCAGAGTCCATTAAGGTCAGTCTGGACTCAGGCCTCAATGTGGCTCTGGTCCTGTTGGACCTGTCAGCAGCTTTTGATATTGTGCATCATAACGTCTTGCTGCACAGTTAAAAACACCTGGGAGTAGCAGGCTCTGCGCTGAGCTGGTTGGGGTATCTCCTTGAAGGCCACGAGCAGGTGGTTTGGATGAAACCATACGCTTCAGGAGGTAAAGAGTTGAGGTGGGGTGGGGTGTGCTGCAAGGCTCCTCTCTTAGTCCCACACTCTTTAACATTTGCATGTCTCCCTTGGCTTATTTGGTGGAATCCTATAATATCAAGGTCATCTCGCATGCTGATGATGTCCAACTCCTGCTCGCATATGATGGGGAGCCTTAGAGGGCAAGGGCAGCCTTTGCCAACTGTCTGCTGGCACTGCTAGATTGGCTAAAGGCCAATAGATTGCAGTGTACCCCTGATAAGATGGAAGTCTTATTATTTGGGCGGGACCCCCTTCCCGACTGGGTTGTGGCCTGGCCTGAAAGTGTTCCTCTGCTGCCACCTCCCACTGCGGTGGCCAGAAATCTGGGTGTCTTGTTTGATACCCAGCTCTCATTTGGAGCACAGGTGTCAGCAGTGGTGAAATCCTGTTTTGTGATTTTCCAAATGTTGAGGAAGTTTCTTCACTTGCTTCCACATGAGGCCCAAATCACAGTGGTTAGATCACTGATTTTATCTAGGGTGGACTGCGCTAATGTCCTGTACCTTGGTCTCCCGGAATATCTGATCCAGCATTTACAGGTCATGCAGAATATGGCAGTATGCATGTTATACGAAATTCTGAAATATACTTCGGTCTCATCATTTCGAGGCAAACTTCAATGGCTGTCAGTTCTTCAGTGTATTAGGTATAAAGCTTTAACCCTAGCGCATCACGCCCTCCACAATAGGGGGCCTAGGCACCTGAATGACTGTGCTGAGGCTTACAGTATGGGGAGGCTGCTGAGCTCGAGCTCTGCGGGTCTTATTGTGTCCCCTCGCTTTCAGAAACAGCAGAAGGGAGGTTATTCCTTCACTGCCAAAGCAGCTAAACTGTGGAATAAATTGCCAGATTACCTCAGACGGATCCCTGAAGAAGCAACATTTAAAAAGGAGCTGAAGACATTTTAACAATCTCCTGGTTTCACCTTTGGCATACCTAAAAGTACCGGGACACTCTTTTTGAGTAGCCGTGCACAATAGAAATGCTTTATTCATTAATTCATTCATTAAAGAAAGGTAGTGTTAAGAACAGTAAACCTGTACTTCCTTGTACGGACTTACCTTGATGACTTACTGGTAGTCGTACTTTCTTGTATGTACTTACCAGGATCGTACTTCCTTGTACATACTTAATTTGACGATATGCTGGTAGTCGCATTTCCTTGTATGTCCTTACCTTGATGATATGCTGGTAGTCGCACTTCCTTATACGTCCCTACCTCGATGATATGCTGGTAGTCGCATTTCCATATACGTCCCTACCTCGATGATATGCTGGTAGTCACACTTCTTTCTAAGTACATACCTTGACGATATGCTGGTAGTCGCACTTCCTTGTATGTCCTTACCTTTATGATATGCTGGTAGTCGCACTTCCTTATACGTCCCTACCTCGATGATATGCTGGTAGTCGCATTTCCTTGTATGTCTTAACCTTGATGATATGCTGGTAGTCGCATGTCCTTGTATGTCCTAACCTTGATGATATGCTGGTAGTCGCACTTACTTATACGTCTCTCCCTCGATGATATGCTGGTAGTCACACTTCCTTCTACGTACATACCTTGATGATATGCTGGTAGTCGCACTTCCTTGTATGTCCTTACCTTGATGATATGCTGGTAGTCGCACTTCCTTATATGTCCCTACCTCGAATATATGCTGGTAGTCGCACTTCCTTATACGTCCCTACCTCGATGATATGCTGGTAGTCGCATTTCCTTGTATGTCCTTACCTTGATGATATGCTGGTAGTCGCACTTCCTTATACGTCCCTACCTCGATGATATGCTGGTAGTCACACTTCCTGCTACGCACATATCTTGATGATATGCTGGTAGTCGCATTTCCTTGTATGTCGTAACCTTGATGATATGCTGGTAATCGCATTTCCTTGTATGTCCTTACCTTTATGATATGCTGGTAGTCGCACTTCCTTGTACGTACATACCTTGATGATATGCTGGTAGTCACATTTCCTTGTACGTACATACCTTGATGATATGCTGGTGGTCACACTTCCTTGTAAGTAGTGACTTCGATAATACCTTGGTAGTCATACTTCCTTGTATGTACTTACCTCGGTGATGAAACTGGTAGTCATACTTCCTTGTACGTACTTACCTCGATGATACGCTGGTGTTCGTACTTCCTTGCACGGATTTACCTTGATGATATACTGGTAGTCAATGTTCTGGAGCAGCAGAACAATGTGCAGGTTCATTTCATTGACATGAGTATTGTGACGTACAGTCCTCGTGCCCTTTCCTGTTCTGCTTTTCTCTTTCAGAGGTAAACAATTAACAATGGCTCCTCCACAGTTAGCCCAATCTTTACAGAATCAATGGACAAAGCTAAGGACTGGAACAATTTTATTTAAATAATGACCATTTAGTGGGGTTTACCATGAAATGTGCTTTCACTCTCCCTAGTGCTACAAAGCACAGCAGTTGGTTTCAGTGGCAACTCTACCTGTTTTGAATCACAGCTCCAAGTGGAAGCGGTCTGAGCATGCATTCCTCCACTCCAGTCATTACAGATGACCTGTGGTGGTGCTTTCTCATTACAAGTGTGTTCTGCCTGTACAAGGCATCTGTAACAATAACTTCCACTGGTTAATTGCTAGATCAAGCACTTCTTCATATTACATTGTGATGACTGTGGGATAAGGAGCAATAGATTGAAACATGCAGGGAGTGACGATGGTTGCCAGCTTCTTACACCAGGTAGGAGCACTGTTTTTCATGTCGATCCAGATCTTGTTTTTTCATTTAATTTCAGGTTCTCGTCTGGCACACAAGGACCGAGAGGCCGACACTAGTGAACGAAGGGAAACGAGGATTCACAGACTCAAAAGTGGAGGTCTAATCACAAGGTTCAGAGTGTGAGTATTACACCAATTGTAATTTCATAATAGCATAGTTGGATGGCTACTAATCATAAACAACTCCAGATAATCTAATTCCTTATAAATCTGGGGCCAGATTTATCATTGCTTTGCGTTACCCATGCGTCATGCAAGGCGACGCAAAACCTGGAATCAGATTTACCACGTTACCAAGGCCACCGTGCATGACCCTGGGTGGCTGGTAATTCTGGTGTAGCGCAAGTTTCACTGCGTAGGAGGGCGTTACATGGCTAGGGTGTTGGTGTTCACACACATCCACCCATGCATTCTGACGCATTCCGAGATGTACAAACACTGGTAGACCTGGGAATGTGTCAGAATTGTACGCCTTCCCACCAGAGACGCAACGAGGAGAAATATCTTTATTTCTCCTCTTTGTTTCCTCTTTCTAAGTGTTCTGCCCTCTTCAGCACACTTAGAAAAGAATAGGTTATCTCTAAAGATTGTTTTGTGCAGGAAGGTGCTCCTCCCTGCAAAAAAAAACATCCTTTCTGTAATGCAGGCATCCTTGCGCCATGAGGCGACAGTGCCGTAGTTGGTGCTAGGCTGCACTCAGTGCACCAGCGCACGGAGATGACAACACTGCACCCTATAACGGTAGCAATTGTGCATTCCTGCCCTCTCCCTCTTATGCAGTGTAGCAAGTTGTCTTGCTGATTTGCGTTGCATGAAAGAATGCTAAATATTGGCCCTGCTCTTCAAGCAGGAGTAATAATCTTCTGCTATTTGTGAATAGTTGCTTTTAAATAAAAATGGCTCTTCATATACCTTAATATAAAATTCACATGTCTAGTTCTCCATAATGTACATTAATGAGCATCATGGGCAGAATGGCGCTTCTTTGTTTTTCCTTACAAACCTCGGGGCATATCAACAAGCGGCAGCGATGATTATCGCTGGCCGCTCTTAGCGTGAGGAATTTTATCGCTGGCTATCGCAGATAATTATCGCCATGCTAGCGCTGTATTAACAACGCATAGCAAAATGGCGATAATTATTCCAGTGATAGCGATGTTTTCCATGGAACATCGCTGGTTTTCCAGCGATGTTCCATGGAAAACGACGATATCCTTGGTGATAGGACCTGTGGACTTAGCCACAAAAGCCACCCCCCATGTTAGGTATGCCCTAGTCAGGAATTTAACAGACGTTATATTCCTGCGTTAAGGCAGATTTAACATGGTTTTAAATATCGCTAACCCTCGTTGTTAATATGAGGAAGCTGGGTTAGCGATATTTACCCAAGGGAGTCTGGTCAGGCACACCTCCTTTGCATCTCATTAGCGATGCGATGGGAGGCGTGCTGACAAGGGGCGCTAATGCAAGGATACATGCACTAGCGTGTCCTTGTTGATAATGCGATAATATGATCGCCGCTTTTCGCCCGAAAACGGTCTCTAAATCGACGATAATATTATCGCCGCACCTTGTTAATATGCCCCCTCTTCTTTTCAGCCTCCCATCAAAACTCCTCCCTTCATCTCTCAATTAAATCTGTCATTGATGTGTTTGTAAATTGGCTGAGTTAAGCAAGAAGGGGCACCATTGTGCCCCAACCGACCGCACAGCTGAAATTGCGCCTCTTTTGGCTAACAGTACAAAATTTCATCCATTTCTAATCCAATGTTTAGTCACGTAAACCATTTTCTGAATGTTTTTCCTTTCATTCCACATTTTCTTAATCCACACGCGGGAAGATATGCTATTTTCAAGGTTTCTAATGTGAAAGCTGTGCCCATCCGGACCTCTTGCTTAAACACGACAAGTGCAACGATTCATCCGAAGCAGCGTTTATTTTAAAAGACCAATGCATTTCGGGCCTCGAGGGCCCTTCATCAGGGTGCGCTAAAAATGACAATAATACAAACAATCATTACCATCGCAGCAATGCTTAACATCAAATTATTTCACATTTGATTATATCCCCATGTAATAATGCACAGTTTGACATTTATTACGTCTTTATCATTCATTAAACCCCCTGCGGAAATCAGTTTCTGTGTTGCCCCTATGTTCATAACAAACTAGGCTTCATCCCTCCTGAATTTACCAATAATGCCTTCTATTCTGTGCAAAAAGCATATATCTCCCTTCGAAAATATGATGTACATGTAAATAGTACACATTGCTCAATTCCTACTGAATGTATTTAATCTATCCCATGGGTGTGTGATGTAAACCCCCACCCCCATCTTGTCCCCAACTCTCTCCTCACACAGCCTCATACTCCTCATACTGGTAACCCGATCTCATCTTAAATCACCTACTCACACTCGTATTTCTCCAATAGCGTCTCTCTCCGTTCTTTCGTAATTGCTACTAACAAGCCCTCCTTTTCAAAAAGTAAACTTATCTATAGTAAACAGCACTCATACTGACCCATACACGCTAACAAGCATCTTCCACTACTAAACACAACATTCTATTCACATACATCAACCCAATCATCGATCCAAAACATTCACATACCTGCTTCAAACGCTTACGCTAATCCGTCACCATCTTATTTTCAAAGTATGTTTTGTGCAGCCTCTGGACCACCCTTTATTTAAACCCGGGTCTTTCAAGACCACACCTCCTAATTAGAACGATAGTTGCCTATTTCCCGCCATAGAGTCATTCGTAATATTGTATGCAGAGTGAATCAGACTACATTACCCATAATGCCCCGTGCCCCTATACTAAAACATGGATATTCTTATGTAAATTCATCGTTGCCGCTTTCAAACAAATATTTTAGTCACTTTTTGTCGTGCTGATTATCAACTAATGAATGTTAATTTACAGTCCTCTATCACACACATAAAACCGCTTGTTATTCGAACGAATCCAGTTGTTGCTCCGTACGTGTGGATGTTCATGAAGATTATTTGTCCATTATTTCTTTTTTGCTTGGCGGGTGCTGCCCCATCTTGGGTTAAATTTCATAAATGTTCTAATGGGGGTTGTAGGGCGCACACCTTTTCTTCTAGTTTGTTGAAAGATTATTTTTCTTTTCTTATCATGGTTCGCGTGCTTGCCGGTAAAAATGCCTAACCCAACTGGCATCTGTATTTGATACAACATAGACAAGAAGGGGCACCATTGTGCCCCAACCGACCGCACAGCTGAAATTGCGCCTCTTTTGGCTAACAGTACAAAATTTCATCCATTTCTAATCCAATGTTTAGTCACGTAAACCATTTTCTGAATGTTTTTCCTTTCATTCCACATTTTCTTAATCCACACGTGGGAAGATATGCTATTTTCAAGGTTTCTAATGTGAAAGCTGTGCCCATCCGGACCTCTTGCTTAAACACGACAAGTGCAACGATTCATCCGAAGCAGCGTTTATTTTAAAAGACCAATGCATTTCGGGCCTCGAGGGCCCTTCATCAGGGTGCGCTAAAAATGACAATAATACAAACAATCATTACCATCGCAGCAATGCTTAACATCAAATTATTTCACATTTGATTATATCCCCATGTAATAATGCACAGTTTGACATTTATTACGTCTTTATCATTCATTAAACCCCCTGCGGAAATCAGTTTCTGTGTTGCCCCTATGTTCATAACAAACTAGGCTTCATCCCTCCTGAATTTACCAATAATGCCTTCTATTCTGTGCAAAAAGCATATATCTCCCTTCGAAAATATGATGTACATTTAAATAGTACACATTGCTCAATTCCTACTGAATGTATTTAATCTATCCCATGGGTGCGTGATGTAAACCCCCACCCCCATCTTGTCCCCAACTCTCTCCTCACACAGCCTCATACTCCTCATACTGGTAACCCGATCTCATCTTAAATCACCTACTCACACTCGTATTTCCCCAATAGCGTCTCTCTCCGTTCTTTCGTAATTGCTACTAACAAGCCCTCCTTTTCAAAAAGTAAACTTATCTATAGTAAACAACACTCATACTGACCCATACACGCTAACAAGCATCTTCCACTACTAAACACAACATTCTATTCACATACATCAACCCAATCATCGATCCAAAACATTCACATACCTGCTTCAAACGCTTACGCTAATCCGTCACCATCTTATTTTCAAAGTATGTTTTGTGCAGCCTCTGGACCACCCTTTATTTAAACCCGGGTCTTTCAAGACCACACCTCCTAATTAGAACGATAGTTGCCTATTTCCCGCCATAGAGTCATTCGTAATATTGTATGCAGAGTGAATCAGACTACATTACCCATAATGCCCCGTGCCCCTACACTAAAACATGGATATTCTTATGTAAATTCATCGTTGCCGCTTTCAAACAAATATTTTAGTCACTTTTTGTCGTGCTGATTATCAACTAATGAATGTTAATTTACAGTCCTCTATCACACACATAAAACCGCTTGTTATTCGAACGAATCCAGTTGTTGCTCCGTACGTGTGGATGTTCATGAAGATTATTTGTCCATTATTTCTTTTTTGCTTGGCGGGTGCTGCCCCATCTTGGGTTAAATTTCATAAATGTTCTAATGGGGGTTGTAGGGCGCACACCTTTTCTTCTAGTTTGTTGAAAGATTATTTTTCTTTTCTTATCATGGTTCGCGTGCTTGCCGGTAAAAATGCCTAACCCAACTGGCATCTGTATTTGATACAACATAGACAAGAAGGGGCACCATTGTGCCCCAACCGACCGCACAGCTGAAATTGCGCCTCTTTTGGCTAACGGTACAAAATTTCATCCATTTCTAATCCAATGTTTAGTCACGTAAACCATTTTCTGAATGTTTTTCCTTTCATTCCACATTTTCTTAACCCACACGTGGGAAGATATGCTATTTTCAAGGTTTCTAATGTGAAAGCTGTGCCCATCCGGACCTCTTGCTTAAACACGACAAGTGCAACGATTCATCCGAAGCAGCGTTTATTTTAAAAGACCAATGCATTTCGGGCCTCGAGGGCCCTTCATCAGGGTGCGCTAAAAATGACAATAATACAAACAATCATTACCATCGCAGCAATGCTTAACATCAAATTATTTCACATTTGATTATATCCCCATGTAATAATGCACAGTTTGACATTTATTACGTCTTTATCATTCATTAAACCCCCTGCGGAAATCAGTTTCTGTGTTGCCCCTATGTTCATAACAAACTAGGCTTCATCCCTCCTGAATTAACCAATAATGCCTTCTATTCTGTGCAAAAAGCATATATCTCCCTTCGAAAATATGATGTACATTTAAATAGTACACATTGCTCAATTCCTACTGAATGTATTTAATCTATCCCATGGGTGCGTGATGTAAACCCCCACCCCCATCTTGTCCCCAACTCTCTCCTCACACAGCCTCATACTCCTCATACTGGTAACCCGATCTCATCTTAAATCACCTACTCACACTCGTATTTCCCCAATAGCGTCTCTCTCCGTTCTTTCGTAATTGCTACTAACAAGCCCTCCTTTTCAAAAAGTAAACTTATCTATAGTAAACAGCACTCATACTGACCCATACACGCTAACAAGCATCTTCCACTACTAAACACAACATTCTATTCACATACATCAACCCAATCATCGATCCAAAACATTCACATACCTGCTTCAAACGCTTACGCTAATCCGTCACCATCTTATTTTCAAAGTATGTTTTGTGCAGCCTCTGGACCACCCTTTATTTAAACCCGGGTCTTTCAAGACCACACCTCCTAATTAGAACGATAGTTGCCTATTTCCCGCCATAGAGTCATTCGTAATATTGTATGCAGAGTGAATCAGACTACATTACCCATAATGCCCCGTGCCCCTATACTAAAACATGGATATTCTTATGTAAATTCATCGTTGCCGCTTTCAAACAAATATTTGAATGCATTGGTCTTTTAAAATAAACGCTGCTTCGGATGAATCGTTGCACTTGTCGTGTTTAAGCAAGAGGTCCGGATGGGCACAGCTTTCACATTAGAAACCTTGAAAATAGCATATCTTCCCGCGTGTGGATTAAGAAAATGTGGAATGAAAGGAAAAACATTCAGAAAATGGTTTACGTGACTAAACATTGGATTAGAAATGGATGAAATTTTGTACTGTTAGCCAAAAGAGGCGCAATTTCAGCTGTGCGGTCGGTTGGGACACAATGGTGCCCCTTCTTGTCTATGTTGTATCAAATACAGATGCCAGTTGGGTTAGGCATTTTTACCGGCAAGCACGCGAACCATGATAAGAAAAGAAAAATAATCTTTCAACAAACTAGAAGAAAAGGTGTGCGCCCTACAACCCCCATTAGAACATGAGTTAAGCAAGAGCACATGTACTGTACATAGGGTGGCCATCTTTGAATGTTGCCTTTTCAGTAAATTAACATGCTGACATTCCAAACAATAATGTTGGATCCAGCTAATGATAAATAATAAATATTGTTTCCTGTGTTGTTGCCTAATAGCTATACAATTAGAAAACCTTTACAATCTCTCACAAATACTTCCATGGCGTGTTTGAGAGGTTTGAGTTAAAAACATTGTATTTTATCATATTGGTATTTATACACAGCTTAACTTACCCCTTGCGAGACCACAATTGGTTTATGAGTGGGACAATAAATTGTAATGTTGCTGCAGTAGCGGTCCGTGGAGGGAGTTCGGTGGGGCAGTGAGGCGGGGCGGGGCGGGGCGGGGGAGGGGCAGAGTGGGGAAATGTAAACACCGGAATATGGATGAACGGAGGTAAGTACACATTTAAATAAATAAAACGAATTTCGTTGTGCGTGCTGCATCGCATTTTGCGATGCAGCGCGTGCAAAGGAAGGTTTACATTTCCCCACTCTGCCCCTCCCCCGCCCCGCCTCACTGCCCCACCGAACTCCCTCCACGGACCGCTACTTTGTTGCTGTAATGTTGTTATGAAGGGCTCCAAATTGTTTTGGTTCCTCAGAGTGCAAGGTTGAAATAGTATTTTTGCTGTTTGGGACATGTCAGGCGACATGCACCAGATTGCGGAAGAATGGTTTGTTAGTGTCATAGCACACACACAAAGAATACTGTGGAGAGCATAAAACACATATGCAGCTGCACATGCAGACACTGATCATGCTTAGGGTTAAGATTATCACTAGTAGAAAGTGCCAGTTTCCATTGGTGTATGTGGAGTTCTCCCAGGAGTATCACTGTAAGGCCCACTTGGGCCGCAGTTGCACCATCTGGCAGCAGCCTGTAGAATCCACCGGACAAACAGGAGGACTCGCCATCCTGCAGGCACTCTTCAGCTAACACGAATGCTGGGCAATATTTTAATCAAAGATATTTATGACACATAATATTTAATATTTTTGTCAGATAGTATTTTTTCAAACAATATTCTAATATACAATCTTCAAAATTTATGACAATAAATAATATAAAAGTGGTCCCCTACAACTGTCACCAGAGATAGTGGGATACAAGTGGCTTTCACCAGACATTCGCCTGCCAGCCGGATGGTATGGCAGCTTCTACCTCTTCTTCGAACTGTCACAAATGACACGTTACCACCCTGTCACAGATAGTGAGTGGTAATGGTATTGCATTAGACATCATCCTTGCCAAAGAGGGTGGTGTATGCCAGGCAGTGCACCAAACATGCTGCTCCTACATATCAGACAATGGCAATAATATCAACAGAGCAATAGGCAAAATCAGAAAGGTACAGAAGAAAGCACACAGAATGCACACGGGTGACATGTGAGGAGCAATAGGATCATGGTTCAGAGGCTTGTGTGCATGGCTGTTGGAAGCACTGATAATAAGGTTGATAGTATTGATAAAGTTATCTGTTTTGAAACAGGCATGCCCCACATGCATAACTATTATGCTAAGCAATTGCTTAGGAAATACTCCTACCCAGTCACTCCTCAGTAACCATACAGAAATGAAGAGATTGTAAAATGCATAATTGATTATCAAACCATGGGATGTGGAAACACATTTCTGTCCTGCATGGAATCCATTTTGTCTTGTCTAGATCTGTAGGACGTGCACAGCTTACAATGACCTTTTGTGAACTAATGTACTCTGTTGAAGTAAACAGCTTCTAATAAAGAAATTGCACAGCTTGCTCAAAAGACCTCACTCGGGATTTGCAATTGCATGCTAGCTCAACTATAAGGGGTGGGTAGACTCTATAAGCGCACCATATATGGATAAGATAAAGCATCCACCTTAAATCTGCTATTTAACGTAAAGCTTGGAAATACCCCAATGTCACAATCAGGTCACGTGGGGATACACCACCCTGCATCATGCAGGTATCACGCGTTGTTTGTGTCTTCTGATTGGCTCTGTACATAGTGATTGTGTAATATGTATTATCTGACAATGGACATGTGAAATATTGGTCCATAAGTATTGAGAAATTCTGCTGTGTTTGCAAGAATAAAAGATTGTGATGTACTTCTCCAATCTGGTCATTTAGTTCTCCTTCATGCCAACGTCTCAGTGTCACGTTACTAAAACATTTCTTTCCTTCTGTGAGCTAACAGAGTCTGTTTATGATTTTCCTGTAGACTTGTACAACACGATCCACCCTACGTTTTGCATGTGGAAAGATTGTGATGAATTGTGATAACTATCTGTCTATTTTTTACATCTTTTCCAGGGCTGTGTCAACGTCTTTTCACTGGTGAAACAAGTCTACATCGTGTTTCTAGCATGAGGCCTGGCACCCCGTCCATCGCCTCTGATTGGAAAATGTGGAAAAATCAGAGTACCTGACTGTGGAAGGCCCTTCATACAAGACATTGGATCTTCTTAAGGATTCCTATATAACATACAGTCGATTGAAGTGTCACAATCCCTGTATGTGCAATTGTGTAGGCAGGTTTCACATACAAATACATGAACAACCTAACTTGTCAAACTCCCAAGCCGATGCATTGGATGGATTATTGCTGCTGGATCTGAGTGAGCAGAGCTTGGTGGATATAATGTTTCCATGGAGAAAACAGGATTTTAGACAAATAGGACAGAGCTGACACTTGGTGACCAACGGCCACTGGAAAATTCTGAGGCTGTTCTAAATTTCTCTGCTGCATAGACATTGACTTCAATCTTTAAAGAGAGTATGTTGTAGGTGATTCATGGATATTCAACCTCATTCTCTATTTTCTGAGCCTTGTCACAGTAGACAATGACAAACACCGTTGTATTTCATTGGGGGATTTGAGGTACAAACACTGCCGCAGATGGAAATGTTTGCAAATATTACTCAGTTGAGACCCTACACATCAAACAATCTAACCCCAATAGTTTTTGGGACATTAGAGCACAAAAATGGACCAGACCTGCAATGTATCCCACCCAGGATGTGTTATTTTAATTGCACTAAAAATGAGTGTTTGTACCCATAGTATTAACACGATGCTAAAAAACTGTACTACGCAGCTGTCGTTTCTCTCAGTAGGACCTCTAAGTAACAACACTATTGATGTTTTTGAAAAAGGACCTGATGGAAGAATTTCACACGCCCTAGGTAAATGGACACTTTACTGCCCACTCTCTTGTCAGTTGAACCACATTTGAGACATCTGGGTGTGCTTACTCTGGCACCCCATGCTGCATGCACCTTAGCTGACCGTCAAGCATTGTCCTAACGGGGTGTCGGCCATGTCTGAAAATTACACTGAGCATCAGGCTTACCTCAGCACACGCACTTATAGGGAAAAACACACATGGAAGCTAAAATAATCTGTAGAAAAACATACGATTTTGTTTAAAATATGTGGAATAACGAGTATCACTACTTTATGAGCTCCAGTACAAGAATTAACTCTCTTCTGGAAAGTCAAAGAAGGCCAATATTTTTTCATGTGGATTTGCCAATAGAAGAAAAAATTGAAGCACAGCTGGAGCGGCTGCGTAGACGGGAAATTGAGCATCCTGAAAGTTTCAATATTTAACATGATGACGCCAGGACTTAACTGACCAATAGAACCAGTTTGACTTTGTTTATGTACTTTAAGAGGGTAACGCACTTATAACACAAAATGTTTTTAGAAATATGTATTCAAGTGGATCTGTAAAAAATGTCTTCCCCCTGCCCCACTAGTCCATCTTCTGTTTTAACTGCCTAAGGTCTTGGAGAAAAAAAAAAGTAACTTTGAAAATCACAGAAACCATGTCTGACTGTCTGGGGTCACACCTCAAACTTACAAATGCGCCTACAAAACTAGCACCCCTTTGTTGCTCTCTCCTACCCGGCACCACCTGCCATGGACATCCCCTGGAGCCCTCCTTCAACCACCATGACATTGATAACTCATGGCATTGCTCCCAGACAGGGAGATATGGGAGGCTGTGTTCATGAACATATTCAAAGATGCCTCAAGCAATTAGGTCAGGGGTGGGGGGGCTCTAGTGAGTTGGGGGTAGGATTGTGTTTCTTTATTCAGAGCTGCTGGGTTGTGAGTTGCCCAAAGAGCGAGTCACTTTAAGGCAACTGACTATCAAAAACCATAAACGTCACATGGTATTCTGCCCTTACTGCTCACTGAGACATGGTATAGTGGAGGGATATATTTTGAAATGTTTGGTGTGCTCCTTGCTGCAATGGTTGATTTTTGTCTCATTTCTGAAATAAACTAGCATTGGCAACGCCGTTAGGGCTGGCATGGGCAAGTTGGTAAATTATCAAAGGGAGGATAGAGAAGATCAGTTGGGGTCCCCCAACTTCCCTGAAATTACCCTATATAAATCAAAACAAGGGGACACCTATGAGTCCAGTCCATCTGGGTGGTACCGGCACAAGAGTCATTTTTACTATAAAATTCTCACCCTTCAGGAAATCTAGTTTTGTAGCGCCGTCGGACTGGCTCCTCCCACGCCCTGGTCGCGTGTGATTGTCCCTTCAGCCACATCTCTCCACACTGCCATGTTATCATTTGGGCTATTTTGTAAATACTAATTATTGGGTTGGAAAATGTTCCTTAAAATTTTCCCACATGACAATACAGTGATGTCAATAGATCTGACTGAAGGGCCAATCACGTGTGACCAGGAAGTGGCGGGGAGACATTCCCACAGGGCTTATAAAACCAGCAGCTGCATTCACTGGCGTAACGAAAGTTCAGGGGGCCCTCCTTCAAGGTACATAAAGGGGACCCCACTCCATATTTACTATGGAGCTCTCAGGACTGAGTATGGTGCGGAGGGGGCCCCCTGCACTGCCGGGGCTGCGGGGGCCTGTGTTATGCCCCTGGCTGCATTTGAACAGTTGCAAACCATCTGGCAAGGAGTGAGGACGCTTAGGTGATTAAGCCCAACTTTTCTTTGAGGAAGTAAGTGGGGAGTAGAATATGGCCTTTGCTTGTTAGAGGATTGTTTTAATAAGAATGTGTATTTGGGGGTTGTAGGGAGCTTGGGTAGAGATTACAGACATGTGATGGAGGCAACAATTCTATCTCTAGGAAGGCATGGTTGTGCATTGCAGAGTCCAGTAGTGAAAAATCAATATAAAACCCAGTTTTTCTTTCTCTTCTTTCATTTCCTCTGCCACAAAACTACTGTGTGACTATACGAACGTTGACCCTCCCTTGTCGATAGAAAAGGAGCGAAAATCTATATATATATCAGTAAGGAGCGGGTCTGGAGACTGCCTATGAGGTGCAGAACTACCTTACTAATGACATGGATACAGCGAGACACAGTTGTGACCTACAACTATCTAGGAGAGTGAGCTAGTATCAGGACTCATTAAGAGCCCGTAGCTATATTCACTTCTAGCTTATGCAGTGTGACCCTACACACAGGTGTTTGGTGGAAGCTTTAAGCAAGAGAAAAGTGGTCTCTACAGATGTATAATAAGTAAAATAGCATACAATGGTGTGGTGATTTGTCTTATCTCTCCACAGACCCACCAATGAGTTAGCCGGTTGGGCCGTACGCATAAAGTCTATTCATGATATTAATGTAAGTATGATATGTGAGTAGGGGTAATTCCCCACTTGTTTGACCTAGAAAGGATTAGGAAATCCATAGCAATCCTTGAACTACAGGTCCTAACAAAAGTCTTAGTGTGTTCTAGGAAGGATGAAACATGTAGACTGCGGGGAAGGATACTTGGGTAGTTAGGCCCCACATAGTGTCTGCATTTGCTTTAAACACTGCCAAGCCAATGTTCTGTTACTAAAGGTTGTTGCAGGTTTGCGTAAGGCAGCCTCTTAACCATTTACTGCTAAAACCCCTTGAAATATCTGTAAGTGCGCCCTGAAAGATATAAGGTTGAAGTCTGTGGTGGAAGTATTAGACTCCATTGTGAATACTCTTTGATGAAGCAAGCCTTTAGGATTTCCCGAGGAGTTAGAGTTTGATAGTAAAAATCAGTCTTGTGTCAGTACCGCCCAGTCGGAGTGGACTCTTAAGGGACCCCTTGACTTGGCAAGTTAGTGCCATGGTTGCTGTTAGAAATTGGGTTGTTGGTTGACTGGGGTGTAAGCCCTGGTCAAGCAGCAACTACACAATCCTAGTAAGGGTAAGGGGCAGGCAATCCCTAAATTAACCTGTGCTCATTCTGTGGTAGCTTGGCACAGAGCAGTCAGGCTTAACTGAGAGGGAGTGTGCAAAGTATCTTTGCAACACTTCAAACAGTAAAGCAGTGGAAACACCATGAAAAAAGATCCCACACCAAGTTAGAAAAATAGATCTGACTTTAATAAATAAAACAAGACCAAAACAACAAAAATCCAATTAGTAGAACTGGAGTTATTGAATTTTAAAGTTTATAGTGCAAAAGGCGCAATTGGGAATATCTGGTTGCACCGGACCGGGACAAAGTCACAAGTTCAGGCTGACCGAGAGGGAGAGTGGGCCTAGTTAGACCCCCTGAACAGACTTCTTTAAATCCTGTTGCAGAGCGTTGTGCAGATCCACGTTGAAGGTGTGTCGCACAGCCAAGGCGATGAGTTGGTTCCGAGATGTGACCAGGCTACGGTGTGAGGTCCTGATGCATCGAGGACCCTGTCTATGGGCTTATGATGCGAAGCCCGGTGTCAACGATTTGAGGCACAGCTGAGGCGATGCGTCGGTTCTGATGAGCAGAGATGATATGATGCAGAGTTTCGGCGTCATCATCAAGGCAGCCATCATTGAGGGATATGAGGAGCTTGCGCCAGGAATATCAGCGCACAGCCACTGTTCTGAAGGCAATGCGTTGGTCTCAAGATGCAGGAGATGACAGTGATGCAAGTCTTTTGCGACTGGTCCAATCCACGCAGCAGCGGCGATGCGTTGGGTCTGCTCGGGGATGCGCCGCTCAGCAGAGGAGATGCATCGGTTCTTCTTGGGGATGTATCACTCAGCAGAGAAGATGCGTTGGTGCAGCTGAAAAGCACTTTAGGCCCAATTGCAAGGGTCCAAAACTGGGGTGGCATCACTTGGCCGGGCAGAATCACAAATGGCAGAGCCCAGATGCAAGGGTTGGAAGCCTGTTATGTCCCTGAGGCTTCACATCAGGAGGCCAGCCAAGTAGCCCTCACAGTCACTCTGGATTCTGGGCTCAAGAGATGCAGGTCCAGTCCTTCTTATCCAGGCAAGGGCCAGCAAGCAGCAGATCAGCACTTCAAAGCAGGAGTCCAGCAGAGTGTCAGTCCTGCAGGAGTACAGCTGTCCTTCTTACTGGCCGAGCAGCCACATGTCCAGAAGTATGGTGGTGGTGGTGTCTGAGGTCCAGTACTTGTATCCAGTGATGCCTTTGAAGTGCACAGATGCCCTCCCTTCCTGCCCCTGGCTGGAGACTCAGTGTAAGGGGGTATGGAGCTCTTTGTGTGTAGACAGGACACAGCCTATTCAGGTGTAAGTGAGGCTGTGTCCAGCTCCTCCCTCCCATCTTGCTAGAGATGGCCCATTGAGACACATCTAAGCTCCATTGTGTGTGGCTGGCTGGGAGAAACACACAAAGCCCAACTGCCAACTACACCCAGTCATGTGATCAGAGACAGGCTACAGCCACCAAATGGCTAAAGCAATACAATGCCAACTGTCTAAAAGATACGTGTGGGTTCATAGGGGGGTGGAGGGTAGTTTAGTTTTGGTTTTGTGACTGACATAGGAGGGGATTGTGGGATTTGTAGTTTATAGCATAATTTCATATCGCACCACAGTGATAGGATAATTCAGTCACATGGTGATTATTAATTAGTGAGTCACTGTGATTGGGGGAGCACATTTTAAATTTGGTATTGAGTGGGAGGAAGAAGGTAGATGGCCTGTGGACCTTGAAGGGAAGTGCAAGAAAGCGAGGCTTCAAAAGGTGAGGCTGGGGCAGAAGGTTGTTTTCTTTAATTTATTGTTCTGCACGGGAGTAGAGCACGAGCTCATGTAGTTTGTAGCATAGAAGTATTTTTGGTTTATATGGAATGGAGATTCGCTTTAAAAACACGGAGCTAGGTCATGATTATTTTGGGGCAGGGAGCGGTCAAGGTTATGAAGGGTGGGGTTTTGGATTATTTATGTTTTTGATCATTTACGTTTTTTACATAAAGCTGGGTTTTATGAAATGTCCATTCAGTTGCTGTTTTTTCATCTGTTACAGTGGCCCCTGAAGAAGAACGTTTAAGCTCGAAATGCATTGGGCAATGTAAAAAGTCTGCTTTGAAGTATGATTGTCCTCACGTGCTGCTGGGATAAGCCTGGATGGGCAACAGTAGTCATTTGAAACTGTTGAATTAAAGTAATCTGGTACAATCACGCTGTCTCCGGAGTAAATAAATAAGCTTGAAGATGGATGAAATAAGGATTGGTAAAATTATTGGTGTACACGAAGAATTGACAACTTGGGAAGAAGTGGTTTACTTTTCAGAAATTTTTCTATATAAACGCAGTGCGACAATTGGATGCGCGACGGATGCACCTTTTGGACGGAACTGTCTAAAGGTGGCATTTTCAGAATTGCACTTTAAAATCCAACTTCACCATAAGTAGGGTTTTAAATTAAGAATCCAGAGACTCCAGCCTTGAAGGATTTATCTCTTCCCAATTGGAAATTATACTTGTAAAATATAATAAGGTAATCCCATTGTTATCCCAAGGGAAAGATAGGCCTTGCAGTAGTGAAAAGAAAATTTTAGAGGTTTTCACTACCAGGGCATGTACAACTTAAAAGTACATGCCCTATATTCTAAATACATTGCACCCTGCCCTCTGGGTTCTCCAGGGCCTACCTTAGGGGTGACTTATATGTATAAAAAGGAATAATTCTGGAGATATCGCATTATCCTGATTATATGACATGCTGGAAACTACTGAATTATGCCATGTTGGGTAATTACACGCAATTTGCAGCAATATTTTACACTGAGTGTCTTTAAATAATGTGTTTTTCCCACTATTATTTTTTACTGCAAAATGGGTCCTGGAGTCAAAAAATTGACACCAGTTCGCATGTAGAGCTAAACTTTAGCACTAATTAGTGAATTTGCATTTCACGTAAATGCGTATATTTTCCTAAAATTTTCCTGAAATTTTACGTAATTAGGCAAAAGCAAATTATGAAAATTTCACCCCCCCTACTAAATAACACTGAAATACATCAGTTACAGTTCAATGAGCTAACCATGACTTGCACCTCCTTCTTGTACTGCATATTATAATCACTCATAATTTGTTAAATGGCATAGTTGATGATATCATTGATGATATTTCACATGACATCATTGATGACATCACTGATGACATTATCCATGATACTCTTGTTGACAAAACTCCGTGACGGCTTACACCATTTAAAAAAAGAAATTGGTAGCAAAGCTCCTACAGTCATATACACCATAAAAGTACTGTATGTATAAATGTTGGTGCATAGAATGGACATTGGGTACACCTTGGTATCAAATGTGCCTGTGTATGCTGAAAGTTCAGTAGTGTACTCTTTACCTACCAGTAAAGATTTGTATGCAAGTTGTACATCTTTATAAACAAGTTTAAGGCTAAATACACTTTGGCTGTTTTTGAGGGGACATGTTTCAAAGTAGATTATGCCTTAAAGGCAAAGCCGGTTGCCAAAAGTCTGTCTGAAAAGTCAATGCTTCGGTTTACAATAGGTTATCCACCTGTGGATGTCTAGACATATTCGGACATTAAATGATTTTTGTACACTGCTATACAGAAGTTATATCTAAAGACAAGGTTTACAAGATGAGAATGTTTAGTTGTAGCACTCCCTGTAAATGGTGAATCACTGTAATTTATTCACGAATGTACAATATAAGGGTGACCCACTCAGGCATGTTTCAGTTCATAATGTGATTGTAAGCTCTAACATTGTATGTCATTCTGCTCTTCTCAGTAGTGTGTTAAGCATTCTATCATACTACGGTGAATTGTCTAAGGAGCCTAGCCGAAACTGCCTATGTGTAGCCAATGAATACCTGTCGAATGGGTCTGTGTAATGTGTTTAAGGGGGTGATCATATTAAGGTTAGTAGACTACAAGCGGTTTCTTGGAGGGTGTAGATGTATTTTTTTTTAAAATGGCTGTCTCCATTTAAGTCTGTAGAGTTGTTTTGTTTGTTAAGCAGCTGAAAACCAATATAGAAAGGTGTCATCCACCACATTTTGTTGAGTTGCCAGATATGCAATCTCCTGCAGATTGGCAACGGTTAGGTCCATCATCAGTCAATTGCTTATAGAAGACTAGGCAGAGATGTTAAGATCGTATTACGAAACCCAGCTATAACATCAATTTAACCTTTTTTAAAAACAGTTTTTACATGTAATGTAATTTAAAAAAATGTTGGTTACTTCTTCATCGTAAAGACCTACTGTCATAAATATATCTTGGGAATTAACAAATAATTTTGGCATTGGAATGCCATTGAATTTTCTTTTAAAATCAGTTGTTAAGCATGTTGCCCATATTTTCGTTTGTGGTTGATCACCATTCTGCAATGTGATCCCTGGAAAGAGGATTCCCCAAGACGTGTGCAAAGTTCTCAAGCAGTGTCGCCTAATTTGTGTAATTCAGGCAAGTTCGCATTATGCAAATAATATGAATTGCAGGAAATTACATAAGAGTGAAAATTCTCACATTTGTTTCCTGCAGAGGAGTGGTTTTAGCAAACAGCTCAATGGAGACTTGTTCAATTAGAAGATGTGGCACGAGAGACATTTTCTTCACGCTCCCATATGGGCATCTCAAGCGAATTTTTAAAACTTGAGTTATGCCATTGAGTTCAGATTTCACTCAAGGTACCGTAAAATGCATTATGTGTAATTTTGTTCAATGTTTCCCACATTTCATGACATTTTGGGGCAAAAAGTCTACAATCTTGCACATCCTTCCATACAATTTTCATTACAACAAGCCAGTTCATCTATCCCCGAAACAGGAATGATCCGGGACAGTCTTAAGATATCACTCTATTTGATGAAATGGTTGGGCAGCATTTTTCTCAATCTTCTCTTGTGAAATGATTGAGTTATGATTTCTGCAGCCTTTGATCAGTTCTCAGGTGAGAGAAAGCTTCCTAGATTCAGCACCTCCAACATAGTGTTGTGTTCATTAGGAGGCTCATGGCTGTGACCTGCTGTGTCTCTGATTCACGTCAACTTTCTCTCTCTCTCTCTCTCTCTCTCTGGATGCCAACAGTGCACTCTGACATCACTGGAGGGGGACAGCTCTCTTTCTTTATTAATTTTGTATGTTTACCACTACCACCAGCTTTGCAACTCAGTGGATAGTGTCAGGAACAGGAAGGATGAGACAGAAGTCAAGAGGGAGGAAGAGAGTAGAGTGGAGGGAATGAAGGTAATGAAGAACAGAAAAAGGGAGCTGGCTAATACCGATGAGTGGGGTGGGCATACGCACCTAGCCACGGTGGTCGTTAGAGTTATCGACTCCTGGACTTGGTGGTCCTGCCTGGGAGTTATCGCCTCCTGGACACGGTGGTTCTTCATAGTAGTTATTGACTCCTAGAGACAGTCGCCCTGCCCAATAGTTATTGACACCAGGACATGGTGATGTTGCCTTGTAGTTATTGACTTCGGGAAAAGGTAGTATTACATGGTAGTTATCAACTCTTGGACACGTTGGTTCTGCGTAGTAGTTATTTTTGTTTAATTTTATTTTTTGCAGAGATAGCGCGAACTTGACCCGAATCCAATCAGGTATCAAGGCACTTCACATAGCACCAGTTACGTTACATGAGGACACACATTCATTCTTTGTTAGGCACGGGGATATTAAGTGATTTGCCCAGAATCACAGGATGTTCAGCGTCATTACCGAGACTCGAACCCAGTTCCCCCGGTCCGAGGTCGAGCGCCCTAGCGGTTAGGCCAACTCCTCTCCCCACATGGACACAGTAGTCATGCCCAGTAGTTATTGACACCAGGACACGGTGATGTTGCCTTATAGTTATTGACTTCGGGACATGGTAGGTTTGCATGGTAGTCCTGGATACGGTGGTCCTGCCCAGTAATTATCTACTCAAAATGGCAATTGTGCAAGTACAACTTAGATGTAACTTTAGGGTTAGAGGCGGGAAAAGAGAAGTGTCGGGTGCATTACGTATGAAATACCCACAGACACATAACGTTGTGAGTATTTCCAAACATTTTTGATGGCCAATCCCACCAGTGATTATGATCCCAATTTAGCACTTCCTCAAGAAAACAGAAGGTTGTCGAACACTGTCCAACTCTATTAGGCCTGTGTATTTTTGCACGTATTTAAAATGCAATGTCTCTAATCTGGATATCATTCAATAGAAAGATATTGCAATAAGAACATCATCAGTGGCACAATTTACAAGACAGATAATACAGATCTATGCACACTGACATCTATTTGTATTTAGAAAAGTAATTTCTATCAATTCACAGGGCTGCGGTCACAAAAAACATTGTAAACTACTCCTCTTCACAAATGTCCTCCAATGGCCACCACTGTCTGGAACATCGACAGATGTTCAGATAAGAAATCCGGTGCTAAGAACTCTCTTTCCTGGAAAATTATTTCTTGTTTTCCCTTTTTATTTGCACATCTTTTTCTTGTTTGTATTTGTTTTTACTGAGCTTTGTTCTAAATGTTCAATTTATTTTAAGCACTTTGAATCAAGATAATGAACACACGTCATCCAGTATTTCAACAGTTAATATTGTTTATTTTGTACATATATTAACTCTGAAAGTTCACTTCATTACTTCGATTCCGTTATGATAATGTTTAATACCTTGTGAGACTGAAGGTCGTTTTACTTATTTATGAAGGCAGATTCTATTTCTATGTATAATTCAAAAGATCATTTTCTATTATTCTCCCCTCTGAGCCCCAGTGATGAGTAATATGCATAACTGGGATTCCTGCAGTGACACATGGCTATTCAGCAATGCACCATTGATGCAGGCTCAACTGTATGCAGCATGGCAAAACAATCTGTATAGAACAAGAGTTCATACAATGTGAAATAGTATTGATCTTTTCACTTGAAAAACAATTGGAAACTCCTTACCTGTGGTTGGCACTAGCAGAAATCCTTTAGAATCATATGTTTATCTGTAAAATGTTTTAAACTAGAAGCAACAATTGACGTTCTTTCGACCTGCTATGCTTGAAGTAAAAGGGCAGTAAATATACACACATAAACGCAATGAAAGTATGTCGTTAAAAACAGTTGTCAACTTTAAAAATAAATATTTAAAAATACCAATGTAATTGTATTATTTCTTCTCATGGATCACTTCACCTCCCTCGTCATCCTCAGCAGTGCTACAAGGCCTACGCGACCTGCCCCTTATCCCATTGCTAGGCACTTGTACCAAAATATGGCAGACCAGGAGTTGGAATAGTAAATAAAAAAAATTCTACAATATAGGTGATCTTCATCTGACTGGATTTAGGCATTGAACCCAGGTCAACTTGTGCACAGGGATAGTGGTGGAGAAGTGTGGCTCAATGGTTAGAGTGGCAGACCTTGATGCAAAGGTCTGGCCCGGGACCAGGGTTCAATTCCCCGTCTCGGCAGGTCTTGGGCTCAAAATTCCACGGACCTAATAATTCTCACCTCGGTGCCTATTCCAATCACAGAGTCCCACTCTGGGCAATAGCTTGCTTAATCTCCACAACGGCCCCCACAACGCTAAGGATGCCTGGCCTCCACCTTGGGGGTGCCCAGTAGTGGACGCCTCACAGGGAAAGCCAGGATGGGTTCCACAGCGGTATTCGTACAAGCACCTTGAGACCCTTGCGGGTGAGTAGTGCGCTATACAAGTATCAATTTACATTTTTATGCAGGGTCGAGATGTTTCAGCTTCTGTGACTTATTTAGACTTTGGTGAGCGGGAGAGCTTCCATAAATTGGTGGACCAGGATTCTGTTCACCAACTTGCAGTCTTCAGTTTCTCTCACTTATCTACAATTAAGGGGCTTCAACTCATCACATAGCGTAAGTTACAATACAATATAATACAATGCATTTCTAAAGCGCACGGCTACCTTACAAGGTGTCTAGGCACAAGCGGCAAGGATCACCATTCTGTCAAAATACGAGAAACCGAGTTAGGAAGTGGTTAGAGTAGAATCAAAGAGAAGCATTTTGAGTCCTCTTTCGAAAACCATTTCAGAAGGACAACTTCTCAAAGCCAGAGGCAGAGCATTCCAAAGTCTAGGCCGTCAAGAAGGGGAAGGAACGGCCTCCTCGTCTAGCCTTATAAATGTGGGGACTTTGAAACAGTTTGAGGGTGTTAGAACGCAATGAGCATTCAATGTTGCAAGTTCCATGTTGTATTCCAGTTGCACTGATCCCATACAACACTCCAAAAGGAGAGGGAGTTAAATGATGTTGAATAATACATCCAACCTTGTTTTTATTTAGTTGATTTTGCATTGGTCAACCAACCCAAAGAACACAGAATAGATACATGTGCCCTATAGTGTGTTTCACAGGATTCCCAGTAGAGGAGGCCAGTATCTTGGTCATGAGCTTGCATTCCATGGTGTCAGTACATTAAAGATGTGATGGGTTAAATGCCTGAATTAATCTTAGCATCTGGTATTTGAGGTAAGCCGCATTCCAATAATTTGTTTTTTCTCAGTGCGCCACTAGAGAGGGGGACCAACCATGTACAAATCAGTCTAGGCTATGCTCCTCTAAGATCAGTCCAGCCAGAATCAGGCAACGTTGTCTGTGAACAGAAACACAAGTTACCCCAACTGCTTAACCGCCTTGCTGGACCCAATCTGTGAGGTGCGACTTGATACTGTGGCACTTCGAACACCGACCCGCCTTCTGGGCGTACCCGTCCTAGTTGCGGACATCTTACTGGGAAAAAAAAAAATGTTGGGAAGAATCCTGGCAATTATTCGAGGCTGCTCACTGCTATTTACTTTTTGTTCTTATGTTGTGTGTTCTGCCTCTTATACTCTGTATCTTTTGAAAGTATTGTGATGCATTACTCTGAAGTTTCAGCCTTGATGGATAGTCTGCTGGTAAACCACAGCTATGCTGATCACACCTGGTGTGGTCTATACTGATTTGGAATACATTCTCTACATCGGCTCCTCGTGTTGCTGTATGCACCACAGTTTAGGCACATCATAGCGCTATATCTTCCATACATTTATATGGCAACGTGTGGATTTTTTCCACCTCGCATCCCCAAGTATTGTGGGAAGGAAGGAGTCACCAGGGACACCAGAGTCTGAGTCCTGTATTGAAATATATTTTAGTACCATAAAAAAGTGGGGTAGAAGAATTGCGCACAAATGATGCTTTAAACAGATATATTTCTTTTCAGAAATGGAAAATAAATGTTAAAGCAATACACAACAAGAGAAAGAGTTATATTAAATGCATATAATATGGTGCAACTACATGAAAGTATCTATGTACACTGATCTGTAGGTTGTGCCAGTCGTGCAAAAGTGAAAAAAGTGCTTGTGCAATGTGACATATGAGGAGGTAGTGACTGAGAACATAAAATACAAGATAAAAATCGCAGTGCTGCAGCTGCCTGGGTGCTGCTTGTCAAGGATGATGAAGTTCTGAATTCCCATAAATCCAGGGTAACCAGAAAGTTGTCTTAAATGCCCAAATGGGAACAGGTCTTAGTACAGTAAAGATTGAGAGCGTTGACGCTTCGACCCAAGATAGTGCGGTTACTTGGAACCATCTGGGGGTCTTCTGTGTAGTGATATATTGGAATAATTAAAGAGGCCAAAACTGGTGTGTTGTCTGAAATTATTGTGCTCATGGTCATGCAAAACTCACCTAGAGTTGCATGAAAACTCCATACGATTATTCCTATTGAGTTAGGTACACGGCAACACAGCTTGTTTGCAAGCTTGAAAAATCAGCATGGGTATTCTGAATGTGGACAGCATGGAAAGTCAATTACATTGAACATATAAGGTGTGACCAATATGCAGGAGTGAGTGAATACAAGGATTCCACTAACCTCAACAAAAGTCTCTGTGCTGAATGACTAATAATTATAATGCCCTTTCAGTGGCCTCAGGAATGGGCTGTGGAAAAAAAATTGTCCAGAGGTATAGTTACCTGTCTCAAAATGCTTTCAATGAAACTAAAATGGGACATAAGGAAAATCAAACAGCATCACAACAAACAACAGGCTTTTTGATCGCTGTACTGGTGCTGGGTGAGTGGCGTCCCAAGTCCGATAGATAAGAAAGATACCCAGCGTGCGACATGAGGAAACTTAACTCTGGGCCGCAGTTCAACGCCATCACTTCCTCTAGTTTCTATTTACTCAGATCTCTAAAGAAAATCATGCCTTTCATCCCAGCCCATACTAAAAAGACAGTAATTACTACCTTAATTCTATCAAAGCTAGATTACTGTAATGGTCTCTACATTAACATGCAGGAAAAAATCTCAATAAACTTCAAACGGTGCAGAATGCAGTGGACAGACTTATCCTAGGCACTCTGTGGCCAAGGATAAGAAAAACCTTCATTGACTTCGTGTAAGAAGTCGGATTAAATTAAAGGCCTTATTTATCACCTACAAGGCGCTTCACAATATAGGTCCTCAGTTCCTTAGGTAGTCGTTGAAATGGTACTCTCCCAACAGACTCCTTCTCTCGTCTGGGCCAATCTTATGATGCTTCCCAGAATCCGAAAGACCAACTGGATGGGGGAGGCTTCATTACAGGCTCCATCAAACAATGGGACAGTTTACCAACTCATATTAGGGCTTTACCCACTCTAACCGCCTTCAGAAAAAATCATAAAACTTGATTATTAATAAACTAGGGCTGGATCTAATGCTCAGGGTAGCTAGCGCCAAGACAACTTTGGGTATTCATGCATTGCTATACCATAACATAACAGTGTGCATTCCGGCGCATCTGGAGCAGAATCTCTCCTCCCAAAATGGCGCTTGTATGCAGCGCGGTCTATGCCCTAGACCTAGTGCTGCATGGCTCCCTGATTGGAGACTAGATGGGGGTGAAGGAATAGTCCTGTTTGTTTGGAAATGAAGAGTCAATAAGGGAAAAGGAATTGTCAGTGTGCAAGTAAAAGAGTGGATCCTTGAAGGCTTTGGGGAAGTTCCCCTAGTCTGGACTCAGTGGATCCAACAAGTGATTCGGAAGCCCGAAAAGGGTCTCTTCTTAGGTCTCGCCTAGCGTTGCAGCTCAAATACGCTACCATCGCTTTGTGAGACATGCAGTATATACTGCAGTGTGGAAGCTTCGTAGAAGCTCCGCCCACTCTCTGCCCATTGTCTTTTTTCTTAAATGCTGCCTTCCGATTGGTTTGAGGCTTGTTAGTCCCTCCTCATTCACAATTTGTATCCTTCCACGGCTATTGGTCCCTTTACTCCTAAAACTATTTTCTTCCCTGTCTCCCCACCCCACCGCCCCCTCCCTCAGTCTGTGACTTCTCACCTTAACCCTCCCCCGCTCCCCCACTCCTGTTCATGTTTTCTTGCCTGCCTGCACTTCCGTTTTCATCTTTATTATTGCCACCTTGAAATATGCGAGTTCAAGATGCGTGCTGTACAAAAGCTTCTCATGTTTAATGAACTAGATTTTAATGTTTCTCTAAATATAATAAGACTCTAGGCAACATTCAGGGTATGCATGACAACTGATGCCTCTTAGTTCACAAATGGCATTGTTGTCGGGTGGGAAGAGTGGCAGTGTTTTAACTCATGCTTAAAACAAGCACTTTTAATAACTTCCTCTTAATTCAGTGTTATAATTTTGTGTACTGAGGTGACGCGCTGAAGAAATGCACTTTTTTGAATTCTGAAGAGACATTATCGCACATTTACATCCTGTTTACTGTATGATTAACATGCAGATCATTGTCACAGCTCGCCCACCCGCTCGTATACGCTTGGCTCGTCTCCGGCTGGCTCTACCTGTTAATTAATATATTGGCTCAACAAAGAGAGATGAATGGATACATGACAGTGAGCCCGCTAGATGGCAGAGAAATAGACTGGTGCAGACAAACAGACAAGGCCAGTCTCCATTGCCTCACGTCAGAATCATCACTTTCAATAACCTGGAAATCTGCCAGCAACTCCCGCATGCCCCAACCTCAACCCCTTCACCTATTCTTAGCAGAAGCTGCAGATTCTGAGCTCTGCCCTGCTGGTGCAGAGGAGCATGGCAGAGTCTGTAGAAGTGCTGGGATCCCTAGCCTCTCCGGGCGGGCACCTTAGCCTTCTGGGTGCCTTCATACTCAGGATAAATTAATGCAATTTGTTCTGTGCTTTAGTTGCCCCTCTGTGAGCACTGTAGGGTAGATGAAGCTCTGTGTTAATAAACACATTCAGAGAGGTGGTTATGTACAAACAAACAACAGCCACAATATCGTACGGTTTGAACGTGTAGTTAAATACCTGCTCATCGAGTACCTCATTGGCTGATCATTCCATAGCACTACGAAAATTACATTTGGACACATTTGCTCAACTGTAAAACACTACCTTCTATGGGTCATTTAACAACTCGGGGCTTTGGGGTTAGGTAACCTACTTTGGATGCTGTGTAAAAGAGTAAATACAAAATTTAATGCAATGAAACTAAGCAACCAGTACTATCTAAAACACTGTGAAAACTGACACGCATTCTGCCATTTTGTTTAGTTAATGTTGATTTTCTCATAGATGCGAGTAAAGTACTCTTAACATCTTAATGAAATCTGCACACTTTTAACTAATAGCACAGGGTGACCTTTGACAACTAGGCAATGAATACATTTTCATGTACCCCCGAAGCCCCCGTGCACCCCGCCCCCTTGGCAAACGTCATTGCCTCCCAGTGTTTGGGGGATAACCAAGATGCAGGAGAGTGAGTCAAATAGTCTAGAAAATGAAAGAGATGCCGGGATTCGGATTCACATGCTCTGATCCCGAACGCGTCGGTTAGTCTGTAAGCACTACTTTTATTAATGAGTTTCACATTAGTAAAGCACTACAGTGTGCATGTGTGGCGACACTTCACCCATGAGGTACATGCCAAGCAATTGTTGACACAATCCACACTTTGCATCTTTTTCAGTATATTTATCACGAAGTGCAGGACCTTTCCAAGGGATTTTGCACACTACATACATTCACTCCAAAAATAAAACGTGTAGGTAAAACACATTGCCATTTACAATGTCAATAGCTCTAACTCACAAATGCGAGACCTATTTGCATTGCAAATGCTTGTTTGTAAAAACTGTTGCATTGATCACAACAGGTCATCAAGTGTGTACCCAATGTGGTGGCCTGATGGTCACTTGCAAAGCGAAACAGAATAAATGCGCTAGGCAATTATAAACCCAATTGACATGATTCTCAAATTGAATTGTCAAGTTGCATTCCATAACTAGGGCATTAGAAAAGCGAAACAAAATTTCAACACATCAATTCTGCTATCACATGATTTATAAAGTGCGTCAACATCAGACCAATCAAAGAATAAATTAACTTAACCCAATGAATATACAGTTGTTTAAAACAAAATGCAAAGGCCTCGGGTGCCGGGTTGTGGTTGGCGTATAACAATGATCACATTGTGAGGTCATATCAATAGGCGGAAGATACCCGTAGCTTAGTTTCAGGATTGGAAAATCCAAAATATGTGTGCTCTGCAAGGTTGAACACAAGAGTGTGACAAGTACAATTTGAAAAAGAGTAATCAATGCAATAGGAACTTCAGCAGAAGAGTGTCCCGCATTTTCAGGGTTTGATTCATGAGGTGTCAATGAATCCTTGTGGAACACTTGGAGTCCAGACAGGGCAATGGCAAACATGATTCTTAGTTGGCAGTTCAATTTACAAAGTACCAAATGAGGGAAACACAAGACTCAGGTCAAGAAAACAAATACAAAATTGCCGCCATCCATACAGGATTGCATATTGTTAACCATTATTAAGTGTGGCAACCTGTTTTCCAATCTCCTCAAATTCATACAGTCCCTTGGCTACTGTGGCAAATAGATGGATCTATTTGCACTCCCTAAGGATATTGGATAGGCCGATGGGGTTGGTGGTAACTTTTTACACTACAAATCATTTCAGGCTATTAGCTGGGTGGTGCAGGGAAATAAAGTGTTCAACCAAAGGCTGCCCCCTGTACTTTGCAGTGCATCATGCCGCACTGTTATAGAATTCTGCCTTTTAATTTCTTGCGTGTGATTTGGTCACATGGGCATTTGATTATATAAATTACGTCTGTACTGTTCTACTTCGTATGACTTTTCATGGTGTAATTACTTTCATTATTTGTAAACTGATGTATGACGTAACAACGCGAGTCATTACAACGCGTGCAGTTACATCGCGGTCGTTACAATGACTGCGATGTTACTACGCTATGCCATTACAACGCAAGTCTCTACATCAACTTGCGCTAGATGGCGTGCTAACATTAGAAAAGCGTAATTTACTATTCCAACTCCAGTCCACTTAACAGTAGGGAAGGTGTTGGGATAGTAAACTACACTATTTGTAATGTTAGCACACCATCTAGCGCAAGTCGATGTAAAGACTTGAGTTGTAATGGCATCGCGTGGTTACATCGCGTTCGTTGTAACGGCCGCGATGTAACAGCATCGCGGTGTACTGACTGCGATGTTAACGATGTTTCCCTTTGTAAACTCTTTAAGTACAACCATAAGGGAACAGGTTTTTCATTTCCCACAGCTAAAGTGGCCAACACTCTCATATAGTGAAGATTACATTAATAAACTCATGCAAGGCCAGGCCAGAGTGAGCTTTTTGAACACCGTCATTCCGGATGTTGATATAACTCTTAATGAGAAATTAAACCGTTTGGAGAAATCAGAAAATAAACTAATAAAAACAAGACTGCATGGACTTTTACTGACCAACCTACCTGGGGATCAGGGCAGGACTGGGAGCAAAAACTGGCCCTGGCAAGCTGCTCGACCAGCCCCACTGATGGGTTGTGGGGTGCGGCCGATCTGTGTGGGCCGGTTTTGGCCAATTTTGTTACATGGGTCCAATTTTACCAGCCCCTGGTAACAAAAGCGGTCCCACAGGGGCCCAAAACCGGCCCCACCCTGGCGGTCCACCTGGGAAACGCCCAGTGCCAGCTACGGCCAGTCCGGCCCATGCCAGACCCCCTCCCCTCCCAAATGCAGCCAACCTCACACTGCGCATGGCCTTTTGTTGCAGGACCTGGCCTGGCAGTTCGGACTAGACTGTTACCATTGGGAACAGGGTCAAGACTAATTTGCATATGCTTGTGTTTAAACTGGAATGGTATGGGGAGAAAAGAAACGATGGATTTAGGCCCAGATCTCTGTACTGGGGTGAATGTTTAACATGGATCAGCATTCTGTCCATCAATTGTTCTTTTTGCATCTGTCACTCTGGGTGGGACGGGTAAGCCCAGACGTGGGTCCCATGCTCTCCATGCCACTAGAAACAAGCTATCCTGGCTGATGAGGGGTAAAACCTCGAAACTGGTCCCAGGATGCTTGTTTCCAGTCCAGGGAGGACCTGGCCTGGCAGTTCGGGCTGGACTGTTCCAATGGAGAACAGGCTCAAGACTGATTTGCGTATGCCTGGGTTCAAACTGGAATGGCATGGTGAGCAAAAAATTATGGATTTAGGCCCAGATATCTGTACTGGGGTGAATGTTTGACATTGATCAGCATTCTGCCCATCAATTGTTCTTTTTGCATTTGTCACCCAGAGTGGGATGGGTAGCTCAGATGTGGGTCCCGGGTATGCTCAGACGTGGGTCCCGTGCTCTCTATGCCTTTGGAATCAAGCTAGCCAGGCCTATGAGGGGTGAAACACCGAAACCGGAGCCAGGATGCCTGTTTCCTGTCCAGGGAGGACCTGGCCTGGCAGTTCGGGCTGGACTGTTCCCATGGGGAGGAGGGTCAGGACTGATTTGCAGTTGGCTGGGTTTAAACTGGATGGCATGGCGAGCAAACAAATGATGGATTTAGGTCCAGATCTCTGTACTGGGGTCAATGTTTGTGAATGATCTGCATTCTGTCCATCAATTGTTCTTTTTGGTTTCGTTGCGCGCAGCATGAGGTTGGCAGCAGGGTCAGACTTGCAGCCAGGCGTTTAACTCCCCACAGGCAGCCATCCGGAGGCAGCCAACCCCACACCACACATGGCGTTTGTTGGTGTGTGGCGTGCGGTTAGCTGCAGGGCCTATTTGCAGCCAGGCCCTATGTCCAACTCCTTGCAGGCCGCCAACCCCACACCGCTCACAGCCTTTGATCGAGCACAGCGGGGGTTTGGCCACGGCTTGGCCTGCCTCCAGGCCCTTTTGCTAACCGCCCCGGAGGCTGCCAAACCCACGCCGCGCACAGCATTTGGCATGCGCAGTGCAGGGTTGGACTTCGGGCCCAGGTGGTTCCCATCCCCTGGTGGCCAAAGCATAAATATTAAGGGTAGAGGGGGCAATCGGCGCCTCCTCATCGACCCTCAATTAGCCCTGGGGTCCCCATGTCCCAGTGCCAATTCCAATAAAGAGGGGAGGGGGTTGGGTAGCCCCCTTCCCGAGCCTTAATAGGCCCAGGGGTGAAATGTATTTATAAAAGGGATGGAGGGTCGTGTGGCTACCTCTCCCTGAGCCTTCTCAGGCCCTGGAAACCCCAAACCCGGGACCAAGCTCAATAAAAAAAAGGTAGGGAGCTATGTCCCCCAACCCTTATGCCCCAGGTCCCATCCCCTGGAGCCAAATATAATAACAAGCATTGGAAATGCAACAGGTCTCGCCTTTGCTTGAGTTAGAGCTATTGGTGTTGTAAATTACAATGTCTGTTACCTATATGTTATGGAGTGTATGCATATGGTGTGTATTGTAATTATGTGGGTTGGTTTGGAATTGTTAGTTATGGAATTCTTAGTTGTGGAATTGTGTGGTGTGGAGTGGATTTGTGTAGTGAATTATGTGGCATGGTGTGCAGTGGAATTACATGGATAATAATGATGTGGTATTGAGTGTACTGGAATTATGTGGCGTGGGAATGTGTGTTATGGAGTGTAGTTATGTAGAATGGTATTTTGTGGAGTGGTATGTAGTGGAGTTTAATTATGTGGTGTGGTGTTGAATTTTTTGACATGTGTAATTGTGTGGTGTGGATTGTATGTATGTGGTGTCTTGTGTAATTGTGTTGCTGAGTTGAATTATGTGGTTTTGTGTTGAATTATATGGTGCGAAATGGAAATGTGTAGAGTTGATTTGTGTGGCGTGGAACTGCGTGGCGCTGAGTGAAATTATGCTGATTGGAATTATGTGGCTTGGTGTGTAGTGTATTTATGTGGATTGTTACTATGTGACAGTGACAGAGGGATATGGGACTGAGCAGGGAGAAAGGTCATAGGGGAATTAAGGAACGTGAGGAAAATGTACGCAGTAGAAAAAGGGGGCCAAGAGGAGACAGAACCGGGTACAGCTGAGGGCAAAGGGTGGCAAAGTGCATGGCAAAGGTAAGACACAGGTAGAGAGAAAGTACTAGAGGGCAGATAGGAGGCAAATGGGTGGGTGGGAGAAAACTAACAGTGACTTTGTGAATGCTAAAGGAGAGAGGGGCAGCGAGGAGGAAAAGGGGCACAGAGGAGACAAAAGAAAGAAGAGGCAAAAGAAGGCATGGGGTTAAAGAATCAGCAAGAATTGATCATTTGTGGAGAGGGGGAAATATAGAATGGTTATAAGAGGCAGAAAAGGAGCAAAGAATTTAAGAGGGGGAAATGGGTGCAGCATCAGCAAACGGGGACAGCGTGGGCAGCAGGGCAGAGAGGAAGAGTAATGGGGGCAGAAAGAAGCAAGAGAGGAAAGAGAGGAGGTAACATTGAAAGTTTGGGAGAAATAGAGTAGGAATAGAGTAGGAAGCATAGATTGCTGCAACGTGAGATGCCAAGAAATTGTTTCCAGCAAATGTTAAGAAGAGTATAGAAATCACGGACCAGAAAAATAAAAAAAGCAAACTTTACATTACGTAAAATGTTCTGCCACGAGACCGCTACAATTGTTTTCCTACGGATTTACAAATCAGCCAAACTGAGTCTAGATGTTTAGGCTTTCAAATGTGACAAGCAACAATCGCTTTTGCCCGAGCCTTTGTTATTTCAATTTTGAGCAGCCCCGTTTTTTGTGAGTATTCCCATCCATGCTAGGGTTACGTTTGAGCTGCTAGGAGGTTTCCCAGCATGCAATCCCACACCAAAACAACGACACGCATTCTGAAATAAGCCGTTATAGTATATTTATATTTTTATAGAATAGATATCTTGATAAATAAAAAACCCTGTATTTAATTTTTCAGAAGAAAAGCACGTTGTACCTTTCAAAAGCAGTTTAAATCGGAGTAGGCTTGTGTTTGTTTGATAAACAAATGGAAGTGCAGTAAACATAAATACAATTTACATTTTGCTTCCGTTGGTTTCCAGTTGAAAGCAGCCACTTAAGACCAGAAAGGACAGTGGTATATCGCATGATAAATACACAGTAAACATCTTAATATGTTCATAGATGTACTCATATCCACCCACCTGAGCGACCCATCCCCCACCCCATAATACCTAATAAAGAGGAGGCCCCTCCCCCCAATGCCAAGCAAAAGAAATAGTCTGCAACCTTTAATCAAACTGAATCTTAGGTCAATAAAGAAAAGACAGTTTTACTCTCGATTACCTAAAAACCCAACTTTTCACAACTGGGACCCATCCCAATTTATATATAGGGAAGCTTTCGCTTTTTACAATGTGCTTCAGCGGAAAAGGGCAAATTTACATATCCTCCCTGCGTCACAGACCCGTCATCACACTTATTCATACACACACGCATTCATTGGTGGGGCCCATAACACCAACACTCATACGTCGCACTCTAGTCTGCACACAGGAGGAAAAGAAGCGCTGGACATGTGGGGGTACCTTGTTACCTAACTGGAATAATTCCTATACATTATATACATCTGCACCTATAGAATCCTAACTTTAGCATCAAGGGACTCCACCACTTGGTCGATGGACCAATTAGTTGGACTGGTTGTTGGTGATTTAGAACCAGCTAAAACACATTTAAAGCTTCGGAACCTTTCTGTTAATTCTCAATGCCTAATTAAAAAGAATAATAAACTCATTTCTTATTAATCAAAGTTTAGTTTATCTAAATGAGTTCACTCTGTGTTGGCATATTCAAGATTACAGTTCAAATCTTCTTTCTATTGAGCGATTTCCAATCTTTGATCTTGAACATAAATTGCCATAACACTTATATTTACCTAAATTTGAATATTGGCGATCACTTCCAGAAGAACCCGTCAACCCACAGCAATAATCAAAATCCCTTCAGATGGAATCGTCCTTTTATAATCAAAGAATACCCAGGTAAGTCCAGGAAATCTCCTTCAGCACGACGCAGTCCCCACGATTTAGCCAAGGGACCAGGCGATCGCACCAACGAACCAATAATTCCGCAAATCGACTCCCCACACCAACAGCCTCCGACAGCGAAAATGATAATACCACCCCCTCTTCCAAATCCCTCTCTTTTTATACCCTTTCCTCCTTACTTTTAGGATAATGCGCAACAATTTAGGGGTAGAAAAGTGTTCTGATTGGCTAAACCCTCTGAAAATTGCAAGTCTCTTCAATATTCCCATGTTTGCCAGTTTCCCATGAGACCGGGCATGACATTTCTCAATTGTATTCTTTTTGGTAGTTTCACAGGCAAAAGTTCCGAAGTAACAACATGTAAGCTTTCTTGTACAGGTCTCTCATTGTCCATCGGTCATTCACACAAGTTCTTATCTTGGCAGTCCTCCATGTCCCTATCCTTGACAAGGAACATTTCGGTTCTCGTCGGAGGTCGCTTGGAGATCTTCAGAGCCGTCCGAGTCTGCGCAGTAGGCATCGCGCTCACATGGTGGTGGCCACTTCCGAACTCCATTCTAAGTACTGCGGCCTAGTATGCCCGAATGCCAACTCAAGCAAAAACAAACATAACAGTAATTAGTATATAGAAATGAAGATTCTAATGTTAAACCCACACTAATCCCAATATATATTAATATTTTCCTAGCTTGTACCAACATTCAAAGCAATAATACTCACCATTCTGCAGCACTGGAAGCACAAACCATCACAAAAGCAACATGAATCATGCAATTCTCTATTTTCAACGCATCCTAAAGTCAGTTTGTGTACCATAGTTAATCATTTAATTAGTTGCCATGCAATTAGCATTTTAGTCCCACGTGTCTCTCGTGTTTATTAAGGTGCACTTTGTTGATTAATTATACCACTCCACACGATTAGTCCAAGTTAATATTTAGAATGATTACGTAATTAATATTTCATGCAAAAAAATAGAGGAGGTATACAAAATTTTGCTTTACCTGCTCCATCAAATGCAACATTTGAAACAAGGCGAATGTATTGGAAATTGGCCAATTCTATAAAAACGTATGCAATCTGTGCTTCAATCTCCCCTCTCCACCTCTGCAAGTAGGTCAGAGGACATGCAAACATGCCCCTACCTGTTGCACCCCTATTCCAGTTATTTGAAAGTTTCAGCAACAACTGCAGCAGCAGCCCAGGAGAGACTCGATCCTTCCGTGCGCGTTAGGAAGGCAGGAATCCACACTACGATTCAGGGTCACACTGAAGTCCAGGTCCCTGGTAAACAGCCATCTTTATTGGCTAATGATAAAGTAATTAGACTGTAGTAAAAGAGAAGCCACTTCTCACAAGCCTCTCTGCTCGCAGAGTCAGCAAAAACAGCAAGTCCTTTCTCTCTGCCTATGCCTGACCCGGCCAAGGAAGCCAAATAAAACCCCGGGCGGGAGAGAGGCCGGGAGCTGGGGTGGAAGGGGTGGGGAGCGGAGCATAACCATACCTCCTCTGTTGCTGTCTCAACCAGAATGTTCCTCATGAAGAAAATAACATTTCTTTGGAATGAGACACCGCTTGAGCGTACTGACGGCAAAGTCAGTCAAACTGATGGCCTGGCATGAGCAGGAGAGGTGCGAATTGTTTGCGTCCGTAAAAAATGTTCCTAAAGAAATAATAATTTAAAAAAAAAGCAGTGACGCCCGGAAAGTGATGGGCAGAAAGTGACAGGCGGAAAAGCAATGGGGGTAAAGCAACAATTATAAACAAGCATTGAAAATGCAATAGGTCTCGCCTTTGATTAAGTTAAAGCCATTTGCTTTGCTAATGGTATTATATAGCAAAGCAAATGGCTTTATCTTAAAAAAAGGCGAGACCTATTGCATTTTTAATGCTTGTTTTTTTGTAAGGTGTTTTATTTACTTTATAGATGTTATATCTGAGGACATCACAAACGGAAACAATACAGGATTGTTAGAAATAGAATCTCTGGTTGGCTAAGGCTTGCGCCAAAACCAGGCAGAGACCACCACTCTAGTCAGGGCAAGGGAGTTACACGCCAAAGATAACCCCTGCTCACCCCCTTGGTAGCTTGGCACGAGCAGTCAGGCTTATCCCGGAGGCAATATGTAAAGCATTTGCGCACGCACACAACAACAACATCCCAGGCACACTACAAGAGGAACTCCACACAAGGTTATATCAAAAATAGCCTTTGTATTCTCATAACACCTTAGAATAGTAAACACATAATATACGTGGTGCCACCTGGCACTAGGTCATATTTACAAGGGATTATTTACACCTGACAGGGCCATCTGGACCACTGTCAGAACCATCCCAAAGCGAACTTTAGTAAAAGTAATGCATCTCATAACCGTGCAACCAGTAACCACTGGTAGTCACTGTACTTAGCATCAGCCTGTAACATAAACTACATTATGCACAGTATCACATTAGGCGCGAATTACATTCTGCGCCAACCTCACCAGTAGAAACACATTATGCAATCATCTCACAAGTCTAAATTCATTAGACCCTAACCTCCTAAGCATAACTTACATTAGGGGCATAAATCACACAGTGAAACATAATCTCACTAGCATAAACCATAATCTGCAAAACAACCTTATAAACACAAGAACCACATTTAGAGGTATCAAAAACAGGGTGCATACAACAAAGTACATACATTACATTTCCTAGCACCACATAACTCACATTTAGCACATAGTCTCCTAAAAAGACCATAGTAGAGGCGTTACTCACATTAGGGCCTAGCGCCCTATTTACCTCATACCCCCCCCTGCCAACTGGCCATCTCAAAGGGGCTCTAGAGCCCTGTGTCCAGAATGTCAGGGCGTGCTGCCAATGCAATGCCAATGCAGCGGAAGTCAAGGGTGCGCACTCTGCGCAGGGCTGAACGTTGCAGCTGGCACTAAGTGCTGCGCAGCTGTGAAGGGATGTGAAGCCCGCCGAGGCGCATTTTGAACAAGCATTGTGCGAAAAATATAGTGCGTAGCTAATGAAGGAAAGTGTGTAACGCCGCAAGTGAGAGATCCAATCCTGGTGGGCGGGACCAAAAGTGGACAGGGCGGTAACAAGGAGGGACTAAGAAGCCTCCTTTTCAATCGTGAACTTGCGTTTTGCATGGAGGATGACGCCAGGGAATGAAGAAGATGGGCGGGGCTTCAACTCCTCCTCCGAGCACTTCGGAATCTGTATTGATTCCAAGAAGCCCTCGTATGACGAGGGCAGCGCATACGCTGATTTTGCCAGGCCGAGACCTTAAAAGAGTTTTCCCAAGACAACAGAAAAGCAATGCAAGCGTAAGGAAACTGTCCATGGCCGGTGCTCCATTGCGAAAAACAAAAGTGACGTATCGCTGCATGAACCAGTTAGGCGGTGTTGGACTTGGCCCTTTTTGCAGGGTCATCCCTGAACTTTTTGCCTTCCTCCTCTATTTTGTCTGACCTGTTGTTGGCTGTTTTATGACTCTGGGCACTTTACCACTGCTGATCAGTGCTAAAGTGCATATGCTCTCCCAATTGTTAATTGATGTATGAATTTGTGATTCCATGATTGGTTGGTTTGGTTTACCTGTCAGACCATAGTACAGTGCACCAGGAGTGCCCATGGCTTGTAATCCAAATGTTGATGGTGGGCTTGCAGCACTGGCTGTGCCACCCACAGAAGCAGCCTGTAAACATGTGTCTAAGGCCTGCCATTGTAGAGCCTGCGTGCAGTCTGGTACTGTCATGCTGACTGGGCAAGTGCACCCACTTGCCAGTCCCTAAACCTTCCCTTTTCTTCATATTAGACACCCCTATTGTAGGCCCAAGGGCAGGGTGCATTGTACGTATAAGGTAGGACATGCCCTGGTATGTGCAGCATGTCCTAATAGTGAATTACAGCCATTTTCGTGTTTCACTATTGCAAGGCTACCTGTTCTCCATAGGCGAAAATGGACTGTTTGGTTATTACATCTTATAATCTTAACTGACTCAGAGAACATGGTAGAAATTCGAATTTAGTATGCCTGAACTCAGGATGATAAAATACATATTTTAGTGAAGTTGGTTTTAACATTCTGTGTTTGAAAATGCCATTTTTAGAAAGCAGGCATTTTCTTGTCTAACCATTCAAACCTGCCTCTTCTAGGTTGTGTATTCCTTGTCTGGAGTTTGAGTGACAGGGCTGGGGGATTCCAGGAGACAGGGTGAGCCCGCCCAGTGGTGAATAGAGAGATCTGCATCTAGATGGGAGGGAGGAGTTGCACCTGGGACCTGAATAGGACAGTGCCTGCCCCCCACAGTGCTGGCTCCACCCCCTGTGGTGCGTCTGATGTTTCTGCCCTGCACTGTGAAAGGAGAGAAGGAATCATGTCAACAAAGTGCTCCAGGGCTGTACTTGCCTTCCACAATGCTGGCTCCACCTCCTGTGGGGCTTCTAATGTTTCTGCCCTACACTGTGAAAGGAAAGGAGAAGTCTGGTAAACAGAGTGCTCTGGAACTGGTTTAGACTGGGCAAAGGTCCCTCTGCCCTCAGAGAACACAGGATTTTGGGGTATAAGTATTGGGAACCTGATCCCAAGAATTTAGATCACTTTGGGAAACAAGAAGAAACTCTGCTGAGGAGAGGAACCAAGAAGAAACTGAGGAGAGGCTATCCCTAAAACTGGGGGATTGGCCTGCAGGGGTTGCCTACTGCCAAAGAGAGGAGAAAATAACTTTGTGTGTACTTTTGCTCAACTTGTGAAGGATCTCCAAGGGCTTGGAAAAGAGCTCGCCTCCTGCTGAAGTCTCAGGAACAACAGACTTCACTCCCTAGCTCCCCAGAGTTCTTTGGAAGTGCCTGCTGCTGTTGTTGGGCCTTCTGAGGGACTGCGTGTTGCAAGGAGCTGGAAGCGCGACTCAAGAAGGAGAAGCGTGCTGCCGTCTGAGCTGTTGTCGTCGCATCTCATAAAGTGTGTCGCCGCTGCAGCATCGCATCGAGTGGAAGCAACTCGCATCATCCAGGATGTGTCTCGCAACACCGAAGAAGCGTGTCGCCATCGCAGCCATCGTAGCTGACGCATTGCACCGCATCAAGAAAAGCGCCTCGCATCCACGGAGAAGCGTGCCGCCGTCGGAGCTGTTGTCGTCGCATTGCGGAAAGGGTGTCGCTGCTGCAATCTGTCGCATCGAGCGGAAGCACCTCGCAAAGGTCGGTGAAGAGTGCCGCTGCCAAGGCCGCTGTTGCCGCATCGCGTAAAGGGTGTCGCCGCTGCAGCTGACGCATCGACTCGAGTCTTCTCGCAACATCGGAGAAGCGTATCGCATCTGGAAGATCTTCACGTCTTTATTTCTTTGCACCAAAATCTTCATCGCATCAACATCGTTGCAACACTTTCGTTGCCTTGCGTGTCGCATCTAAACGGTACATTAACTTAAAGTGTCGCATTTAAGAACTAAAGAGAACTATGCAAATTTCTACCATCTAAAGTAACAGTATTGTGTATTTTTGGCGTTTAATGGCCTTGTGGTAACTCTATATAAAGAATACATATTTTTTATATAAAACCTGTGTGGTGTCCATCTGTAGTGTTGTCACTTGATTACTGTATGTGTTCACAAATGCTTTACACACTGGCTCTGAGATAAGCCTGTCTGCTCGTGCCAAGCTACCAAGGGGGTGAGCAGGGGTTATTTTAGGAGTGTACCCCTTACCCTGACTAGAGGCAAGGGTCCCTATTTGTCACAAGTGTATACCTGTGCCAACTAGAGACCCCCAAGTCTAACAGGCGGCAACAAAAAAGAGTGTTTGCCCTGACTTGGCAGGAGCTGTCATAGCTCCAGCCTAGTCACAGTAAACAGCTATGGGTGTGCATACCGGGTCATAGCAGGAGCCGGCCCTGTGGGATGGCGATCCCCAGGGCCATGTATGGCTCCAGGAGGAGGGCCATGTGGCGCCCCTCCTTTTTTCAGCTTGGTCCACCCCGGGGAGGTGGTGGGCCCCGGGGCTGAGAATGGCACAGGAAGGGGGGGTGGATGGGGCCCCCTCCTTCTTTAAAAAAAAAAGGGAAAGACCTGGGTAGGTGGTGTTCCCCAGGATGTGGGGGGTCCATACATCCCCCCACACCATATTCATCTTAGCCCCGGGGAGGTGGTGTCCATCATCCTACGAAAAAGACTGGAAGACGCTACATACCGCTAATTTAAATGGGGCGGGGCCAACTGGGCTGGACTTATACGCAAGTTTACTTACTTCTAACTTCTAAAAGTTTAGAACATGGTCTCAGCAGCAGATGGCAAGAGAGAACCCACTCGTCACAGACAGTATGTGAGATTTTGCTCTAGATAAAAGTGAGATGCAAACACCACCATCAAGGATGCCAGACACATTTTCACAGTGGAAATGCAGAGAAAACACACATGCTTTGCCTTGGCCATGCCCACAAAGCAAGGCTGATTAGTACTTTACAGAAGTGGAGCTTCTACTTGGGCACCTGCTTTCTTTATATCTGTAAGTGCTACCCGACCCGTTGAGTTTATTTAACTTAGCCCCGGGAGGTGGTGGTCTCTGGGGCTCGGGAGAGTCCGCAATCCCCCTAGTCAATTTATTCACAGCCCCGGGGAGGTGGTGGTCGCAGAGGCCGGACAGGGTCATCTGGGCACCCCCATTTCTTTCTATTTAGCCCCAGTGAGGTTGCTGTTTCCGGGCGGTTAGGGACAGCGCACACCCAATTAACTTTTTGACATGGACCCGGGCGGGTCTGAACGCCCCCGCGTTATTAAAATTAAGCTCCGGGGAGGTGGTGATGCCCAGGGCATAATTAAGCCCAAGGAGGGGAGCCCATGCACACCCCTTCAGTTTCAAAATAATCTCTAGGCGCCCCTGGGACCTGGCCCACCCTTCGGCTATAATTAGAACAAGTGCGGGATCCCACATATGTTTTTTTATTTATTTGCCTTGAATTTGCGGCAATTTTATTTTAAAAATCTTTTAAACTATGGCAGGTTCCCAACGAGACCCCAAGATCAAGGCTTGGCAGTCATGGTATTCCTCCCCTGCTCCATTTTCTTTTTGTTTTACAGTTTTTTGTGAGACTCGTCTGAAGCCAAGTCCCAAGATGGCTATGAAAACTTCCTGGTTGAAGGCTGTCAATAAAAGCTGTGTATTTCCCTTCACTTTCTTGTCATTATTCTCGAAGGTAACGCATTCTCAGATATTCTTCTTTTTTCCCCTCAAATTTCTAAAAACCTACTAAACAGATTTGCACCAAATAGCAAAAAGCACAATCTGCAGGCCAAGAGCCGGCTTTCTGCCAAATTTGGTGCATTTCAGTTCAGCAGTTTGAGCTGTAGTCAAGTCTAAAGAGTCTATGGGAATTAACATGGGAAACCCAATTCCCCCCCCACCTTTTTCTCGGTTCCTGCTTGATGGCTCACCCTGAAACTTTCCATTCACAACAAAACTCACTATGACACTTTCTTTGGAAAGCTTTGTGAATATTCTTCAAACGACGCTGAAGATAAAGGCAAGTCAAAAAACACTTTTTCTATAGAACCATGGTCCTAACTATAATAACTACCTACTGGAGATCGCCAGAAGGTAATATATACATATATACACACATACACATACATACACATACACTTGCCTTAACCCCTTCTGTGCCACGCCCTTTCCCCCTCCTGTGCCGGGTGTTTCATTAGTGGGTGGGGTTCATGACGAGATAGTCTCGTCATGGGCACAGCGCGACCGTGCTCCATGACGAGACTATCTCATCATGGGCACAGAAGAGGTTAAATATACTTACCATGCATTGTAAAGGCATATGTGACAAAGGTATATGCATGGTAGCGTCATGTGTGGTAAAGGCGTTGCATTGTAAAGGCAGTTTTCCCTACATACTGCACCCACACCACTCTCCTGCTCAATGGGTGTGACTCCTGTGCTGTGCTCTTTCTCTGTGTAACACTTTGAGGTTTTCACAATCCCTATGACAGTAACATAAAATTGAAGGCAGCATCCCAGCTCTGAACCTTGCTCCACCACCACTGTCAGTAGGAGAGCTGTGGATGAGAGGGAGATTCTGAGAGAAAGAGGGGCAGATTCACAAGAACTGGCACATCCCTGCATATTAGCATGGATGGGCAAGTTAATTTGCGTGACCGGAAAATAGCCTTGCACCACCATGGAAGCGCTGCATTTACAATGCTGCACACAGTGGCACAAGGATAGACAGTTGCGTGACGCATCTTGTCAGCTTAGGGCAGCGCATTGCTGGAGTTGTGTCGCAAGCACGACGCAATTCCAGCAATGGTCAGGAATGCCTATTCCGATCATGCTGCGTCACTCCTTATGCCTGCTTCAAGCAGGTGCAAGGTTTTGACGCAGTGGCGTTGTAAAAGTGACTCCGTGAAATCTGGTAGATTTCACTGTGTCACTTTTACGAGGCTTCGTTGCGACGGAACGCCCACCTTGCATACAATATACCTGACGCATGTATTATGTAGTGCAGGGCTTTACAACATGATGCATCTCCCTAGATTCGTCACATTGTAAATATGTTGCATCATGGTGCATTGTTTACGACGCTGCTGCGTCACAGAAGTGACGCAATGGCGGCGTAAAGTCAGCGCAAGGGGCTTGCAAATCTGCCCCATAGTTTTTCAGGTGAACTTGCAGGATTCCGTCCATGAAGCAGCAATGAGGCAAAAGAGTCTTTCCTTTGAGTGCCTGTAAATGGTATCACAGCTGTATCAGGTTTGGCTGCAGGGAGGGTGAAGAATGTGTGTTAAGAACCAAGATCAGGGATACTTACAGTAAGAAGGGAAATGAATACTACTTTGTCAGAGTAATGCAGTCTTAATGAGCTAAATGGAAGAAGCTGTGCAGTATGGTGAAAAGGTAATTTTTAAGAAATGTGATGACGCAGGCCCGCAACCACATCTTTTTATAGGTGCTTGCACAATGCTCTGTTACTCATTTGCGCCTACAAAATGACAGAGGTGCCATTTACTGATTCAAATATATAACACAACTTCTGAAAATAAAGTGATTTGATTGGCCAAGAGGTTTTTTCCCTTTGGCCACCTCTCTTGTGGTAGTGAGCCAGGCTGTCAGCGACATGATATGAAATGTTGCAGAAGCAATTACAGGACTTGGTGACCACTCCTGGGGATAAAAGTAAAAAAATGAAAACATATTTGCAGAGACTGCAGGAACATGTAAGAAAAACAAATGTCCACCGTATTAAAAAAAAAAAACACAAAATAACTCCCAGGCTAGGGGACAAACTATTTATTTTCATATTATGAGAAGGGGGCGTGAGGCCCAACCTGCCGAGCCGATTATGGCCCAAGAGAACCCATCCTTTGGGAACCACTATATTTATAAATGGAGGGGGGTGCGGCCCACCTCCTCGACCCTCAGAAGGCCGTTGGGACCCCATACCCTGGGGCTGATACAATATTTAAGGGGGGCAGAAGGACCCCTCCCTGAGCCTAAAAAGGCCCCCGGGGATTCCATCCCCTGACGCCGGCTCATTGCTTCTGTCTGGGGACTCTTCCCCCTGGACATTACTGCCCCGCCCCTGCCTGCGAGAGTGCAGGCAGGGAAGACTTGTATGCTCCCACCTGATGGAAGCTGCAAAAATGCCCCGGTGGGTGAGAGCTCACATTTTAGAGTTTGGGCAGGGAAACTGAGATCCCTCCCGCCCGGTGAGAGCAGTGAAAGAAATCTACTACCGATGGGCAGGAGCAAAGCCGGCTCCCACTGCCCCCAGGATGAGTCCATGCAGGGGAGTCGGCGGGGGGAGCTGGGGCCATGGGCCTCCCCTCACATCCCCCTCGGGCACTGACCTTAGGCCCTGGGAATGGGGTTCCCAGGGCCAGTATTGGCTATGGGAGAGGGGCCCCATGCCCCCTCCCCCTTTAATTAATGTTGGCCCCAAGGGATGGAATCCCATGGGCCTCTCGAGGCTTGGGGAGGGGGGTTGCATGCCATCATCCCCATAAACAAATTGCTGCAGGGGATGGGGTACCCGGGCCAACATTGGCTTTGGAATGGGGGCTGCATGCCCTCTTCCCCAATATTAAAAAAACATTAATAAATAAGCGTCAAAAGCCACTCATTTATTATTCACTGCTCCTAGAAAGGAGGCTCCATAAGGCCTTAGGGCTCTTTCAAACGACATATTTCCCTGCTGATGGTACCTCCAGAAGAGGCGGGCACCACCAAACATTTTTATGAATGATGTGGAATACTGCAGGGAGTATAACTGTACATCTCCTGGGTCATTATATCTATGACCCCAGGAGAGCTTACCATATTTTATTTGAAAACACTCTGATCTCTTTGAGGTAGAGCTGTGTGCTGCATGCTGTGTGGGGCATGGGGTTGGCTAGCCACAGCTGGGCCAGCCAAACTTTACTGCTTAGTCCTGGGGACATAAAAAAATGAATTAATAGAAAACATGAGCGGGGTAGGGGCAACAATGGAGAGCGGGGGGTTGGAAGGAAAGAAAGGGGGTATCAATGGAGAGCAAACAGGTGGGAGGGGGAAGCAGCACTCAAGGGAGAAGAGCAGATGGGAGGCAAAAGTAGCACCACAGGGAAAAGCACAGGAGCAAGAAAGCAAGACTCAGGGCGAACACACAAGGGCGAGCGCAACACTGTAGGGACGCGGAAAAGCACACAGGAATAAGAGAGCAACACGGAGCATGACGGAGAGAGGGAAAAAGAAGTATAGAAGGGAGACAACTGGAAAACACATGCACTCTTGTGGAGTGCTCAACCAAAAAGAACCAAGTAGTACACGAAAAACACTCCAGAGGAGGGGCAAACACAAGAAGAGGAAAGAAAAGTCCACACAAGCTAACAAAAAAAGAAAGCAAATGAGAGCTATTGTAAAGCCAACCAGTGGACACCAATTGGCAGGCTCTAAGCCCACTGTAGCTGACAATAGGCCTTCTTGTATCCACGTGTGATACGTGATACCTATATATGTACATCATTTCTTCCAGCTTTTATTTTATTACTACTATCTGAAGGTGTCTGTTTGGCTTTCATAACTAAAAACGTCTGCAGTTATCACACACTTTCGGTTATTGTAAATAAAGATACTGAAGTCCTACACTCTCCGAGAGTACAGCCGGGAGGTGTGCAGAGTTGCAGCACTTAGGATGCAGGGCCATAGAATCAACGCCTTAATAATCTCTTGCGATAACGGGTGTTCTTCACCATCCAGTCAGTGCTTTAAATGTAACTATAGAAGTGCAGGTATGCACTATTTAGAGTACTTGCTTGCTCCAGAGAAGTGCTGGTACTCACCCATTAAATGTATTGCAGCACTGCTGAGAAGTGCCAATACTCCACCATTAAATGTACAGCAGCACTGCTGAGAAGTGCCAGTACTCTATCACTAAATGGATTGCAGCAGTGCTGAGAAGTGCCATTACTCCTATTAAATCGATTGCAGCAGTGCTGCTGGTACTCACCCATTAAATGTATTGCAGCACTGCTGAGAAGTGCCAATACTCCACCATTAAATGTACAGCAGCACTGCTGAGAAGTGCCATTACTCCTATTAAATCGATTGCAGCAGTGCTGCTGGTACTCCCCCATTAAATGTATTACAGCACTGCTGAGAAGTGCCGGTACTTCAACCATTAAATGGATTGCGGCAGTGCTGAGAAGTGCCGGTACTCTCCTATTAAATGTTTTGCCACAGGGCTGGGAAGTGCCTGTACTCTCCCTTTCAAATTAAAGAAGTGCAGACACTCAGTACCGGACAGTACCTGCCCATTTAAAGCACTGGGTCCAGGACTGGCATCCCAGTGCATTTCAGAGATTTTAAATGTGCAGTTTTAAAACGCTGAGTCCGGCTGTGCATTGCAGCTGTTTCCGGCTGGATTTGTTGTTTCAAACACGAGCAGGTAATCGTGCCCAATCATGGCCATAAGCAATAACCAGCTGCTTGTTGGAACTTGCTGCCTGGCCCAGTGCACACATTTAATTTCAAGGTCTGATGAAGATTAACGCGCTCCTCGCTAGGTTTCCTTGTTGTCGTTTAATTTTTCAGGCAGGTGGGCGAGCTGGACGGCGCTGGTGAGCGCAGGCCCGGGCCAAGGTATAAATATTCCATTTAATCCACCTCGGTTTAGCGGCCTCGCTTTGCAGCAGCCCATTAAAAATGTAATGGGCTGCACTCTTCAACAAATCTAACCCTTTGGCTGCAGGCGAGTCCAAGCGTAAGTGAAAGAGGCAGAGCTTTCCAGGGAGCGGGCGTGATGTGTGAACAGGTGCTCTGAAAACCATTGGTACCAGGGCCAGACGGGCCGTTCATTCCGCCGGGCATTTCCCCGATGGGCTGGAGGCCGGTTGGGTAAGTCTAGGGCCACTCCTGGTGCCTCTATCACTTTACCCAGTTCCACGAGGTTAATTACAGCTGGCATGGGGAGGCTCTGAGGGACAGAGAAAGAGAGGCATGGAGGAGGAAGGTAGACAGAAAGCAATAGGAGAGGGAGAAGAGAGAGGAGGAGAAAGAGAGGATGGGTGGATGGATAGGTGGATGGATGGATGTATTTGTTTTTATTTATTTTTTATAATTTTATATTTTATTTATATTTTATAATTTTATATTTTATAAGGTGCAATGTCACCTAACGGGTATCCAGGCGCTGAGGAAATTACAGGGGAGAAAAAGGATGGATGGATGGGTGAGTCTGTTGGTGGGTGGGTGCGTGGATGGATGGGTGGATGGATGGATGGATGGATGAATTGATGAATGGATTGTTCAAGGAATCAAAGGGGATGGGCTGGTGTGAGCATTTTCAGCAGGGCTGCTTTTAGTTCCCTAGTCCTACCCTGGTTGGTACTGGTCATGTGTGCTGCTCTGAAGCCTGCCTCTTTATTGACATTTAATCATGAGCGCCACAAACAGGTTACTTTGCATCGGGGTGTTGCATGGGTGGTACAAGAAGCACCCATGGGTTTTAATGCAAATCCCTATCTACTAACAATAGTAGACGGGGATTTATGCCAAAAATAATACCATTTTATTATTGGCATTAACTTGGAGAGATACTTTTGTCTGAATTTACATGTGTGCTGCACTGTGACAGCACACACCAAAAATAGGAAAAGTTTGTCTAAGTATAGTATTTTGTACTGGAAGGCTAACCTTCCAGTACAAAACCTATGCTAGACCTAAAGCAGTCACGTATGCACTATGGCACAAAGGTGTGTGCGTGGCGTTATGCAGCCTGATTGCGCACCAGCGCTATGGAGAGGACAGGAAAGGACCATATCCCGGCCGATGTGGCACTTTCTTGCTCACTTCCTCTCACGCCGCCTAGTTACATTGGTTGCTGGGCTGCGTTGAGTGAGTTTTGGTAAACATACTCACATGTGTGTGGTTAAGGCGTATGCGTGGTTAAGGCAAACGTGGTTCCTCTTGCCGGGTAACGGCATGTGTGGCTCAGCCCGCTATGTTAAGGCCGTTTTCCCGATAGATATAAAGCATCTGGAACTTGGTGTCAGGCCTGAGTGCCTTCCACCCCGGGATCCTTACTGTATAGGGTTTGTAGGCTGAGCAGGGCCCCAATAGGATTGATGCCCTACTGGATCCAAACCATTGTTTAGGGAACTTAATGTGAGCATTTAAAACCAGGCGGGCTGCGGGGCCCACTGCACCCCAATTATAGATGTTTCCAATATACTTCGTCTTCCATTCCAAAGGATGGGACCCCCTTCTGCCCGCTTGCATAGAATCCAAAGCACCTTTGCTATGCCAGATACTGCATTGATTTCTAAAGGACGTTCATTGAGTTCATATTTCCTGTAAAAGTCTCAAATGATGACATATGAGAAACAAGCATTGGCAAAGCCATTAAGTCTGGCTTGAATTGTGATTTTTATATATTTTTAACCTGGTGCATTGCAAACTTGTAACAAAAACACAACTTTTTTTTGTATAAAAGAAAACAAATGTAATGTCTGATGTTTCATAAAACTTTTAGGTTATTCATATTTTTCCTCATGCAAGACCTCCATGGTAGGCAGAATGATACACCAACAGCATGAGGTGACACCCATACTCCCCTCGGTGAAGCCAAAACCCACTCCACGTATATCTTGAAGAATTGTTGACAAAAGGTCTTGCAGACAGCTGTGCTGTCAAGTCAGGCTAATGAAGCTGCCACTTGCTGATCAAGAAATATTTAAGACTGAGGGTCGGGCAACGGATGCTCATCAAGGTACAGGGCGCAAGGACAGGTGTGCCAGGCAGGCACCGACTCTGTCGCTTCTGCCATCCAAAGGCTGAGACATTGAAACACATCCTGGCAGAGTGACAACTACTGAACCAGCTCGAACTGGAAGTTCATGTCATCATGTACTGACACTGATATTCTGATATTTAAAAAAAACAACTAGGAATGACTATGAAACACACTGAGCATACAGTGAGAGTGAAGTAAATAAACTGTATGATCATTTTGAGTGTGTCATTGATCGCAGGTGATTTTTGCTGTCATTAAATGCTTGTATTCAGGGCCATAATAAGGAGGAGCAACAGGGGGTGTTATGCTTTGGGACCCACACTTTCCAAGCCCCACGCTGCTCCAGCAGCATTTAATATGTATTACTATTAAATGAAATCTAGCCTGACTTCATCAGTAATAAAGGGACCGCTTGCATGGCAGTCCACCAGATGGCGCCAAGCGCCACATTTTCTCTTTCCCAGGATTATATTTCCTATAATACTTGCCCAGATGCCATAATGGTTTTGCCCAGACCTTGCAAAGACTTCAGACTTGCCTATTTATATGATTGTAATAGACCAAGAATAAACAGAAACGCAGTATATATTTCATTGGCTAGGTCATAGCACTTCAAGCTATTCTTTAAGTTGTGCTAAAGCTCAGCAAAGGTAAGGTCTGTGTATGACACTCGAGTCACCGGCTCAGATCTTGGCAGGGCCAGCTCAACATCTCATCCTTGCAATAGGACTGAAACAAGCGCCAGCTCAGGCAGGGTAGTACCTGCGTTACAAAAATGCTCTTTGTGAAGTGCTTTGGATAATGACACTGTATAAAACCTGTTTTTCTATAAATATAAAAATACATTTTTTTTTACCGGAATTGTTTTATTTCCTGTTAATACTTGTTTACTGAAGTAAAAGTACCAAAACATGCATTTATCGACTCATTAGTAGCCAGCCCAAAACTGCCACAAATCAATGGAATGGCTCACACCTTGGTACCTTATTAATGAGTTCATACATTGACTTCAAGGTAAGTGACGGATGGATCTTTTTGTAGTTAGAAGGAAGCTTTAAAAGCGCCCTCTTGTGTTCTTTTAAATAACACCTTGAGGCCGGCCACACTGAAAGGGTGTTGTTGCATAAAGATATTGGGCTGATTATGATGTCAGAGGGACCGGTCCCTCCGACATCTGCCCCTGCCTTCCACCCGCTGCGTCCAGGCGCGGTGCGTCCATTGGGGCGTGGGGGCGTAGCCCCCCCGCCCGCGCCGCGCCCGCAGCTGCAGCTCCCTCCTCTGTGACTGTCCGCAACCGCAGCTCCCGAGTCCTCCCTCTGTGAATGTCAGTCAGCATGACGTCGGACCGTGGGCGGTCCGGTGTCATGTTGACTGACATCATTGTCGGACGCCTTTGGGAAAGGCAGCACAAGTGCGCATGAGTGGGCATGGAGCTTAATTTTTTACTCCGTGCCCAGTCATGCGTACTTGTATTTTTGCTGCCTTGCGCATGCCCATTAGGAGCCCCTCGGTCTCCTAAATGGGCAGGCGGCGGGCGAGGAGTAGGCTGTGCCGTCAGCCAATCAGTGGCGCTGCTGCAGCGCCAGGATTGGCTGAGGGCCGGGTTGCGTCACGGGGACGTGGTGTTCTGGATCGTTTGAAGGGGCAGTTGCAGAGAGGCGCCAACGCGGGCCTGGACATGAAGAAAAGCGAGTAATGTAAGAATTGGCAGCACGAGCGGAGTGTGTTTAAGGAGCCCTCATAGGGAATGAATGATGGCCGAGAACCAGGGAGAGGACGGAGGCAGCCGACAGGTAAGTGAACTTTTTTTTAACCCCCTCCTTCCTCCCTCCCCGTCCCACTACCACCTCCTGACTAGGCAATGCACATTTTGCATTTAAACGGACAATGTATAAATACAAATGGACCAATAAACATCAGTAATTTTTAAAGTATACATATTGGCCCTTGATTTAGTCTTTTTGTTTTTGATCACCTTTAATATGTATATATGTCTTATGAACTACACATCAGAATCTCTAATCTCTGCCCTATGGCTCTCTTGATGTTTGATTTAGTTGTTACCTTTTTGTTTTTGTATCCTATTTAAAGCAAGTTGTGTCACTGTATGTCACACTCGATATTTGTGTGTGTGTGAGAGAGAAACAGTTTGTTTATAAAGTGTGGACAAATCTTCACAGGAGTAGATCATACATAGTGTGTGGATCGCTTTCTAAATTGCATTCATATGGCGCTCACTGGGGAGGTGTGCCTGAAAGAGAGTGTTTACTTTGTGTGTACTCGTCTTAGTTTTTGACTACTTTATAACTATATCTGCGTGTGCTCACCCGGGAGTCGGGGAGAGTTTTTTGACAGATACGTGTGGCTTCATGTGTTTCGCAACAGCCCCCCTTTCGTGCATTCATAAATGAATGCGTGTACAGTGACCGATACTATATGAATGAATGCCTTTTTGTCATACCCCGTCCGTAGAACAAGCCTAGAGGAGGGGCTAGAAGTGCGCAGATTTGCCCCACTGTTTTCGTACTTGCCCTGAAGTGTAAGTGGGCATTTAAATTCTGTCGCCGCACTTGTGACCACTAGTTCGGTGTCATTGCGTGCACTTTGAAATGCCTCGAGGCAGAAGCCTTGCTACGGTGTCTTGTTTACCTGGAGCCGTTGTCGTGTTTTGTCCTTTAAATGTCCGGTTCCTACGCTTTAATTGGCTACAACTCGAAGCAATTATAACGCTGGTTGGTTTCATGCAATGTTTGGAGAAGGACTGCAACGTCCTAAGAGGCGCTCACTTTTTTTTTATTTCTCGGCGTTGGCACCACGTTTGTGTGCTATTTTTATCACTTTATTATTCTATTTGGCTTCTTTGTGAGGCGAACAATACAAACATTATTCACTCATTGAACTGTATCGAGGAATGACTAATATTAAAGTAGGGCTTGCTAAATTCTAATTTTCATTGGCATTGTAAGGGCGGATTTGCTGTCTATGATTTAACCCTGTCCTCATCTCTCCCTCAAAATAGTGGTGAGAATTATAGGGCAAAACTGATGCTCAATCCGGAAATATAGTTGTTTTATTTTTTTCCAATCAGAGAGAGGAAGTTTTCCAAACAGGCCTAGCGCATGTGACATTTACTGACCAATAATGGAGAGGTCCTGGTGTTTACTGTAAACAAAATGGCTGCCAGGGGCAGTTTACAGCCAATGACATCCATGTTTGTATACAGAACCCAGCGGGAACTGCTACCACGCTGCTGGGAGCGTGGTGACACATCCTGCTCAGGAGAGCATTCACCAATAGAAACACGGGGCAGCCATTGATTGTCATTCTGAGAATGCTGCATTGCTTTCATAAACTTGATGGCTATTTTTAGAAATGTGGTATTTGGAATAAAAATGCATTTCCTCTTTTCCATTTCCATTTTCTTTGAATTTGTTAGATGTGATTAGCAGTACAGGTGCACTGTGATGCAGATACCTCATGCTGTACCATGTACCTGTTGGTTTGTAGTTTTTAACATACAAGCCAACATTAGGATAGAGGAAAGGGGGAATAACAGCCAGTGAAAGAATTAATGAGCAAAGGACAGGAGAGCGGGCAGCCAGTGACAGTATTAATAATTGCCCGGCGAAGTGGGCATAACGTTAGTCAGACTCTCTTTGTTAAGTGGGGAAACTGAGATTATAATGTTAATGCATTTTAGTTTCAGCAGGACTTCACCTAAGAACATACCCTCTGCAGTGGGCTCTATGTGTGTTTGCAGCTCTAGTCTCTGTGCTTCTGAAATTTGCTTGAAAATGCACCCTTTACCCACTTTTTTTTCAAAATTTTCTCGGGGGGAAAAACCCCCCCGAACCCCCTCTAAGGTGGTCGAGCTCGCTCGCTGCGCTCGCTCGCCACGGTGCACTCCGACAGAAAGTTTACGCCCCACCACTTTCAAATGTCACCATCCACCACTGGCTGCGTCGTTCCCGCCCGCCACATTACGATGCGGCGGGTGGAGGCATCGGGCGGAGGTCCGCCCCCTGCCGTTCAGCATCGGAAATGCTAATGCTCCCTTAATGACAGCAGAGCCAGCCTCGGCGGCCGCACTCTAATAATGAGGTTGGAACCACCGACCTAAGGTCGGCAGCTCCAGTCCGCCTGACATTGTAACGAGCCCCATCATTACATATCCCAGCAGTCATTGTGATAGACACAGGTAAAAGTCTGCTTACATAGCATGACATCTCATTTTACCTGCCTGCAGGATCATAAAATATATTAATTTGTGTATGCACTTGCTTTTTGACCCTATTATAAGTATTTAAAAAAAATACATTTCAGCTTACAGGAGTAAATATGTTCACGTCGAATCTAGACTGTGACGTCATAAATCTTTAACATTCAAATCTGTAATAAATTTGAAGAAGATATTCATATTCATTGACATGTATCAACATTTAATAATATGTATTATATATTAATAGGCACCTTTCCTTTTTTTCAGCTTCAACACGTCTTCTGTAATGCCTGAAAATGGGTAGCAAGTCGAAACAATACCTTATGTAACCACTCACAACAAGTGGTCAAGCTGTCCAGCAGGATGATGTTTTTGCAACAAATCGGTCCATCTGTGGTCTTTGTCGTGAAAGCACTTCAGAAACACTTATATCCCAGCAAATGCTACATGCAAACATTATGGGTCTGGATACAGTGTTTTAGGCCATGAACAGAAGACATTTAAAGAATTGGAATGCGTACCTATGAATATCGAAATAGAACGACTTAATGGTGGATCTGGTATTGAGCAAACATTAAGGACTAACAATGCAGTGTGACATAAATCATGTTTTAACAAGTGCGACAACCTAAACATGCAGCAGGTTCCGAAAAGATAACACAGTGATGCAGATCTATATGGTAGCCCAATTCAAACATGTTTGGCAATTCCAATTTCAAAATAAAATTCCTGGAAGAAAAGCATGTTTTGTTTGCAACAGATTAGATACATCTGTAACACATAAAGCGAAAACAGATGATGGGGATGCTACTGTTCGTCAGTGTGCCGAGTTAGTTCAAGATACAGCACTTATTGCAAAATTGGCTATGGGTGCTATGCACGCGCGGGATGCTGAATACCATCATAAATGTTTAGTGAGGCACACACTGTACGGTGGAATAAAAACGAATCACGTAGTGAGATCTCAGTAGAAGGAATAGCTCTAGCCAAGCGTGTATCTTATCTGAAAGATTCGAGAGTGGGAGATGTTAAAACAATTTTCATACTTCATGACTTAGTAAACGTTTACGCAAGCAGAGTAAAGCAGCTCGAATCCACTGCAGGTAAGGTTAACTTAACAAGACTAAAAGAGAGAATTGTCAGAAATGCAAGCAGTTTGAAAGCACACAATGAAGGAAGAGATGTCCTGTTAGTTTTTGAAGATGTCGAAGGATCTACATTACTATTCGCCTGTGACAAGTCAGATTCTGATGCCGTAAATACTGCTAATGCAGCAAATGTTGTTAGAAGGGACATAATACAGAAATCTGAAAACTTCAATAGAACGTTTGGAGATAATTGTGCAAACCGATTAGTTCTGGAAAATGATGCTTGATACATCCGACATAAGAGATCAGTAATCCTGTGAAACAGCCACCACCAATATAGTATTGTATTTCCAAATTACTCATATTTAACAGTGTAAAGAATTTAAAAACAGACTCTTCTTCAGTTCCTAATCATAACAGCAACAAAGTAAATCACTCTGTCCATACACACTGCTCTTTCTATCCACAGTCAAATGAGAAATCGAGAACGTATAGAGAAGTTCCATAAGCTAGGTATTCGTATTTCATATGATAGAGTTTTGCAAATATCTGCTGATGTAGGGAATAGCATTAGCGCACTGTATGAGAGTGAACAAGGTGTGTGTCCACCAAAACTGAAGTTGCAAGTACTCACCAGTAAAAATATTGATAAGATAGATCACAACTCAAGTCCCATGTAAGACTCTTTTAATGGAACAGCAATGACTCAGACACAACATCCAGAATGAGAACTAGAAGGAAATGATTGTGCTATTGTGGTGATTATTCCTAATATGGCAAAGTCAAAATAGACTTCAAATAGTACTGTATAGAAATATCAAACCAGCTTCAATGAACAATACAGATTATCATGTTCCATTACTATCTGTAGTGGTTGATCAACAAAGTGATCTAACTGATGCTGCTGACACCTATGAACTTAAAGGGCTTGAAAGAGTGATGCGCAATGTAGAGAGTGGAAATGTTTCTTCTGATGAAAGCATATTTTGGGCAGCGTATCATGCATCATTGCTACATCCTATCAATAGACCACTGACAACTACGGCGTTGTTGCCGCTGTTCACGGAGAGTGCTCGTTCTAAATCCATGGTCTTGAATTGCATGAAAGTCATTAAAGAGTCTGCTCATTTTCCATCCAGGGCAAACACCTATTATTTCAATAGACCAACGTCTCTTTGCCCTAGCAAAACAAATTCAATGGGATGTACCACATCTATATGGTAAAGATAAATATTTTGTGATGATAGGAGACATCATATCGAAATTACTTTCTTTAGAGTACTTGGATACTGGCTTTCGAACAGCAGATGGACCAGTATGTTAGTTTGAGCTGACATCACCGCCATATGAAAAGCTGATGCTATATTGAAGGTTGACGACTCAACCCGTACACGTCATGCTCATCAAATTGCTGTTGCTACGTTGTACATATTACAGAGGAAGGCTAATCAATGTTATCTTGAATCTAGACAGTCCATTGAAGAAATAAGGGAGTTTTCTCACTGGATTTGGTGGAAATCGAATGAGCACCCACACTTTCAATTTTGGGCCATTGTTGCGGATCTGCAGATTCTTGCTTTTGAATTTGTTCATTCAATTAGAGACGGTAACTTTGATTTGTATGTACAAATACTTGATCAGATGGTTCCATGAATGTTTGCTGCAAACCATAGTCATTATTCTCTATGGTTATCAGTCCACATTTGCGACATGGCAACACTAGCAGAACGCCACTGTTGGACTTGGCCCTTTTTGCAGGGTCATCCCTGAACTTTTTGCCTTCCTCCTAGTCTTTTTTCTGATCTGGTGTTGGTGGTTTTAGGTCTCTGGGCACTTTTGCACTGCTGTCCAGTGTAAAGTGCATATGCTTTCTGTGGTCAACATAGTTAAGATTGGTCTACACCTGTTTGGCTAATTTAATTTACCTGTCAGTCCTTTGTAAAGTGATATCCCAGATTTCCAGGGCCAGTAAATTAAATGCTACTGGTGGGCTCGCAGCGCTGATTGCGCCACCCACCAAAGTAGCCTTTCAAACCTGTCTCACGCTTCTGCCATTGCAGGGCCAACGCGCACAGTTTACTGCCTCTGTGACGTGGCACATAAAGTGGGTGCCACGTCTGTGATTCCCCTTTTACTACATATCAGTCACCCCTAAGGTAGGCCCTAGCTAGCCCTTTGAGCAGGGTGCATTGTAGGTAAAAGGTAGGACATGTGCCTTAACTGTGTGGCATGTCCTGGTAGTGACAAACAATGTGAGAAGTTGGCCTGGTATATGCTGTTCACTAGTTAAAGTGACCACCTTGTACCATGCCAAGCAACCCTTATGGTGTGGTTGTAAGTCAACCTTTTCGGACTAGCTGCCCTAGTGGTAGCGTAGGCTAAGCAGTCTTTGAGGCTAAACTCGTTAAAGCGTGTTAAGCAAGCTGTTTTACCATATGTAACCCCCTTTTATACCAATGAAAGGACACCACACAGATATATATTCAAAATATATATGTATTTATTATTCAAAGTATCCCCTAGACTCTTTATGAGCACAGGAGCACAAATCGTCAAACAAGAAAATATTACGATATACAGAAGTTGCACTTTATATGGATAGGCCCTGGTGGCCGATCAAACCATATACTAAAATAGTGGTATAAGTACCACGAACAGGAAAGGGAAAAGGCCTAGGGCCTCTAGAATCGCTGGGTCTACAAGGAGCTAACTTTAGTTAGTGACCAGGAGGTCCACGGGTCGCGTGTGCAGTGAGGAAAGTTACACGCGGGCTCCCATAGGTTTTCAATGGGTGCGTAAAAGTTTAAAAGTTACTGCAGAAAGGGTCTTCTGGATGGACTACGAACTTAAGACTTAAAACACAGACACTAGAGATGTTTCTCTACACTTGGGCACCGGAGTGCAAGCTTTACCTCACCCACAGGAAGCGGGTGCATAGGTCTCGAAGTGCGTCGGGTTTCGTCTATCTGTTCAATGGAGCCTGATGACAAAGATGCTGCAGGCGGTCAGTCCAGAAGAGATGCGGTGGATCCAAGGGTGGATCCGAGTTATAGAAGACCTGAAAGCAGAGGGGACAGTGTTCACAGTCACTAGCCAGTGACCGGCGTGGCACCAGGTAGGTACCAGGCGATTTGGGTGCAAACAGGTGATGAGGTGTAGCTTGTCTCCGCAGCCACGTGGTCCCTGAAGGTCAACGACGTCCAGGAGTCAGTTCACGAGCTGTTCCACGCAGGCTCTCGCTGTCAGCAGTGGCGGCGACTCAATGGAAGCAAACAAGCCTTGGTAAAAGCAGAAGTTGTGAAGAATGAAGAAAGCTGATTACTCAGACCAGCAAGGTCAGAAGAGCTGCTCCTTTGGAGGGAAGCAGGGGCCAGTCTGGAGCAATCAGACCAGCATCAAAGTTTTCAAGTTTCGTCGCCAAAATGGCCACTAGCCAATGGGCAAGGGACCGGGCAGGCGCGTCGAGATGCAAAGTGCAGAGGGGCCCCACGCAGATCGTGGAGATGCTGGAGGGCTCACCTTTGGTGCAGATGCTGCTCGAGTGTTGGGCTTCTCAGGAGCCAAAGCACAACTTGGAGGGAGCCTCTGTTGTCGCGCTTGCAGCTTGTCGTTGGTCTTTCAAGATGGCTGGCTCCACGTGTCTCGGTGCCTCCACGGGTTCCTTCTTTGCAGGGACTGTGGATCGGGCTGTGAGAGGTCTGGTGGTCAAGTTCTTGTTGGGCTCTGGGCTCGGGCTCCGGCGGGAGGCGGCGGCAAAGCAGACGTCGAATAGCTGGTTGGTGCTTGCGTTAGCAAGATGGTCACTTCCTGACCATAGGGGAGATTTCCTTCAGTCCTCTGTGCAGCAGAGCGTCGAAGTTCCCGTCTTCTTCTTGTGGTTAAGTTGATTCCAGGATGTCTGAAGTCTTAGGACACAGCTCCTACCTTTAAGCGGATTCTAGGGGCCGGACTACCTGCTAGGTCCCTCCCTAAGGGTGGGACCAGGAAGGGAGGTGGTTACACCCCCAATCCTTTGTCCAGCTCGCCCCAGGTCCGGGGCTGGTGTGCCCCAGGACCGGTTTGAACTGGCATATGCACCGAGGCTCCTTGTGAGCCTCAGGCATGTCTGATTTTACCCGGGTTTTAGGTACTGTACATGTCGTGTCCATCTAGAAGGGTGGAATGCTAACCCCGTCGCCAGAATTGGCGAGGGGTTAGTATTCCAATTCATATGACACCTTACTCGACATGTTTTGATAAAGCCAAACCAAAGATAGCATTTAACCGCGAGGTTCATAATGCACTTAAGAGTATATGGTATGACGATATTTGGAAACGGCAGAAGGAAGTTGTTCCGACCACTGCAGACAGGCTCAGCTCATGCCAGAGCACCATCTCACATGGAACCAAGCACTCTGCCTTCAGGATTGTTAAGGCCTGCCATAGGAGTGACTTATACGTTAACATGTGTCTCATTTAAGGTTAGGTATAGGTATACTACACCTAAGTAAGAGGTGATTACACCAACTTACCCCAGCTGAGTGATCAGCCAGTTGTGTCAAATTGCTAGGCCAGGCCAGGGGTGGCATAATACATGCTGCAGCCCCTGGTAGGCCTTAGATACACCAATGCCCTGGGTACCTAGTGTACACTGGTACAGGGGCTCACAGGGTGATCCAATTCCAATTGGTTATGCACCTAGGATGCATAGTGTCAATTTAGTTAGAGAGAACAGCAGGCTGGGGGTCTGATTAGCAGGCCCACAGCCTCAATATGTCAAAAACCAGTGAAGCAAAAAGCAAAAATTTGGGGTGACCATAGGATAGCAGACCCTACTCTCCTACACAACCCCCCCCCCCCCAAACGCAGGGACATTAAACTAGCCTTGACCAGTCTCGTCTTCATGTCCTAAGTGGAAGTACCTGGAGAGACCATCTGCATTCCCATGGTCTGTACCTGGCCGGTGCTCCACTGTAAAGTCCATCCCCTGTAGGGAAAAGGACCACCTAAGCAGTTTGGGGTTTTCACCCTTCATCTGATTTAGCCACAAGAGGGGCTTATGGTCGGTCTGAATCTTGAAGTGAGTGCCAAACAAGTATGGCCTCAGCTTCTTTAGGGCCCACACCACAGCAAAGGCCTCCCTCTCAATAGCTGACCAATTCTTCTCTCTGGGGGTCAACCTTCTGCTAATAAAAGCAATGGGTTGGTCTTGACCATCTACATTAAGTTGTGACAGCACAGCTCCCACACCCAACTCAGAAGCATCTGTTTGGACAATAAACTCTTTGGAGTAGTCAGGACTTTTCAGGATAGGTGCAGAGCACATGGTCTTCTTCAGGTCATCAAATGCCTTTTGACAGCTTACTGTCCACTGAACCTTTTTGGGCATCTTCTTCGATGTCAGATCATTAAGAGGAGTCACAATGGACCCATAGTTCTTAACAAACTTCCTGTAATACCCAGTCAAGCCCAAGAAAGCTTGAACTTTAGTCTGGGTGGTTGGAGGAGACCAGTCCTTGATGGATTGTATCTTACTCTCCAGTGGTTGAACTTGGCCTCCACCTACAAGGTGGCCCAAATACACAACCTTACTCTGCCCTATCTGGCACTTAGTAGCCTTGATAGTGAGGCCTGCCTTTTGCAGAGCCTCAAGTACCTTCTTCAGGTGGATCAGGTGATTCTCCCAGGTGGAGCTAAAGACAGCAATGTCATCCAGATATGCTGCACAAAAGTCATCCAACCCAGTAAGGACTTGATTCACCAACCGTTGGAAGGTGGCAGGTGCATTCTTCAGACCACAGGGCATCACCAAAAATTGACAATGCCCACCTGGGGTTGAGAATGCTGTTTTGGCCTTGGACTCCTCAGCTAACCTGATTTGCCAATAGCCAGCTGTCAAATCAAATGTGCTCAAAAATTTAGCAGAAGCCAGTTTATCTATGAGCTCATCTGCCCTTGGAATAGGATGTGCATCTGTCCTAGTGACAGCATTGAGTCCTCTGTAATCCACACAGAACCTCATCTCTCTCTTGCCATCTTTGGTGTGAGGTTTGGGGACCAGAACCACTGGGCTAGCCCAGGGGCTCTCTGAGGGTTTAATGACACCCAGATCCAGCATTTTGTGTACCTCAGCCTTTATACAGTCCCTGACGTGGTCAGGTTGTCTGTAAAGTTTGTTCTATACAGGCAGACTGTCACCAGTGTCCACCACATGGGTACACCAGTCAGTTTGACGAGGTATCAGTGAAAACATATGCTGAAATGATTGTAGAACTTGTCTACATTCAATCTGCTGATGCTCAGTGAGGTTGCCTCCAAGGGTCACTCCTTCAACTGAACCATCTTCAGGGTTCTGAGACAACAGATCTGGGAGAGTGTCACTCTCTTCCTCCTGTCCCTCATCTGTAGCCATGAGCAAGCCCATGTCTGGCCTGTCAACATATGCCTTTAGCCTGTTAACATGGAGTACCCTGTGGGGACTCCTGGGAGTTCCTAGGTCCACCAAGTAGGTAACCTCTCCCTTCTTTTCCAGGATTGTATGGGGTCCAGACCATTTGTCTTGGAGTGCTGCTGGGGCCACTGGCTCCAACACCCATACCTTCTGTCCTGGCTGAAACTCAACCAAGACAGCCTTTTGGTCATGCCAAGCTTTTTGTAAGGCCTGGCTTGCCTCAAGGGTTTTGGATGCCTTCTCCATATACTCAGCCATCCTGGAGCGGAGACCAAGTACATAGTCCACTATGTCTTGTTTAGGCTTTTTGAGAGGTAACTCCCATCCTTCCTTCACTAAACACAGTGGGCCTCTTACAGGGTGCCCAAACAACAATTCAAAGGGGCTGTAGCCAACTCCTTTTTGTGGGACCTCTCTGTAAGCAAACAGAAGGCAGGGTAGAAGGATGTCCCATCTTCGCCTGAGCTTTTCAGGTAATCCTTTGATCATTCCCTTTACGGTCTTGTTGAATCTCTCAACAAGCCCATTGCATTGTGGGTGATAAGGTGTGGTAAACTTGTAGTTGACACCACATTCCTTCCACATAGCTGTCAAGTATCCTGACATGAAGTTGGTACCTCTGTCAGAAACCACCTCCTTAGGAAACCCCACTCTGGAGAATACTCCCAGTAGGGCCCTGGCCACAACAGGAGCTGTAGTGGTCCTAAGGGGAATTGCCTATGGATACCTGGTGGCATGATCCACTACCACCAGTATAAATCTGTGCCCAGATGCAGTGGGAGGATCCATGGGACCCACTATATCTATTCCCACTCTTTCAAAGGGAACCCCCACCACAGTTAGTGGTATTAGGGGGGCCTTTGTTGTGCCACCTGATTTGCCACTGGCTTGGCAGGTTACACAGGAGCGACAAAACTCCTTGGTATCTTCATTCATGTGAGGCCAGTGAAAGTGAGGGACAAGCCTGTCCCAAGTCTTGTTCTGGCCTAAGTGTCCTGCTAGAAGAATATCATGGGCCAAGGTAAGAAGGAAGCTCCTAAATTGCAGAGGTATAACCAACCTCCTGGTTGCACCAGGTTTTGGGTCTCTAGCCTCTGAATAAAGGAGCCCATCATCCCAATACACTTTATGGGTACCTTGAGCATTCCCAGCAGCCTCAGCAGCAGCCAGCTGTCTGAGGGGTTCAAGAGAGGGACATGATAACTGAGCCTGCCCCAAGTCAGCCCTAGAAGGTCCCCCTGTCCCCAGAAACTCAACCTGATCAGGTTCAAGCTCTTCAGGGACAGTTCCTTCAGGGGTCTCAAGATTATCATCCTGGGAAGCCTGATAATCACTTGTAGGCAGGGGGGAAGGCACAGCCTTTACCCTCCTGTTCTTCTTCTTGGTAGGTGTTTGGTCCATTGTTCCAGGATCCAAGACCTGTGGTTCAGTAAGGCACTTTTTGCCCTGTGACCTGGTCACAGCAAGGACATGTGGTGATATACCTAACATCTCTGCATGTGTCCTGTACTCCACTTCTGACCATAGAGAACTCTCAGGGTCATTGCCCAACAAACATTCTACTGGGAGGTCTGCACTAACCACAACCCTTTTGAGGCCAGTTACCCCTCCCCACGAGAAGTTAACAACTGCCACACTATGTGAAGGAGTGGCATTGCTGGCATTGGTCACCAGGTAGTTCTCACCTGGAATGTACTGTCCAGGGTCCACAAAACCTGGTGTCACCATAGTGACACTGGCACATGTGTCCCTGTAGGCTTGAGCCACATTTTCATTTCCTTTGTCTGTCTGTACTTGCCCAGGTTACTGGGGCTCACAGTCAGGGACAAATCCATGTCCCCATCACAGATCAAGACTGCCTGTGTCAGGGTTCTGTCTAAGTCAGAATCTCCTTCAGTTCCCATAGTGATTCCCACTACACCCTTTGGGGACCAACACTGCTAACAGTAGTACTGGGAGCAGGTGCCTTAGGGGCAACAGTGTTGGGGGCTCCACCCTTCTTACAATCACTAGTCCAGTGAGTTGTATTCTTGCAAGATTTGCATCAGGGTTTCTTTGGACCTTCTTTCTTCTTCCCTTTAGGCTGGGACCCACCCTCGTTAGTACTAGTTTGGGGCCCTGTTGAAGACTTCTGGTCTTTAGATTTCTGATCTCCACCCTTTTGGTCTGTTTTCTTCTGATCACCGCCTTGGCCCTGGTTCTGGTTCTTTTGCTTAACCCTGGTTCTGACCCATTTGTCTGCCTTCTGTCCCAATTCTTGGGGAGAGGTCAGATCTGAGTCAACCAAGTGTTGATGCAGTTGCTGGTTCTGACAGTTATTTAAAATCTGTTCTCTCATCATCAAATTGTACAGTCCTGTATAATCAGATACCTTACTTCCCAGCAACCAACCCTCCAAAGCCTTAGTGGCACATTCAATGTATTCAGACCAGTCCTGAGTCTGTGTCTTCTGGGTGTCTCTGAACATTAACCTGTACTGTTCAGTGGTTAAGCCTAACCCATCAACTAGGACACTCTTCAGGGCTCTGTATTTTCTGACATCCTCCTCTCTAACAGTGAGGAGTCTATCTCTGCCTCTTCCTTCAAAGGAGAGCCATAAGATTGCTGCCCACTGGTCTTCAGGAACCTGCTGCACTTTGCAGGCTCTCTCAAGAGCAGTCATCCACTTGTGGATATCATCCCCACTTTTGTGGGGGGGCACAACCTTGGACAGGTTCCTATTATCAAAGACCCTATCGTTGTCCTTAGGGACAGTGCTGCCACCAGTGGGTATAGACCCACTCTCTCTAGGTTGCCTAGCCTTGTTCAGTTTTTCTTCCATCAGGGCTACTTCTAGCTCCTGTCTCCTGATCCTCAGCTGAGCTTCCTTCATTCTGGCCTCATGATCCCTCCTCTGATGGCTGGTCATCCCCCTTCTGGGTCGACCTTGAGAGCCTCTAGAGGTATGAGAAGCATTAGAGTCACCTGAGTGCTTCCCTTGCCTCCCAAACCCCTGGTTAAGTCCACTAGGGAGATCCAATGGGGTGACCCCATTGTCAGTCCCTGGTAGCCTTAGTTTAGCTGGGCCAAGTATAACCCTTGGCACTGGGCTAGTTCTCCCTTCATCCTCACTACCATCTGTCTCAGTACCCTTATCACTTTCATCCTCTGTAGTCTGATTCTCCTCTAAGGGGTGACTATTGGAAAGGGGTACCTCAGTGGCATTTTCAGAAGGGGGGCCTCCTGTTCTAGTCCCTAAGGGGCCTAACTGGGAAGCTTTCTTGAGAGCTCTCTGATCTTCATCAGCCTGTAAGAGTTCTCTGAGCTCAGTAGAGGTAGGGTTCTTGGGCTGTTTAAGGCCCCTGATATTAGCCAACTGCCTGAGCTAATTTTGGTTTAGGGTAGCAAAGATGATTGGTGCCCTCTGGGGGTCACTCTCGACAGGGATGGGTACATTGGACCCCTCTGCCCCAGCCATTGCTCTTAAGTGTGGGTGGATGTGTTGCAACTACCTGCACTTGGGTTTTCCTACTAAACCTATCTAGTAGTTGTAGTTAGGGTGTGCTACTCCCTTTGCTCTACAACAAAGTTCAGTAGAACTTAAGTATATTTAATCTTGTTTTATATGTACCTACAGGTACCTATGTGATCTTTCAATTGGTAACAAAGAGATTACAACGGTAAAACACAGCAAGCTCAAATCCCACCGCTGCCACCAATGTGAGAAGTTGGCCTGGTATATGCTGTTCACTAGTTAAAGTGACCACCTTGTACCATGCCAAGCAACCCTTCTGGTGTGATTGTAAGTCAACCTTTTCGGACTAGCTGCCCTAGTGGTAGCGTAGGCTAAGCAGTCTCTGAGGCTAAACTCGTTAAAGCGTGTTAAGCAAGCTGTTTTACCATATGTAACCCCCTTTTATACCAATGAAAGGACACCACACAGATATATATTCAAAATATAAATGTATTTATTATTCAAAGTATCCCCTAGACTCTTTATGAGCACAGGAGCACAAATCGTCAAACAAGAAAATATTACGATATACAGAAGTTGCACTTTATATGGATAGGCCCTGGTGGCCGATCAAACCATATACTAAAATAGTGGTATAAGTACCACGAACAGGAAAGGGAAAAGGCCTAGGGCCTCTAGAATCGCTGGGCCTACAAGGAGCTAACTTTAGTTAGTGACCAGGAGGTCCACGGGTCGCGTGTGCAGTGAGGAAATTTACACGCGGGCTCCCATAGGTTTTCAATGGGTGCGTAAAAGTTTAAAAGTTACTGCAGAAAGGGTCTTCTGGATGGACTACGAACTTAAGACTTAAAACACAGACACTAGAGATGTTTCTCTACACTTTGGCACCGGAGTGCCAGCTTTACCTCACCCACAGGAAGCGGGTGCATAGGTCTCGAAGTGCGTCGGGTTTCGTATATGTTCAATGGAGCCTGATGACAAAGATGCTGCAGGCGGTCAGTCCAGAAGAGATGCGGTGGATCCAAGGGTGGATCAGAGTTGTAGAAGACCTGAAAGCAGAGGGGACAGTCTTCACAGTCACTAGCCAGTGACCGGCGTGGCACCAGGTAGGTACCAGGCGATGTCGGGTGCAAACAGGTGATGAGGTGTAGCTTGTCTCCGCAGCCACGTGGTCCCTGAAGGTCGACGACGTCCAGGAGTCGGTTCACGAGCTGTCCCAAGCAGGTTTTCGCTGTCGGTGGTGTTGGCGACTCAATGGAAGCAAACAAGCCTTGGCAAAAGCAGAAGTCATGAAGAATGAAGAAAGCTGATTACTCTGACCAGCAAGGTCAGAGGAGCTGCTCCTTTGGAGGGAAGCAGGGGCCAGTCTGGAGCAATCAGACCAGCATCGTAGTTTTCAAGTTTCATTGCCAAAATGGCCACTAGCCAACGGGCCAGGGACCGGGCAGGCACGTCAAGATGCAAAGTGCAGAGGGGCCCCACGCAGATCGTGGAGATGCTGGAGGGCTCACCTTTGGTGCAGATGCTGCTCGGGTGTTGGGCTTCTCAGGACCCAAAGCACAACTTGGAGGGAGCCTCTGTTGTTGCGCTTGCAGCTTGTCGTCGGTCTTTCAAGATGGCTGGCTCCACGTGTCTCGGTGCCTCCACGGGTTCCTTCTTTGCAGGGACTGTGGATCGGGCTGTGAGAGGTCTGGAGGTCCAGTTCTTGTTGGGCTCTGGGTTTGGTCTCCGGCAGGAGGCGGCGGCAAAGCAGACGTCGAATAGCTGGTTGGTGCTTGCGTTAGCAAGATGGTCACTCCCTGACCATAGGGGAGATTTCCTTCAGTCCTCTGTGCAGCAGAGCGTCAAAGTTCCCGTCTTCTTCTTGTGGTTAAGTTGATTCCAGGATGTCTGAAGTCTTAGGACACAGCTCCTACCTTTAAGCGGATTCTAGGGGCCGGACTACCTGCTAGGTCCCTCCCTAAGGGTGGGACCAGGAAGGGGGGTGGTTACACCCCCAATCCTTTGTCCAGCTCGCCCCAGGTCCGGGGCTGGTGTGCCCCAGGACCGGTTTGAACTGGCATATGCACCGAGGCTCCTTGTGAGCCTCAGGCATGTCTGATTTTACCCGGGTTTCAGGTACTGTACATGTCGTGTCCCTCTAGAAGGGTGGAATGCTAACCCCGTCGCCAGAATTGGCGAGGGGTTAGTATTCCAATTCGTATGACACCTTACTCGACATGTTTTGATAAAGCCAAACCAAAGATAGCATTTAACCGCGAGGTTCATAATGCACTTAAGAGTATATGGTATGACGATATCTGGAAACGGTAGAAGGAAGTTGTTCTGACCACTGCAGACAGGCTCAGCTCATGCCAGAGCACCATCTCACATGGAACCAAGCACTCTGCCTTCAGGATTGTTAAGGCCTGCCATAGGAGTGACTTATAGGTTAACATGTGTCCCATTTAAGGTTAGGTATAGGTATACTACACCTAAGTAAGAGGTGGTTACACCAACTTACCCCAGCTGAGTGATCAGCCAGTTGTGTCAAATTGCTAGGCCAGGGGTGGCATAATACATGCTGCAGCCCCTGGTAGGCCTTAAATACACCAATGCCCTGGGTACCTAGTGTACACTGGTACAGGGGCTCACAGGGTGATCCAATTCCAATTGGTTATGCACCTAGGATGCATAGTGTCAATTTAGTTAGAGAGAACAGCAGGCTGGGGGTCTGATTAGCAGGCCCACAGCCTCAATATGTCAAAAACCAGTGAAGCAAAAAGCAAAAATTTGGGGTGACCATAGGATAGCAGACCCTACTCTCCTACAAACAACAATTTTGGTTTCTCACTACTGTGAGGCTGCCCTCTCATAGGAATGCATTGGGGATTCCCTGATAAATGTTTCAGTGGTAATTCTTGATCTGAGAGGAGTAGAGTGGTCAAGTTGGGCATGTTTAGAATAGTGGTAGTAAATGCTGTGCAATGGTGTTCGCAGGTTTATTATCACTATTTTAGAAATGCCACTTTTAGAAGTGGGCATTTCTGTGTGCTATATGTCTTTATGCCTGCCTGATGTGTATTGCATGTCTTACTCTGGAGTGACAGGGGCTGGGTGAGACAGCACTAGGCTGAATAGGCCAATCTGCATTTGGAGTGGTGGAAGGAGTAGCACCTGGTACTGAATGGGACTGTGCCTGCCTTCCACAATCCTGGCTCCGCCCCCCTGTGGTCTGTCTGGGGCCAGAGCCTACACTGACAAAGGAGGTAGTGGTGCACCTTTAGAGAAAGGTGTGAGTGCCCCCAGAACTGGTTTGGACCATGTGCAGAGCCCTGTGGCAGGGGGAGAACAAAGACACTAAGGAGAATAGGTATTGGGGCTGTGACCCCATGAGAGGGATCTGCTGTTGGTGCTCATGATGGACGGAGGCTGAAGTGCTGCCAGAGGACGGCTGGATGCCAGGAGGTACCACCGCTAGAGACTACCTGCTGCCTGCTGGGGAGCTGGGAGGACTGCCCTGCTTTAGCGCAAATGGCTAAAAACAATACATCTCATGGAGAACGCGACCGGATCAAGAAAACTTGTCGGCGAACGCAGGGATTCAGGTAAGGCGATCGCGCGCATGCGAGAATGTATTATTTTACAGCGCGAGCAAGAAACAAATTATCGCCAAGCTGCGGAATGCGGAAATTTTGACATTTTCGCGCTCTCCGCGGAACGCGAAGATGTCAAATTATCACAATTTCCGCAAACGGAACGAAATTTTCGCCCAGGCCTAGCTGACAGCCAGGGAGGAATGACATGGCCAGACCGGCAGAGCCTAGAGACCGGGGGTAGGTCTCCCCTGTATTATTACATGTCATGTGAGAGGCCAGCAGCTGCACCACGTGCCTTCGAGCTGCTGAGGCCATTCCTCAGGCGGAGGGGACTGAGTGAAGTCTCCTGGCCCCGTGGGATACATCTTTCCTGATTCACTCCATTGCCTCCTTTTTCGCTGTCCAGGAGGTTGGGACATCCTGGCACGGTAGGGACCGGATAACGATTTCCCAGGGCGTGTGGGCCTACCAGGGGAGGGTGGAGGGGGGTCTGGTCACTCGAGCAAGCAAGGAGTAGTTGCTCCACCATGTGCTATTGTACTGCACTGCTGATGATGTGTACATGAGTAATGTGCACAGCTAAGTACCATTATTATGGGTTATGCATCATATTGAGCCGCACTTAAGGTACATGTGTTATACTGTGCAGTTCACTCTTACTAAGAACATGATGGGTCTATGATATATGGACCTTCCAGATATGTACAAGGAGGGCAGAGACTGATGGCATGGCTATGATCTTGTAGAAGGTGGGCAGGAGGAATGTGTGACATGTGCCCACTAATAAGGTTTATTACATGCCTTTCTGTTGGTATTGATGCCATCCTGTATGGGGTGATTGCTTCATGTGTGCCCAGCTATAAGTGGGTACTTTAGTATACTGCTGATGAGGGGTTATGCCTAATGTGTGTACTCTGCCAGTGTAATGTACAGCAACAATGTTTATGCCTAAGAAGGGCCTGATGTGTTTGGGAACAACGCATTGCTGACTTTGATGTATACGTAATGTGTTGTGCTTAGTATAGTGTTTTACCACTAGTTACTGGCTGATTTCCTAACTGTGCGTTCTAATGGTTATGACAGTAGCCCGATTGGCCCTCTAATGTATATAATCCCCTGTTAAGTAATACCTAGTGCCAGATGGCACAGTGTATATATGTGATTGCATTCTACTGTGTTTTATGGATAATACAAAGGCTATTTTTTTATATAACCTTGTGTGGAGTTTACTTTTGAGGTGCGCCTAGTGTGTCGCTGCTGTGTGAATTTTTTGCGCAAACGCTTTACACATCTACTCTGGGATAAGCCTGACTGCTCGTGCCAAGCTACCAAGGGGGAGAGCAGGGGTTATCTTCAGTGTGTAACTCCCTTGCCCTGACTAGAGTGGTGGTTTCTGCCTGGCTTAGGGGCTTGCCCTAGCCAACCAGATTTCCCATTTCAAACAGCCACCCACACATTCACTCAGAGTTTTGTAAAGGAAAGTTTGTCAATAAAAGCAAGCATGCATTCTCATCAATTGTTCTAGATTAAAATCATAAGCAGGAAAATGCTATCATCAAGGGAGATGGAGGGGCTGGAGGTCTGACGGAAAATACAGGAGCCCTCAGAATATGGATGATATCAGGGCCAGAGATTTCTAGAGTTGTAAATTAGCTTGAATAAACATTTGTGAATGCTAAAAAAGAAAAAACTTACGCCACCATGAATAAATACCTAATGTACATAAATCTTGCACCAAAGATGTTAAATCTCTACTGTGCACGATTGAGAAAGTTGGTAATCCATTTTTGGGAGAGGGCGGTGGTCTATTTACTCTAGAGAGCAACAAAGTTATGCCTGGTACAATTATCACATTGGTGAAAACAGCACATTGCAACATAACTCCTATTTGCAAGAAGTGGTGCAAACATGTTCTAAGCCCATAACAGATACAATACCTTCAATTACTCAGCACCAACCTGCGTAAAACTTCTGAGTCCAAAGACAAATGATCCTTTTTGAACTGTAATTGCAATCTGTTCGCTAGATTATATACTGGGTGTCAGTCAAGAAATGATAATTTGGAATAAATGTTCAAGCATGAGAATCAGTCTTTTCTGCCATCTATAACTGTGAATGGTAAACTCAGACAAGGACAGAAGTCACGGCTATTGGACTACGTTGCCAGAAGTACCACCATACACAAACACTGCTTTAGAGGTGGATGTAGATATATTAGATGGTGCAGCTATAGTAAATAAGTTAAACACAATAGGATGCACCAAATGTTATCTTCAGACAAATAAACAATCTTTAGCGGCAAGAATTCCAATTTATATAAAAAAGCCAAACAGCTGTTTGGCTGTTTTACTATCACATATTTAAAAGAACATTTTGAAACAATGCATAAAATAAAAAGAAGATTTACCTATAAATTGGAACCCTTGCCGCTTGCATTGTTTATTTGTCTGAAGATAACATTTGGTGCACCCTGTTGTGTGTTTAGATTAGTTAGTCCTTTTAATTTGGACTTCACATTGACAGTAGGTGTTGTTAGTGAGTGCACATTCAGACTACACATTTCTTAACTTTTTTTCGATTTTGACTACTTGGGGATTACAGATGAGGTGCGCTATGTTCTAGGGGTCCGTTGCCATGCTTTGTTTCTAAAGTAAATATGCTACCTTCCATTTGATGACAGTTTGAATACCCTACTTAGAAACTCAAGCAAGGAACATGAAACAATTGGATCTTTTGTGGGAAATATATACCACTGGAAGCATCAAGTAAAGTGTCAGAAAAAAAGAAGTGAGGGTCTTCAAAAGCAAGTTAAATCTAACTTCCATACTCAAAGATTGGCCAAGTTACCTTAGACGGGATACAAACAAGACAAAGTTGTTTGGTTTACTGAGTAAGTGTGTGCAACTCATTAACAATTAAGCAAAGCAAGAGATTGTCACCTGTCAGGGTAAAGTTTCAAGTTCCACACCAGTTGCAAATTTCAAAATGATATCGCCTGCAATCACGAGGAAGCCGACACACGAGTTATGCTTCGTGCTCTCCATGCAGCAACTGAAGGCCATTCCAAGATACTGATTCATACAGTAGATACTGATGTAGTAGTTATTGCTAACTTTAAAAACATTGGATGTGGTGAGCATTTAGTACAGGAAAAAAGTTCCGCTACACACCAGCTGACAGTATAGCAGCAAGCTTATGCGTTGATATATGTGAATCTATGCCATTTTTCCATGCTGTTACAGGGTGTAATACCATGTTGGCTTTTCACGGGAGAGAGAAGAAAGCAGCTTATGACACTTGGATGGCACTATCTTCTGCTACTCCAGCATCTAAATTTCTGTCAGATCGACCAAGTTCTGTTGATCCTGTTCACTTCGGAAATGTCGAGAGATTCATTGCACTAATGTATAGCCGCACTGCATGAAATAAACGGTGCTTCTTCAACATGCAAAATGATTTGCGTACCGACGGGCCGTGTTTGGCGACAAACCTTAATACCTAGAACAGAATGATGGAGTAATGGTACCACATTGGACAACCATTCCAGAGGCATCTAAGGCATGCAAGGAACTTATTTGTTGTGAGTGCAAAAGGTTGTGCCGTAATCAATGCAAGTGCTCAAAGGCAAGCCTCTCATGCACCGACCTTTGCTTTAGCAGTGAAAACTGTTATCTCTATAATGAACTCCGTCCACTTAGGAGACCCACGTACCCCTGTCCCGTCTACATTTCCAACTCTGGGAGCACGACGATTGGCGACGAGCTCAATAAAGCCCTGAACACCTCCATCTGTTAGGGTTTTAATTAACTATACAGTAAACGTTATTACGTACTTACCTCCATCACCCCAGGCTATTTTCCTGAGGACTGGAAACACGCTTAAGTGAGGCCCCTCCTGAAGAAACCATTTGCCGACCCAGCAGAATTAAAGGACTACTGGCCCATCTCCCTGCTACCCCTTTCCAGTGGGAATTCTCAAAACTGCAATCAACCAGCAACTCACCAAAAACCTGGAACACAACAACATCTTGAACTCCCCTCATTCCAGATTCCGAGCCAACCACAGCAGCAACCACAGCAGTGAGACAGCACTGATCGCAGCCACCAGTGACATCAGGGCCTCCTGGACATCGGTGAAATGGCAGCCCTTATCCTCCTGGACCTGTTAGCCACCTTCGACACTGTCTCACATAATATCTTGACTAAAAGACTGCACCACCTCGGAATCCAGGGAGATGCCCTAAAATGCACTGCATAATACTTCACCAGAAAAACCCAGAGAATCTATCTCCCACCTTTCACCTTGGAACCCTAGGAGATAATCTGCAGCATCCCTCAAGGATCGTCCCTCAGTCCCACCCTCTTGAACATGTACCTGACGGCTCTGGCCAACACCTTCAGATTGCACATACTCAACATCATCTCCTACGCCGATGACACCCAGCTCATCCTCTTGCTGTCAGAGAAGACCACTCCACCACCAGAGCCAACTTTCACAGATGTATGATGAACATCAATGACTGGATGAAGGGCAACTGTCTCAAGCTCAACACGGACAAAACAGAACTCCTCATCTTTGGGAACAACACTGCACCATGGAATGAAGCATGGTGGCCTGCTGAACTTGGCCCATTCCCCGCCCGACAAACCACCTCTGCAACCTCTACATCATCTTGGACAGCAAGCAATATATGAAGAAACAGGTAAATGCATTCTCATTACCTGCTTCCACACCATACACAGGTGACTTCCAGTCAACACCAGAAGTACTGTCATGCAGGTCCTGATCACCAACAGGCCGGACGACGGGAACACACTCTTCGTAGGAATCACCACACGCCTCCTGATGAGACTACACACAATACAACACTCAGCAGCAAGACTCATGCTCAACCTCCCCAGATGGACCCACATCACACCCCATCCCAAGAAGCTATACAGGCTCCAGATCCAGAAGTGATGCCAGTTCCAGATGCTGACCTAAACAATCAAACCAACGAAAGAGTGTGCCTTCAATCTATCAAAAGAGCACTACTGTGGAATCCAAATAGGTTTCTTTAGAAAGCCCTCACTCACCAACCTGGTGGATGACATGCTTCATCATCGGGCCCCACCGGGAGAGGCCGAATGCCACCCCGGTGTGCTTCGACGCCAGAATTACTGCGGAGCTGGTTATGTGAGTGTGGTGAGTGGTGAGAGTGATAGTTAAAAATGTCTTGTTTGTGTCAAAAAATTAAACTTTAATGGAAGCCAAACAGACATATATAAAAACAAGGTGTAGGACGTATGGACTGAATAAATTGTTCAGCCAAGTCACTTACAGTGTGGTCAACATGTTTCAGCCTATGTGTTATGTTTTAACAGGCATTCGTCAGGACCTTAAAAGAACGTGAAACCCGGCGGTAAGGCCCACCCTAACCAAAGGTTATAAGTGTGAAAAAATTAGATTAAAAAATTAGATCAAAAAATTGGTGACTCCCGCATTGGAGAGGAACCAAGTTTATTTTGGGGTGTAGAGAATTTCTACACCATGTGTCTCGGGAGGGGGGTGGAAGTTACAATGGCACACCGCCCGCTATGCTTGGCACCCGCTTGGCGCCTAAGCGAACCCTCTGAAACCGGACCCCGATGCTGACCTAAACATACACAGCCCTGCACAGCAAAGGACCAGTATACATCAACAAAAGCATGACCTTCCACAAATTGACCAAACAGCTACAATCCGCCTCCCACTTCCTCACTGAAACACACCGGATCCACTGAGGCAAAAGCAGAGGACGCTCCTTCTCACACCTGGACACCAAAGCTTAGAATGACCTTCCCTGGAGCTTCAGAACTACCTCAGCGCTCTGGCAATTCAGGAAAAGATTCAAGACCTGGCTGTTTGAACGAATAGATAACCATGAAGCAGCTAGCAACTCCAGCACCTTGAGACCCTCACAGGGGATTTGCTGTGCTTTATAAATCCATGATTGATTGAATATCAAGATCAAGACAGTAGACATACTCGAATCATCATTGCTTCATATTATAGAAATGTTATCAGGGTTTAATATAGTCTTGTATTGCTTAATTACAATGGAAACATTATCCACATGTTCATAGTATGTGTTGTGAGGATACAAGTGATCCAAATTATGAGTTTAGTTATGCTACAGTGTGTGTTACTTTTCCTGGTGTCCCTATTGGTGACCATTTTGGTTTAATATTTGTGACATCACAGTCTAGATCCAATGTGGCATGCACACGACATGCACTGGTGTACAAATATGAGCTTGTGTACCAAGTTTGATGCAAATTGGAAGATTTAAAATAATTTTTTATATGTTTCGGACATCTTTAATTTTGATCAGACTATATGACGTCATAGGCAAGATCCACTTGGGGTCTTGCACTCACATGATTACTATTACGAAGACTAATGTTTTTAACAACTTTCAGCTTTCTATCACAAGGTGAAATATTTTCTTTAGAAAGCAGACTTAACAGCTGTACTAAGGGTGAGGTTCCCTGATAGCCAGAGGAGACCTCAAAATGCCAACTCTCTTAAGGCAGTGACCGCTCTGAGTTTGTGTTTGCATTTTTATCCAGCTTGTCTCTTTAGATTCACATTCAGCGCATTAGATCCCGGGTCCAACCAACCTTGAAAAGTAATTTTGTTCTACATGCGCAACATCCTGTGTGATGCATTATTCATTGTTAAGCTGTCCCTGTGAATGTGTGTTAAACCAAGGGAAGGCTGCAGGCTGGCCTGCTGCCGGATAACACTGAGTCACACTGCACTGCTATGCCCAGAACGTTTTCAAAGCCACACAACCTTTACTGTACTAAGAAAGTAAATCAAAAGTAAATTAGGGCTGCCAGTCTTCAGAGATAAAATTGAAATGTATTACAAATAAATGATGAGCCTTCTAAAAACTAAAGCTTGAGCATTATTGGAGTTTGTCTGTAGGGTACATTATGTCATGTAACATGTTGTATTACACAATGTTCACATAGCACCGTTGCAAGTGGTGGAATTTAGAAAATATTTACTCCGGGAACCCATAAATTAAATTGGGAGTCAAGGAGTGGCAGATGAAAGGGGGTGGACTCACAAGGAGCAGAGCTTGAAAAGCAGAGTCTGGCAGTCAACATATACATGTATTTTGTTTTAAATCTGCTGTAAAGAAATTGGCAATCAGGACATATGTGGTTATTAAGCTTAATTAATTGGTCACAAAGAGGCTGCATTTTTTAATAGGGCTAAGACACCATCTGCAGAGATCTTTGTGTGCTCACCAATTTTGTGGCTATTATAGTAGCGGTAATGTAGCTCTAAGGGTTAATGAGGTTGTGGAAGAGTTCTGTGTTTTGTTCTGTCAGTTTTAACTTATAAAGTAGTTTTAATGATCTATGTGTCACATGCAGATCACAGATTTGTGTTTTATGTAGGTAGGTACGTGGGCTGCTGTTTCTGATACTGAGGTCCTTTTCTTACTTCCAGTTCATAAGTTGCAATCCTTGTGATATAGCACAGTGATCTATTTGCCAGCATCAAGGAGCTGCATGAAAACTGTAAGTCATTTGTTTAGATGTGTATTTGTTTTCTGAATCTTTTGTTATTCCAAGAATGCTAGGAAGGGTTATTTTTGGAAGTAATAAACAGCAACAGTTTCTCCATTAGGGCAGAGGAGCAAGAAGCATCCCGCCCCCCCGCTGAAGCACAGCAAACATGCAAAATAAAAAGATACCAAAATTAATTTACTACCATTTTTTTTCTGGCTTGCCTGAGCAAAGTGTGAGGGTGACGCCACTGCTGCTGATTGGCAGCTGGGGAGGATTAATGGCACTGGCGGCCACTTCAAGTGCGCATGTCGGTTTGGCTGGCTATCTTGTGACAGCCAGCAGAACATGCTCACTTTTAACCTCTCCAACCTGAGCTGTGTTAGACAGCCGGTGGAGGGCAGATACAGGCCGCAAGTGCCAAAAGGAGCCCTGCGCCAGCCCGCTCCAACCAATCCTGGCACTTCCCTAAAGCTGGCCAGGGCATGCCCAGACGTGGGTCTCTTGCTCACTTAGCCACTGTATTCAAGCTAGCCTGACTGATGAGGGGTAATACCCCAAAGCCGTTCCCAGGATGCTTGTTTCCGGTACAGGGAGGACCTGGCCAGCAGGTCGGGCTGGACTGCTCCCATGAGGAGCAGGGTCAAGACCGATTTGCATATTGCTGGGTCCAAACTGGGGTGGCATGGTGAGCAAAAGAATGATAATGGATTCAACCCAGATTTGTGACTGGGGGAGAGTGTCCAAAAAGTTTCAGCACTCTGCCCATCATCTTATTGTGTTCACTTTAAACCTCTCCAACCTGAGCTGTGTTAGACAGCCGGCTGGAGGGCAGACACAGGCCGTAAGTGCCAAAAAGAGCGCTGAGCCAGCCTCCTCCAACCAATCCTGTCAGTTCTCTCATGCTGGTTAATACCATCAGCAGTATGAGAGCAATGTTTGGATTGTCAGAAAGGAGCTGACTCTCGGAATTGTGCATATACTGCAAAAAAAGAGAGGAACACAGAGGATGATTGGGTAAGTCAAAATGTTTCCAACTTGTTGTGTTTACCTTTTTTGACTCACCGATAGGTACTGTGTGAAACTCACATTGCCTTCAGCCCTAACTCCAGAGCTCTAAATCTTGGCCCGTTATAAACAAAACACTGTTGACGAGCCATGATGGAGAGCCTTGGCTTTGAGCCTAAAGGCATTGTTGGTTTCTCTGGGTTAAAATATTCACTTTGCTCGCCTCACCACTTTGAAATGCCACCTCACTCCACTCGTAATAAAGTCTTGGTAGTACAGACAAACACAATCCCCTTAGTTTTGTTTTATATTTTGACTTTGTTTTTCTCCCAACCATTCAATCTTAACATACATTATCTACAAGTACCGACAGTATGTCATTCCCACACCTTATAACCCCCACTGTCTTATGTAACATTTACTATACACTGATTTACACACTTGCATGATTTTTCACATGATATACATCTGAGTCATGTAAAGTGCTCTAACACCATGAACTAAGGTGAGTAGCGCTATAAAACATGAAATAAAAAACATTAGTAGGTGTCATTTAAGTCATTATTTGTGTAATTACTCATAAACACAGATAAATCTTGCATTATTATATTGCATCCACATCTCTTACATAGGGGGATGAACAAAGCCGAAAACCTTCCTCCAAGTTATAGATTCTCTAAAGTACCTATGAAGTGATCAACTATGTGCATTTGTTTTCTTCCATTGGAAGGGAATCACTTTTTGTGACGTTCTGTGGCACAGGAGCCTGCTCCATATTTAAGACACAGCACTAAGCCACTTTTTTGGGCTTAATGCTGCCTCGTAAATATTGTTCCCTATAACACATTTTTCTGATTTAAAGGGGCGTGCAATGAGTGTTGCTGGGAGGCGTTCACAGCAACATCCAAGGCTTTTTGACACTGGCCCAGATTTGCGAGAAATCGTAAATCTGGGGCAGTGCCAAAAGTTTGCGCCTTCCTAGGGGAGGCGTAAGGGAGGAACAACGAGGAGAAATATCTTTATTTGGATGGATAACCTGCATCTTCACCCCCATCTCTCCCTCCTGGGGAGAAGACCTTTGCCCTTGGGAATGCTTGCAGTGAAGGGCTAGGCCTCTGATGATACAGCTTGAGGAGGAAGGTAATTAATCCAGCCTGGCAGGGTCGCACCTGGCCAGGCTCTGGGTATGAGCTGAGCCAGAGGAATATGACATTTCTGGATGACCCATAAGCAGTACAGATATGGGTCAGCAGAATACTTATTTTTACACAATTTACAGTGTACTTTGGTGAATGTCTGGAATTTGTAGGCCCCAGGGAACTGAAACTAACCCATGTGATTTCGGAATCCATACGAGAGTAATGGAGTGTTCCAACAGTGAAACAGTAAAGCACACGTTCTTTTCCTTACATTTGTCTCCCCACATTATAAAGCCTATTCCATGTCACCACCCAACTCTGCATAATCCCTGCCACACCATTCTATCTATACCTGCTCCTGGGCTGTGCACAACATGAATCTCCCCGAGCAGCCCTTCCACGGGTGTACACGCGTGTGCACACGTGTCCACATGTAACCAGTCCGGTGCCCCTTTACCCTGGCTGCAGCGCGGCAACCATATCTCACAAGGCGGACACCGGTGAAATCCACATGCAGTCTATTTAATCATGAGTTCACGGTGGGTGAGTCCCAGCTTATGAGGCTCTCCCACAGTAAAAGCTAAAAAATCAGGTGGTTCAAAAGCGAAAAAATCCGGGCGGCTCAAATAGTCAGAACCACTTTCCCACATTAGGCGTCATGGTTTTATGTGGTGGAGTTCTAGAATATGGCATTTTGGTTATCGATTATTATAGCTGTTGGTGATTAAGTTTTTTTAATCTATTTTCACAGAGGAACGGCTCCCAGATGAGGTTCTGACCAACAATGGGTGTCAATTTACGTCTGCACAATTTGAGGAATGCTTATAGTTCATGGGCATAAGACATACCAATATTGGGAATTTATCAAGGAGAATGTGCAACTAGTTAAGGCTAGTACGATGAATTGAAAATGGAAATAAATAAAATGTGTGGGCAGTATGCACCACGGCTAATGCAGACCCAGAGGTTTCCTCTTTCATATTATTGAGATGACATGTCCCAGCATCCAAAATGTTGAGTGAGTGGATGGGTCAGTTTGTAATCCAGAAAAAAAAGAGTGGAATGTATTGAAGAAAAGGGAGCAGGCGACAAATAAATATGTTCATGAACGGCATAAGCATGGAGTCAGGGAGCTGAATGTCATGGTTGGTGACTATGTGAGAGTGAAGTGCTCAAGGATTGCTCCCAAGGATGAATCATAAGTTCCTGAACCTAAAACAGTGGTTGTAGTAAGGAACAGTGCTGTGAAGTTGGAGGATGGCTAATGCTGGAACAAAGATAGAATAGCAGCATCCCACTTGCACGAGGGTGATGAGTAGCATGAGAGAGTGGGTGGTAGGTGTGCAGTGGAGGAAGGTGTGAAGCCGCAACCTTCATCAAGAGTAAATAGATTACGTAACAAGGGGCATTTTATCAAGAAACGGCGTTAAAATTTTCGCTGCTTTCGCGGCAGAATACTGCAGCTAAAGCGGCGATAATGGGCTTGATAATATGCCCTTGAGAATTACCATAGAAGCCCATGTTCTGGTGTCAACATCGGCTTCTATTGGAATTCTCTGCGGCATATTATCAAGCCCATTATCGCCGCTTTAGCAGCAATAATTTTAACGCCATGCTTGATAATATGCCCCCAAGTTCTGTGATTACTTATCTCTCATAATGTGTGGGAAATTCTCAAATTTGTATATATTATAACTTAATTTGGTTATGCCTAGTCATCCTCTGTTAACCTTAGCTCATTTTTGTTCTTTTTGTGATTACGGGGGAATATGTCCTGGGATGTAATGTGTTTATTCATATCTCTAGCGCGTGGTAGAATGTGAGGGAATTAGGGTTCGAGAAGTGAAAGGAACGGGGACGGCAGTTGGTCGGGGGTGGAGTGCGGAGGGGCAGCCTTTCATGTCCTGCTGTTAGAAGTATCCTGTTGTTATAAACAAATACATATAACTCACCTGTGGTCCGGCATCTTTATAAGTGTGTCAGCATCTCCCTGTAACAGCTGGTCATATAGCTGTGTCCCAATGTCGCTGTCCTCTTGTCCGAGTGCGTGCAGTGTCAGCGTCTGCCTGTCCGGGTGTGCGTACTGTACTTTGGAGAAGCCCAACTTTTGTGAATGGGGCCGATGATTCTTCTTCCTCTTCTCCTACTCCAGCTCGCTTTCTGTCAGTTTCACTCTCTCTCTCACACTATTTCTCTCTCTTGCACCTTTTCTTAAGCCTACCCCTGATTGCTTTACTCTTGCACTTTCTTTCTCTCTCTCTTTCTGTCTCTGTTACCTTCTGTCTGTCTCTCTCCATATGATGATCAGGGCCAGACTGACTTATGGGGCAATCTGACAGTACAATAAGGGCTGTAATGATGTGTCAGTGTGCCTGCTGTTTTTTTGGCTGTTTCTGGGTATGTTTTATGGTGCGCTGTCTGCAAAATCTAATGTTAGTATCAAAAAAAGCTTAAAACAGGGTTAGGGCCTGCCCATTACTTGCCATTGATAGGCTTCCATACCAATCTTGGGTTCTTGCTTCTCATTGGTCAGTGGCTCCTGCTCCTGCTCCTTCCTGCTTCCTCTTGTGTTTTCAGTGTTGTCTCTGCCATACAGCATGGACCTAGTACAGCTTCCTGTCTGTGGCCAGTGTCCTTTCACTGGCTGCAGGCTCCTGCAAGGACTTAAAAAATAAAAAATAAAGGTTTTACCATGCACTATAAAGGACTACATGTGTCTGCAGTCCGTCTCCCTCACTAAACCCTCCCTCATGATGCTTCCCCCCCACGCCCTCCTCCTGCATTCCGCTGTATTGACGCTCCCTCTCCTGCCCCACAACTCCCTTGTGTGGCTTGCCCCCTCCAGAAATTCTATATAACCCATACTGTATAGGTCATGTGACATCACGTAGCACGCACCAGAAGCGAACATAGCTCCCAGGCAGTGTTTACTTTATTAATATAAGATACTAGCAGGCATGACCTGTGCAGGTAAGCGCGGTGGGGAGGGTTGGGGTGGGAAGTCGAAAGAAAGACGACGATAAGGGAAACTTAAATAAAAAAACGAAGACCACTTACCTTGTGCTCGCTGCATCAGCGATGCGGTGAGCGCAAAGTAAGTGGTTTTAAATTTTTTAAATGTAAGTTTCCCTCGTCGCATGTCGACTCCCCCCCTGCCCTGCCCCACTGTTCTTACCTGCACGTGCCACGCCTGGGTACTAGGCTAGCGACGGTACGTTTATGCCAAGACACGTACGAGGCTGCTCCGGTGAACTTAGCTGTTTCATGATTGCATTTTTACTTTCCACCCTTCATCCTCTCATAGTGGTTCAAGTTAGAGTTTTTTTGCTCACCTGGGGGCATATCAGCAAGGGCCGGCGATAATTATCGCTCAGTGCTCTTAGCGCGAGGATAATTATCGCCGGCTAACGCTGGATTGTATCGCTGAGATAGCATGCTATCAGCAACGCTTATCTCAAAAGCGATACAATTCTAAACGCCAGCTGCCAAAAGTGCGATTATCGGTGGGAATCCAGCGATACTCGCACAACGTTTGGCGAACGCTTGATGATAGGGCAGGGCATACTTAGCCATCATATCCACCTTCCATTGGATATAATGGCTAAGTCAGACTGAAAGCAGGCGTAAGGAAAGTAGCGATAACCGAGGTTAGCGCTACTTTTCTTATCGCTATGCTGTTTAGCGTGCTGCTTGCTAATTGAAGAAATGTCGGTTTGCGACATTTCTCGCGTTATTTAGGTGTGAAACGCCCACTTTGCATCTCATTAGAGATGCAAAGGGAGGCATAGGGAAAAAGGGTGCTAACATGTGATTATGCATGTTAGCACCCTCTTGTTAATAGGGCGATAGCTTTATCTCCACTTTTTTGGCTTTTAAAGACAAAAAAGCAGAGATAAAGCCCTTGTTAATAATATGCCCCCTTGTGTTTTTCTGTGTGTATTTGTGCGTCTCTAGCAATGCTAGGCTTAGTATTTACTAATGTTAATAATGACCTTGTATGATTTTGTGTGTACTGCATGTACTGAAATGGAATGGTGCCTTGAGGTTCTGACAGTGACAGTAGTCAGTTGCTGTCGGAGCTGGAGCTGATCAGGCGATTACGGTCTAAGGAAACATTTTGCTGGAATGAATTCATTTGGAAAATACTCCAGCGTCTTTGGTGTGCCATCCTTTACACGGGCATTTGGTCATCTATGTCCTGTGAGGTAGGATTCTTGCCCAGCGCCTTGAGACCCTCACGGGGGAGTAGTCACGCTTTACAAGCCAATTGATTAATTGATTGTTTGATTGACTGAGCTGTCTTATGCTGTCTACCTCTTGTTCTCTGAGCCTGTCCACTTCGGACTGCTGTGCAACACGGCTTAAGAAAATAAAAAGCACTCTGACAGTCAGCACTGGCAGCAGCATGGCATTTTTTTTAACTTTAATCCATGTTGCATTGCAGCCTGTGCTGCTGTGCAACATGTCTAAAGAACATTGACAAAAGCCACTAGATCTTGCATGATAGAAACCTATTGGCTTTGCTAATGCTTGTTACTGTTGATTTCCCTGTTATTAAGACAGCAAGCATAAATTCTCTTTGTTTTTGGCTTTATGTAGATGTCATTGTGCTTGATATTCGAATTAAGAGAGTTTCTAAGAGCTGAGGTTGCCCAAGATGACAAAAGGTGGACAGGTGAATCATTTCTGAAGCAGGAAGCTGTCGCCTGCTTCTAGCAACACCAGCTGTATTAAAATAAAACAAATATGTTTAAAGTATGTAATAAATGATATCGCACTGCATTTAAATTAGCGAGTTATTGCAGCGGAGCAGTAAGCATCTCAGACTCACCAATAAGTAAACACCACTGACTTTACCATGAATTCAGGCTAGGCGAGGGTCTTGGAGAGGTTTAAGGGTGTTCAGGGTTTTTAAAAAGTCCTGCAGATTACATTGATTCTTTGAGTTCCCATTCAAACGCAATACCAAATAAATGTAACTACCTTGAAACGACTTTAATCAGAGAGAGCGTGGAGCATTTACCCACTGAAATAAGTAAATATAAAAAGGAAAGCAAGCATTGGTAAAGTCAATGGATCTCAATTGGCTTCAGACGTTTAGCTTCGTTGATGCTTGTTTTGTTCTGAAATGGTTTTTGTAAAACTTTATTTAAAAAATCATTTAAAAATGGCCATCCACGCATGCACCTACATGCGATCGGGACATTGAGTTTATTTTTCCACAATGAAAAACTTCTATTTAATGCCAAAATGTGTGTATTTTTTATAAATTGAAAAGCTGGTGTTTCGGCTGAAATAGATTGTGTTTTAAAATATACATTTAAAGCTTTTAAAGCTGATATTTGGGCTCGACTTGAGCCTGTACGGTTAGTTAAACCTTTCAGCTGTCTGAATTCATCAAATTCCCTAACATGAGCGATAGCACTGTAGTTAGAGCTTAAAAATAGGAAATAGCTAAAATGTCTAAATAGTTTGTTAAAATATTAATCAAAATCATGTATTTATCATTTAAAATTATTACTAGCAATGAAATCCTTGTATATTGTATTTATTATTAAAATCGATATTAAAGTTGGTGTTTTCTCTTCCTTTGCTCCAAACTATTTATTATTTAGGCTACATGGAAAGCCTTTTCAACTACAGGCGGTTCCAGTCACACAACGCCATGCTTAACGTCACGGGCCGCGCTTGCTGAGCGTATAAAATGCGACGTATCTATGTTAACTATTTAATCTGTATTTTGTGTCAGCTTCAACATTTAATTTTGTCAGCAGTATTTTTGAGTGAATTAATTTTTCTAGTGTTATTTATTAATAATGTTCGTTTTATCTGAGTTTCAACACAGAGACTTCTAGGACATGTATTACCCTGGATAGAGTTTTCTGGCACAGATGAAGTATTTATGACCCACACACTTGCAATAGTCACCATGGCGACTACACATATTTTACCACTTTTATGATGGAAGCAGTAAAATGCCAACTCCAAGATGGCAGATAGCCATCACCTCAGCTAACAGAACATCTCATCCCATTTATCCCCAGCAACACTAGCTGTCATCCTACTGTTCTACCCAGCTTAATGATTTCCTGAACTTCACTCAAGGCCTCCCTGCATCACTTTAGTTTGTTCCTATTTAGTTTACTCACCCCATGTTGAGCATTAACTGTTTCGCTTGCGACGCGACTCCAGCAATGCGTCACCTTTACAGCAGCAGATGCATCACGCATCTGTCTATTTTTGCCCCATGGTGTGCCGCATTGTAAATGCGGCGCATCCATGGTGGCACAAGAGCTGTCTGCCGTGACGCAAAATAACTGGCGCATCCCTGCTGATATGCAGGGATGCGCCAGTTATTGTAAATCTGCCCCCTAGTTTTTAGTCATACTTACACATGCAAATTCAAGATTTTACTGTATGCCACATGAAATATGAATCTTATGTACTGATAGTTTTATTCATTTGTGTCTGAAAGTGCACCCGCATATCAAAGGTGTACCATTAATTTAATACTTTAAAGTTGTCCTGACTAGGCCTGTTTCCCATTCTGCAAAAATACTGTTTTCCCTTTCCGGCTTGCATATTTTAGTTTCCTTGCAGGTGCGTTCACATGGTTTGTTAGTTTGAGAATAGATGCAACACTGTACTAGCGATAGAGAGGCAGCCTGAGAAGAAGACATTGATGAGGAACATGAACAGCAAAAGGTTTAACTGAAGGGTCCTAATCCGTACTGTTGCAACAGGACGATGTCGTTCCCATGTTCAGTGTGGGACATTTCATAAATGTTGCAGCTTACAACATGCAAATGGAAAAGGTCAATGGAACCCCTGATGATGCGAACAGTGGTGTGTTACCTGAGAGATTCTGGTGGAAATAACTAGGGGCATATTTACAAGGAAATGGCAGAGCGTGACGTTATGCACAAAGGACCATTAAATTTAGCGAGTGGCAAATTCGCAAAATTGCGACTCATAATTTGCGTCTTGCTAAACTTAATGTACAACAGTGTCTCAGACACTGTTTGTGATTCCCAATGGGGTCGCAAATTGCATACCTCATGAATATTAATGAGGCTGTCACAATTTGCGACCCCATTGGGAATGGCTAGCACTCCCAGGGATGGTGGCCTGCTGTGGTCAGTAGACCACCATGTCTGTGACTGCTTTTTAAATAAAGCATTTTTTTTTTAATGCAGCCCGTTTTCCTCAAAGGAAATCGGGATGCATTTAAAAAAAAAAAAAAAACTTTTCAGTTTCATTTTTTAAGGGCAGGCAGTGCTCCCTGGGACCACTGCCTGCTCCTAAAAAATATTTGAAAACCCATTCACAAAGAAGAAGGGGTCTCCTGGGGACCCCTTCCTGTTTGCGAGTGAGTTTCCACCCTTTTGACAAGGGTGGTAAACTCTGACTGTTTTGCGACTGCAAATGCGGTTACAAAACAATGGTACATGGCAATTGCACTCGCTATTAGGAAGGGACTCCCTTGGCACGCCCCTTCCTAATAGTGAGTTGTTAACCATATTTTTACAAGTCGCTAAAACTGGGGCGGCAGAATCTTCACAGTGGGTGCTACGAAGCTCTGGAACACCCTCCCCATTTTCATCAGAAGTCTTCCTTCTTTAACGTCCTTCAGGAAGGGCCTTAAGACCTGGCTATTCAACAAACAGTGCTCTAGCTTGCTTCAGGACTGTTAGAGCCAAGACACCGCTTGGAATTCGTGCGCTGTGTAAATTTTAATAACATAGCTAATAGGTTAGCTACTCGCAAAATAGGGTTAGTACATTGGGCAGACGTTTTTTGCCGTCGCAAAGGGGCCAAATTCCCCTTTGCGACCGCAAAACATGGTCGTACATCTGCCCCAAAATGCTAACGTCATGCTCTGCCCTTCTGAAAACACCGGGATGTGCCGTATTTACAAAGATATGGCGCTAAATTAAGCTGATTAGCGCCAATGCAGCCACCTTGTATCATAGTGCAAAGGGGCCTGCATTGAGGGAATGATTGTTTATGTGCAGGTAATTGTCCCTTCTTGCACATAAACAACCACAAATGGCGATTTGTAACTTCTATGTGTGCTGCATAGTGCATTTTTTAATCATTGTTTATGTGCAGGAAGGGACACCTTCCTGCACATAAACATTAATTCATGGCGTTTTGCTGTTTCTATGTGTGCTGCACAACGCAGCACACATAGAAACAGCAAAAATAGGAGAAATAAAGCATTTCTCCTTGTTTCGCCATGTTAAGACCAGGTTTCCCTGGTCTTAATTTTGGTGCTACCTCCTATTCATGCGACCTTTGTAACTAGGGGGCAGCGTCAAAATCAGTTGGTGTTGTCGCTGAATGCCCACGGCAACACCCATTCCCCAACCCTTTCATGCTAAGTGTAGTGATAAAGGGAGCCTTATTTACAAGGCGGCATTAAGCCACAATAAGTGGCTTAAAGTGGCTTTGCAAATAAGGCGAAGCCCCTATTGCCACAGAAACGTCGTTAAAAGTTCGGCTCCTGTGGCGAGAGGGGCTTGGAAATAAGCCCCCTAGTGTTCACCCTGCCTGATATTACGCCACTTTTTCTTGGACTTTGACAGGTTTAGACCTCGATGCTTATTCCCTTTGTCTCTACAGCGTGTGGCTTAGGTTAACACTTATTCATGTGACCCAAGAAGACTCTTGACCGAGCCTCAAAGATGCTGCCACCTTTTCTTTACTGCCCACACTTTCTCATATCTTCCTATTTTTCTGCATTTTCCTGAATTTTGAGATCTATTTAGACTATCGAACCATCTTAGCTTAGGGTTTAACTTTGACGATTTTAGATTTTACTCCTGTATAGAAGGGAGAACCAGAAACACTTCTCTGAGCACCAGATCTTGTTATTGATCTTTTGTATTGCTGTGACTGAACTACTTGCCTGCTTTATATAGGTATGCCTGAACTACTTTAAGAGGTTATATTTCCCTGTTGTTATTTTGTACCTTCACATCATGGTCTAAGATGTGTGTATCTTAACTTGACTGCTAAATTGTAATAAACCTTCCTAAGTATTGTCAATGGGCCCGATTCACAGAACTAACTTAAGACAAAATCCTAAACTTACTACTTTTGGTATTCACAGAAGTTACGATTTTGTCATAAGTTAAGTTAAGACAAACTGAAGACAAAATCCTAACTTCTGTGAATACCAAAAGTAGTAAGTTTAGGATTTTGTCTTAAGTTAGTTCTGTGAATCGGCCCCAACGATTCCTCGTCCTTATTGTGTAGCCAAATGCGTTGCGCTGTGAATTGAAAGTGATACATTTAATGTTAACTCCCATCACCTCTCAGGTGATGAAGAAAAGAATCCTCGGAGGGCAAATGGTAAGAGGCTTGGCCCAGAGGACTGGATCACAACTCATCAGCATTCCCAATACTCACCTGGTGCCAAATGAAGAGTGCTCTAGAAATAACCACTGACTCATCAAAGGCCTCACAAAATAGGACAACAGAGCGCAGACTGTAAAGGAACTTCACAGGCTACCCCTACAAATCTGCTGCATTGCCAAGAAATTACCACCAACAGCTACTCCTACTTGGCTGGAATGGAAAACTGACAAAGCCAGATTGCAAACAAAGTGCAACAAATCCAAGTTACCTTAAATAAGCTTTCTGAAATTATGCCCCAAGGCTGTGGACTAATATCCTGTCACAGATTAGGCTGCTCCACATTTTCTCAGTTTCAGATAGGATATGAAAATGCATCTCTTCAAGGCGCAGCTCATGCACCCTGTTGAGGAACCACAAGCTCCTCATGGCTCCTGGGTCCAGTGGGAAGAAACACTTCCACTTGGGTACCACCCTGAATATTCTTTTCCATAATTCAATCTATTGCATGCCACTGGATCTGGACCATATATGCAGACTTTTCATCCAAAGCTGGCCAGACACAACAAACTACGTTCAGCTGTAGGTGTCTAGTAAAGTGCAAGTGCATTCTGGGCATGGTAGTTCATCTAAACAATAGCTGCTTAGCCTTCTAGTGCATTTTGACCATAGGCAACTGTTGCACCAATGACCCATCACAACCAGAACATGCTCAGAGGGCTGCCAAAGCCATATTTTACTAAAAGTTCACAGCTGTAGATTATTTGCTTTGCACCTATTTGTCTTGTGTGCACCAGTTTTGGATGAAATGTTTTGCCTTGAGCTGGTTTCCGGTGGACCACTTATGCTCTAGAGCTAAATTGACTCATCATAGCTGTATGCTGTGCTCCAACTTAGGGGATTCTGGCCCTTTTCTTCTCTCCCCTGGTATTATATTTTAGGGAGCTTGAGGGATAAGGAGTTAGGTATCAGTCCAGCTTCACATTTACAGTACAACCCCTTTGGCTACACAGTGAAGCTCAGAGTCCAAAACCAGGTTATGTATAGCTTTATTACACATTCAAAGCCAGCGTAATATAAATCAATCTCAGGAACATCACATAACAATACAAAATTATCAAAGGACTTCCAGCTCAACGAACAAAGTTAATACTCAATCACAAATAACCAATGAGAATCTTAGTTGCGACAGTACAGATCACCAAAAATATGGCATGGCGAGGAGATTGAAAGCTCTGATCTTCCTGGCTATGATGTGTCTAAGTTTTTAATTCCTACACTAAAGAATACTAAACAAAATCCCACACAGATCCATAAAGTAAAGAAAAGTATCAGCATGAAAACTTGAGTAAAGGTTTTCTAAAATAAAGTGTGGATTAGCATGTAGCCCCACAACAAAATAAAGCATAGAACGCAAAGGTATAAATCTCTGCTGGCCTGAAAAGTTTCAGAAGGAATCTGTGTCTATGTTAGAATCTGCTCCTGACTCTACTCTGAAATCTGCTGCTAAATCTGGTATGGAGCCATAGAATGACACCTAGGGCCGATTCACAGAAATAACTTAAGACAAAATCCTAAACTTACTACCATTTTGGTATTCACAGAAGGCACTTACTCATTTTGGTATTCACAGAAGGCACTTACTCATTTCGGTATTCACAGAAGTTATGAGTCCTAACTTTAGGACTCCTAAATGCCTTCTGTGAATACCGAAAGTCTTAAAGTTAGGATTTTTCTCAGTTTAGGAGTAGTAAAGTTAGGACTCCTAACTTTAGGACTCCTAAATGCCTTCTGCGAATACTGAAAGTCCTAAAGTTAGGATTTTTCTCAGTTTAGGAGTAGTAAAGTTAGGACTCCTAACTTTAGGACTCCTAAATGCCTTCTGTGAATACCGAAAGCTCCCCCTCCCCTATGATGGTTGGGTTTGCGAGGGAATAGGGGATCACGAGACAGAGAAGGTTTCACGTTTTGTTCCCTTTTCCGATGCCCAACTGACTTGGGCACAGACCGAGGAAGAGAGTGAGGCGGTTCTGAAAGTGGCAGTCTCCCCAGAAATTAGGGCTGTTCAGGCCTCCTCTTCATCTGATCCCCAGGAGCCTGAGTCCCGGCCCCTGACAACCCCTGAATTTCAGATTCTTCTCCGTGATGAGACAGTAGAAAGGTACAATTTGCGTCCTCGACGGAAGGATTGTGCACCGAAAGAGAAGTGAGTGTAGCAGGGATGGACTTTGTCGATAAGATTAGTGAAAATGCCCCTTGTTTCTGATTTTTCCTATTAGACTAGGGATCAGAAGATTGGTGCACTGCCTGTGACGCAGGACAGGATAAGCTGAGGGTATTTTCCAAGGAGGGAGAGTGCCATATCCAGAAAACAGTGAACGTTTGCTGATAGGCTTCAACAGTGTGGCTCCACCGTGAAGTGCTCAATAGTACCTCTGAGGACTGGACAATAGAAGCCTGCCAGGGAGGCTTGTGACGGACCCTGATTTTTTTCCAACGTTTTCATTTTTTTTCTTCTTTTTATGTCCTTTCCATCATTGGCTCCATTGAATGACACCTCTTTCTCTGATGATTCTATTTGTAAATCTATAGTAAAAATGTATCTGTTTGGTCGTCCTGTTGTAGAGAATGAACAGCCTTTTGTTGCCCTGCGACCGGGGCAGATCAGTTTCGATTGGTTGTTCAGGAAGAAGGTGTTCTGTACTGTTTTTATATTGCTGTTCATATTGGTGGGAGAGGGGATGTTTTGGGTATTGGAGTGTTCTGGTGATACCCCATTGTGTCTTTTATATCAGATCCTCTCTTCAGATCGTAGTAAAAGAGCTATGCAAAGTAATGTTTTCTTAGACACGCACAGGAATTTTTTCGGAGATAACACAGCTTATTATTCCACTGATTCCGTTACAAGTTTATGGACTGCTTATCCATTATCGTTGGTGAATTATACATATGTTCGTCCCCCCCTTCGTAGAGGTAAAGGATGAATTTAGTATAGGATATCCTGGTCCCTGCTTGTATTTAGAAAACGAAGAGGGACAGGTTACCCAGGTAGCATTCCTGATATGTATTGTGATAATTTATATATGAATAAACAAAACTGTAGTATCCTGGTTTGTTACGGTTCATGATGTGCCAGTGGAATGCTGCCTGAATGATGCAAGATGGAATGTTGGGAGTGGGAACAGACAGTTGGAGAAGGGCTGAGCGCCTGGCTGGCTGCTCCTGGTGGGGCTGAATACTACTGAACCTACATCTTGTAACCAACTTGAATAAATCTACTTTAAACTACACCAATAAAATGTAGTAATCTGGTCCACATCCAGACTGCAGTTTAAAGTAGATTTATTCAGGTTGGTTACAAGATGTAGGTTCAGTAGTATTCAGCCCCACCAGGAGCAGCCAGCCAGGCGCTCAGCCCTTCTCCAACTGTCAGTTCCCACTCCCAACATTCCATCTTGCATCATTCAGGCAGCATTCCACTGGCACATCATGAACCGTAACAAACCAGGATACTACAGAAACATCACTCTGACAGGTTGGCACTATCAAGATCTGGCAGCCACTCAAGAGGCAGGTTATTATCCCGCGTGCTGCCCAGTAGTAAATAGTACTGATGCTTTTTTGTATCTAAATTGGTCTCCCTTCCCTTTTTTGCTGTTGCCTCATGTGTTTTTGCTGGTGAATCTCGGGCTCCAGCCATTTTAAATCCCAAGGCTCCTGCCCTCCACACGACTCCTGCCCACAAATTCCATTTTCCTGGTGCCTGGGGGATCCATCCCTTCACTTTGGACTCAAAAGTTGGGGATTTAAGGAAGTGGTATACATTTTTTATATCAATCAAACATGTAAATGAGCGAGCGTTTGAATTTCATGATGATGACTCAGTGAGATATATGTTTGTTTGTGATGTGAGATGATTTGCTGGTCAGGGTTTCGAGACCTAGCAATGGTGGCACCCTCCCCCCACTCCCCCACTCCGGATTGGAAATGTAATGCCATTAAACTGAGTACTAGTAACGCTTGTAATTTACACTCCTTAGAAAGTGTACACGTGTGGTGGTATGGTTTTTATAAAACATTGCAATATAAATTATTATTAGAAAGAAGGAACATTATATTTGGGAATGTTTGCGGAGAAAAACTGAATATTAAAGTCCACGCTCCACTTACACATCTGTCTTTTCTGACTCAAATACTTTGGTTTAAATATTTGTCACACAGGGAGGGGCTAAACATGCAGAAAAATGCACTAAAAAAGTAACGAGTGAAATACTTCCAGGAAAGCTTTTTTACCTGGAATAATGTCAGATCCTGTCTCGAGTCACACCACATTGTCTGCATCCATCTGCTCTCATCTCCTGATGTCCTATTCAAGTGATCACGCAGCGGATGCAGCTGCCGGAAGTTCGGTAATTGACTAAACGCGCCATCTTTGTTGCTTTCTGAAATTATGTCGGTCGGAAGAGAGAACGTGACGTAGAGTTTGACATGAACAGTGAATGAAAGAATCAGGTGCTGCTTTGCACATGGGAGGCGAGTCACCGTTTCTTTTTGCGAGGGGAGTGGGGAAATTGGCAAAGCTTGTTAGCTGTTCCTTTTAAATCACTATCGTATCCAACTTTGTACTTCAAGTTTCGTTTTTTTAATGGCTTGGTTTGTCAAGATTCTCGTTAGTTGTTAATTAGCTCTTGACACATGTCTTGCGTTGGTTAAGCTGCTCAGAGGAGCCCTGCAGAGGTTGGGGGCCCACTTTGTTTGCACTTCAGCACTGAGAGTATACTGCACTCCACCACTATCGCAGGAGAGCCGGAGCATCATAAAACTGGCTCTACCCCCAGTCCCACTGATAAAGCTGCACATGTATACTAAGACCTTATGTATTCGTGGCATACAATGTAATCCAGCAGAGAAAAGTGCACTTCAAGCTATGTACGAAGTGCTCGTGCTATGTATTCACAACATTTCTATGTGCGTTCACTAATATTTTACATCTCAGCGACAGTGCGTTCCAGATTGTATGTATTTATATGAAAATGTTTGCTTTGATATATAATGAAACGTGTATTCATGAAAGTTGCCTTTATATTATGACATGACTGTTTGTGTGTTAGCATTTATTTAGTTATAACGTGTATTGAAAACCTGATTTTCATAACTTGCCCAGAAGCCTTACGCTCTGGATTTCGCAAAGCTTAACCTTCAACGTGAATGTTTCCTTGGATGTAGTGTTATGTACCCTCTCCAGGATGTGTGAATAGATAAATAACGTGAAGGTAGTCAAGGCCAAATGGAATTAACAGCTGAAGGGGAGGTCTACTGTCCGTGTGGACTGAAAGACCAAGACTTGTTGATGTCTCCAAGAATGTGGATCAAAGAAGAGAGTTATAGTGTTGTTTTTGAAGAAAGAAGAATTATGGTCCACTTGCCAGAGGGATTGTGGTTTGGAGAAAAGTTAATTGGGGCTTTGGTCCTGATTTAGCAGGGTATCTGGGGTATAACTGAAGGAAGTGACCCACCTAGGGTCATCCGGGGCACTCTCAACCTCCTCTAGCCTTCCAAGAATTGAAGAGTCTATGACGCAGAGAGAAATGCAAGCAAACTAGTTGATTCACTAAGTACACTGGAGTGGAGTCCAGTCTGACCAGCCTCCTATGATAGCTGACAAGGGACTGCCTCTAACAAGCATAAAGTTAGATTATGTATGTTGCAGAGCCCACAAAGACCCTCCTACTATGGAAAAACACTGGTAGATGTCGTAATACAATAGGGGTACAGAACATAGTTTCGATTCCACAGCCTGGTACAAGCTAGATACTGCCCAAGGTCATCTGGCTTATCCTCCCTACTAAGCAGGTGGGAGAGGGCCTCTACACAAAGGAAAAAACATGCTTTAATGAGCTAGATTCAACATTTGAGAAACAAAACTCACCAAGGACCATTTCTCGTAAATGATCAAGTAACAGTTTCGATTATAACACAAGATGGCGTCTACTAGAGCTAAAACGGTGGCACAGATGTCAACCTCTCTTACGTAACATCTGCCCTTGTTAATTGCGTATGCATCCAGCAAGAATATTTTATAGGATAGCTAAATAAATGCTAACATAATACCAGGTAAAATGCGAGTAATATTGCGGTAATACGTTTCAATTCTAACAGACCCTCCTTTTAGCATTATTTAGCTAACGCAAACGTCTTTATTCTTGCTATCAGGTAAGGGTCTTTACAATTCTAAAGGTAAAGACAATATAGAAATACAGGCAATAACATTTCCAGTATGCATATAAATGTATATATGCTTAACAAACACATGGAAGAAAATAACACTAAACATTAGCAGTACAAGTAACATCAGAAACAGAACCTGCAAGAAAAGTAGTTGAACCAAAAACACCTTCATCAATCTGCATAATAGTATTGAGCTCCATTTGAAGCATTAAAATTGCATTAGTATCATGACCTGAAATCCTTTTGGGAGAGAGATAAGTAGCACAATGCGAGCAGCATAAATGAAGGCACTGAATCAGAACACAGCAACAAATTAAGAGTACAATGAAATATATCACCTTTGTTAGAATCCAACCTCAACCTTCAAACAAGGACCAACTCAAATTGCCACTCTCTATTCCCTGTACATTTTCCAAGATGTCTAAAATATGCTGAGTGATATCTCTTTCCATATTTGTGATGCCAACCACACATTTCTCTCCTATAATTGCGCATGCACCACCACTTTTAGCTAAGATAAAATCAACCGCATATCTTGTTTGCTCAGATTAAATGCGCATACTTTCTAACTGAGTGGTGATGTAACGTAGGGCTGCCACTGTAGAGTTAGACAGAATTTGCAGTTTACACCCAAAATACTCTCCAGCCCAATCCCCCCTGGCCATGGCGGTACCACCAACTGTGATAATAGAGGAAAGTATATATCCAAAAGTGATACTATTACTGTAATTGTTGACTTCCAAATCTGTAACACCCTCACAAAATTCCTTGGTCAATGTTCTTTTTACCCATCTCATATTTGCTTTACTATACTTGCAAGGTACCCCAAGAGGTAACACCATTCCCAACGCCACATCCTCTGTGCCGTTGTATGTATTGGAGTATGTACCATTCGATTAAAAATAATAACCTGGGTGTGTATAAAGCGGATGTTAGATTTGGGGGTCTCTAGTTGGCAGAGGTAGGTACCTTTGACCAAATAGGGACCCTTCCGTCTAGTCAGGGTAAGGGGGTACATTCCTAAAATAACCCCTGCTCACCCCCTTGGTAGCTTGGCACAAGCAAACAGGCTTATCTCAGAGGCAGTGTGTAAAGCATTTGTGAACACATACAGTAACCCAGTGACAACACTACAGGTGGACACCATACAAGTTGTAGTATAAAACTCCATGTGACGGGCGCATCCTAATTGCCCATGCGGGACCACCGCACCCTTAGCGGGCGGTTCCATTTCCCGGGGCGATGTCCGCCCGCCAACATAATAGACCCCTTAGTTATGAGGAAGGACACAAAACAGAAGCAACAATGGCATAGTGCGGGGCGTGGCTTGGCTGAGCAGCAAGGTGGCCACTTGCTAAGTAGGCTCTGCCGGTCAGGGCCAAAATCCTTCACAATCCTAACAAATGCGGGGCGATCGTGCTCCCAGTCACTGTGAGCTACTCTTAGTGCATCTTGGGGGACCAGACTGGCTTCCATGGGTGGCGCTGCGCTGCTCTGAGCGGCAGCTACAGCCTGTGCAACTTTGGCATGGTGGACGGTGAGGTCTGACCGAGGCCACTACATCCACAGAGAACCACTGTGACCCGGCGCCCACCCCACTGCCAGCCGCGCGCTGCCGCTGGCTCTGCTGGGCATACGCTGCTGGGTGGAGACTGCTGCGATGATGCCTGAAGATCCTGTGGGGCCAGAGGCGGAAAGCGAGCTGAGGCCAGGTGCGGAGCTGAGCTGGGCTGGGGCTGAGACGGGGAACGGCCTGCATTTTACAGTGACTTGCTTTGCTGCTGCCCGTGGGGCGTGAGGCCTGCCCGGACCTTTGCTGCGACTGCCTGTGCTGGCAGGAGCCCAAACGCACATTAAAATACAGCCAGAGCATAAGTAGAAAGAGACCGCAGACACGCGAGAGAACGCAACCGCGGCATTCTGGAACCACTGCAGTGCTCTGCAGGGAGGCGAGAGGATCGACAAACTGCACCTGTACAGATCGGCAGGCACAGTGAAGACCGCCCAGAGAAGATAGACATTGGCCATGTGAGTAGGCCTTGGGCCCCAGGGCGCAGCTGACTTTAGACCGCGGGCGGGCACTCCACCACAACGGGGAACATCTCCAGGCATTCCCCATGGAATCACTAATCCATCACAACTATTTACAAAAGGGAGCACTTGCACCTTGGCACTGAACAGCAGTGGCAAAGTGCCCACAGCATCTAGACCAGTAAAAACAGATGAGGTAACAGCAACAAATGGAAGGGAGACCCACGCAAATGGTGCCAAGTCTAACACATGTCCCTTCCAGCTGAAATGTGGGGAGAACTACCCACCCTCCTTGAAGTTCTCTTCACTTAGGCAGAAAAATCTGGACAGACCATCAACATTGGCGTGTTCAGTACCAGGGTGGCCTTCCACCCTAAAGTACTTCCCCTTTAGGGAAATGGACCACCTCAACAGTTTTGGATTCTCACCCCTCATCTGCATCAACCATCTGAGGGGCATGTGGTCTGTCTGAACCCGGAAGTGAGTCCCAAACAAGTATGGTCTCACCTTCTTCAGTGCCCAGACCACAGCAAATGCTTCATGCTCAATTATACTCTACCTCTGTTCCCGGGGAAGTAACCTCCTACTAATGAAGACTACAGGTTGGTCTAGGCCCTCTTCATTCATCTGTGAAAGCACAGGCCCCACACCATGATCTGAAGCATCTGTCTGCACAATGAATTCCTTTGAGAAGTTGGGCACCTGAAGCACGGGAGCTGTGCACATGGCAGATTTCAGGGCATCAAAAGCTTTCGGGCAGGCATCAGTCCAGTTCACTTTCATGGGCTGCTTCCTGGAAGTCAGCTCTGTCAAGGGTGCAACAATGAAGCCATACCCCTTGACAAACCTCCTGTAATACCCTGTGAGTCCTAAAAGGGCGCTCACCTCTGTCTGGGTCTTGGGGGAATCCCAAGCCAGAATAGTATCAATCTTGCAGTGTAGGGGCGCCACCTGGCCGCATCCCAACCTGGTGTCACAAGTACACCACGGAACCCTGCCGATCTAGCACTTACTTGCCTTTATTGCGAGGCCTGCCCTCTGCAGCACCTTCAACACTTCCCAGAAGTGGTGCAGATGTTCCTCTCAAGTAGCACTGAACACTGCAATGTCATCCAGGAAGGTGGCACTGAAATCCTCCAGTCCAGCCAACACCTGGTTGACCAATCTCTGAAAGGTGGCAGGGGCATTTTTCATCCCAAAGGGCATCACCCCGAATCGGTAGTGTCCATTTGGTGTGGAGAATGCTGACCTCTCTCTTGCCCCATCAGTTAAGGCGATCTTCCAGTACCCAGACGTTAAGTCAAACATACTGAGGTACCAGGCAGCCCCTAACCGATTGATGAGCTCATCAGCTCTGGGGATGGGGTGCACGTCAGTTCAGGTGACTGAATTGAGCCCTCGGCAGTCCACACAGAACCTGAATTCTGGTGTGGCACTGGATGCAGCATCCTTTGGGGCCAAAACCACTGGGCTGGCCCAAGGGCTGTTTGAGGACTCAATCACCCCTAGCGTTAACATCTTGGAGACCTCTTCCTTGATGCAAGCTCTGACCCTGTCAGTCACTCTGTAAATCTTATGCTTTACCGGAGGACTGTCCCCAGTGTCCAAATCATGGACGCACCACTGAGTGACACGGGGGTTATATTATGTTATGTTATTTGCACTTATAGAGCGCGCGATTACCCTTGGGTGTCCTGGCGCTAAGTACTGGTTACCTGGGAAGCTGAAGAGCACTGCTACAGGAAAAGCCAAGTCTTCAGGCCCCTACGAAAGGACAGAAGATCAGGGGCAGTCTTAAGGGAGAAAGGAAGCTCATTCCAAGCTCGGGAGGCACAGAGAGTAAAACTCCTACATCCCCAATTAACATTTGAGAGTGCCTTGAAACAAACTCTTTGTTTTATCGGAAGCCAGTGTAGTTTCCTAAGTTCTCCTTTCACAGAAGCAAATTTAGGTGTTCCGGACAGCAGTCTGGCTGCTGCGTTTTGGACTGATTGAAGCCTATACATATGTTGTTTTTGTATGTTAAAATGAAGGCTGTTACAATAGTCCAGACGCGATGTTATGAGAGCCATGACTACTGTCTTGAGATTGCTCTCGGTCAAAAAGGTCTTAATTTTCCTAATGATTCTAGGAATCATAAAGCAAGCTGAGGTCACTAGGCTTACTTGATCGCCCATAGTGAGTGTGTTATCAACTAACACCCCAAGGTTTTTGGCCTTCCTAGTGGGTACAGGGCAGGATCCCAGGTCTTCCTACCACCGATCCGGTGTCCATACCAGAGGATTGACCCCAAACTTTAAGACCTCAGTCTTGTTGGAATTGAGCTTTAAACAATTAGAGGACATCCAGCAAGAAATAGCACTCATGCATTCATAAAACCGGTCCCCAGTTTCTTTCTCATTTCCCTTAGCCAGTGACAGCACTATTTGTGTGTCGTCTGCGTATGAGGTGAGTGAGAACAGGTCAGGAAACTGTCCCAACAGTTGGCGACAGTCATTCTGCTGCTCAGGGGTCAGGGCGGTAGAGAGGTTCACACCGTCCACTGACCCATGTTGCTCCTTGGCAGGCAGGAGGTCAGGAAGAGGTTCAGTCTCATCTTCCATCCCAGCATCTGTTGTTAAGAGCATGCCCACTTCGGACCTCCCCAAGTGGGGCTTTGGGCGGTTCACATGCAGAACCCGCTAAGGGTTACTAGGAGACTGCAAGTCCACCAAGTAGGTGACGTTACTCTTGCGCTCCACCACCTCAAATGGGCCAGTCCACTTATCCTGTAGCGCACAAGGCTCCACTGGGGCCATGACCAAAACGTTTTGTCCAGGCTGAAACTCGATCAGAGTGAAATTCTGATCATACCAACGTTTCATCTCCTCCTGCCTGGCTTCCAGATTTGCCTGAGCGATTGTCAGAAACGCCTAGTCTGGTTTCTGAAGGCCAGCATGTAGCTATATACAGCCTGGGGAGGTTTACTGGTAGCTTTCTCCCAGCCTTCTTTCACCAAACTCAGAGGTCCTCTCACAGGATGGCCTACAGCAGTTCAGAGGGACTGAACTCTAAGGACTTCTGTGGCACCTCTCTGTAAGCAAACAGAAGGCATGGCAAGAGGACGTCCCACTTACGCCTCATTGGTTCCTCAAGACCCATAATCATGCCCTTCAGGGTCCGGTTAAATCTCTCAACCAGCCCATTACCTTGGGGGTGGTAAGGAGTGGTGAACTTATAGGTTACACCACACTCCTGCCACAGGGACATCATATACTTAGATATGAAGATGGTATCACGGTCTGACACCAACTCTCTGGGGAACCCCACACAGGAGAAAATCCCCATCAAAGCACGACCCACCACGGGGGCCGACACAGTCCGGAGAAGGATGGCTTCCGGGTACCGGGTGGCATGGTCCACCAAGACCAGGATGAACCTGTTGCCCATGGCTGTTTTGGGATTCAGAGGCCCCACAATGTCAATGCCCACACTTTCAAAGGGGGTGCTGACCACAGGGAAAGGATGGAGAGGAGCCTTGTGCTTCCTCCCACTCTTAGCACTTGCCTGGCAAGTCTGACAAGTCCTGCAATGAGAATCTGAACTCTTGCACCTTTGGGGCCAGTAAAAGTGGGTGACAAACCTTTCAAAGATCTTGTCTTGCCCCAAATGTCCTGCTAAAAGCACATCATGAGCCAGACCAAGTAGGAAGCAGTGGGGTACTACCAGCACACGTGCTGACCCAGGCTCGGCAACCTTAGGCTTGCTATACAGGAGACCATTATCCTAGTATATCCAATGCGATCCAGACTGATCACCTGCTGCCTGGTTTGCAGCCTGTTGCCGCAAACCCCCAAGAGAAGGGCACTTCTTTTGATCCTTGCAGAACTCTTCCCTGGAGGGGCCTCCTTCCTGCTGCCAATGGGTCAGCTCAGGCAGGTCCCCCAGTTCAGCCACTTGTTCACCTGTTGGCTCCAGGGCATCCCTCTGAAAGTTTGCCTCGTCCTGGACTGTGGGAACTTCGGGGGCTGGTTCCCCGCACCCCTGCCTCTTCTCTTTAAGGTAGGATCCTGGGTCACTCTTTCAGGCTCCAGGTCCTCTTGAATACGCTTACTGGCTGCCATTGACTGAGTGGTCACACACGCTCACTCAGGCAGACCTAACATCTCAAAATCAGACCTTCTCTCCACCTTGGCCCAAGGGGAGCTCTCAAAATCATTGCCTAGCAGACAGTCAACAGGCATGGCTGGCCTTAAAGCTACTTGAAAGTTACCTGAGACCCCCCCCCACTCAAAGGGAACCTGCACCACCTTCCAGTGGCTCTCTGAATTGTCAGTGGCAACTACCGGGTAGAATGCGTTGGGGATCACCTGCTCTTCAGACACCAGCCGACAACTGACAGCTGTCACACTGGCTCCGGTGTCTCTCAGAGCCTCCACCCTATGGCCATTGATGGTCACCCACTGCCTGTACTTCTTAGTGTTATGTGGCAGCTGAGTCCTAGGGACCATCTCGCTGTCTCCTAAAGAGACTAGGGTCATCTCTGCTGGACCCCACCCACCTTGGGCACCCAACTCCTCCCCCAAGGCTCCACTAGCCATTTCCCACAGCGGTGCACCAGTGGGTGCAGTGGTCACTGTGTTGGGACACTTGGGACTTCCTTGGAAGTGACCTACCTGACCACAACTAAAACATGTCTTGGAACCCCTTTGAACAGTTCTCCATGTCGGGACCCATGGTCTCTTGTCAGTGGGAGGCTGGGAACCCTTCGCTTGGTTCCCTTGGGGATTACTTTGGGGCCCTTTCTGGAACTCCTTTGGTTTACCCTTGTCCCCCCACTCTTCTGCTGGGGACCCTGCCCACCTTTGGCGGAGACTCCCACAAGATCCTTGTGGACCCTGGTACTGACCCAGTAGTCCGCCTCCACAGCAAGCTTCCTGGAATCAGTCAGCTTACTATCAATCAGGTGCTGGCGTAGCTCTGTAAAACAACTACTGGCAAGTGCTCCCATGCAATCAAATCATAGAGCGCCTGAATATCATTTACCTTACTACCCCTCACCCTACCATCCAATGCTCTGCAAAAAAAGACACATATTTCACCCAGGTGCTTCTTGCAATTTCTAAATTCCTGCCTATAAAGCTCTGGGGTCAACCCATACCTGGCTACTAAGGCTTCCTTCATGGGGGCATAGGACATCTGATCCTCAGTGGGCAATGCTGGTAAGGTGTCTGTGATGATGCTGGATTAGAATGTTAAGGGTATGATGCAATGGAGTTATGGTATTCCAATGTTCTGACTGGAGCCAGTATCATTGTATTGCTGGAGGTTGACATGTAAACTGATACCAGTAAAGATCTTCATCTTTAAACTTGGAACTGGACTTATTTATTACAAATTGGCGACGAGCGAACTTGTGCAGGGAACAAGCAAGCAACCTTCATCCCTGGAACGACACTGATGTATAAATCAGTGCTAATGAGACGATTTTAACGAACCTGACCTGAGCTGTTAAATTGGAAAGAAGGAGGTAAACTGACGATTTTTGACAAGCCTGAGCTAAGCTGTGGAATTGAAAAACAAGAAGGTAAATTGACGATTTTAACCCAAATTTACTGCATATTTGAACTGGAGCACTTGAGCAGTTGTTGTTAACCGCGTTACAGGATATGAGATAGTTAATAGTGTGATCCTTTGTAAGCCTGCCTCGAATAATGAGCAAGCCGGTAATTGGAAGTAATGGATTCCTTAAAAGTAATTAAACAAATTGCATATTGACTGTGCGCGTGTAGGAAGATTAGCGCGACTCAAGCTGTGCCTTTGAAACATACGCGCGCGAGTCAAGTTTGAAAAGTAAACACATGCGCGAGTCATTCCAGCGCGTGTTGTCAACATCCTCGGTGAAGGAACTCTGTGAGGATTAGCGCGAGTCAAGCCGCGTCAAAGAGACACGCGTCAAACACAGCGCGTGTTGAAGGAGCTCAATGCATGGCAACAGTACGCGCGCGTTAAGGAATTCATAGGAACTAAATAATTACCTGATCTGTCACTAAGGTCAAAAGATCGGCGGAATCTCGGATAAGCAGGAAACAACAACGCTGGTTCAAACAAGGAACTTGTAGATTCGTGGAAACAGCAGAAGGACTAACAGTAAAAGCCAGATATAAGGAAAACTGAAAAAGGATTTCAGTGCAAATTGCTAAGAGGAAAGAAAACAGAATTTCACGTTGCAGTGTATACAGTGACTATCAGGATTGGTTGTTTTAGTTAATTATTTTAATTAATTGTTTTAATTAATTGTTTTAATTAATTATTTCAGTCAATTGTTTTAGCTATAATTTTATTTCCTATTAGTAGTTTTTGAATGGAACTTGGATTGTGAAAGAGCATTTGAAAATTTGAAGGCTTATCTTGCAAGGGCACCCGCGTTGGGGCATTTTGATCATAGGAAAAGAACTATTGTGGTTAGTGATGCTAGTAATGTGGGTATTGGTGCTGTGTTGTTGCAGGAGTCTGATGGGGAAGAGAAAATTATAGGTTTTGCTTCCAGGAGATTGCAGGGTGCAGAGAGGAATTATTCCACAATTGAGAAAGAAGCCCTTGCATGTTGTTGGGCTGTAGCGCATTATAGGTATTATCTGTGGGGTATACCTTTTGTACTGAAGACAGACCATAAACCTTTGATTCATTTATTCAAGGGTGGTCGGGGTTTAGATGGTAGTGTGACTCCCCGAATTTCTAGGTGGTTGACATCAGTATTGGATTATAATTTTATTGTAGAGTATGTGCGGGGAGAAAAAAATGTCTTGGCAGATTGTTTGTCCAGAATGCCAGTGGAAGGAGATTCTAGTGTTGTAGATGTGGAGGAATTGGTCGTGGAAGTTGATGGTCAATTTGCCATAAGTCAAGATGAGTGGAAGGAAGCGGTGGAAAAAGATGAGGAATATAAGGGATTGAGAGAAGTTATCATGAATTGCTGGGGTGAGAGTGATGTGTTGCTTAAGTACAAACAATATTTACAAGTTAAAGATGAATTGAGTCTACAAAACGATAGAATTTTGCGTAGAAGTAGGATTATTCCACCGAATGTGTTGAGAGTTAAGATATTGAAGATTGTACATGAGGGTCATCTTGGAAGAAGCTTGACCAAGCGGAGATTGAGAGAGTCGTTTTGGTGGCCAGGGATGGACAAGGATGTGGAAAACATGGTGAAAGAGTGCTATGCATGTAGCAATAGTGATAAGATGAAGATTACTAGGAATCCTCCTTTGAGGTGCATGGAGCATCCCATGAAACCATGGGAAAAAATAGGTTTGGATATTTTAGGTCCAGTTGATAAATTGGGGAGTAATAACCGATTTTTGGTGGTATTGGTGGATTACCATAGTAAGTGGTTCACGTGCAAATCTATGACAGATGTGACTTCAAGGAATGTGATAACGTTTTTGAAGGAAGTTTTTCTTGAAGAAGGGGTGCCTAAGACACTTCTGACTGACAATGGTGTTCAGTTGGTTTCAGTGGAAATGGAAAACTACTTGAAAAATATAGGAGTCTGTCATGAGAAGGTTGCTTTGTTCCATCCTCAGGCTAATGGGTTGGTGGAGAGAGTTAATCGTATGATTATGGAAAATATTCAGCTTTCATTAGCAAATGGGTTGTTTTGGAAAGATGAGTTAAGAAGAATGATGTGGGGTCATAGGATCACTCCTCATACAGTAACAGGGGTTTCTCCTTTTGTTGCGTTAAGAGGTAGGGAGCCCGGAACGAAAGAGTCACCAATGTGGTTGCAGGATAAAAAACAGGTTTGGGTCGATAGAGAAGGAATGAAGTTAAGAGTGCAAGAAAGTCAAAATAGGAATAAAATGGAGTATGATCAAAGGAAGGCAGTTAAGGAATTGGTCTTCAACAAAGGTGATTGGGTGGTGGTAAGGAGGTTTGGCTTTATAAAGAAAGGTGAAAGCAAATTTTCTCAACCATGCAAAATAATATCGGTGGAGGGTTCTGTAGCTCTTCTTGAAGATGGAAGGAAGAGGAGTGTGGGTGATTTATGTAAGGTAACTCATTTATGAAATGTTATCAAGAAGAGTTGTGTAAAATATTTCATATGCGCAACGTCATTAAGGGGATTTATGTGAGTCTCCATCGATGAAATATTGGTTGGGTAAAATTGGCAAAGGAAAACATGTATGTTTATTTGTATGTTTATTTTTTTTTAGATTGCATTGTTTAATTGTTTATAGGGGGGAGATGTGTGATGATGCTGGATTAGAATGTTAAGGGTATGATGCAATGGAGTTATGGTATTCCAATGTTCTGACTGGAGCCAGTATCATTGTATTGCTGGAGGTTGACATGTAAACTGATACCAGTAAAGATCTTCATCTTTAAACTTGGAACTGGACTTATTTATTACAGTGTCCCTTCCTTCACACATAAAGCGGTTCCACAAACCCGCTCCCCAATCTCTCTCAGGTATTCTTTGGGATGTCATGGCTACCTCATAAGCCTTAAACCACTGCCCAATGTCCTCATGCTTCATAAAGTCCTTAATAACATCTGTGGGAACATATACTCTTCCTTCTCCAGGCACTGACGGTGTGCTGCCACCAGAGGGAGTGATTTCTAAGCTTTTGCTTTCAGCTCAAGCTCCCTCACCACTCTCTCATGCTCTAAAAGCATCTTCTTCTCTTCCATGGCTAACCTTTTATTTTCTAACTCCAATTTCTTACTTTCTATGGGGCATATTATCAAGAAACAAAGTTAAAATTATCACCGCTTTAGCTGCAGAAAACTGCTGCTAAAGCGGCAATAATGGGCTTGATAATATGCCCTTGAAAATTCCCATAGAAGCCCATGTTTTGGTGACAATATGGGCTTCTATTGGAATTCTCTGCGGCATATTATCAAGCCCATTATCGCCGCTTTAGCGGCAGTTTTCTGCCGCTAAAGCGGTGATAATTTTAACTCTATGCTTGATAATATGCCCCTATGTCACTCTCACTCCCCACCTTGAGCTTGGTTAGCTCCATCTCATGTACCCTGCTTCTCTCCCTGTCCTCCAACTCCTCTGGGGACGGGCCCTTTGAAGAAACACTGCTGCCCACCCTGGAAGGCCCTTTCCCCCCAGTTAGGCCCAATGGCCCCTCCAGCTGCCCATCTAAATTCTCTGCCTCCTCCCGAAGGTTCTTCAGGATGCTCACTGGCATTCTTGATTCCAACCAGACCCTCAGCGCCTTTTGGTAATCCTCCTTCCTCGTGAGGCCTCTTATAGAGATTTAAAATTTGTTGCATACAGCTTTGAGGTGTGGCACAGTGTAGGTATCAACCCTCTCTTCTTCAAAGTCAATATCCACAGATGCAATGGATGCTACTTTGCTCATGGTGAAAAAATTGGCAGTTCTCAAAAAATAGAAGTTCCAAGGAAAACCCTACCAAAATGTATGTGGTCGCGTAATGGTCTGCACTCACTAGTAGTATACACCAATCACTGTATGTAAATCACAAATGCAAGTCCAAATCCTCACCGATGACCACTAATGTTAGAAATGGGAAGGTTTAGGGACTGGCAAGTGTGTGCACTTGCCACGTCGACATGGCAGTCCCAGACTGCACACAGGCTCTGAAATGGCAGGCCTGAGCCACATTTTACAAGCTGCTTCTGTGGGTGGTACAATCAGTGCTGCAAGCCCACCAGCAGCCAATCATGGAATCACTAATCCATCACCACAATTTAAAAAAGGCTGAACAGCAGTGGCAAAGGGCCCAAAGCATCTAGACCAGCAAAAACAGATGAGGCAACCGCAAAAAATGGAAGGGAGACCCACGCCAATGGTGCCAAGTCTAACAGTCCCTACTCCCCCTGCGGCCCTGGGGCCTATGTAGGCAAGTTGCTTGGAGGTGGCAGAGTCTCAGCACGCGCACCCCCCTGCCAAAATTCTTGAAAAGCGGCGGCCTAGTTCTGCGAGAGGAATTCGGACCCCATGACCAGGTGACCGTAATCGTTTACATCATGTGGAAAAACGACCCTAAGCAGTCCAAATTCCCATTTGAAAACAAGTGCCACACTCACGCGGCAGAGACCGGCTCGGAACCTGAAACAGAACCTAACAATGGTGGGAACAAACAGGAAGAGGACTTGCCCACAATTATGCTGGAGGTTCACTCAAACCTACAATCTATCAACTCTAAACTTTATGCGCTCACTACTAGACTGGACACAGTAAAGCGTCAAGTTGACCCCCATGAGACCAGACTAGACGCACTGGAGAACTGCGCTTCAAAAGCACACGATTACCAAGTGGACTCCAAAAAACATCTCCGCAATATGGAAAGAGTCCTAACAGTGATCAAAGCGAAGAATGAGGATTTGGAGGCGCGCTCCTTGCGCAATAGTCTTCGCATTGCCAGAATACCTGAAACCACAGCCATACCCTAGTTGGAACCATATGTAGAATCTCTACTGCGCGAACTGTTCCCAACTACACTTTCCGCTGTCTTTGTGGTCGAATGTGCACATAGATCTCTGCGGCCTAAACCACCTGTTCGAGGCACGCCTAGGCCTATAATCGCGAGTCTATCAAACTACCGCAACAGAAACTCAGTTCTAAAAGCAGTCAGAGACCACGGCCCAATTAATCATCAAGGCAATAACATTTCCATCTTTCTGGATTTTACCCCCCTGGTTCAAGCTGCACAGAAAGAATTTCTTCCCACAAAGCTCCTCCTGCAACTTGCCGAAATCCCGTCTACAATGCTCTACTCAGCGAAACTGAAAATCTCGCATGATGGTCAAGCTCATTTTTTCACTGATGCCAAATCAGCTCTCTAGTTTGCCAAACATGTCTGCGCCAGAAAACACTTGCCCCGCTCATTCCAGCAGGCTGTAACAGAGAACAGACTCAGTGACAACGATTAAACAAGCAGTGGCATCTGGATACCGTTAACTGGAACACCTGGCCTGTGGCATCATAACCAGAGCCTGATTGTCACTTAGCTGGAAGCCAGCCACTACTACTACCATACTAATACCTTATGGACTCTCATTGGTTCATGTACCCCATGCTGCTTAGACAACCCGGACACCTTGCCACCTGTGCAGAGCAGTTCGCCTGAAACTCATGCCCCCGCAGGGAGATCTCCCATGTTTAACCACGTTTTTTTTTCTTTATTGGTTTGTTTGGTAGGGGGTGGGTAGGGAAGTGACAACCTAATTGGGGTGTTGGTGTGTGTGGAGGGGCGGGTAGGGTAGTCAGTGTGTTATAGAATGGATGTGGTTTAATGTTAAGAAGGTAAGTTCAATCACTTTAGTGTGCATGCAGAGAGATAGGACACACAACTCGACAGGCTACCTCTGCTCCGTGTGGGCAGCTCGCACCAGATGGTGGACCCACAAAAGGCAGTACACTTTAGGCATAAACGCCATAATACTGATTACAGCAAAAGACGGCAGTTAAGTTCCTAACATGGAACATACGCGGGTTAAAGAGTCACAAGAAGGCAGGGCTGTTCCACACCTATCTGATTAGGCACAAGATTGACATTTGTTTTTTACAAAAAATACACCTTCAGAGTACCACAGACCCTAAGCTACATAACAGATACTGGGGGGAGCTGCATACAGCACCATATTCTAACTACGCTTGTGGAACAGCAATTCTGATAAGACGCAACATAGGCTGGGCAACTACCTGCTCAGTCATTGATCCCGAGGGCTGCTACAACCTGCTGAGGGGCACACTGCACACTACCCGATGACTCTAGCGGTTGTATACGGCCCCAACAAAGATTGCCCTGCTTTTTCTTAAACTATCTGGTCCAAGATCACACTGCTAGGTGAGGACACAGTTGTGTGGGGAGGAGACTTTAATGCCGTCATGCAGGACTCCCTGAACCAGGTGAAGATCTCCCGACAATTACACCCCAAAGCCAATCACATGATTACTACCATAGCTCAGGAGCACAGATTGATTGATATCTGGTGTGCCTGGCACCTGACTGCGAGGGAGGGAACGTGCATCACTGCATGTCACAACAAATGGTCCAGGCTTGACTATTGGTTAGTGACCAGAGATATAGCATCTTGGACCACGGACATCAAACATATGCCACGCACCCTGTCCGACTACACCTCAGTTCTGATCAATTGGACCATACCAATGTAAGCACAGCCTGCCTTCAGCTGGCACCTGCCACAACACGCATTGAGCGACACAGTATTTAGGGAAGAGGTGCGCGAGGAGCTACTGCAATAATTTGCTACAAACGAAAAGTTGGTAGACTCCCCCTCAACACCATTGGAGGCCTTTAAGGCTGTCATAAGAGGTACCTGTATAGCCAAACAATCCAGGGTATTAAAATCAGTCAGGGCCACCCTAGAAAAGATAGAGAAAGAGATACGTCAGGTGGAACTCCTATAAGACTGGAACGGCCTGCCCGCTCATTTAGCAACTTTCTGTGAGAAAATTTCTGAATACAATGCAGAAGCAGCCCGAGAGACACCTTTCCCAGGCAAGCACGCCGGAATCTGCAGATACAGGGAGGGCGATCGTCCGGCTAGAGCCCTAGCTAACACACTCTAGCAACAGCGCACTTCTTCATACATTACCAACCTATGAGATGATGAATCCAACACTGTACGCGGGCACTCCGCCACACTAGAAAGGTTAAAGGAGTTCTATGCATCCCTCTATACTGCCACACAAGATGGCCCAAATCCGGAGTTGCAGGGCTACCTGGACTCCATTGAGTTGGTCTGGCTGAGCGATGCCCACCGCAAATACCTAGATGTGCCTTTCACTGCAGAAGACATCACTCAGGTTATTAAAAGCATGCCTGGTGATAAAACCCCAGCCCTGGATGGACTGCCAGCTTCATTCTGTAAAACATAAGCTGAGGGGATAACCCCTATTTACTTGCAGTTTATTAGGAATCACTTGAAAGAGGTCACCTCCCACCAACGATGAGCGAGGCTGTGATTATCACAATTTGATATCCAGATAAACAAGCCAACAAATGTGACTCTTATCGCCCACTCTCCCTTATTAATATTGACGCTAAGAAACTCGCACAACTGATCGCCAGTAGATTGCAACCACTCCTCCCGATTATTGCCAGGCCGGATCAATCCGGATTCATCCCAGGTTGCTCCACTTCGCATAATCTAGGCACCTTTTTTTCAATTGTCCGCCAATTAGACCCGAACCTACCGGCGCTCTCCGCCATCCTGGACGCAACCAAGGCGTTCGACTCCTTCTAATGGCGTTTCTTTTCACTATACTGCCTAGAATCGGCATTGGCACCAACTTTCTGAAGATTATTCAATTACTCTACACTCGTCCTACTGCCAGACTTAGGGTCAACAACCTGATATCTAACTTGTTCCACATATCACGTGGTACTAGACAGGGATGCCCCCTCTCACCCCTGCTATTTGCAATAGCGATGGAGGCCCTCACTGGTAGGATGTGTCAGCATCATAATGCTAGGGGACTCGGCCTCTCTGACAGAGAGGTGATAATATCAATGTACACCGACGACATTACATTATGCATACGCGAGCCCGAGACAAACCTTAACCCTGCTCTGCGGGAGGTCCTCCAGTTCGGAGGCTTGTCGGGCATACAGGTCAACTGGGCCAAATCAACGATTCTGGCCCTGACTCCGGCCCCAATTGCGCTATACCTGGACTTCCCACTGACCTGGGCAGAAGGAGCGGTCAAATATTTGGGAATAATGCTCAGCAGAGAGATACAGGAGATATGGCGAATGAACTATGGCCGGCTGATTACCTGGCTCGATAGTAAAATAGCCATCTTGGCAAGACTGCCGCTTTTCCTGGCTGGCAGAATAGCCATTGCAAAAATGGCAATCTTGCCTAAGTTTCTGTACCTGTTTGTCAACATTCCCCTCCCTCTCACACTAACCTTCTTTAAGCAACTGCGCTCCCTTCTTGTTTCTCATGTCTGGGCGAGTAAACAACCATGCATCACCTGGGAGGTTCTGATACTGCCACTTGCACAAGGCGGGCTCGGTGCACTGGATTTTGAGCACTACGCTTTAAGTGCACAGGCTCAATACCTCCATTATTGGACCCTTCCTATCCCATCCCAACCCCATGTTTCGGTGGAGAAGGACGTCACGTCTCCTGCCCCACTGCCTGCTGCCATTTATTACACCTATAAAAGAACAAAGGAAGAAATAAACACTGTGAAGGCCCTACGCTGGGCATTTTAGGGTCTTAGACGGCATTGAAGCGTCCCATTACTGTATGCACCATTGATGCCACAAGCATATCACCCTAGTTATCCCCCAATGCATGACACCAGCTCTATCCAACGTGCACGTCAGATGGGGCTTGCTACATTTTACAACCTCTAACCAGAAAATGAGTTCCTAGCCAGATCACAAAGTCCAAACGACACCCAGTCGCCCATCCTAGAACTCCTTCTCGATTACCAGCTCAGAGCCAACTGTAGACAAATTCACACTTCCTTCCCCTGGGCACCACCGGTGCTGGCTGCACTAGAGAACATATTGGCATGCCCGTTGCCCAAGAAACCAGTTACAAGTATTTATAACACAACACGACAAACATCGTCGATCATGATACATAAACAACTAGAGCAATGGAGTGTCGATCAAGATCCACCACCCACTGTGAAACAATGGGCTTTCTGCCAATACAACTACACAAAATGGGTCTGAGACCTTACGCCAAATGTTGGAGATGCGTGGATACACAGCCATCCTTTCTCCACCTGGCGTAGACCTGCCAACCCATCTCACAATTTTGGGACACAGTCTTTGACATTATTCACGAAGTGACAGGATCCCGTCTGCACAGTACTTCGCTAACAGCCCTCTAAGGTCATGTGGCTGAGGCTCCTCCGTGCGCGGGCTGTTTGTTGGCAATGACGCTCCTCCTAGCCAAGCGTCGTATCGCGATGCACTACGGCTCACTTAGGGCACCCAAAGTAGACACTTGGATACACAATATCACATATTGCCAGGAGATGCTGACGGCCGACTGGGACTTAATGCCCATGGCATCCAGGACCAAGGACATATGGGCCCCATTCGTGGGATGAGCCAACACAAGCAAAGAGGGGGTGGTCCCTGAGCCCCTGTTGACAACAAATGCACAATCTTCGACTACTGCGTTGCCTATCCCCAGCACTTAAATATACTACTAAGATCACAGAGGGAGATGCATCACACCCATATAGCACACCATACCTAGACACTGGGAATAGCCCCAATATGTAGCTTGCTCTATGAATATAGCGGGCACGCATTCCCGTGTAATACTGCTAATTGTTTGCTGCCATATCAAAATTGTGTAATGCTATGAACTGCCTAATCTTTCACACTGTTTAAAGATGGCATGTACTGATGCCTGTTGTAGAAAGCGGCTAGGCCCGCTCGCCATCACTCTCATAACCTGCTGAAGCTGTGGGATGCCTTGTATAAGTTATGAACGGATGTATGCTGCAAAATTGATAAATAAAGTTTGAAAAAGACTAAAAAAACCAAAACAAAAAAAAAACAATGGCATCGTGCCCATGGCCTATGAGAATTAAACCACAGACATACGCCTGTAGGTATCTGGGTGGCTTTCTCATTCTTACCACTCTCTTTTCAAGTATTTCATCTGCAGGTGCAGTATCAGCAGGTACCAGAACCCTAGGTGACGTGGTCGCAGGCTCGGGACACCCATCTCCCTTCTCAAAATCATACACATGATCTTCACCGTGCCTCTCACCCACAGTTTTTTGTGCTCAACCAGACTCTTGCACACTCCATTGTAGTAGTAGAAAGCTTCTTTCTTATTGTATTCTATTGTCATGACTGCATGTTCACTGTTTCTTTAATGCCTTATCTGTATCCTTTTGAATATGTTGTAATTGTTTCACATTCTAAGAGCAGTTCCTGTTCAGTGACCCTGCTGCTCTTCTGAAGGTGGATGCTCCATTAAACTACTCTTCAACTTTATCTTTTCTGTCAATTTATTACTACTACATATTGGCGACGATTACTGAGACTTTTGTTTAAAGACCTTGGAGCATCCATACACTCAAATTTTACCTGTAATTTCGTTTTCCTGCTGCCTGCCTCCCGTCACCTTTTGCTTCTCTGGATTATCTGGCTGCCTCTGGTTGTTTGTGCCAGCATCGAAAAATCATTGTCGGAGAGGAATTTCAGGAATTCGACTTCAAATATTGCCTCGCTACTTTTAGATGAGAACGTCACTTTTGGATGAGAACGTGTGCTGTGGTAACCTGGCGGTTGGTGAGCTGCAAGATGACTTGGCTGATCCTGTGAAATTCTTAGCAGCTTGTGATCCTTTGCTCTGTACAGATTTGGCTCTTTCCTGCTTTTTGCCCTGAATTTGGGAGATCTCAGTGGCGATTTTGTCTTGCGCTGGAACTCGTGCAGGATCGACCATTTGAACACATCAGTCTTGTGAGAAGTGTGCCTGAATCAGGATCGAACACGCACTGCCTTGAGGTTTCAGTCGCGTGAATTCTTTCCGCTTCAGTCAAGATTAGATGTGTGTGGTGTCGTAGGACACTCGGTGGGCGCTTACTGCGCGGTGATATTGTAGGCCGCGGTGATGGCAATAAAGACGCGGGGACAGTATTGGTGATTTGTACAGTCCGCCGCCGTAGCCTCTTTGGCCTACGCGCGCGCGCGACTTGCTTTTTATTCTACATTATCACGTGACCTGACTCGCACGCCCAGGCATATCGCGTTATGGTCACGACATCACATTCCTCCCCAACAAACACAAAAATCAAATCTTTCAAAAACTTTTCTGGCCTAGAGAAACTTCCCGCCCCCTAATTACTATTGCCTTACTCACACCACCAATCTGTGGCTAAAACAAAACAGTCTTACGAGAGGTAGTCCTTAAGGCGACGGGATGGCTCCGGATTGTTTCAGAGGTTGTATTGTGACACACCCCGGGTTGGTGAACTTCCGGTGCCTCCGCCCAGTTCTTCGCTAGGAGCACTGCTTCCGCGGCCATGTTGTTCATGACTTCTGCCCGGGCTGGGCAACTCTGGTTGCTGCGAAGACCTTGGAAACTCATTCTCGCCTGACCGTTCTGTGGCCTGGTCAGTCACATCATCTAGGGGGGCCTCATTTACCACTGGACTCTCCGTACACCCCGGGCTATCGATGGGTGCTCCCTGGTCCGGACCCGCTGCACTTGGTGGTGGATAGTATCTTTTAAAGTATGACACGTTTTGGGTTATTCTCTCCCTCCCACGAGTGGCAGTGACGCAAGTCCCTTTGACGGTTTCTACTGTCCATGGTTCTTTTTCAAACTTCAGACGGAACTTACTTCCAAGTGTGCTATTCTTTAGGAGCACAGTGTCCCCTGGGATGATGTTGGGCACCGCCGATCTCCGCCGTGTGCTGGCATGCGCATGGGCGCTCCGTCGTCTGGCATCAATGGCACTGTCCTCAGGGGTTGCTGGCCGCCACTCAGGGTGGTGAGGTATGGTGTCCGTAACAACTCTTCCCATCAGAAGGTGCGCCGGAGCTACTCCAGTGGTTGTGTGAGGTGTCTGGCGATAGCTCCGAAGGAAGGTGAAAATGGCCAACTCTATGGACTGAGTCTTGTCGTGAGCTATGCGTATTACCTTTTTAAGGGTCCTCATGAATCTTTCCGCTTCCCCATTTGCTTGCGGCCAGCGGGGAGTAATTCGCCGATGATGTATGCCCAACGCTTGCAGATATGTGGCAAATTCCTGGCTCTGGAAGGGGGACCCATTGTCCAACCAGATCTCTTTCACCAGTCCATGGGTAGCCATGATCTTCTCTAGCTTGGGGATAACTTCACTTGCACTGAGGACCGGCAGTATTTCCACTTCGGGGTATTTCGAGTGGTCGTCGATCGCCACTAGAGTGTGGCGCCCATCTGGCAGACTGCCAAAATCCACACTGATTTGAGACCATGGGACTCTCGGACGAGGCTCCATGATGATAGGGGCCGGTCGAGGTGTCTCCCCGGTGACTTGACACGAGTGGCAGGCCCGAACAGTGGCCTCTACAAGGTCATCCATGAGTGGGAACCAGACTTTTGTGCGAAGTCTTGACTTAGTCTTTACCATGCCTTGATGTCCTACGTGGGCCAGGTCTACCATTCTCTTGGTCAGCGATGTCGGGATGACCAACCGGTGCCCCCGCAGCAGACATCCGGTGTTATCCTCGGTGAGTTAATCTCTTACATGGTATAAACTGTCCATTATCCGTTGTGCCATCGTTGTCAAACTCTTCCATTCTTCCTTTGCTCGATTCCAGCTGTTTTTCTGGACCGCCTTCTTGGCACGTTGCAGACACCCGTCCTGGCTGGTGGCTTGCTGGATGCTGGCCATGGAGATGGGTATGGGACACGACCGAGCAGTGACACATCTTACATACTCCTCGGTATCAGCGGCTTCTTCCATTTCTTGGGGAGTGGCCTTCCGAGGATGGCGGGACAGGTAGTCAGCCGGATTCCTTGACCCGGGTTGGTATTCTATCTTGCAATTATAGTTTTGTAACTGCAGCATCCACTTCTCAATTCGTGGTGGTGGTTTTGTTGAGGTCCCCGAGAATAGTGACTCCAGGGGCTTGTGGTCTGTCGCCACTACAAATGGTTTTCCGTACACGTACAGATGAAAATGGTGACAGCCCCAATGAATCGCGATGGCCTCTTTCTCTATTTGTGAGTACCTTTGCTCTGTCGCGGTAAGTGATCTGCTCGCGAAGGCCACCGGAGCCCACTCTTCTTGAGGCGTCTTCCTCTGTAGGAGAACGGCACCCAGTCCGACCAGACCAGCATCCCCAGCGATTAAGGTGAGCTTGGCGGGATCAAAGAACACGAGTGTCGTAGCTTCCGAGAGCGACTTCTTGATCTCTTCAAATGCCTGGGCTTGCTCGCTGCCCCATGTCCACGGGGTGAATTCTTTGGTCAACTCTCTTAGGGGGGCTGTCAGATTTGCCAAGTCCTGGATGAATCTTCCATAGTAGTTGACCATCCCTAGGAAGCTTCGAACCTCTGTGACATTGGTGGGAGTAGCCGCGTCTTTGATGTCCCTCACCTTCTCAGGATCTGGGTTTACCCCTTCCGTGGAGAAGGTATACCCAAAGAATTGCAACTTGTTGCACAGAAACTCACACTTCTCTCGATGTAGCGTGAGGCCGGCCTCTCGAATTCGGCGTATCACTTGGAGCAGTCGTTCATTATGTTCTTCGCGTGGATCATGATGTCATCGCTGACATTGATCGCCCCCGGGATTCCAGCGATGAGCTCTTGTATCACATTTTGAAACACCTCGGCGGCACTCGACACTCCGAAGCTTAATCATGTGTACCGCCTGAGTCCCACATGTGTAGAAAAAGTTGTAATAGAGAACCACCGGGCACCAGCCATTTCCCCTATGAGGTCGTCGATAGTGGGAGTGATGTGGCGCTCCCTTTTGATCGCGACGTTGGGGAGTCGCATATCGATGCAGATTCTCACCGTGCCCGGCTGCTTGGGCTTCCTGGCAACCACGATGGGGGACACCCATGGTGTGGGGTCTGACACTTTCTCGATTATTCCGGCTGCTTCAAGCTTCTTGAGCTCTTCCTCCACCAGCGGCCTGAGGTGAAATGCTATCCGCCGGTGTCGTATGGGGGACCGGCTGGACTGTTGGGTCGATGTGGAGGTGAATTTCTTTCCCTCGGAATTTGCCATTCCCTTGGAACACCTCTTCGAACTCGCCCAGGATGTGTTGCATGGATTCCTGGTGCACCCCGAACGCGAATGTCACTACTCCCAAGTCCTCTGCCGCTCGGCATCCCAGGAGCATTCCCTGGCCATCTTCCGTAACGTAGATGTTGGTGGTGACTGATTGGGTTCCGTGAGAGACTACTGTCCTGAAACGTACCCGCACTCTCAACGGTGCTTCTTGGCCATATGCAAACACTGTGATCGTTGACGGATGTAGAGTCGGTCTCGGGTGCATCGTGCTGTACAGTGTGGCAGCCATGATGTTGATAGTGGCTCCAGTGTCCACAACTGCGGTGACATCTTGTGACCCTTCCCGGATGTTGCACTGTGGTAGGTGTCTTGCTTTGCGTGTGGCGGTACCTATCATATGGATTTTGTGCACCACTCTCTCCTCTTCGTCATCATCATCCATGTCGCTTGTCACCGGCTCTTCTTCCTTGATGGCGTTCGCTGCCGGACGGGGTTTGCGGTACCTCTTTGACCGGCACACCTTTTCGAAGTGATTGAAACGCCCGCACCCCGAGCATTTCTTCCCTCTTGCCGGACACTCCGCCGCTGCATTTGGCGGTCCCCCGCAGTACCCACACGACTTTGGCTGTTCTGGCGCTGTAGCTCCATTTCTGCGTGGGCCTTGCAGACACCGCATTAACAGGTTCAGTCTTCACTGGCGCTTGAAGGGCTGCCTCCATGTGCGCCGCCCGTGCTTTCGACAGCTCTTTGGTCCGACCCATCGTAAGGATTTCCGCCAATGGTTTACCGGATTCTTCCAGTATGCGCTCGCGCAATTTGGCTGACGCGCAACCCTGGATGATTTGCCCTCTGATTTCTTCCGTCTCGTCCCGGAAACCACATGTGGCCGCTAGGTTCTTTAGGCGGGCGTGAAACCTATCCAACGACTCTTCTGGAAGCTGGCGCGCTTGTCGGAATATGAATCGCTCATAGTCGCGGTTGGCCATCGGTTCGAAGTGTTCGTTCAGGGCAGGTATCAGCGTCAGGTGCGTTTTGGGAGTGGCTTCTGCGAGTGTCTTGACGATATTGTGAATGTCTTTCCCTCCTAGGTGGATAATCATCGCCCTTTTTTGGTCTCTATGGACTTTGGTAGCTTCGAAGAATATGCGTAGCCTATCTTCCCAATCTTTCCATCTGGCCGCCACTGACGACGGTGACCCCTCCACTGTGAAGGGTTCGATAGGTGGTATGTTTGCCATGACTTGCGTGGCTCTCAATGCGTGGTTGCCCTCAGGCCTCTGCGTGTGTTGCTCCTTGCGTGGCTCTTAGTGCGTGGTTGCCCTCAGGCCTCTGCGTATGTTGCTCCTGCCAGGCGAGACCTGCCGGTCACGTGGGTGTTCTCCACCCTTAGCACCCCCTTGATAAGGGAACCAGTCCTCCTGAGTAATGACAAGGGAGACAGGTCCACCTCCCTAGCGTGTGCACACAATGCTTCCCCTCCTTGAGGCCTCAGACACTCAGCCACCAGTACTCACGGGCACCATTGAGGGGCTGGTTCCTTCCCTGCAGCACACGCCTCCATCAGTGCACTGTGCAGCACTCGCGAGGCACGGTCCTCTTCTGGGGCACTTGGCAGCACACTCCGGTCGACTCTTCTGTGGCAGCGCTCTGGCCTACTTGCAGGCCTGGGCCATGTGGCACTCGTGGCTCACACCACACACGCGTTCACGCGCCGTCTCGGAGCTCTGCCGAGCAGCGCGAAGGATCCAGTGCACCGGACCCGCCTCCGGAGGCGCTTACAGCTGACAGGGACGCTGAGCAGGGGCACGAGCGCCGCGAGTGAAAAATCACTCACGGCCGCCACACCAGCGCACTACGCGTCGGCGAGGGCACGCCCACCCTTGTCGCCAGTTTATGTGGTGTCGTAGGACACTCGGTGGGCGCTTACCGCGCGGTGATACTGTAGGCCGCGGTGATGGTAATAAAGACGCGGGGACAGTATTGGTGATTTGTACAGTCCGCCGCCGTAGCCTCTCTGGCCTACGCGCGCGCGCGACTTGCTTTTTATTCTACATTATCACGTGACCTGACGCGTACGCCCAGGCGTATCGCGTCATGGTCACGACATCACAGATGTGCATCCCACTGCATCTAAGCTGTGACATCGGCACATCTCCGCCATTTTGGATTGGGATCGGTTCGTGTTCAACACTGCGCGATGTATTGCTCTTCCTTTGTGTATCTCGATGATACACACATCATATAATTTAATTCTATCGCAATGCTTGTCTAATTTATGCTAATGCTAACATTTTATTCTGCAATTAAGTTTGATATACCATCTATCATTTTTCAAGTGTTGACACTATTTTAGTACTCCATTTGTTTTATTTTTCAACTTTCTTGAGTAATTATGAACTTAATTAACGCATTTATAAAATGAGCAATGTCTTTGGAAACCCTCCCCCTTCCTTTTATTCTGGTTCCAACCAACCTGCTTTGGAATGGTGTGGAAATTTAGCTTGCAAACTGAACATTATCTGCGCCATCTTGCCTCTCCCCAACGCCACACACAGCGAGCACACGACAGCCATTTTAGGCACCCCACTCTCTCCCCCGCTCATTGTCGATCGCCAGCGCGTTCCCCTGACGCTGCAAGTATCCCCCCGCGCGCCGGCCACCCCCGCTCTCTCATACACGGGCCATAAACCCTCTCATTCAGCGCGACCCTGCCATGGAACCACATCCCAGAGATGCAGTTAGAGCACCTCGTGACGATACCTTGCTGTCTGATCTGATGTGTTCTGCTCCGACGGAATAAAACTTTGTTTTCTGCCTTCCAGTCTCCGGCGCCTGCCTCTTTCATTGGTAAATTATCGAGTGGTATGAGAGGCGATTACCGCCGGGCAATACTTGAAAGGTTATCGACTGAAACTGCCGCTACCATTTAACAATTGGCGTCCCAAGCGTGGGGCCCATCAGCGACACGTGGATCCAGTGGGAGAGGTCCTGACGACAGAGTGAACGACTGCAACGATCGGGAGAGCTCCTGCCCAATAGACCCTCGTCTGGCAGCCGATCATCCGAACTTCACTGGTTCCGAGCAGACCTCTCTCGAGTGATCTACGGTCCTGACTGGGAACCATCAGGAGTGCCGCGGCAAATACGGAGAGTAGAGGACGATCGGGCGCTGGAGGCGGAAGACGAGAAACTGTCCACGCGGTCCGGGTAAGGTCGTGATACACGACAAATTGCGAAATAATTGATTGATTGTTTGAAGCTTTGGAATACTAGTATTGCTCATTGATTGTGCTCATTGATTGTTCTCTTTGAGATATTCGCTGTCTACAAACGGGGAGGAGTAGAAATACTCTCTCTCTCTCCCTTTGCAGATAGTGAAGGGTAGGTAACGCAGACTTTTGTCCCCGTTGAAACCCGTTGTGCCTATCTTTATCTCCCCACTGATTGATTGTCCGAACATTGATTGTTTTGAAGAATAGTGCTCTTTGAGATATTCTCTGTTTGCAAATAACGTAGAATAGAAATATTCTGTCTAGTCTTTGCAAATAGTGAAGGGTAGGTAACGCAGACTTTTGTCCCCGTTGTAACCCGTCGTGCCTATCTTTATCTCCCCATTGATTGATTGATTGATTGTCCGAACACTAGTTGTTCGATATTGGTTCTTTTGGAGGTATTCTCTGCTTACAAATAACGAGGAATAGAGATATTCTGTCTAGTCTTTGCAAGCAGTGAAAAGATAGGTAGTGCTGACTTTTGTCCCCATTGAAACCCGTCATGCCTATCTTCTCCCCACTGATTGGTAGTTGGTTCTGCCCGGACCGCTTATTAGAGGTGGACCATCCGGCTCCACTGGAAGGCACCCCTAATAAGGACATGTTCACTAAATATGGACTAGTCGCCGTAGCTTATACCAAGCTATGGCATAAATATACAAAGAAGGACCCCGAGAGTCAGTGGCCACTGATGGGATCCTTCGACGACCATAAGATAGAAGTGCTAGAAATAGCTCTGCGTAGCAATAAGACGACGCCTACTATGCTTGACAGTATCGGCATGTGGCGCAAAGAAGCAACGCAACGGAAAAAGAGGGAAGAAGTAAAAGCAGAAAAGGAATTACGAAAAGCAGCTCACCTTGCCGCTAGAAAGTTAGAAGAAGAAATAAAGGAGAGAAGGGAAACTAAACTAAGACAGGAGCCCGAAACATCAGGCCAGTACGCTGTTAGGACCCCTTCTTTGCTCTACCCTGAGTTATCCTCTAAGCAGCGAACGAATGATGAATTACTATTAGGTCCCCCGATCATTTACATGCCCCCTCCATACGCACCCTCCCAATCAATAGTGCAACACCCACAACCCCCAAACACGAGCGAAAGCAGTACAGGGGCCTCGGTCCTCACGGCCTCCGCGCCGGCCGAGCCTCCTGTACTGAACACAACGTCGGCAATAACGTTGGATGACCCTGAGATGAGAAAGAAAGATTCCACCAGAATGAATCGACTAACGAAGGATGAACGAGCAGGAATCGACAAAATAGTAAAGACACTAGTGGAGCGTAAGGAAAGTGAGGAGTATATAACAGACGTATATAACTCGTATGCAGACAGCCGCAGACGACACTTTGTCGTACGACTTTGTTATCATGCCCTAAATGCATATGAGGATAGGTACCGCAATAAAGGTCCCGAAGGCTTAGCGACCCTACATAGGAAGGTAGACATTGGGGAAGAAGGAGAGGGCGATGTAACAAACCTCTTCACTCGTACACTCGAGGTCTATCGACACCTTAAAGAACACAGGCAGACAACCAAAACAGAAACCCCCATAGCGGCTAAGCCCCAGGAAGGAAGGACTGATACCATGATGCCCATCAAAGAGGCCGCCCCCTACTGGGTCCCCCCACGAGGTCAGGGAACACATGACGACATCAACCACCAAGATGCGAAGGGGAGGGTTGTATATAATTGGGTCTACCAGCCATGGGACCGACAAGATATTTTGACCTTTAGAAAAACTCTACCCGACTTAAGAAAGAACCCGACTGCCTTCTACACCGAACTAGGTACAGCCTTAGGCTCAACAATAATGACTTTAGCAGATATCGACTTGTTCTTCGGATTATGTCTGCTGGCTGATGTGTGGAAACAAATCCGGAAAGTTGACCACGCTGAGCCGTTCGGATATACCTGGGTACAACTCGATACCATAGATAAACAGCGAGAACCGGGACAGAAACCCCCGAAAGCCATATTAGAGCTCCCAGACAAGATTGTACTTAAGTTGAAGACTCTAATCCCGGAAAGAAAGGTAGATTGGTCAATAGTGACGGCTTGTCGCCAGAAACCCCAGGAGGATGTGTCTGAATATTTCTCTCGGTTCGAGACTGTGTTTTCCGATTATAGTGGCCAGGACATGACCACTGCAACCGGACATCACCTCTTTGTCCAGAATTATGTGAAGGGTCTGTCACAAGAAGTCTCCCAGAAGCTGCAGACCAGCGAGAGTAGTTGGGCAGCCTCCAAACCCGCAGCAATCCTCCAGATGGCCCAATACTACGAAAACCAAAAGAATGAGAACGATAGGGTGTCAGAGAGGAAGAAAAAGGAACTGAAGGAGAGGGTAATGATAGCACAATTGCAAGGGGTGACCATAGGAAGGGATCCCCCGAAAGGAAATTACCAACCAACCGCCCCTAGAAAGCTACCCCCTAGAGACCATGCCCCTGCACCCTACAACGGATGGAGAGACTTAGATGGGAATCAATGTGCGTTCTGTAGAGGGTTCGGACACTGGAAATCCCAGTGCCCGGTCCTTCTGGAAATGAACAAAAATAGGGACCCCAGAGACACAGCATATGACCCCAGAAATAGAGGACAGGGACGAGGGTACACGAACGATGCCATCAATGACAGGCCAGGCAGACCAAACACCTTTGATCGCCCCCGACAAAACCAGTGTCAACAGTCCGACTATGAAAGCACCCATGACTTCGCATAGGACCGCCAGGGGCAAGGGAGGGATCCAGTCGAACTCCGTGTTGACCAGCAAGGTCCTTACGTCACTGCTAAGGTCTTGGGCACAAAATCTCCATTCCTGGTAGACACTGGGGCGACACGTAGTGCGTTATCCAAACGACTGATTCCTAGGACACCCTTGTCTGGCTCACATGTAACCTCAATAGGCTTCGATGGAACGCCCTCCACTAACCCCTTATCAGCACCAATCTCCTTTGACTTAGAAGATAACACCACTGACACGACCTTTCTGCTCTCCTCCAACACCCCCGATGCTATTATGGGACTTGATTTGCTAAAACATTTTCGAGCTACCATCAGATGCTCCCCAGACGGAGTTCGAGTCATCCTACACGATAACCCAGATCTGTCCAGACCCTGTCACACACGGCGTATGCTCTCTATAACCGATGCTGACATGTCCCTACTCGACACATTACCTTCACACCTATGGGCTAAAACCGACTCAGATGTAGGGCGCATGGTGATCGACCCGGTACACATAACCGTCCGACCAGACGCAGTGCTCCCAAAGCTTCCACAGTATCGGATATCACCCGAAGGCGAGAAGGCATTGGTGGAAATCATCAAGTCCCTAGTCGAGGCAGGAGTGGTAGAAGAAGTAGTCAGTAATGTTTGCAACAGCCCTATCCTACCCATTGTAAAGAAGCAAGGCGAGGGAGATGAGAAAGCCTACCGTTTCATTGTTGATTTGCGAGAGGTTAACAAAGTAGTCATACCCCAGTACCCCGTGGTCTCAGACATCACCACCATCCTCACCCTGATTCCATCCACTGCCACCACCTTTTCTGTTATTGATCTCAAGAACGCATTATTTTCCATCCCCATCCACCCAGACAGCCGCTACCTGTTCGGCTTCACTTTAAAAGCCCGTTCGTACAGATTCTGCAGGGCACCCCAAGGCTACACTGAGAGTCCCAGTATTTATAGCCAAGCCCTCAAGAGGCAACTAGATGCAGTCCAACTACCCAATGGAGTGGTGTTGATACAGTACGTCGATGACATTCTTTTGGCGGCTGACACCACTCCACTTGCCGTCACAGCCACCATTCACCTCCTCCGCTTCCTTGCGGAGAACGGTCACAAGGTCTCCAGAAAGAAATTGCAATTCTGCCAGCCCCAAGTAACGTATCTAGGCCACCTACTATCCAAAGACGGGAGGAAACTTACCCCTGACCGAATTCAGACCATCCTAGAAACCCCTGTTCCCAAAACTCAGAAGCAAGTGCGGTCCCTAGTAGGCCTCACCTCCTTTTGTCGACAATGGTTGCCAAACTTCAGTCTTATCGTAAAACCTCTGCTTTCCCTGCTGGCTAAAGATGTCCCCTTCCCCCTCCCCTGGACACCTGAATGTCAATCCTCCTTCAAAGAATTACGAGACGCCCTCTGTTCGGCCCCAGTCCTAGGAACCCCAGACTACACTAAACCTTTCTCCCTCTACACCCACGAAAGGGAGGGATGTGCGTTGTCTGTCCTAACCCAGTCCATAGGCCCTAAACAACGCCCTTGTGCCTACTTCTCTGCCACTCTTGACCCTGTATCCAGAGCTTTGCCCGCATGCCTTCGAGCAGTAGCCGCCGCGGCTATCTCTATCCGGCAAAGCGAGGGGATCGTACTCTCAAACCCCCTCACAGTCTTGGTACCCCATGCGGTTGACACCCTCCTGAACCAAACCAAGACTCAACACCTGACTAGCGCACGACTGACCGGTTACGAACTGACTCTGCTTGCACCCCACATCACATTGAAACGATGCACCACTCTGAATCCAGCTACTCTACTACCTCTCCCTGACACTGATCCCAATGCGTCCCCTATACACGACTGTGTGACCCTCACCGACGAACAGACCAAGAGTAGGGTCGACCTCCGAGATACTGCCTTCCCGGACCCTGACGGAGAACTGTGGGTGGATGGCTCATGCATCAAGCTCCCCGATGGCACCACCTCAGCTGCCTATGCAGTCACCACAGCCCGAACAGTTGTTGAGACAGCCCGCATCACACAGCGATCCGCACAGGCGGCGGAACTAATTGCTCTCACACGAGCCTGCATCCTGGCAGCAGGGACAACCGCAAACATTTACACAGACAGTCAGTACGCCTTCGGGGTAGTTCACCACTTTGGGCTCTTATGGAAAGAGAGGGGATTCTTGACTTCTCATGGCACACCCATCCTGCATGGAGATCTAGTCTCTGCCCTGACCGAAGCGGTCCTCCTCCCCACACGGCTGGCTGTGATCAAATGCCAAGCACACAAGAAGGTGACAGACATTATAGGACAGAGAAATGCACTAGCTGACATTACTGCCCGAACCACAGCCGAGAATAGGTCCACGACCCGTATGTACGTGACCAGGTCACAAGCTGAGAAATGGAAGGATGCTAGGGAAACGATTAGGGACATCCAATTAGCCAGTACACCACACGAGTTAACTGAATGGGCACGGGTGGGATTGAAGGATGATGATGGTTGCTGGCGGACTAAAGACCTGAACAAATGGTTGCTACCAGACTCATACTTGATCCCCATGCTGACCATGGCACACTCCCCCGCACACATAGGGTCTGCCCCCATGATCGAACTCATCTCCAAAGTCTGGCACAACGACAAGATCCCAGACTCAGCCAAACGCCTGGTCCAACAATGCCTAGTATGCCTCCAACACAACCCTGGGAAAGGAACTGCTGTACCCCGGGGAGGGTTCAGGGTCCCCAATCACCCTTTTGAAGTCCTACAAATGGACTATGTCCAGTTAGAAAGGTGCCAAGGTTTGAAGTACGTACTTGTCGTTGTGTGTGCCTTCAGCAAGTGGGTGGAAGCCTATCCAACCCACGACAACACCGCCATGACTACCGCAAAAGTACTACTGAAGGAATTCTTCCCCCGATACGGCCTTTGTCGAATTTTGTGGAGCGACAATGGCCCCCACTTCGTAGCCGAAGTTATCCAACTCATCTTAAAAGGGTTGGGTGTAAAACAGAAATTCCATGCGGTCTTCCATCCCCAATCTGCAGGCTTGGTTGAGCGACACAATGCCACATTGAAGCTTAAGATAGCAAAAATAGTCGCCACCACAGGACTAAGATGGCTGTTGCTGAATCAAGGTACTCTAACCATTTCGTAACCTCCACTTTCTAGTCCATGCCAGCATACTTAGTCACTTGAATAGCATCTTTAAGGTGTCCTGTTGAGTATTACCACCATTCCATTAGTCTCTGAATGGTGTAACACACACCATTATTTTTTAATTCCGCGCTCCTGCAAGAATTGAGACATCTGTTTCTTTCTTTCTTTCTTAAACCACTTTATTTGGTTAATAAAAACCATAAAAGTACATAACATACAACATATAATGCCACACGACAATAATATCTAAAATACACTTCATCAATAAATATGGGAGACCTAAAAAACATTTGAAAGCCAAATTTCTTAAATACAATGATAGCGCTGTATACCAGTATTACATACATAAAGGCAAGTGACTAAAATAAGAAATAAAAATTAGTTCAAAAACAAAGCACCAGCATTAAAACAGAGATCATTTGATCATACAGGCGCAATCAAGTCACATATCAGGGGATACCGTTTTCTCCTAAGCCTCACTGCAGCGACTAAATACCTTGCGTTATTAAAAATCTCCCAAGGATCATTCAACATCTGTAGATAGAGTAAAACAGGTCTAACCTGTATAAAACCTTTTCCCCTTAAATTTGGGAGTAAAAACCTGCTACGGATAACATTATAATGGTCGCCAAACATTATAAAGTGTATAGTATCCTGGGTTGAAAAATTGTCGCATGAGCAAGGTCCTAAGTGCGCTCACCCTGTTCCTACCTTGTGAGTCAGCAAGTATACAGTAAATCAAATTAAAACAAAATCTGGTTAAAAGCAGGCAATGGAAGAGCTTTGTGACAGTTGCCAAATAAGATTTAATCAGTGGAGAGGTTTTTAGCAAGAGGTATGCTTTTACTGAGGGTTACGTTAATTCGATTGCTTCTCTCTCTACTGACAATAGATTAAAAAAATGTGTCTTTACCCACACAAAATCCTCTTTTCTTATATTTTCCAGGTAGTCGAGGAGTTCTGGGCGCCCTAGTTTATATAAAATTAACTTAACATGTTCTCACCACGGAATGCAACTAGCTCTCTCCATAGAGGGACAGTCCCTGATAATCTCCTGATTCAGAGCTAGTTCTGGATTAGTCCAGGTCTTAAGCCCACAAACCTCTAGGGCCAGCCTTATCAGGTCTGAAACTTAGGTAATGCCCAACTCTTGATAGATGACGTGAGTGGAGGTAGATTGAGAGACCGACAGGAGAGAACGAAAAAAAATAGTTTTCAGCTATCTGTAGCCCCTCCACCGACTTGTAACCCCAGATAGCAGACCCATCCCATGCATTGCAATGGCTAAAGCTTTTAGACCTGAGCATAGCTGCGATTGGTCTGGATCATGGCACCTATTTTTTCAGATCTGGGAGAGGAGACTCCAGTCAATCATTCTCATCTAGGAGAGTTGATGGTAGAAATCTGTTTTGACAAGCTAGACTATATACCCCTTCAAACTCCCCAGTAGACAATGTTGTTTAGGAAGGGTCAATGACCTGCGAGAGGTCATATTGGATACTGGTTCCTCCCTGGGTCCTGGTCGAGTCAGAAAGCACCCCCTCCTATCTACTAAGGGCTAAGCCCCCCGCTGACTACTACCATTTAGTGTGCCCCCTGGTATGGTGGATAAAAGAACCCCAGGGGTAAGGCCCTAATGCCCTCTGGGCCTTTTTTAGGGCCTTCCTGGAGCAGCTGCTCCGCTATTTCTGCACGATCAAAGTTGATAATGATACTGTCTCCTTCTGCCTGTTTTGGCCTATGGCCAACCCAACCCACTCGCCTGGCCATTATAATGTGAGGGGAGACCCGGGCCCTGCTGCTGGAATATTGATCACACCAAAACTTTGTTTTACGCAACAGCTCAGAGGTAGATTCAGGACAATTTCCTTTGAGCGGGGGGACATCTATGAGAATAGCAACTAGGGGGTAGCTTCTGGTGGCAAGTTGAGTCTGCAGCTATTCGTCACCCTATTATCCTCATGGTTAGACACAGGGCCGGAAGCTGACTCCATATGAACACAGTTCTTACCACTACACAACTACACAAACTTTCTGCTGGTTTAATAACGGTGATAAAACCCAGACTGTTCTTGGGCGGGGATCGATTTGCGAACCTAGGAGTCCCCTCTTCCCTTTTTTTGCTGTAGAATTCGTTTGTAATAGGGTAGGAGCATGGCTATCAGATGGCACACTATTATTTTCCAGATCCCTTAATTGGGTCTCTAGGCGCTTTAGTTTCCCCATTACCCCGTTTAGCAATGTGTTGAGTAGAGTTGTAATATCTTTAACTACAGTAGAGAAAATAGACTCCAATCATAAGTTAAATAGGTCCTCCATAGCTTTTCTGACTGCTGTTTGAACGAGTGAGTCAAAATCGACAACAAAGTTCATGGGTAAATCAACTGAAGTCTGCCCGGGTTTAATGGATCTCCTTTTCCACCTTTTTTCCCCTGTGGGTTGCAACAGTGCCTTATGGATGGGTGCGTCCACTCTCAAAGTCTCTCCCATAGTCTCTCCATCTGCGCGCCAGGGCACTCTGTCAGTAGTCTTGGAGCCCTCCCCATTGACTCCCTGCATGCTAATAATAACTTCAGGGTCATTAGTGACAATGTTTTGGGGCTGGATGGCTGGAGGAGTATTTGCCCCCAAAAGATCAGATCTCATGCCCAATTCATCCTCAGCGTTTTGAATCTCCTTATTTAAGGCCCCCACTGCAGAAGTTAGATAAGATATTATGGAAGCAGAGTTCCTGGGCACCTTTGCTCTTCCTTTCCCCTGATCCAAGCTACAGGCTTGTTTACGCTTACCCATGGCGATGGCAGAAGTGTCAGTGTAAAAAGGGGTGGCCCAGCTCAGCCTCCTCTGGGCTCTGACGGGTGCAGACGGGCCCATTCTTGGCCCAGGCTTAGTCGGGCGTGGCCCTGGCACGCACACGCGTGTCCCGCACTGCGGGAGCCCTGGCCAGGTTTTAAGCGCCCCCTGGCACGTAGAATGTACGTTGGTGGCGTGCGCGCCGCTTGTCAGGCTGGGGATTGTGGTCCCTGCTCCCCCGGTCACCAAGGCAGGCAAAACAACAGGGATACGGGCTCCCTCGCTGCGGGAGCCCTGGCTGGGTTTTAAGCACCTCCTGGCACGTAGAATGTACGTTGCGGCGTGCGTGCCGCTTGTCAGGCTGGGGATTGTGGTCCCTGTTTTCCCCGGTCACACTGGCAGGCAAAACAGCAGAGATACATCTGTTAATAAGTAAATTGAACTTTGTTGTCAGTAAGTAGTACATTCTCGAAACCCCTCTTCAACAAAAATCTCAGGCAAAATAATTATCACACTCTTGGTATTGATCTTATTCAAACCTTTCAACTCAGCCATATATAAAACATGCCTACTAACACTAGAATATATCTTCCCTGTGATGAACCACCAATAGCAATTTCATCCCATGCCTTCTCCAGTAAGCGCCCAACAATGATAGGCTTCTTTCTAATTTTAAGAACCTTGCCACTTTAACGCATTCTCTATATTTTTCAACTTCAGTTTCTCCAAATTTGTCCATGCCAAACCTATAATAATTCATTCTTGGTCTCTCTTTATTTCTAGAGATATCTTGATGTCCCTCATGTACCACCTTTACCAATCTTTCAAACTTGGGCTCCAGTTGAATCAATCTAGTACCTCTCCACACCATACCCAAATCACTGGACAACTTATCCTTAACATTCCAATTTCCTTTACACTTCTCCAACATTTTCTTAGATGACCAGCGATTTTCCATCAGCCTCCTCCAGGCTCTGACGGGTGCAGACGGGCCCTTTCTTGTCCTAGGCTTAGTCGTGCGTGGCCCTAGCCCTACACTGCTTTTTCTGCCAAGTGCCACCAGTCAATGCCTGAAATCCAGCCAGAGAGTTTTGGTGGATTTCGTGCCCCCCACAGCCATGCAATTTTGCGTTTTGCCACCCCAGCAGCCAAAATTAGCTATGTTTGTGCGTGTGTGGGCCATCGATCTTCCCCCGTAATCCCAAGCAGGATCCAACGGGTCTCCAGTTGGATGCATATCCCCTGAACCTCAGACATCAACCCTGCAACCCTAGTCCAGTAGCGTTGTATTTTGGGGCAGTCCCAGATGATATGGAAGAAAGTGCCAGGTTCACCACAACCTCTGACACAGTGGTCCGTGGCCGCCCTCCTGATCTTATGTTGAAGTATACAGTGATAATATCCTCTATGCGGAATTTGCAGTTGGATTAGTCAGAATCAAGCCCGTATGGCGATCTCTCTGGGGCTCTGGACTGCCTACTGCCAATCATTATCCTCTAGCATTTCCAAGTCCATTTCCCAGGCTGCCCTAAGTGGTCCTTGTAGGGTCAAGGAGATTATTCATTAATTTCTTGTATGTGAGGGAGATTGCCTTGTCAGGAATTGGGTCTAGTAACAGTCGATCTTTTATGGGGGCATACTCAGATAGTGACTCCCCGTCCGTAATATGGCACCTCAGAGCATGTCTCAACTGTATGTATCTGTACTGTTCCTTATCTGCCAATTGGAACTCTGTTTGTAATTCGCTAAAGGTAAGCAGCCCGCCCTTACACCATATGTCCTTGAGGGTATCTATGCTTATGACCCTCCAGCTGTGGAGTCCCTGAAGGGGGCCCACCTCTCCCAACGCGTCACTGTGCCACAGTGGGGTTTTTGGGTCAGTCTGTCCTTCCATCCCAGTGTTTTGGTGGCAACGTGCCATGCTCGTACCACCACCACCTGAGTATGTGTCCCCCATTTTCCTTGATACAATGCTGTTAGATACCCAGTGGTTCTTATAGCCTGACGATCCACTCGGTTTGCAGGTTCAGAGCGAGATGCAAAGACCCAGCCATTTATATCAATGAGTTGGGACGCCAGATAGTAGTTCCTGATATCTGGTATAGCTAGCCCACCCTTGTATACCCCCGCTGGAGTTTGCTGAGTGCAATTTGCAGTGCCCCACTACCCCACAACAGGTTGCATTGTTCCCCTTCAATGGTTCAAAAGAAAATGTCTGGGATCTTTTATGGTGTATTTTGTACAGAATAGAGTAGTCATGGAAGGGCCATTTATTTTAAATAGCACTGCCCTACCCAGAAGAGTGATAGGTAGTTGACGCCACTAGGCCGTGTCTTCATAGAGTCTTGACAATATGGTGTAAACATTCATGTAGAGGAATTCCTCGGGTGAATGTCTCATCCATATTCCCAGATATTTAAGTTTTTCATGCTGTGTCAAGGCCACGCAGTCTGAAGTGAGCGGAGGTAGCACTCCAGTGAGATTAAAAATGAGGGATTTATCTCATTTTATCTGGTAGCCTGAGTATGTACCGAATAGCCGGGTTATGCTGATGAGTCTGTAAAATGTTTACAGAGGAATGCTTGCGTAGAGTAATAAATTGTCTGCGTATAACGAGATTCGTTTCTCCCACTCCCCCCCATGTCTATGCCCCTCACTATGTGGTCCCATCTGCTCCATGCCGCTAGTGACTTGAGCACCAATGCGAAAAGTACGGGGGAGAGAGGACATCCCTGGCATGTGCATCTGTGGAGCAGAAAGTATCTGGAGGTTGCCCCATTCACACAGACACGGGCTCAGGGGGCCCGATAAATGAGGCACACCCACGCGCTGAAGCATGGACCAGGCCGAGCCTAGATGGAACTGCCTGGAGATACGGCTATTCAATATTGTCTAACGCCATCCGGGCATTCGATTATAGCAAAGCCGCAGACTCGCTTGGGTTAGCTGCTGCGGTTTGTATCACCCCATACAGGCATCTGAGGTTTAGTCTGGTGCTACGCTGAGGCATACTCCCAGTTTGGTCCGGGTGGACCATAGTGGAGATTACAGGGGCAAGACGATTTGCCAGTACCTTTGCCAGCACTTTTGTTTAAAAATTAAGTAAGGATATAGGTCGATAGGAGCCACAAAGCTCCAGGGGTTTGTTCTTTTTGGGGATGACCACAATTTTGGCGCTTCTCAAGTCTATGGTTAAGCAACCTTCCTGCATGAGAGTGTGACAAACATTTCCAACATGGGCTTCACCACATCGGTTGCCACACATTTAAAGAGTTTGGCTGGGAGCCCGTTAGGGCCAGCCGCCTTTCTGGATTGTAGGTTTCTGATGGCCCCTTCTACTTTCTCCACCGTCAGGTCCCGGTCGATGTCCTCCCTGTCCTCCTGTAACAAAGTCAGTAGGGATAAGTCCGCAAGCAGTTAAATGCACTTGTCAATTGATCTAGTAGATGCTGACTGATATACTTTCTCATAATACGACGCAAACGCCTACGCAATGTCTGCCCCGGAACTAAGTGTCCTCCCACTGCTTACTTAATTTCCATGACCCAGTCTCGCTCTCATCTCTCTAACCACGCAACTAGCTTTTTCACCGACGTCATACAGTCGTCTCTGCGTGGCCAGCGCATGTTGTCGTGCCGCGCCCTCCCCCAGGTCCCTAAGCTCCTTCTGCTTAAGGCATAGTCTTGTGAGCAAATCTGGGGTGCCCGGCGCCTCCTGGTATAATTTCCGCTCGAAAGCAGCAATCTTTCGCTCAAGTTCATCACACCTGGAGCAACTCTGCCTCCGCAGTCCAACCATAACTACCTGGATGTAGCCCCTAATCACCACTTTATATGCTTCCCAGAGTGTGCAGTGCGAGTTAACTGACCCCGCATTTTTGGCAAAGTATTGTTGAGTGTGCTCTCTGAGCTTCTCCTGAAAGTCTCTGTCTTTGAGGTGCCACAGAGCAATTTAAGGAGGGAGAGTGTAATCCCTAGTCGGGCCATATAACAGGATGTCTACCGGTAAATGTGGACGGATATGTCCTGGCCATGTGGTGGGCTCCATGGAAGTGTCCTGCTTGCGTGGATTGTGTAAAAATGTTGCCAAGACAGAAGCCACTGCTGTGTGCGGTGGATACGTGTGTGTATTGACTACAGGAGGGGTTATGCAGTCTCCATAAGTCCGATAGATCCATTGCGGAGGCAAAGGCCCGCAGTGGACCCGCCTCGCAATCCTGGTTTGTTGCGGTGTTCTATCCCATTCCTTTGACATCACTTAATTCATGTCCCCACCCAGTATCAGCACCCCAGGTGGCATGTCCAGTAGTTAGTTCAGGAAAAGTTCCTGAGTGAAGCCTTGGTGGGATATATGTGAAGAATAAGTTTAATTTGCATCCCTCCCACGTCGCTGCCATGGCCACAAACCTCCCCAGTGAGTCCTGCCCTAAGTGCCGCCCGGGTTGAACCGCACTGAGGGGCTCATTTATGAGCCCCTGCGTCACTTTTGCGCCACCGGTGCGTCACTTTTTGTGACGCACCAGTGGCGTAAAACATGCGCCATGATGCGCCATATTTACAAAGTGACGCATCTACCTAGATGCGTCACTTTGTAAACCCCTGCGCTACATTATACCTGCGTCAGGTATAATGTATGCAGGGTGGGCGTTCCCACGTAAGTAAGCATCGTAGAAGTGACGCAGTGAAATCTACGAGATTTCACTGCGCCACTTCTAGGGTGCAAATGCGTCAATATCTTGCGCCTGCCTCACAGCAGGCGTAAGACTGACGCAGGCCCTTTCACATGGAGCTTACCCCATGTGAAAGGATACATTGCTGGAGTTGCGTCACTTTTGTGACACACTCCAGCAATGCGTCACTTTTGCGCCTACAGATACGTCAGAAATACTGACGTATCTGTGACTCCTTGCGACATGATGCGTCATACTGTAAATATGTCGCATCATTGGAGTCGCAGGGAGGGCGCAGTGAAAAGTGACGCATCACTGTTTTCACGCAGTGATGCGTCACTTTTCATAAATGAGGCCCTGAGTTTTTAACCAGGATCGCCACCCCCTTGGAGCCTGATGTGAAGCCTGCATGTGGCCGGAGAGTGTATCTAAACCAAGTCAGTGCCAGGTAGTGGTGGCCTCGCAGGTGCATCTACTGTAGGAGAATGAGGTTGGGGGAATGTCTGTGCAGATATTGAAGAACCGTAGCCTGTTTGATCTTATCTACCAACCCATTTACGTTCCATGAGCGGATTTTCAATGTTGTTGCAGGTTGTATAGCCATAGCTGCATTCAGGTACGTAACCATTGCCCGCTCTCTTTCAGTGCCCTCCCTAACCCGCCCTCCCTTGGAAGCTTCCCACTAATTGCTGTGTATCTCTAGCTAAATCGCAAAAAACATCAAGCATTGTATATGACATTAAATGTCTGTACCAAGAACCCCTTTTGAAATCCTCTCACCCTGCTGCCCTGCACAGTAGGTCTACAACTACCCACCACCACAATTTGCAGAGCGCCTGTCGCCCAAATTGTCATTAAACTTTAACTTGGGGTTGGCTGGCGACGCCGTTTGTGATCCGGCAGCGGCCCTCTTTTTTTTTCATACAATGTCTGTTCCAATATGTGTTGTTGATAACGTGTAGACTTGCAACCTGTTCCCTTACTGGTCCATACCTGCTGAGGAAGTCTCTTTTATTCGCAGTCGTATAAAGTGGTGGTGCTGGGTACGTTCGCAAGGCTTGCAGAGCCTGGCAAGGGGGGGGTCTGTCCCTGCAGCCGAGCCCAAAGTTTTGTGGTCTGAATACGAAGCCCGGAGTGGGGCTTCACTCTGTTCCCCTCGCCAGTGAATGTGATCCCCATGTACTAGTCGGGCAGCCTTCCGCCCCCTCTCGAGCCAGTCTCACACTTCATTGGGGATGTAAAGTACCATGGTTTCCCGTTGACCAACACTCTCAGTTTCGCTGGGCACAGCATTGTATATTTGAGATTCTCAATTCGCAGTGTCCCCTTAACCTCATTGAAAGTGCTCAGTTGTCATTGGACCATTAGAGTGAAGTCTGGGAAGAAGCATATGAACGCGTTTTCATAGGGCAGATCACATTTTATGCGGGCAGCCTGTAGGATGGCGTCTCGTTCCTGGAAATTGAGGATCCTAGCAATAATAGTTTGTGGGGGGGGCTTCCGGTTTAGGTTGTGGCACTGGCGCTCTCTGCACCCTTTCCACCGAAAAATAGTTGGATAAGCTTTGGGGCTGAGGGTGCTTCAGTATGAGATCTTCCAAAAATAGGTCCACATTGGGACCCTCTGCCCCTTCAGGCACCCCCACCACACGGATGTTATTTCTCTGGGTCCGCCCCTTCTGGTCTTCTAGCTTAGCCGCGCCCTCTGCCATTGTGGTCCTGGGCACCGAGTATTTATCCAAATTGTTGGACTGAAGTTGAGGGGCCCCTTAGAGTCGCATTCTATGGCTCTACTCCATGGATTATGGGAGGGCAGTCTTTTGTGTCACAGTGCGGGGTCTAAATAGCGTGCCACCCAACTGCAGGGTCACTGGGGGCCAAACTGGGGTCCCTACCATGTGACCGTAGAGATCCTGGATCTGGGGTGGCACGTTTGTCACCTCCCAAAATCCGCCCCCGATGAGTCCAGCTAGCTATGCGTGTGGCAGGGCCTGCCTGATCTCCACACGCCTCGATTTCTGGCCCCCTTCAACTGCTTCCACCGCCAGTAGGCCTCTGTTTCTGTGTGCTGGCTCTAAACCCAATGCCTCGGGCCCACCTGTCCAGGGCCAACCACGGTGTGTCCAAAGCTCTTAAAATGGTGCCACCCCAGGGCTAATTCCGGGCTCAGGTGTCTCTAACTTTTATGTAGGCGACGGGGGAGGGGGAGCCCACTCTGGTGATCAAAGAAGGCTATCCCGCCTTACAAAGTGCACTGTCCTTTCAGGGGCCCCCACCCACAACACTCACCAGAGATGTCAGAGTCCTTGCGTTTCCCAAATGGGGCCGACTACAGTTCAGTTGTGCAGTAATTCTAGGGACTCGGCCCTGCTCTCTTGGTCCCCTCAAACACCTGCCTCAGCTGGATCTGCTGCAGAACAGCCACCACACCTGTCGGACGTGTTCTGTTGTAGTGCAAATGAGGGAGTTTCAACCTCTGAGCCCCGAGCTAGGCATCATCCGGGCCCAGCGAGGCCCTTGCTCTGATTTCTCCACAGCTTGATCCCAGGGGACCATCACGTCGCTCAGTTTCAACACTTCTTGCCCCCACGACCAACGTAATTCACCAATCGCCCCACGGGTCCTTCGGTCTTCGGGACTCGCCAAAGCGGTGGAGAGACTCCCCACCCCTGGGGCCCGAGTCAGATGGCTCACCGGTCCAGTGTATTCCGGGTACGTTCAGTGCCTCAGAGTGCGCAGGGGCTGCGTTTTTCGCCTCGGGGTGCACGTCACACTCTCGGACACCCCGATGTCACCCAGATTGCCTGGATCGGGTGGATGGTAACCGGAGCAAGTCCGGATCGGGAAGGCCGCTGCAGAGCTCCTCTACCACGCGGTCATCTTGGCTGGCGCCGAGCCTCGCCTCCTCAAGCCTTTAATCTTTAACCTGTTAAAGACTGCTCTTGCTCTAACATTGTGTTCTTCCATTGTGTTGCTAAATACTAATATAGCAATTGATATTCCTTCCCTCCTTTGAAGTGACTCAAGCCCTTGTCACCAACCGGACTATATATCGGAACAACCTCCCATCTCCTCAAACGACTGCAGACTATACAGAACAACACAGCCAGACTCATCCTCGACATCCCCAAACGGACCAGCATCACCCCCCACCTCAGAAACCTCCCCTGGCTACCCGTCCAGAAGAGATGCCAGTTTAAGCTGCTGACCCATGCCTTCAAGCCCCTCCACAATGCCAGACTCTCTTACATCAATCACCGCCAGATTTTCCACTGTTATGTGCCCGGGTTAGGCCCATGCAGCAAAGCAGCTAATTTCTTACATTGTCCTCTTTTTCACAATAACATTTATCCTATTAACTTTTGCACATATTTGCATACACAACAATGTCTGATTTGTTTCTCTAAAGCGACTTTGTTTACACATCTAGCTTCGTACAACATAATCACGATGCCTCGAACATCATGTACAAGGCCTCTTTACGCACTATGTATAACTGTTGTTTCTATCTTCATCTATGGGGCGACAGGGCTTTCTACATATCCATACCATCGCTAATCTACAACATACATCACAACCCTGCTTTCCATTATAAATGATGAGCATCCCAATAGATTAGCAAACAAGGCACTTCAGCTGACACCGAGGATCCCTGAATGCTGAGACTTCACCATGCAGCGGTCTGACACCTCAGTGAGGGCTGTCAAATTCATTACCAAGACGGGGTCCTTCATTCTCTCCCGCAAGGTAATGGGTTCAATCATCTGTAGGGGTGATTCTTGGCTCATTTTACACAAATTTAGGGGTCCAAAGTGGGAACCCTAGGAGGGTAGAGAGGTCTTCAACAAAGAGGATTGAAGGAATACGTTCTCCCAGAAATATATTCAAAGACACAAAAGCATCCTCTCTGGACCAAGATAGCTCCTTTGGAAACAGTGAATTATGGGGAATTGTATGTATGCCAGGTGACAGCACACCCACTATTGTGGGTGGGAAGGAAAATAAACCCATTTCTTTATACAACCCTCACTCAATCTAATAGTGACATGCTTCATCATCAGGTTCACCCCAACTCCTATAGGTCGGGGTGGGCTCAACCATATTCCAGGGAGCACTTATGAAGATTGTGTGTAACTTTAAAGATAAAATTCCAAACCCACTCCAAAATTATCCTTTATTAGTGGGATGGGAGGAAAGATTAAAAATGTATAAAGGGCTAAAAAATGTAATAGTCCCATGACCCTAAATCGCCAACATGTTTCAGCCCTGTCTTATCGGCCTGTGCAAGATCTTAGGCTTTCGTCAGGGTGGGTAGCGACGAAATCACTTCCCCGAAGACGAGATTGGTGTGCTCATGCAATTTGCATGTGAGAAAATTAAAGAAAGGCATATACTTGCCACAGCATTATTAAGGAATTACCTAATTTCAAGGGGGGCACCAACTCCTACTGGGGCATGAGAGGGAGACCTTGTAGTCACACTTTTGTCAAAGGTCCCATCCCTGTACTGAACCTAGTATCAGTTCAGCCCCCCCTGCTTGCAGTGATTCTTGGCTCCACACCTACATACACTCGAGATATACTTAGAGTAGGGTTTGCATAGTAGGAGTGCGCCTGATTACTGCCTTGTTTATATGCCTGCAATATATACATTGTTTTAGCACCATGGTAGAACTGTATCTACTATTTACTCTTTTGGTGTTCGTCATCACTTTCATTTGTTTCTGTCTACTGATTAACACAGCACATGTATTCTATACGAGAATAACATTGATTTAACAAATATATTGAGAAAGTCCCACTATATTTCTCTGAGCACACGTAACTGAGTAAGTGACTGAGCAAAAGGTTTGGATCTGTTTCTACGATCAATGAGGGTTCAAGGTTGTCATGTTCAGTTTTTGCCAGAAAACATTCGCTCGTTGGTAAGGTTAGGGGGGCTTACAGTGGCACTGTGAGCTAGCTGGTCTATAGGCCAACATATCCTGCGGGGGTGCCCGGAATCAGTCTAGACACCTCACCCAAAGTTTATGTTGTTTAATTAAATGCACAGGTTCTACAAATTAATGCAAACTACTCGACACTACCAGCCAACCAGACAACTCTGATCTGCCTCCCTCGCCCTCGCCCTCGCACATGTCCCCAGCATCCGTAAGAGCTGTAATGGAGGTTGCGTCTTTTCTTAACTTGCAGCCAAGTCCTGGAGCGACCTCCTGCCCCACCCCCAAACCTCCACTTCACTCGCTGACTTCATAAAGGGACTCATTACCTGACTCTCCCCACTCTTCAGCGCCTGAAAACCCTCCGGGGTGATAATCTGCCCTATACAAGTACTGATTGATTGACTGAATCATTGTATTTCCCCCAATATGTCATTCAGAGCCCTGGGAGGAGAGACATGTATTGTATTGTACATATGTGCCATCTCTATTCACAGGTCGGAAGCTTCATAAAATAGCACAAAGATGTAACATGCCTGCGTCAGATAACAGGGTGTAACATGTATGTCAATGATTTGTATTTTATTTAGGATAGCTCATTAGGGTAATTATCTTGTTGCAGACGTTAGTGTATTAGCTACAGGTCACAATGTACATTTGTTGTAAAGTATTTGAAGAAGCAAAGTAACCACTTCAAATGTATCAATGCAACCTGCAAGGAATGGCACCTAGTTGATCTTTCGTTATCCTAAAGTTTATAAAATAGGTTACTTTGGGTAATACTATAGACTCATGTGCAAAAAATCAGGCTAGATATTGTGCTATGTTAATATTTATGAGTATTCTTTGACAGAACTACCTGCCATTGTCACAGAGCATGCACAGATCTACATACACACTGAGCTTAAAGATTAAACACATTTTAGAATCTCAGTTAATCTCTTATAAACCTGTGAAATGCTCCAATGGACTGGGTATTAAGTTCCAGCTGGGCTCAGTATGACCTTCAAATGCCCCCCCGAAGAACTCTCCTAGGTCAAAAGAAATGGTTGTTCCATTAAGAGAGGCAGATACATCAGTCCCCCATCCCCGCCCCCCAGGCCACGGTGACACAATGTGTGCTGGCGCAGCTGAGGCCTGGGTGTTAGCACACTCTTAGGGCTGGACAGGGACAGAAAATAAGCACAGGTACCACAATAAAAGTAACCTCCCATTTGCGAATCAGGTAGCTACAAAAGTGACCCACATTTGCAAATCGGGCAGTTTTGAACTTGCACAGGCAAGCTGTGTAGGTTTACTGCAAAGTATTGGAGCTTGCTGCAAGCAATGTTTGTGGTAATATGATGGAAATTAACAGGAAAAGCCCACCCACCAGACCATAAACTAGTCCCACAAAGAGCCAAAAATGCCCACACCCTGATCTGTCAGACCAGCCCATCTAGCACAGTCATATTGCCAGTAAAACTTTTCCAACCCTATAGACTCTTCCAGGATGCAAACACTTTGATTTTGCTCTGACCAGTTTGATCTGGTTCAGAAAAAGTTGCAAGATCCGTATTTTGACTGGATCCCACCTTACTCCAGCTCTGGGCAAGAGGCCCGTTTTCCTTGCATTAGAGATAGAGGCACTGTTGCTGCAAAACTGGCATAGGTTTGACAAGGATCACATTTTATGTACATGTGAAACAAATGCATATTTCCTCGAAGACACAAAGATCCTCATTTATGAGGCCCTAGTGGCACATTTGTGCCACCAGAGCGTCACTTTCTTGATGCTCCAGTGGCGAAATGCACATATTTACAAGGCCTTGTAAATATGTGCCCCTTTCATGACCACTGCATGAAGGGGCCGTCCCATGGGTGTTGCTGTGGGTGTTCCAGTGCAACACCCATGGAATCCGAAGCATTCCCAGATTTACGAGGAATTGTAAACCTGGCAATACATCTGATTCCTACGCCTCTCCTGGGGTGTTGCTGTGGGGGTTCCAATGCAACATCCATAGAATCTGAAGCATTCCCAGATTTACGAGGAATTGTAAACCTGGCAATACATCTGATTCCTACGCCTCTCCTGGGGTGTTGCTGTGGGGGTTCCAATTCAACACCCATGGAATCCGAAGCATTCCCAGATTTACGAGGAATTGTAAACCTGGTAATGCGTCAGAATCCTACGCCTCCCCAGGGGATGCATAGGAGTGGCGCAACCAGGAGAACTACTTTTATTTCTCCTCATTTTGTCCTCTTTCTATGCATGCTGCAGAAAGTAGAAAATGCCTATATATTATTGTTTTTGTGCAGGAAGTTCTCCCTTCAAGACCAAAACCAATCATCCGAGCAATGTAGGCGCACTTGCAACATGACGCAAGTGTGTCTGCGTTGGCATATGGCTGCTGTTTGCTCCCTTGGCGCAGGGGGAAGGACAGGAATGCGCTGTATATTGTAGACAGGAATGGACAGGGGAGAAGGCCTCCTGTGCTGCAGTGCGTCACAAGTTAATAAACGAGGCCCAAATTAAGGGTTGTTTTAACACTCACTGTATGCAGAAAAAGTCACAATATCTTAGCGCTTCTGATGGAATCAATCATGCTGCAATGTGAACTGTTTTTTATAGGACCACTAGGTTAACTGCACATTTCTGGGTTTACAAAAGTCACTGTTTCTATTACAATTAGGAGTATCAGTATCAGGTATATGCAAAAGCATGATCCCCGTAGGGGTCTCAAGGTGCTGGGAGCTGTCAGGGAGATTAGGTGAGCTATTGCCCAGAGTCACAGGGTGCTGAGCTGAGCTGCTTCCGGGGATCAAACTGTGATGTCCGTGCTCCAGAGTCAACCGCTTTTGCCGCTGCACCACACCTCTCCGCCGGAGTATGGAGAGCTCTTCGAGTTCTGCAGGAAAAAAAACTGCAATCTTGCCAAGACTCCTGACCCAAAATATGCCCAGTCAGGGCCAGACCGGGGAACCAAAAGCAGCCCTGGCAAAACTGTTCAAACCCTCCCGCTTTCTTCATGTCCCCTTGCAGTCTCTCACGTTACACCCATCCATTCTCTCCCTCTCCTTCTCTCTTCTCTCCTTGCTCTCTCTTATTGCTTACTCTCCACCTTTCCCCTCCTTCCCTCTTTTTCCATCTCTAGCTCTTGAAGCCTCCCCATTGACAGCTCCAATTAACCTGGAGGGCAAGCAAATGTGTCAAAGGCACCAGGAGTGGCCCCCTGTTTCCAAAAGCACCCCAGCCCACCGCATGATTGAGAGCTCTGACATTGAGCCTGAGGGCACTGTGAGGTTCCTGTCAGTCGGTCAAAACGGTGCTCAGAATACATGGTCATCCACTCCTTGGCTTCAGAGACAGCCATTGACAAAGCCAATAGTCCTGGATGGTTTCAGGTATGTGTCAGTTATTGCGTAATGTATCTGGATGCAATAACAGAATGCTCAGAGACACCAAAATACTAGTCAGGTGGCACACTATGGGAATCATAGAAATTTAGCTTGTGTTTAAACCATGCTTGTTACTGAATAACCCCTCCACACACACACACACCTTTACATACCACCCACTTTTTTCATCCTACTTAATGTCCTGTGTGTTCTATTAAAGTATTCACTTTTTTTTATTTGAAAAGTTGTAAATAGCGCTGACAAAACCCAAGGGTATCAAAGAGCTTTACAGCATTGATAGGGCTTTAACATTCAATCACAATACAGTGCACTTGTGGTGTTGAGAGTGGAATCAATATCAGTCTTTGACACAAAAGTACATGATCTAACAGAGATAAGCACATACCGAGGTAGTGTTTCCAGGGTGCATTCGGATTTAATTCACGGAGGGCTGAGGTGCTGACTTAGGAGGAATTCTTTTAATTATCTCTTGAATCTTTTGATGGAGAGGATAGTTGGAAGTGGACAGGGAGAGAGAGTTCCAGACTTTGGGTGCATTGCTCGAGAAGGCGCAGGAGTGGGCTTTTGTTTATGTGTTTTGGGGAGGATGAGAAGACGTGTGTTGGAGCTTCTTAGATTGCTCGTTTGCCCTGCTTTTGTGAGTTTGGCTGCTAGGTAGTCCGGTTTACCAGTGTGTAGAGCTTTGTGTGTGAGACAAGCAGTTTTGAAGCAGCAGCGTGCTTCGATAGGTAGCCGCATTAGGTTTTTCAGTGAAAGAGAGATGTGATCGTATCTTTTTGCTCCAGTAACCATCCTTGCAGCTGCATTTAAAGTGTCTTTCAAGGGGGCTAAAGAAGCTTTTGTTGCTCCTGTGAGGGTGGGATTCCCAGAGTCGAGTCTGGACAGAACCAGTGCTTGCTTGGCAGTTTTTATGTCATTTGAGGGAAGGGAGGTTTTGATTTTGATAAGGAGTTTTAGGTGATGGAAGTCACCCTTCGCTGTAGACCTTATGTGTGCTCTCATGCTCAACCTTGAGCTCAGAGTGATCCCTAAAGATTTGGCATCGTCCACCTAGGCCAGCTCGCAGTTTAGAGCGTCCAGGTTATTTATCTAACTTTTGGATCTGTGGCAATTGGTCATGGTTGGACAAAACAAGAATTTCCGTCTTCTCTTTGTTGAGTGTAAGATAGGCTGTTTTGAACTTTTAAAAGCGTGGCATTAAGCCAGCGAATGTCATTCAAAGAGGATATAGCCAGGTAAAGCTGGGTGTTCTCCACAGAGAGGTGTTAGGCAATGTGTTCTTGTCTGAGTATTGCGGTGAGGGGCTCCATGTAAATGTTGAAGAGTGTTGTTGAGAGGACTGAGCCTTACAGGACACTCGGGTAATTGCCGAAATATCAGACGTTGCGTTGTTTATTGTCATTAGATGGAAACAGTTATGCAGAAATGAGGTTTACTGCTGTAGAAATGTGCCATCTGGTCCGATTTGTTGTTAGAGGCCGTCCAAGAGTAGCTTATGGTCAACCCTATCGAAGGCCGCTGATAGGTCTATGAGGATGAGCAAGCAGCATCTGTTAGTGTCTAGGGATTTATGTATGTCTCAGCAAGTGATAAACCACAGCTCACATAACCAAATATCACAAATTCAGTAAATAAAATGGTACTTTCCTGAATCTTCAATTGCCCACCCAACCCCCGCCATATCACATTTTGAATATTCTACAAAGCAGTAACCATCAACCCATTTAGGTAGACACAGAATGTTAACATCTTCTGTGACCAGTGCATCATATGCACATGCAGGCTTGACACCAGCAGACTGGGAAACAAGCTTTCTCAAGCTACTGCTGCATCCACGGGCACTGCATTCCCAAAGGCATCAGGCAACACCACTTCCATCATTCCTATGTATTACGAAACATGTACTTTCCAGGCAGGATTTACCTTTGGATGAGGCACTTTTGAGGTCCACCTTCTGGGGTGAGAGCCCAATCACACTGGGTGTTTAACCCCTTCGCCGCGGCAGGAATTCCGCCGCGGCGCTGGGGGGGTTTGGGGGCAGTTGCAGTGGCGCTGTGCTCGTGACGGAACCACTCCATCACGAGTCACGGGTGAGCTGTGCTCATGACGGAGTGGTTCCGTCACGTCTCCGCCCACTGCGCTAATCACCCGCACAGGCGGAGAATTAGTGCCGCGTGGGCGGAGCGGCCGCCAACGGCCGCAGCATGACGGAACCACTCCGTCATGAGCACACGGCACCCGTGGCTCATGACGGAGTGGTTCCGTCATGAGCACGGAAAGGGTTAAACACCGCCTGCCTATATTTGTGCACATGCTTGCAGTAGCCAGGAAAGGACACCAACATTCCTCTAAAGGAACACACACCAGCTTTCAGTCCACCATGAATCTACCTTGCTTCTCTACTCAAATGGAAAGGGGAGGGACCACGCATATAAAGTTAACCAATCCAATATAGCCACCTTCAGTATGATTATGCTATTTTGTCCAAAGCATTATTGTGGTGCAATTTTCTTTTGCACCGTTGTATACTGATGATTACATTAAACAACTTTGCTCAGGTCCATCGTTACTCTCAGATGCCCCTGAAATACCCACCCTATCTAATTCCTCAGTCCCAGATCAATTGGAGAAACTCAGAAAGAAGCAGGTCCGGTTACAATTAATGATCCTCATGCTCACAGATTATCTCAAAGCAGAAGTCATCCCTCTAGGCCTGCAAGTACGTAATATCCCTGGGATCTTCACCGATAACCCTAAATATACTTCTAACTTCAGCTACATCGGAACTACATGTTCCCGCCACTGGCTAGTGCTAGGAATAGATATCGCCACTGAAACTCTGAAAGTGCTTGAAACCGAGATCTCAGATATACTGAAACAAATTCAAGATTCTAACGCAACCTCTGATGCCAAAAAACTGTTGGAACAAATTGAGAAAACTGTTGCAGATTTCCATAGAATCGAACAGAACAAGAAAGCTAACAAAATAAAGAAAGACATAAAAACCTATAACATTGAGACTACCTACCCTTACCTGCAAAAAGACTTCTATACTAATAGGTCCTATTCTACACATCAAAACAACCGTCCGTGGGGCCGCTACAACAGACGCCACAACTTAGTAGGCTTTTCGGATACATCTGCTGATTCATCCGACAACTCAGACCCAGGAGAGGGAACTAGTACCACTAGACGTGGAGGCTTAAATCAAAACACTTTTTTAGCCAGGGGCCAACAAGAGCAACCCCAACGAGGCAGAGTGAAGAAAACTCAGCGGTGGTACAATCCACCGGGAGAGAGACGCACACGCAACAATTTTTACCAATGGTAATGACAGATACTTCTGCCAACCAACATACTGATGTGATTCCCATCTTCAATCTCTCCTCTCACTCATTGACCCCCGACGAACTCTCTCTCCTCAAAAAAGGTTTATCCTTTGTCCCTACAATTCCACCCAATTTCATGGACCTACAGACTGAGCTTCTCAGATTTTTCCGGCGCATCCGCCTACAAGCATTTTTTCAACTGCACCCTATGCCAGATCAAGTGGCTAATACTCCCTTCCGGCCCCCATCCACTTTCTCACCATCAGCCAGTATGGTACCCCCAGAGGTAATCACCTTTGAGAAAATGTTATTGAAAGATCTCTCTAATCTACAGAACAACAAAAGGTTCATCCCATTTAACATTACACGCAAAGAGAAACTAGCTATCACCCAGTTAAAGAACACCGACTCCTTGATCATCAAAAGTGCAGATAAAGGTGGTGGAATAGTGCTCCAGGAAAAAACAGCGTACATATCGGAGATCCAACGCCAACTTGACAACACAGAACACTACTTGAAGTTGGCATCGAATCCTACTAAAGAGATTCAGGGTTTGATCCTCAAGACAACCACAGAGGGTCTCCTTGCTGGCTTCCTTTCAAAAAAGGAGTTTAATTTTCTCAACGTTAAGTCAGCACGCACACCCGTTATATACACGCTACCCAAGGTCCACAAAAATATTTCAAACCCTCCGGGCCGTCCCATTGTTTCTGCCTGCGGTTCGATCTTAGAACCACTGGGTTCTTATGTAGATTTCTTCATTAAAGACTTTATCCCCACCACTCAATGCTTTGTCCGAGACTCGATGGCAATGATTAACATGGTTGAGCATCATCCTTTCGATCCTTTGACTGAAACTCTTTGTACTATGGATGTTGAGTCATTGTACACTAATATCCCTCAGACTGCTGCCCTTCTAGTAATCCAAAAAACACTAGACTCACGTCCACGCCCACATGCTGTCCCCAGCAATTTCATACTACAGCTTCTTGAACTTTGCTTAACCCGTAATTTTTTCAGCTTCAATAACACCTTCTACCAGCAGATCAAAGGCACGTCAATGGGGGCCATTTTTGCCCCAAATCTGGCAATACTCTTCATGGACCAATTAGAGACTAATGTCATTCTGACTGCCTCCAATCCGTTCTTCCCAGGCATCGTGTTTTGGCGTAGATACATCGACGACATCTTCATCATTTGGAAACAGCACGTCGATGTTCTACGCCAATTCTTACACTGGCTGAACAACAACTGCTCTGGTTTATCTTTCACTACCACCACTGACACCGCCTCCATAGCATTTTTAGACCTTACGATTTTCCATGACAATGGTGAACTACTCACACGCCTCTTCCGTAAGCCCACAGAACGCAACACCCTATTAAACTACACCAGCAATCACCCTAGGGCTCTAAGGGATTCATTGCCTTACTCTCAATCTTTGAGAATAAGGAGAAATTGCTCCTGTAGGGTTGATTATTTCAGAGAATCTGCTGTTTTGGCCTCCAAACTAAAAGACAGAGGCTATCCTAAAAGAATCGTAAAAAATGCTTCAAAAAGAGCTTGGTATTGTCCCCGGGAGGTGCTTTTGACTCCTAAACCCAAAAAAGAACTGCAGAGATTTGCCTGTGTGACCACTTTCTCTTTGGTATCCAACAAATTGAGAAAAGCGATACTACACCACTGGCCCATTCTAAATGCAGGGAATCTCACTATTGATAAACCACTATTTGCCTTCAAAAAAAGCAAGAATCTGAAGGACCATCTGGTCAGGGCTGCACTACCTGTCGCTCCCAATACTACCCTCCTTGCCAGTTGGGGTCTGTCCCCCATCGTTGGTCATTCCAAATGCGGTTCGTGCAATGTCTGTGTGTTCACCATTGAAGGAAAAAGTTTCACATTTGATAACATTACAGTGCATTGTCAAGCTTTCACAAATTGTAATTCCTGCAATGTCATTTACCTTATCCAATGCCCTTGTTTGAAGATATACATCGGACAGACCACCCAAAAAATCAAGACCAGAATCTGTCAGCACAGAAGCCGTATCCGATGCAATACACAGAACGCCCCCCTGGTTGAACATTTCACTGAGGCCAACCACAATGAGGACGATTTGCGCTGGACGGTACTCAAATCATTGAAGTTACCTCCAAGAGGTGGCAACATGGCTCAACTTTTAAACAGAGAGGAACTTAAGACAATCATTCTGTTCAATTCTATCAACACTGGACTCAATAGAACAGAAGACTGGACATCCTTACTGTAATCATGTGCGATTTGTGAATCACCTGTTTTCCATGCCTAAACCTGATTTGTAAAATTATGCAAATAATATTCAGCTGCTTTTTTCCCCTTGTTGACAATTGCTATCATCAACCTCCAAGTTCATTGTGTTCATTTTATTATGTGTCCCTTTGTTTTACGGTTTGTCAACTTCCAGTGACAATTGTCTATTCCTAAAGCATGCTCACGTAGCCCCTCACCTTCCTCCCCATTCCATCATGGCCGCCGGCCTTTCCCGATCCCCGTCATAGTCCTCCCTTGCTTTCGCCCACTCCCCGGGTCCGCCTTAAAACACCCACAGTCCCGTTTGTTCCTTGCTATCACGCCGAACGGAAAAGCAGACCCGTGCTTCCTCCGGCCGCCAGCTACTCATTGAGAGGTAAGCCTTGATCCACACGCCATCCGCCAGAGCGCAAACTATGTGCTCCCCCATATAATCTCCTTATTTTAACTTTCTCCCAGCTCCGGTCCCGCCTTGTCTGGCAGCCCACTCCGCTGCATAGACTGTCCACCGCAGGCCCTTGAACACTCGGTTCTGGCCCCTTGCGCCCTGGTTTTATTCATAAGGTAAGCCCTTTCCTACGACGGCCCCGGAACTTACTAGTCGATTTTTGTTGGGGTCCCGTCAACATTATCCTTTCCTTTTCCAGCTCCAGCCCTCCTGTTCGGTTGGCTGTTCCAGACGCCCTCGTCAGGCTTTCACGTATTGCCGACGAACTCCAGGCACCCATTGAGCTGCCCCTGGCATTCACCGAGCCTTCCCAGTTCCACTGCGAGCTGGCTCCCAGGTTAGCACACACCCCGCCCCCCCTTCCCCCCCCTTTCACACCTGAACCCGGTTCCCTAAACTTCACACGGATCCCGCCTCGTCAGCACTAACTTGCTCCCAACAGCACGGCGCCACCCCCTCCGTCCCACCACCATTGTTTTCACCCTCCTCTCTCGGTAGGACACACATCCATTCCTTGTCTAATGGGTCACGCGTCGTTAGCATCTTTCTCGAATTGTAATTCCTGCAATGACAGACCACGCATCGTTAGCATCTTCTCTGTTTGATCCATACGGGTACTCTTCACGTCCCCACCTGTTTCCTCACCGTCCTTGACCTCCTTGGTCTTGTTTTCACTTTGTGCGTCACTGCACTGCACTGCAACAACGCTGCCATTTCCTTCCGCATGTGTACCCTCACATGTACATGCACTCACCCTCTTCACGTAGCGGAATTTTACACCCCTCTAACGGTCTCCTGACCAGTTTTGTTCGTAGTAAGGTGGACTTGCTTTATTGTTTATTTACCAATTTTTTGTTGTTCCTTTTTCCTGTCTTACTACCCTACAGGCTCCTTGACACTTTCTATCAGGCAACAGTTCAATTCCTAGTCCTGATGATGATCCCTTAGTATTGAGAGCTAGGGATCGAAACGTCGACCTATGTAACAAACACCACTATTTAACCATTGTGAAAAAATGAGTGTGCTGTTTGTTGGTTTGAGCTTACATAGTATTATTATGTAAATATAAGCCGCCTTTTGCTCTCTCCCCTCTTTTTGCCTGTTGTTTCCTTCCTGCATCTATACCACTTATACCTTCTTTTCAAACGCTCGGTACAGGACTGTGCCGTTCGCCATCTTTGTTGTGCCTTGTATTTTGCCCATCTTGTTACCTCACTTGAATAAATATTCCTCTGTCCGGCTGGACATTGGAAGAACCTCCATAGTGCTCATTGTAGTCTATGTTGAAACATTCGAATTATTTCCTTTTATGCCAAGGACCTTTGTTCTTTAAAATAAGTTATTACCCGAGGTCCCTAGGCTACCAAAACGGGTCCCCTTGTTCTTTTCTCTACATTGAGCGCAATCGCTGGATTGCAAGGGTTTGATTCCCTCCCGACCAATCTCTTGGTTAGGCCATCCTAGTCTTTAAGAGTGTCTTTCATTTTACTTTCCATTTTTGTTTCATGTCCCCTTCCTTACACTACAGTATGTCAGCTTTTGCACCGTTGTATACTGATGATTACATTAAACAACTTTGCTCAGGTCCATCGTTACTCTCAGATGCCCCTGAAATACCCACCCTATCTAATTCCTCAGTCCCAGATCAATTGGAGAAACTCAGAAAGAAGCAGGTCCGGTTACAATTAATGATCCTCATGCTCACAGATTATCTCAAAGCAGAAGTCATCCCTCTAGGCCTGCAAGTACGTAATATCCCTGGGATCTTCACCGATAACCCTAAATATACTTCTAACTTCAGCTACATCGGAACTACATGTTCCCGCCACTGGCTAGTGCTAGGAATAGATATCGCCACTGAAACTCTGAAAGTGCTTGAAACCGAGATCTCAGATATACTGAAACAAATTCAAGATTCTAACGCAACCTCTGATGCCAAAAAACTGTTGGAACAAATTGAGAAAACTGTTGCAGATTTCCATAGAATCGAACAGAACAAGAAAGCTAACAAAATAAAGAAAGACATAAAAACCTATAACATTGAGACTACCTACCCTTACCTGCAAAAAGACTTCTATACTAATAGGTCCTATTCTACACATCAAAACAACCGTCCGTGGGGCCGCTACAACAGACGCCACAACTTAGTAGGCTTTTCGGATACATCTGCTGATTCATCCGACAACTCAGACCCAGGAGAGGGAACTAGTACCACTAGACGTGGAGGCTTAAATCAAAACACTTTTTTAGCCAGGGGCCAACAAGAGCAACCCCAACGAGGCAGAGTGAAGAAAACTCAGCGGTGGTACAATCCACCGGGAGAGAGACGCACACGCAACAATTTTTACCAATGGTAATGACAGATACTTCTGCCAACCAACATACTGATGTGATTCCCATCTTCAATCTCTCCTCTCACTCATTGACCCCCGACGAACTCTCTCTCCTCAAAAAAGGTTTATCCTTTGTCCCTACAATTCCACCCAATTTCATGGACCTACAGACTGAGCTTCTCAGATTTTTCCGGCGCATCCGCCTACAAGCATTTTTTCAACTGCACCCTATGCCAGATCAAGTGGCTAATACTCCCTTCCGGCCCCCATCCACTTTCTCACCATCAGCCAGTATGGTACCCCCAGAGGTAATCACCTTTGAGAAAATGTTATTGAAAGATCTCTCTAATCTACAGAACAACAAAAGGTTCATCCCATTTAACATTACACGCAAAGAGAAACTAGCTATCACCCAGTTAAAGAACACCGACTCCTTGATCATCAAAAGTGCAGATAAAGGTGGTGGAATAGTGCTCCAGGAAAAAACAGCGTACATATCGGAGATCCAACGCCAACTTGACAACACAGAACACTACTTGAAGTTGGCATCGAATCCTACTAAAGAGATTCAGGGTTTGATCCTCAAGACAACCACAGAGGGTCTCCTTGCTGGCTTCCTTTCAAAAAAGGAGTTTAATTTTCTCAACGTTAAGTCAGCACGCACACCCGTTATATACACGCTACCCAAGGTCCACAAAAATATTTCAAACCCTCCGGGCCGTCCCATTGTTTCTGCCTGCGGTTCGATCTTAGAACCACTGGGTTCTTATGTAGATTTCTTCATTAAAGACTTTATCCCCACCACTCAATGCTTTGTCCGAGACTCGATGGCAATGATTAACATGGTTGAGCATCATCCTTTCGATCCTTTGACTGAAACTCTTTGTACTATGGATGTTGAGTCATTGTACACTAATATCCCTCAGACTGCTGCCCTTCTAGTAATCCAAAAAACACTAGACTCACGTCCACGCCCACATGCTGTCCCCAGCAATTTCATACTACAGCTTCTTGAACTTTGCTTAACCCGTAATTTTTTCAGCTTCAATAACACCTTCTACCAGCAGATCAAAGGCACGTCAATGGGGGCCATTTTTGCCCCAAATCTGGCAATACTCTTCATGGACCAATTAGAGACTAATGTCATTCTGACTGCCTCCAATCCGTTCTTCCCAGGCATCGTGTTTTGGCGTAGATACATCGACGACATCTTCATCATTTGGAAACAGCACGTCGATGTTCTACGCCAATTCTTACACTGGCTGAACAACAACTGCTCTGGTTTATCTTTCACTACCACCACTGACACCGCCTCCATAGCATTTTTAGACCTTACGATTTTCCATGACAATGGTGAACTACTCACACGCCTCTTCCGTAAGCCCACAGAACGCAACACCCTATTAAACTACACCAGCAATCACCCTAGGGCTCTAAGGGATTCATTGCCTTACTCTCAATCTTTGAGAATAAGGAGAAATTGCTCCTGTAGGGTTGATTATTTCAGAGAATCTGCTGTTTTGGCCTCCAAACTAAAAGACAGAGGCTATCCTAAAAGAATCGTAAAAAATGCTTCAAAAAGAGCTTGGTATTGTCCCCGGGAGGTGCTTTTGACTCCTAAACCCAAAAAAGAACTGCAGAGAATTGCCTGTGTGACCACTTTCTCTTTGGTATCCAACAAATTGAGAAAAGCGATACTACACCACTGGCCCATTCTAAATGCAGGGAATCTCACTATTGATAAACCACTATTTGCCTTCAAAAAAAGCAAGAATCTGAAGGACCATCTGGTCAGGGCTGCACTACCTGTCGCTCCCAATACTACCCTCCTTGCCAGTTGGGGTCTGTCCCCCATCGTTGGTCATTCCAAATGCGGTTCGTGCAATGTCTGTGTGTTCACCATTGAAGGAAAAAGTTTCACATTTGATAACATTACAGTGCATTGTCAAGCTTTCACAAATTGTAATTCCTGCAATGTCATTTACCTTATCCAATGCCCTTGTTTGAAGATATACATCGGACAGACCACCCAAAAAATCAAGACCAGAATCTGTCAGCACAGAAGCCGTATCCGATGCAATACACAGAACGCCCCCCTGGTTGAACATTTCACTGAGGCCAACCACAATGAGGACGATTTGCGCTGGACGGTACTCAAATCATTGAAGTTACCTCCAAGAGGTGGCAACATGGCTCAACTTTTAAACAGAGAGGAACTTAAGACAATCATTCTGTTCAATTCTATCAACACTGGACTCAATAGAACAGAAGACTGGACATCCTTACTGTAATCATGTGCGATTTGTGAATCACCTGTTTTCCATGCCTAAACCTGATTTGTAAAATTATGCAAATAATATTCAGCTGCTTTTTTCCCCTTGTTGACAATTGCTATCATCAACCTCCAAGTTCATTGTGTTCATTTTATTATGTGTCCCTTTGTTTTACGGTTTGTCAACTTCCAGTGACAATTGTCTATTCCTAAAGCATGCTCACGTAGCCCCTCACCTTCCTCCCCATTCCATCATGGCCGCCGGCCTTTCCCGATCCCCGTCATAGTCCTCCCTTGCTTTCGCCCACTCCCCGGGTCCGCCTTAAAACACCCACAGTCCCGTTTGTTCCTTGCTATCACGCCGAACGGAAAAGCAGACCCGTGCTTCCTCCCGCCGCCAGCTACTCATTGAGAGGTAAGCCTTAATCCACACGCCATCCGCCAGAGCGCAAACTATGTGCTCCCCCATATAATCTCCTTATTTTAACTTTCTCCCAGCTCCGGTCCCGCCTTGTCTGGCAGCCCACTCCGCTGCATAGACTGTCCACCGCAGGCCCTTGAACACTCGGTTCTGGCCCCTTGCGCCCTGGTTTTATTCATAAGGTAAGCCCTTTCCTACGACGGCCCCGGAACTTACTAGTCGATTTTTGTTGGGGTCCCGTCAACATTATCCTTTCCTTTTCCAGCTCCAGCCCTCCTGTTCGGTTGGCTGTTCCAGACGCCCTCGTCAGGCTTTCACGTATTGCCGACGAACTCCAGGCACCCATTGAGCTGCCCCTGGCATTCACCGAGCCTTCCCAGTTCCACTGCGAGCTGGCTCCCAGGTTAGCACACACCCCGCCCCCCCTTCCCCCCCCCTTTCACACCTGAACCCGGTTCCCTAAACTTCACACGGATCCCGCCTCGTCAGCACTAACTTGCTCCCAACAGCACGGCGCCACCCCCTCCGTCCCACCACCATTGTTTTCACCCTCCTCTCTCGGTAGGACACACATCCATTCCTTGTCTAATGGGTCACGCGTCGTTAGCATCTTTCTCGAATTGTAATTCCTGCAATGACAGACCACGCATCGTTAGCATCTTCTCTGTTTGATCCATACGGGTACTCTCCACGTCCCCACCTGTTTCCTCACCGTCCTTGACCTCCTTGGTCTTGTTTTCACTTTGTGCGTCACTGCACTGCACTGCAACAACGCTGCCATTTCCTTCCGCATGTGTACCCTCACATGTACATGCACTCACCCTCTTCACGTAGCGGAATTTTACACCCCTCTAACGGTCTCCTGACCAGTTTTGTTCGTAGTAAGGTGGACTTGCTTTATTGTTTATTTACCAATTTTTTGTTGTTCCTTTTTCCTGTCTTACTACCCTACAGGCTCCTTGACACTTTCTATCAGGCAACAGTTCAATTCCTAGTCCTGATGATGATCCCTTAGTATTGAGAGCTAGGGATCGAAACGTCGACCTATGTAACAAACACCACTATTTAACCATTGTGAAAAAATGAGTGTGCTGTTTGTTGGTTTGAGCTTACATAGTATTATTATGTAAATATAAGCCGCCTTTTGCTCTCTCCCCTCTTTTTGCCTGTTGTTTCCTTCCTGCATCTATACCACTTATACCTTCTTTTCAAACGCTCGGTACAGGACTGTGCCGTTCGCCATCTTTGTTGTGCCTTGTATTTTGCCCATCTTGTTACCTCACTTGAATAAATATTCCTCTGTCCGGCTGGACATTGGAAGAACCTCCATAGTGCTCATTGTAGTCTATGTTGAAACATTCGAATTATTTCCTTTTATGCCAAGGACCTTTGTTCTTTAAAAAAAGCAATTTTCTAAGAGGTCATAGCCTTTTTCTTTCCTCTTCATCGCCTTATTGCAGTACATGTTTTTTCCTGATTTTGGGTTCTTCTTTTTTTAAACTGGATATTTAACCTGAAGTTAGTTTTGCTCAGTCCTGTTTTGTTCCTCCGAGTGCAAACTAGTGCTAAGTTGATCTTCAGTTCAGTTTCTGTTCAGTTCAAAATGTTTATTCAAAAACACAAAGTACCCAAAAAAGCATAACATATACAGTAAGACAAATAAATACATAATGAAATGTAATACATAAAAACAATCATTTAAAGAGATGTCACTACCTTCTGTGTAGTCACAACACATAGCAGCATAGTCAATGATTCCAACTTATTCAGAATTCATAAAACTATGGGCCTGCACTCCTGTTCCCAAACAAGTGCCTGTATGAACAAATGCATCTTCAAAAAATTGGTATATGAAAGCTACCTCATAATCATAAATATAATGTTTTTTATAAGGGGAGCTAAAAAGTGATTGATGTGAATTCAGTAAAAGAAGCAAAAGAATAGAAAGTGAAGGGTGGATTGCCCTGATCTCCCATCATAAGGACAAGAAATGGAATCAAGATATCTTTGTAAACCCAAAGGGAAGCATAATTAGTATTGATTTGTTCTAGGCCTATGGTGAAACAATAAACTGTGCTACCAGTGATCCATTGGTCCAAAAAGATACCTTGTAAGAGGAATAACTGTTATCATCTCCAGATAGGCTGCCACAATCAACTTCCTCCTCACCATAATCATTCTTCCACTGTAGTCAAAATCGTACAGAACTTGATGTAAATGTTTTTTACTAATGCCAATAGAGCACTCAGTGTCCATAAATACATCCTGGTAACCAATCTTACAAAAATTGCTAACCAGGGAATCACTTCTGAGACAGTCCTGAATAATATCTCTTGTAAGGCTTGCATCCTTATTTTTCCACACTGCTAACCATAATAAGAGAGGTCGGGATTTAATAAAATCTTCTATGTATGAAAGGCCCAATGTATTGTGACAGAAAAAATTAGATGATTAAATGGGTACAGCTAAAACTTTTATGTAGAACCTTCGTTCTGGATGGAGTCACTTTGGGAAATGCCCCAGATCTCTGCACCATATGTTGCTGTTGGGACACACTGCATCTTGTAAATTTGCAGAAGGTGCATAAGAGTGCCCCAACACCTAGGATGAGGTAGACTAAAAAGTGTGGCAATAGTCTTAATAATTTTTGATCTGCAGTACGCAGTATGCGCCGACTATGAACCTGTGGCATCACACGTTAAATTGAAGAAGGGAAAAGTGCAAGTGTATTTTAGTTTGTTCTCACCAATAACAAGGGTGGACAATTAGGGGCCGATTCCAATCCTGGGAAAAGGCTGTATGAATCGTTGTACGGAGCGATTTCTCCGTACGACTCGTACCTGGTAAACTGTCCGTACAACCTAGGAAGTACAATTCGTACAGAAAGCCTATTTCCGTATGTTTCGTACAAAAGACCATACGGGTAAAAAAAAACAAGGATTCTGATCTGGAACAGCTTGTACGCGACTTTCGGACGCATACAAGCAGCGGTTTCCGGCCCAGCAAGTACGAATCGTCCCTACGTCACTCCGTACGGCTCTTTTTTTACGGGAGCCAAACACAGCCAGAAAAGCAGAGACCGAGGTGAACCGCTACGCAACGGACCCCGGTACGCGATGTACACGCCATGAACCCCATCATACGTGTCATCCCGGTCCTCCTAGCCTACGACCTGGTGCACCGGACCCGACGCACACGCCGCAGAAGGTGAGAACAACACCCAGGGGCAAGGGGGGGTGAGGGGCAGGAAACATACCCCATACCCAAAGCAAAACCTATAATATGGAGCCCATACATTACCACCAGGGTCTGGTCACTTGGGGGGGCGTGGCCAGCAACCCCTGCATACCGCAACAATGGAAGTGGACGTGTACGGTGCGTTGCACACGTATCCCTAGCACCAGTAGAACAGTGATACGAACCGTACACACGCAATGAATGCGTGTGTACTGTGCGTTCCACACGTACCCCTACGGCACCAGTAGAACAGTTATACGTACCGTACACACGCAATGAATGCGTGGGTACGGTGCGCTCCACACGTACCCCTATGGCACCAGTAGAACAGTCATACGGACCGTACACACGCAATGAATGCGTGGGTACGGTGCGTTCCACACGTACCCCTACGGCACCAGTAGAACAGTCATACGGACCATACACACGCAATGAATGCGTGGGTACGGTGCATTCCACAAATACCCCTACGGCACCAGTAGAACAGTCATACGGACCGTACACACGCAATATATGCGTGGGTTCGGTGCGTTCCACACGTACCCCTACGGCACCAGTAGAACAGTCATACGGACCGTACACACGCAATGAATGCGTGGGTACGGTGCGTTCCACACGTACCCCTACGGCACCAGTAGAACAGTCATACGGACCGCACACACGCAATGAATGCGTGGGTACGGTGGGTGGCACACGTACCCCTACGGCACCAGTAGAACAGTCATACGGACCGTACACACGCAATAAATGCGTGGGTACGGTGCGTTCCACACGTAACCCTACGGCACCAGTAGAACAGTGATACGGACCGTACACACGCAATGACTGCGTGGGTACGGTGCGTTCCACACGTACTCCTACGGCACCAGTAGAACAGTGATACTGACCGTACACACGCAATGAATGTGTGGGTACGGTGCGTTTCACACGTACCCCTAGGGCACCAGTACAATAGTGATACGGACCGTACACACGCAATGAATGTGTGGGTATGGTGCGTTTCACACGTACTCCTACGGCACCAGTACATTTGGGATACAAGGCGTACACATGCCAGGAATGTGGGCTTACGGACTGGCCCTGCATGTTACCTTCATATTGGTGTGTGTGTAGGTCCAGGTCAGCAGTGTACTGCTCCAAGGGGGTGGGTGGGTGCAGAGGATTCCCAGCAGTAGCCACACATATAGGGGTGGGTGCAGATAAATACCAGCAGTGTCCAGACATATGGGGGTGGGTGCACAGGACTCCCAGCAGTGGACAGAGACATGGGGGTGGGTGCCGAGGACTCCCAGCAGTGGACAGAGACATGGGGGTGGGTGCAGATGAATACCAGCAGTGTCCAGACATATGGGGGTAGGTGCACAGGACTCCCAGCAGTTGACAGAGACATGGGGGTGGGTGCAGAGGACTCCCAGCAGTGAACAGAGACATAGGGGTGGGTGCAGATGAATACCAGCAGTGTCCAGACATATGGGGGTGGGTGCACAGGACTCCCAGCAGTGGCCTGCAATATGAGGGGTGTGTGCAGATGAATACCAGCAGTGTCCAGACATATGGGGGAAGGTGCACAGGACTCCCAGCAGTGGACAGAGACATGGGGGAGGGTGCAGAGGAATCCCAGCAGTGGACAGAGACATGGGGGTGGGTGCAGATGAATCCCAGCAGTGTCCAGACATATGGGGGTGGGTGCACAGGACTCCCAGCAGTGGCCTGCAATTTGAGGGGTGTGTGCAGATGAATACCAGCAGTGTCCAGACATATGGGGTGGGTGCACAGGACTCCCAGCAGAGGCCTGCAATATGAGGGGTGTGTGCAGATGAATACCAGCAGTGTCCAGACATATGGGGGTGGATGCACAGGACTCCCAGCAGTGGACAGAGACATGGGGGTGGGTGCAGAGGACTCCCAGCAGTGAACAGAGACATGGGGGTGGGTGCAGATGAATACTAGCAGTGTCCAGACATATGGGGGTGGGTGCACAGGACTCCCAGCATTGGCCTGCAATATGAGGGGTGTGTGCAGATGAATACCAGCAGTGTCCAGACATATGGGGGTGGGTGCACAGGACTCCCAGCAGTGGACAGAGACATGGGGATAGGTGCAGAGGACTCCCAGCAGTGGACAGAGACATGGGGGTTTCACACATACCCCTAGGGCACCAGTACAATAGTGATACGGACCGTACACACGCAATGAATGCGTGGGTATGGTGCGTTTCACACGTACTCCTACGGCACCAGTACATTTGGGATACGAGGCGTACACATGCCAGGAATGTGGGCTTACGGACTGGCCCTGCATGTTACCTTCATATTGGTGTGTGTGTAGGTCCAGGTCAGCAGTGTACTGCTCCAAGGGGGTGGGTGGGTGCAGAGGATTCCCAGCAGTAGCCACACATATAGGGGTGGGTGCAGATAAATACCAGCAGTGTCCAGACATATGGGGGTGGGTGCACAGGACTCCCAGCAGTGGACAGAGACATGGGGGTGGGTGCCGAGGACTCCCAGCAGTGGACAGAGACATGGGGGTGGGTGCAGATGAATACCAGCAGTGTCCAGACATATGGGGGTGGGTGCACAGGAATCCCAGCAGTTGACAGAGACATGGGGGTGGGTGCAGAGGACTCCCAGCAGTGAACAGAGACATAGGGGTGGGTGCAGATGAATACCAGCAGTGTCCAGACATATGGGGGTGGGTGCACAGGACTCCCAGCAGTGGCCTGCAATATGAGGGGTGTGTGCAGATGAATACCAGCAGTGTCCAGACATATGGGGGAAGGTGTACAGGACTCCCAGCAGTGGACAGAGACATGGGGGAGGGTGCAGAGGAATCCCAGCAGTGGACAGAGACATGGGGGTGGGTGCAGATGAATCCCAGCAGTGTCCAGACATATGGGGGTGGGTGCACAGGACTCCCAGCAGTGGACAGAGACATAGGGGTGGGTGCAGAGGACTCCCAGCAGTGGACAGAGACATGGGGGTGGGTGCAGACGACTCCCAACAGTGGACAGAGACATGGGGGTGGGTGCAGAGGACTCCCAACAGTTGACAGAGACATGGGGGGGGTGCAGAGGACTCCCAGCAGTGGACAGAGACATGGGGGTGGGAGCAGAGGACTCCCAGTAGTGGGCAGAGACATGGGGGTGGGTGCAGAGGACTCCCAGAAGTTGACAGAGACATGGGGGTGGGTGCAGATGAATACCAGCAGTGCCCAGACATATGGGGGTTGGTGCACAGGACTCCCAGCAGTGGCCTGCAATATGAGGACTCCCAGCAGTGGACAGAGACATGGGGGTGGGTGCAGAGGACTCCCAGCAGTGGACAGAGACATGGGGGTGGGTGCAGAGGACTCCCAGAAGTTGACAGAGACATGGGGGTGGGTGCAGATGAATACCAGCAGTGTCCAGACATATGGGGGTGGGTGCACAGGACTCCCAGCAGGGTACAGAGACATGGGGGTGGGTGCAGAGGACTCCCAGCAGTGGACAGAGACATGGGGGTGGGTGCAGACGACTCCCAGCAGTGTCAGAGACATGGGGGTGGGTGCAGAGGACTCTCAGCAGTGGACAGAGACATGGGGTGGGTGCAGAGGACTCCCAGCAGTGGACAGAGACATGGGGGTGGGTGCAGAGGACTCCCAGCAGTGGACAGAGACATGGGGGTGGGTGCAGATGAATACCAGCAGTGTCCAGACATATGGGGGTAGGTGCACAGGACTCCCAGCAGTGGCCTGCAATATGAGGTGTGTGTGCAGATGAATACCAGCAGTGTCCAGACATATGGGGGTAGGTGCACAGGACTCCCAGCAGTGGACAGAGACATGGGGATGGGTGCAGACGACTCCCAGCAGTGGACAGAGATATGGGGGGGTGTAAATCATTATCAGATGACAACACCTACATGGTGGTATAGACGCATCCCTATCTTTGGACTTTGATAATAGTGCTATGACAACACATCACTGACAGCAGTGTCCCACTCCCAGGAGGTTGGATGTCTTCCACTCACTGCATGACACACCACATGTGGGTGTGAGGACATATAACACATGCATACCCACCCATGGCAGATGCAGCACAATACACACCCTGATATCATGCCACAAGACTGTATAGTCATGTAACTGCCTACAAAACTAAGATAGCCAAAGGGAACACACACTGTCACGCACATCCCAGGACTGATAGGAATGTCCAGGTGCTGGTCCAGCCACCGAGATGTTTTCTCTCATGGAAGGAATAGGGTGGAAGTCCCCTAGATACAATGCCCACAATTGTCAGTCAGGTGCCCAAAGACCCTGCATAACAAGTACCATTTGTGTGGTAGGCCGTGATTACACACATGCATACTGCTGAAAAGGGGGAATTTGTCCATGAAGGCATTTCGACATACTCAAAACACAAGTACAGTGACTGGCAAGGATGGCACAGACGATTCAGCAGGAGACATCGGTGAGCAGGCATGGCCATTGTTGAAGGGATCCGTCACCAACAAAGGAAATGTTGACACAGGTCAGCACAGCAATTGTGCAACTGTTTGCAGGGAAGATGTCAGGTGCCACAGAGGAAGGAACACTCCTTGGGACAATGTCTCTAAACAAAATTAACACACACGACCAATGATTCTTTGCAGAGACATTATGATGGCACACAGATACCATGGTCCACCTCATGACCATCATACAAAAACATTTCTCAGAACCCTAACAAATTACCAGAACACCAACTCCAGGAGCCTCAGAACAAACATCAAGTACCTGAAATGCAATAGTGTTGAAAGTAAAAATAAAGGCTTTATTCAGCACAAAAAATGATTAGCAAAAATAGACTATTTACAGCGGCCAATGGCCAGGCCATATTTCAAGTCCAAGGGGGAAAGTAGGGGACCGCGTCTACCCCTAGCTTGCCTGCACAAAGGAACCTCAAGGTTTGTCGACCGGAGGGGCATCATCTGTAGCAGTACCAGGCACCGCAGGGACAGGAGGGGGAAGGGTAGGTGTTGCGGGTGCAGGGGGGGATGTCTCCACCACAGGGGGTGGGCCAGCGCCGAAGGTGGAGGCGAGCTTGGCGCTGCACACCGCTGGCAGTGCCTCCATCCGAACCCCTGCACCTGAGGATTCCCCAGGGTCAACAGAGGGTGTGGTGGGTGAGGGATGGGGTGCAGCGTTCTTGGGGGAGGGGGTCGACCTGGTGGGGGACTCAACTCCCGTGCCCGGGGACTTCCTCACCCGCTTGTGGGGTGGTTGCTCAGTGGGGCCGAGGTCCAGCTCACCCAGAAAGATCTCCTTGGGTGAGAGTTTGGCAGGGGAGCCAAGGGGAGTGGTTTTGGAGGAACAGGGTTGTGAGGACTGCGGACTGCGACTGTGGCTGCGTGTATGTCGTCTGTCCCCAGACCCTGTGGGTGTGCCTACATCCCCCTAAGTGTGCATGCCAGGAGGTGTGCACTTTGCCTTACTTAGGGGTGTGCTGGCTGTGTCTGGTGGGGTGCGTGCCCGTGACTGTCTGGGTGTGCGTTGGACAGGCATGGGAGAGGGAAGTGTGGATGGGTCTCGGGTAGGGGGGGACGGAGCGCTGCAGGAGACTAACTGCTGCCGTCAGAGAAGAGTCCATGGACCGCAGAATCCTGCGCTGGTCAGACATCGTTGCTGACATGCCCTCCATGAACGACACCATCTGTGTGAGCAGTTTAGTGTGTCCATGGAGGACATTCAGCACCGATGCCTGCCCAACCTGTAACTGGCGCAGTATGTCCACAGACTCTTCACTGAGGGCAGCAGGGGTGACAGGGGCAGGGGGTGCGGTGCCTGGGCCGAAGGAGACATGGTGGGCCTCTGCACGGACAGAGAGGACGGGAGCAACTGGGAGGGCGGAGATGGTAACGGAGGAGGCAGGGACAGATGTGGGGATGCTGCCAGGTGGTGTTGCAGCCTCCGCCTCCCCCAGGAGGTCAGCGTCGGACCCGTCGGCGTCGTAGCTGGATTCGTGTCCAGACAGGTCCTCTGACTGACTCCCCTCGCCCTCCGTGCCACTGGTTCCTCCTGACTCCACAGCACTGGTGGCACTGTCGCTGGGTCCCTCCTCCAGGTCCGTGGTGTCTCCCTCCGTTGTGGATGATGATGCTGTGGGCAAGGAGAAGAAACCGAAATGCATCAGTCACCTGTATACATCTGACACATGAGCACAAAAAGCAATTGGTCACAGTGCATATCAGGCAATGCATCATGAGTAACAGCTAGATTACTCCGCACATATGTAAGCCCGGTACTGCCCAGTTGGTAGGCCCACTATGCCACTTGGACACAAGGAAAAAAAGAACACACCAGGCCACTACTTGAATGAGAAATACACTGAGAAGCTAGTGTCTGTGAACCGGTGAGCACAGCAATACAATGAAGTCATGCCACCTCTTGTTTACCCTGAAAGAAACAGTAGTGGTGCACCCAACATAAACTGACACACCTCAATACTCAAGGTGTCACCACACTCAGAGACCTGTAAGTACTTTGGAACACAAAACGAAAAAATGTTGGTACCTTGGGACTCACAATACTTTACACAATCGACATGTTTGGAATGTGCCAATTCGCCATTTCACAAAAAGAACACTCATGTGCCTGCATGAAATATGTCTCACAAGGCAGTGCACACAAAACTACATTTACACTGTCATTGAAGAAGCTGGCACCTTTTCTAAGAAGCCACTATTAGAAATGAATGGTGTTGCAGAAAGTACATATACATGGGCTCACGGAGGTCTGGATGTCTTGAGACTTGTTAGTTTGAATCACCAACAACAAAGGAGTCTCACAAAATCCAGACCACTGTGGGAACATGTATATGGAGTATCTGCAAAACCATTTAATTCCAACAGTGGATTCTTTGCAAAGGTGCCAGCGTGTTCCATGAAAGTGGAAATGTTGTCTGGTGTGCACTTCCTTGGGAGACATCTTTCATGCAGGCACATCAGTGTTCTCAACACAAATCATCAAATTACCACATTTAAAACATGAAGAACTGTTGACAAGTGCTGTGAGTGCCAATGTACAATTTTTTTTAGAGTAACAACTTGAATTATGTCAGTTGTCACATGGCCATCTGTCACTTGATTACACAGTTGGCTACACATATGACCTACTGCCTGTCATCTGGAGTGACACCAATGTCCACACCCAGGACAATGCATAAGCTACTGGACCTGCAATTGGGTTGTTAAAAAGCATAACTGTACTGTGGAGACACCCTCATGGCAAGCCAGAATGTCCACACGGATGTCAGCACACAAAGTCCAAACTGCGTTGCATCTGAACCACACACAGGTGCCAAAAATGTATGAGCGGGAATCATGTTTTAGAAAAAATGACACAGGCTGCAAAGCACGAACATTAAACACTGGCCAGCATCACAGGGGCACTGTACGGTGATCCTGTGTACAGCCAATTCTCACACACAGGTCAGACCTGGCAAGGAAAAATCAGGGGTGCCCATGTAGGCCACTCCCGCACAGCCACCCATACCTAAGTCAATGTGATTGATACAGATCAAGAAGTGACACCTCTTATTCAGGGTAACAAAAACTGTGCAGCAAAAATTGCTAGATTTACACAACATCACCTCCTGGGGCTGGCAACACATATTCGTGACAAACAACCAGCAACAGATTTTTGTGAATCGCCACATAGGCACTGCCCAGTGTGAGTATGCACAAGCAAAATGGTGTATCCCTGTCCAGTGGACACATGTAGCACACATTAGAAAAATACAAACTAGGCCAGGGACCAATGCCACAGAGGCAGACCTATGCTGAACCCACAGATAATGTGCACAGTGTTGGATGACACACATGATTAGGAGGCCAGGGTGTCTCAGGGGACTGTATTGGGCACACTGCTCCGTGTTCCTGGAATGAGCTGACTGTACCATGAGCAACCGTCATGGCACTATGCATATCTCACACTCATGCACATCATGTTTGAGGCCACCACATTGGTCATGCATGCTGCAAGGGTGTTCAGTTGAAACCTCACACTCCTATGTTGAGAATCATCATCAGTGCCAACAAATATGGACCCCCAACATAGTGAACAGGTCATGGCAAAGGCAAGGTACCAACACAAGTCACAGACCACCCTCCCACATGATGCAGAAAGCAATGTGCACTTAGATTTACTGGAACCTTAGATGACCATGTGCAAATGTGATTACACACAGACCAGGGGACACATGTCAAGGAGGGGAAGGGATGCAAAAGAGCACCAGGTGACATTGGGGAACAGAAAATGCACTGCACATATAAACTCTGGGAGTGTATCCAGGCTACAGAGCACTTCCAAAAGCTGGTGACACATAACACAACAAACAGCCATGTACCTACCCCCTCGTTGCTGCAGTCTCTCCTGTAACTGCCTATCGAGCTCAGTGAATACTACCGCCAGGACAGGGGTCATGTGGGGGTCAGGCGTCGGCGCCCGCCGTGGGGGCGAGGAGAGTCGATCCCCAGCTGGACCCGGGCGATCCGTCGGGTCCAGCACCGGATGTCCTGCCACCTTTTGCGGACCTGGGGCAGGCTCCGACTACGCTCCCCCACAGTTCTCACAGCCCTGACGATGTCCCTCCAGATCACCCCCTTCTCGTAGGCAGTTACCTGTCAGGATGACAAAGTGACACAACATCAATACACCTGCTCCATGTCCCAGAGACACACATTTGAACATCTTTAAAATGTTGAAAAGGGCATAGGATGTTGACAGGAATTGCATCATTCACAATAAGAAATTGGCCTGTGTGCAAGCCCCAATGCACTACATGGCATTGAACATCTCCAGGTGGCATGAGGGGTGCGGCACACTCACTAATCATGGCACACACTGTGCAGCACATGCAACAGCAGGCTGATGGCTAGCATGTGTCAAGCAGTCACATGTCCCACTCCACTGACGCACCCTCAGCAGACAAGACAGACACACCCAGGCACAGATCACTCGCCTGTCAGTCACAACAGCGGATACAACCCTCACTCTGCACATGTGCCACTTGCCAGTGGGGTGTCACAGGCGTCGTGCCAGCTCTGCAAGTCAGACACTCAGCGCGGCTTACTTGTCACATCAGATGGGTAGATCTGTTGCCTCCTCCATGCAGCTGTGGTGCAACACTTCACATTGACACTCACCCACATGACAAGGAACATTCACACACATCAATGTCCATGAGGTCGTAACCATCAGTTGGATACACATTGTCACTGCAGACAAGTCTTCTGGCCATTTACGCAGCTGTAGTGTAGAAAAGTGCTATACATTTACCCAACGAGGAAGCACTTACTGATTAGCCAGTAGAAAGTACTCCAGTTGAGTAGAGGTATTGCAAACAAACGGTGGTATCTTCTTGGATAAATATGCAGGGTAGGATTCATTCTGGCACGGTGCTCCTGTCACAAAAATTAAACCTCAACAAGAAGCACTTACAGATATAAATAAAGCAGGGGCCTGAGTTGAAGCTCCAATTCTGGAACGCATTAATCAGCCAAAACATTTGTGAGCGTGGTGGTGGCTTAGCAGATGTCAGTTCTCCCCATTTCCACGCTGAAATGTTAGCTGTAATCCTTGACGGTTGTTTCTGCATCCTTCATTTTCTCGAGCGCAATCCTCGTGTAGAATTCGTGAGCGTGGTCGTGGTCAAGCAGTTGTCAGTTCTCCCCATTTCCACCCTGAAATGTTAGCTGTAATCCTTTTTTTTTTTTTATTGAGCAGCGCCAAATGGAAGAAAAAGACATGACTTCAAAGCATATAAGCAATCCATCAGAGACTATCAACAAAAAACATCCCAGACCTTTAAGAACTTCTTTGTTGCCCCCACTCGTTTAGCATAAGCTTCCTCGAAGCATTTTTTTCGATTCACTTTACACATCCATTTCTCAAATAGTGGTACCGTCTCAGATTTCCAATTTTGTAAAATCAATGAACGAGCGACTAACATCATAATTACAAGGAAATGAGCATGAGAATCTGAAAAAAACATATCCTTAGTACTTATGCCGAACATAACGATTTCTGGAGAAGGTTTACACAATTGTCCTGTCGCTTCACTAAAATAAGAAAATATTTGCTCCCAGATAACACATAACTTTGGACAACAGTAAAAAATATGATACCATCCGCCACCTAGTGAGGAATCACAACGAAAACATTTATTTGATACCTCTGGATAGATTTTGTTTAAGGCTTCAGGAGTGTAATAAAGCATCCAATTTGCCAAGAATGACCACATCCAAAGGGTAATATCACTATTTAACATTGCAGAGATCTCAGGGCAACAGATGTCACTAATTTTATTGTATGCTGAAAAAGCGTTCGATCAAGTGGAGTGGGCATACCTCTGGCAAAACTTAAGGTTAAACGGCTTTGGACCACGCATTTTAACTGCCCTTAGAGCTATGTATGTTCAATCTTATGCGAAAATATTATTGATGGGGCAGGAGTCGGAGAAGGTTAAGATCGCCAGGGGTACAAGGCAGGGCTGCCCTTGCTCCCCAATTCTTTTTGCATTATATATAGATCCGCTCATTAGTGCAATATTAAACGAGCAGGCAATTAAACCGGTAGTGGTCAGAGGGTATAACACTAATGTTTTAGCTTATGCTGATGACATCGCTGTAGTTACCCCTGATCCCCAAGCGGCAATAGGAAGGATTGAAGTTCTGGCCCATGAGTTTGGGAAGCAATCAGGGTATGTGCTGAATACCGATAAAACTAAAATTGTTTGCACTAAGTCGATTATTTGGCAGGACCCTAGGAGGACGGAGGTAGCCATGTATTTAGGCATCTCCATCGCAGCAGATGTTGGGACAGTCTGGAATATTAACGCAGATCCTCTCATCAGGAAAATAGAGGTTGATCTAAAAAGAATGGATAACCTGCATTTATCCATTATCGGAAGGGCCAATGTTATAAAAATGACTATGTTCCCCAAAATATTATATTTGTTACGTTGTATACCTATTGAACCACCAAATTTGTATTTTAAAAAAATCGAGAGGATCTTCTCCCAGTTCATCTGGGGATACAAGAAAGTCAGGAGATCGCTGAAATTAATGACCCTACCACAAAATCGAGGGGGGTTGGCGGTCCCAAATATCTTATATTATTATTGGGCTATAATGCTTCAGCAAATGACCATCTTATTTAGACCCAGGCCAATAATTGCACCCCAGGAAATGGAGATACCCCCTTCCATTTCTTAATTGGCTTTGGGGGATCTAGCATCAGGGTTATTACTTAGACAACTAGAGGGGAGCTACTACAAGAAAACTTGTTTTAAACTCCTTAGAGCAGCCTGGAATGTCTGGCAGAAATCTAGTAAATTGTTAAAAATTCAGAAAATCCAGCGTTATCTGTTATTATGGCGCTCATCATTTTTTTCAGCCTCTTTATATGATAGAATTGGTAGTAAGTGGGAGCAGGCGGGAATCAATTATGTTGGAGACATTGTTAATCTAAATGGAATGATGTCATTCGTTGAGATCCAAGAACGATTTGGGATTGATCCTCATTCCTCATTTAAATATATACAGGTTAGGGAGGCAATTAAATCAGTCATTACACAACTTACTAATCAAACCCGTTTCCCATTCTTAGATATATTCGTTTATATAAAGCCCCAAATGAAGGAGCTATATGCAATGATGATGGAAGCTAGTCGTGATGACATAGTCAAAATGGAAAGTGGGTGGGCAGATAAACTGGGATCTATGCAAATCCCTGGAATTGTCTTAGAAGGTTCTCTTATCTGCCAACCTTAAGGCTCAACATCTTAAAACAGTTTTCAGATTATATTTTACACTTGCCAAACTCTGGGCATGGTGGAAAAGGGAGACTGATAAATGCCCAAGATGTGGGCAAGGCCCGGCTGATATGGTTCATATGTTTGCTGAGTGCTCTAAATTGGGCATGGTCAAACAGGGGATTGAAATATTCTTGTATGAGGCTTTGGGGCGGGCGGTTCCATTAACTCCAACTTTAATTTTACTTGGTTTTGATGAGATCTTACAACTAGAAACATCTCAAGCCTATTTCTGCTTCGTCGCGATAGCAACTCTACGTTTAATGATTGCCTCAAAATGGAAGGAGGAAGATCCCCCGACTTATCAAGTATGGTATGCTAGATTTTTCCATATATTTAATTTAGAAATGGCACTATATAAGTGCAAGGGAAACAGAGGTAGAAAAAAGGGGTTACAAATATGGGGTCCTCTGGTTGAGTAGTAAGGACAAGGGGAATCTATATATCTAAAGCTTAAAGAAAATGTATGTATTTTTAATAATTTTTTCTTTGAACCGGTGTCTCCATTGCCTTTTTCTGGTTCTCTTTTTTCTCTCTGTTTTTTTTTTTTTGTCGGTTTCTCTGTTTTCACTCAGAATTATTGTCACTTTCCTAAATAAAAAAAAAATTAAAAAAAGGAACTAACTCATGCTCTGCATGAGAGACATAAGCATGCCCCCCCCGGGACCCACTCCAAACAACATTGCATATCTGTCACACCTGGACACAATGCCAGAAGTGACAGTCACACAACAGGTGCATAGGGAAAGGTAGTGGAGTCAGCACTCACCTGCTCACCTGGTCTCCCATACATCTTGGGGTACTGTGGGAGGAGGACGTCCAGCAATGCCCCATTCTCCTCTAGGGTGAATGGCTGGGCCCTCTCCACAGTACGTGACATGGTCCAGAGGAAGCAGAGACAGCAGCAGTGTGGTCGACTGGAAAGTTGTGCAGGCAAGTGCCCTCATGGGTTCTGGCTGCCTTATATCTGTCTTGCTGAGGGGCAGTCATTGTGAGGAGTACATAGTGATTGGTCAGACACATTTGCATCATACGTTTACTCCAATCCCTTTAAACATACACCTATGACACACATTTGCATCGTTCAAATTTTGAGCATCATGTCAAGTCAACAACCACTTTGCAACATTGTATTTTTTGGCCAACTGACTGTTCCAGGACACCTGATGGACACATTTCAACTGAAAACTCAGTATCCATGACAGCCAGCATGCATTTAGGGCCTAATACTTGTCCCTTATGTGTCCCCTATGTAATTTTGAAATCCACACACAGGTACGGTGCATTTCACACGTACCCCTACGGCACAAGTACAATGGTGAAATGAAGTGTACACACGCGATGATTGCGGGTGTACGGTGCGTTTCACATGTACCCCTACGGCACAAGTATAATGATGAAACGAAGCGTACACACGCGATGATTGCGGGTGTACGGTGCGTTTCACACGTACCCCTACGGCACAAGTACAATAGTGAAACGAAGCGTACACACGCGGTGATTGCGGGTGTACGGTGCATTTCACGCGTACCCCTACGGCACAAGTACAATGGTGAAACGAAGCGTACACACGCAATGATTGCGGGTGTCACAAGTACAATAGTGAAACGAAGCATACACACGCGATGATTGCGGGTGTACGGTGCGTTTCACACGTACCACAACAGCACAAGTACAATAGTGAAACAAAGTGTACACACGCGATGATTGCAGGTGTACGGTGCGTTTCACACGCATACAATGGTAATACAGGCGTACACATGCCAGGAATGGAGGGCTACGAGTCGCACAAGGATGTCCATCAAGTACTTGTCATTGCATACTTTCATGTGCAGGCCCTAGGTGTGTCAGCCAGTGATATTGCACATGTCATCTCATGTAGTTGCACAATTGATGTGTGATGGCCTGTGTACACATGTCATGTGTGATGGGGCACTATGTGGCACACATCACCTTGACACTTGCCACATGTGTGTCTGTAGTCCAACTGTGTCATACACAGCAGCAGTGGGATGGCACAGTCATCACCACCCGCACCTGTCTCCTGATGCCAGGGACAGGGACACTCTCTCAACTGACATGTCACGATCAGCGTGCCCCTATGTGACTATGTCAGGTGTGTGTCATGTGTTACCATGAGCTTGCTGTTAGTGTTCCGTCAACTGCATCTGATGTTGGTGCATCCAACATGGGTCTGTGTGGAGATGGGCATGGCACACATCTACGCACACCATGCCACATGTGGATTCCCACGGCTGTAGGGTCTGTGTGCATCGGACATCATATTTTCCCAGGCATACATGTCTGTGTCGTCTCAATGGCTGTGTTTAATTGTTGTCACGTGTACCCCTTCATCGCAATGTATGTCATATGTACATTTGACATTCCAGGTGACCTGTGCGTGTGCCTTGTCTGGATGAGATGACATCCTTCCAATGCAGCTATGTGGATGTGTGTCACTCCGGTGATATCTCTGGCTGTTCACTCAGACTTGTCCCCAGCTCATTTCAGGGCCTGTCATGTAGACTTGACAATCAACAGGTGTATCTGGCTTTTCGTAGGAGTGCCAGCAAGGTGGCATATGTGTCCTGGATGTATTGCACACACCAGGCTCCGTAGTTACCTGATGTGTAGTAGCAGTTTAGCATGTGCTATGTTCATTGACATTCATGCTGGCAGACTCTCAATCTTCATTATTCCTAACAATGTCTTGCAGGGCACCGCCTGTCCCAAGAACAATGCCAGACTTGGCTGCCATGAGAGAACGTGCCTCCATCCGACGTTACAGATTCACTCAACAGTTGATTGAGTACTTGACCGACAGGCTGGCACCACACCTCCAACCGCAATACAGGTATCCTACTGCGCTGACCCCAAAGATGAAGGTGATGGCAGCCCTACATTTTTTTGCCACAGGTACGTTTCAATTGACCATAGCTGATGTTGGTGGGATGTCACAGACAATGTTCAGCCGTGTCCAGCGTGATGTTTTGGCAGCCATGTTGGAGCACCTTGATGAATTCATCACATTTCCTACTCCTGGGGAGTTGACAGATGTCAAGGGTGATTTCTATGCCCTGGGAGGGATGCCCCATGTCATTGGGTCCATTGCAAGCCTATCGCAACCGTAAACATTACCACTCAATAAATGCCCTTGTGGTGTGTCTTGCTAACATGCTGATTTCCCATGTCTGTGCACGTTTTCCAGGATCAGCACATGATGCCTACATCATGAGGCGTAGCAGGGTGCCACAAATGATGCTGCAGCTGCACAACGAACGAGCATGTCTTGTTGGTGGGTATACTGTGTTGGTCCTGTGTGTTGCGGTATCTTTGGCTCTTACGGCATCTCGTGACCCACTTATTTACATGATGTTTCCATGTAGGGGACTCTGGATATCCCAACATGCCATGGCCAATGACACCTCTCCGCAACCCAAGAACAGCTGCAGATCACAGGTACAACAATGCACACAGGCAGACCAGGCGAGTGATTGAGAGGACGTTTGGCCTCCTGAAGAGCCGATTCCGGTGCCTTGACAAGACAGGCGGGTCCCTCCCATATGCACCGGAGAAGGAGTGCAAAATCTTCATTGTTTGCTGCATGCTGCACAACATGGCCGTTGAGAAGGCAGAGCCACTCATTCTTGATCCTGATGAGGAGCAACACCCACCCGTGGAGGATCCAGGGCTTGGTCATGAGGCAAGTGATGAGGAGGAGAAGGATGATATCCGGAGTCAGCTCATACGCAACTTCTTCTCATAATGGTGAGTCACTGGGTATGAGTGTGCAAGTTTGTAGCATTGAGTGCCATATGTTGCAATGTGTGTGTCCAGCTGACTGAATGCAAAGTGACTTTGATGTGTTTACTGATGTGTCACTCGAGTGATGATGTCATGCCACACAGTTTTGGGGAGAGACTTTCTTTGAAATTTGCATGTGTCCAACATTGTTCATGTTTCGTAACTGACCATGTGTGCGGCGAGATTTGTTTTAGGTGACTTCTTGTGTGTCTGTCATTCCCAGGTTTTTGCGCCAGTTGTCTGCTCGTGTCATCTTTGTCCTCCTGTTATTCCTCATGAGGATTGCAAAGTGTGCTGAATCAGTGTTCCATGCACGGACATGTGGAAATGTCAGTTTGGGTAAGGTTGCAGCACGGCTTTTTGGTGGTGGTACGGGTTGGGAATGTGTGGGGACTGCCTCTGTGCATGTTGTGGTACCATGCATACATGTCTTCTCACCATGAGCACATAACATGTAGTATCACTACCATGACATGAAAGTCACCCTTCTTGACAGTCATCTGTAGTGGAGTGTGGAGTCTGATGAAGGCATCAATGTGCGTAAACCTTGCCTCTGAAACATTGCTGATGCTACGGGTGGACATAGTGTGGGACATCACAACAACTGGCTCTATGGTGATTTGCAGCATCTCCGTGTGCAGCAGGATGTGTTTGGCTCATCCCCTTGACTTGTGTGCCAGTTAATTAGGATTTACAACATCCGTGTTGTGAAGGGGGGGTCCAGCGTATGTCCCACATGTAATGTCAACTGACCTGTGAGTCTGTTCGTATGGATGCATTTCCCTTTGTGTGAGTTTGTGCAATAAAGGTGTTCTGCACAATCCAAAGTGACTCATCTCTGTCACTGCATATCTCTTGCCAGTTTGCATGCGTCATCAATGGCATAATTGTCAAAGATTGAGCATATGAGTGTATGTGTACTTTGGCAAAATGCATGCATTTCTTTATAGCTAATAATCTCTATTGTGCATGAAGTACCTGGTTGTGTATGTATTTGTGCAGGTTGCACCCCACGACGGGACATCAACGCCTGCTGACGGTGTGTCTCCTGTGCGCAGCTCCATATTTTGTTGCCTGATCCTGTGGCCATCATTTTTGTTGATTCTTCATACATTTTCTCGGAATGACCCATGAGTAACCTGACACTCCATCCTTTACATACACCTGTTGCACTGTGCCTTTCTGACCTCCTTGTCTTTGTGTGCTACTTATTGCCTAGTTTCTCACCCCTTCCGTCTGCTGCTGCCTCACCTGCTTCACCGCACCACTGAGTGCCCTGATTCGGCAACCCACATGCCTACAAAATGCTCCTCCCTTCCCCCTCCACCCATTCTAAATGCAGCCAGCAGCTTGTCTGTACCACTGATGCACCAACGCCGTGCTAAAGGCAGGACCATCTGCACCTGCAATGTGCACAGTGCACGACCCTCTGGTCCTTGCATGACCCACGTCACACAACAGGCTCATGCTGCAGCCACCCTGCAAGCAATGTCCTCCAGACAATCAACCGCCTGCTATCAGGCAACCCCTAAGCGCACACAAAACACCTTTGCATGCTGAATGTGCAACTCCAACTGCCTACACAGCGCTGCCCTGCCTACCAGACCCTGTCAGAACAACCAGGTCATGTGCCTCCTACTCCACACCCGCTCCGTCCAAAAGCACACCATTGGACTCTGTTACCTCCTCAACACAACGGCCCCACACATCACCTTCATGACAGTAACCTGGTCAAAAGCATCCTCAGCACGCAACTTCTTCATTGCCATCTCAGACGGATACAAAATCACCCGCAGGGACGGCAACAACAATCCCGGAGGATGAATTGCAATTTATTCCCAAATACACCCTCTGAGTCACAAATCCGGTTTTGCCCCAACCACCTGGCAACCCTCAGAGTAACACTCATCTACAGATCTCCAGGCCTACATCCACAATTCCGCAAAGCCATCAACACGTACATCTGCACGCACGCCCTCACCTCCACAGGCTACATGTGGCTGGGGGCCAGTAACTTCTTGCAGGAGGAGAACCACACTACCATCCAACATTGGTCCATCAACATTTGCATCCACGTCTCCGAGAAGTAACACACTGGCCCACACCCCGTTACCGATCCCCCAAAGATGCTTGATGTAAGTCACCACAGACAAGCTGTGTGGGACACTCGAACCAAAACCACCGCCACACCCTGCAACCTCACACACTGGATCAGCTACTGATCCAACAATCTTGCCTCCATCTGTCCTTGGTGTTCTTGTTGACTGGCATGTTGCTCGGCCTGCTGGTTCTTAATCTCTGTGAGGGTCACCACTACCTGGCTGAACTCCCTGGTGTCACGCCGGTATGCGTCCATGATGTTGTCAATGTGTAACATACCGGTCCCTTCAGGTGGCTGGTCAGGTTCTCGCCTCCGTCTGCCTCCACTCCCACCACCCCTGCCCACATGAGCCTGGGCTGCCGTTGTGGGCACATCGGGTCTACGGGACCCCTGAGGGATGGCAGTGGCAGTGTTGTCTGCCTCCTCCTGGGTGCCCGGCGCACCTTGTCCCTCCTGGTCAGACTGGCTCAGGTGTTCACTGCGGGCAGGGCTCCTCGGTGTCTCCTGGGATGTGGCAGGAATGGGGGTGGTGGTTGGTGCAGATGTTCCTGAAACAGGTGCTGCAGGGGCTTGGACACCAGAGGGTCCAGGTCGGTCGGGATCATCCGTGGAGTGTTGAGAGGCGTCGCTGCCGGTGGGATCAGGTTCCTCCCGAGCCTGGGACTGTGATGGTTCACAGGGGGGAGAATCATCACGTTGCCCTGTGTGTGAGAGACAGACAATGTTAATGCTGTTTCATGCAACATCCATGTTTCATACACATTCAAGTTGGCACTGTTCCTCCAGGTAGTTGTATGTGCCTAGCATTCTCCTCAATGTTCACTTGTGGATGGGTATGTTGCGGGGGACAGATTGATATGTTCTCCTGAGTCTTTGACATGTAGATTTTTGGCTTGGATGCTTCTTCGGCTATGTATTGGTGTTTGTTAGACCTGGCACCTTGGCGTGAGTCTCCCTTCCACTTTTTTGTCTCTGTGCCTCATGTGTTTTGCTGGTGTTAGCTGCTCAGAGCACTGTGCCACTGCCAACCAGTGCCACAGTGCAAGTGCTCCCTATTTAAAATGTATATGTTGGTTGGATTCCATGATTGGCCTATTTGGTTTACTGTCAGACCCCAGTAAAGTGCACCAGGAGTGCCAGGGCTTGTAAATACAAATGCTGCTGGTGGGCTTGCAGCACTGGTTGTGCCACCCACAGAAGCGGCCTGGTAAAATGTATCTCAGGTCTGCCATTGCAGAACCTGCGTGCAGTCTGGTACTGTCATGCTGACTGGGTAAGTGCACACACTTGCCAGTCCCTAAACCTTCCCTTAACTTCATATCAGTCACCCCTATGGTAGGCCCAAGGGCAGGGTGCAGTGTAAGCATAAGGTAGGACAAGCCCTGATGTGTGTGGCATGTCCTAATAGTGAATTACAGCCATTTTCGTTTTTCACTATTGTAAGGCTACCTGTTCTCCATAGGCCAGAATGGGCTGTTAGAATTGTTACATCCTATGATCCTAACAGACCCAGGGAACATGGTAGAAATTTGAGTTTAGTATGCCTGAACTCAGAATAATAAAATATATCTTTTAGTAAAGTTTATTTTAATATTCTGTGTTTGCAAATACCACTTTTAGAAAGTTGGTATTTGCGTGCTTGACCATTTCAGCCCGCTTCTGCTATGATGTGTATCTGCCTGTCTGGTTGTGTGAGTGACAGGGCTGGGGAAACCCAGAGGGGCAGGGCTATGTAGCCTGGTGGTGAATAGGAAGATTGGCAGTCAGGTGAGTGGGAGGAGTACACCTGGGCTCTGAATAGGGTTGTGCTCTGCTACCACAATGCTGGCTCCACCTCCTGTGGAGCGGCTGATGTCTCTGCCCTGCACCCTGAATAGAAAGGCAGAGTCATGTCAACAGAGTGCTCAAAAACTGGTTTGAACTGGGCAAAGGGCCCTCAACCCCAGAGGAACAAAGGAATTAGGGGTATAAGTATTGGGACCCTGCTCCCAAGAAATTAGATCCTGCTGAAACAAGAAGAACCTCTGCCAGAGGAGGAGGAACTGGGAAAGCTGTAGAAGGAGTACTGTCCCTGACCTGGGGGATTGGCCTGCAGTGGTTGCCTTGCTGCTGAAGGAGAGGAGAAAGACTACTAAAGACTTTGCTTCAACTTGTGCTTTGAAAAGATCTCCAAGGGCTTGAACTGAGCTTGCCCCCTGAACGAAGTCCCAGGACCAGTGGACTTCACCCCCAGCTCCCCAGAGTCTTTTGGAAGTGCCTGCTGCTGTTGTTGGGCCTTCTGAGGGACTGCGTGTCGCAAGGAGATGGAAGCGCAATGCAAGGAAGAGAAGCGTGCTGCCGTCGGAGCTGCTGTCGTCGCATCTCGCAAAGGGTGTCGCCGCTGCAGCATCGCATCGAGCGGAAGCGTCTCGCATCATTCCGGAAGTGTCTCACAACACCGAAGAAGCGTGTCACCATCGCAGCCATCGTAGCTGTCGCATTGCACCGCGTCGAGAGAAGAGTCTCACATCGAGGAGGAAGCGTGTCGCCATCGCAGCCATCGTAGTTGTCGCATTGCACCGCATCCAGAAAAGCGCCTCGCATCCACGGAGAAGCGTGCCGCCGTCGGAGCCGCAGTCGTCGCATCTCGCAGAAGGGGTGTTGCCGCTGCAGCATCGCATCGAGCGGAAGCGTCTCGCCACGTCGGAGAAGAGTGCCGCTGCCAAGGCCGCTGTCGTCGCATCTCGTCAAGGGTGACGCTGCTGTAGCTGACGCATCGAGTCGAGCCTTCTCACAACATCGGAGAAGCGTAACGCATCTGGAAGATCCCGTCTTTATTTCTTTTGCACCAAGAACTTCAACGCATCTGCATCGCTGCAACACTTTTGATGCCCTGCGTGTCGCATCTAAGGTACATTGACTTAAAGTGTCGCATTTAAGAACTTAAGAGAAACTAAGAAATCTTCTACCAACTAAGCAACCGTATTGTGTATTTTTAATCGTTTAATGGTCTTGTGATAATCCTATATAAAGAATCCTTATTTTTAAAATAAATACCTGTGTGGTGTCCATTTGTAGTGTTGTCACGTGGTTACTGTATGTGTTCACAAATGCTTAACATATAACGCTCTGAGATAAGCCTTGTCTGCTCACGCCAAGCTACCTAGAGGGTGAGCTAGGGGTTGTTTTAGTAGTGTAACCCCTTACCCTGACTAGAGGAAAGGTTCCCTGCTTGTCACAAGAACCTACCTGTGCCAACCAGAGAACCCGGATTCTAACAGTGTTGTTGTGTTACATGTCCATTGTGACAGTGGGTAAATCCATTGCCTGTCCCGGGGGTGTCTGCTTGTGTAAGGGGTGTGTGTGACAGGGCCTGCTGGTGGGTGTAGTGTGATTTGGCACTGGGGCTCCCAGGTGATGTAGCTGTCCCCCCATGGGGCATGCTGCCATGACAGTGAGTGTGAGTTCCTGTCCTAGATATCTGACCTTGTTGTCTTGGTGTTTGTGTTTGCACTGGTCACAGGAGGGCCTTGTGCTGCCTACACCCGGGCCAAGTGTTAGCTATCTTGTCAGTACTTTCCCAATCCCTGTGCCTTGCGCATGGTGCATGGGTATGTACCTGGGCCATATGGGATGAGGGCAATTGTGTCTGATTTGGAGTTCAACAATGCGTTTTGTGACACCCACCCTCCCAGCATACGGGACATCCATTCTTGGGTTGGTGCTTCGTGTAGCATGGGACATAGCATGGCCTTGTTTTCTCAATGGGGCATGCACATGTTCTTGGCATTAGAGTTGTTTTTGACTGTGGTTGTGGCCGGTGAGGGCTTGGGGGTAGTTGCGTGCATTTTGTGTAGTTGGGGTGTGGATGCCATTACCCCCATGTTACTTAAGTTGTTTGTGTACTCACCAGGCTCTGGAAGTCCTTGAAGTCCATGTACTCCCACCAGCGGAAGCAGGGCCATCACCTTCTCCTCCCAGGGATGGAAATGTACTGGTCTGCGGAGCCCACCCCCTCCAGTGATGTTGCTCTGGGCGTAGTCATCATTCATTTTTCGCTTGACCGCCCTCCGCAGATCGTGCCACCTGGCTTGGCATTCAGTCCTGGTCCTTCTAATGGGTGCAACAGCATTCACCCTATCGACGATCCTCTGCCACAGGCGTGATTTTTCGGCTATGCTGGTCTGTCTGACCAATGTTCCAAACAGCTGTGGCTCGACTCTGATGACTTCATTGACAAGGATCTCCATCTCCTCCCTTGTTAACTTTGGATTCTTGTCTGTGGGCATGGTGTGGGGTGAGGGTGTGGATGGTTGTGGGTGTGTGGGTGTGAATGTGAAATTGTGGGTCTGAATGTGAAGAGGGTGTATGTGTGAAGGAGGTTGTGTGAAGGTGTATATGTTAAGGTGGATGGGTGCAGCTGTTTGTGTGTGCTCTCTAGCTGCAGTGAGTCTGTTGCAAAGGCTTGTGGTTTGTGTGTGTGGGCCTTTTTTATTGGTACATTTTTGGGTGGGCCTCAGTTTGAATTTTTGGTGGGTGTGTTATAAGGGGTAGTTGTGAGTTTGCCCCTCTGTTTGCCTGTTTGGATGGGGAAACATCCTTTACCACACAACCATTACAACGCGGTATGGTTACATCGTGGTTTTAACAACGCAAGTCGTTACACCGACTTGCACTGGAGGGCGCTGTAGGATAAGGAATAGTGTGAATTACTTTCCAACACCTTCCCTACTGTACGTAGACTGGAGTTGGAATAGTAATTCACACTATTCCTATGTCCAGCGCCCTCCAACGCAAGTCGATGTAACGACTTGCGTTGTTAAAACCGTGATGTAACATACCGCGTTGTAATGGTACGCGTTGTTACATCATACATCCGTTTGGATGTGGCAAGGTCAGTCATTTCCATGTTTTGTGCACTCTAGACGTGTTTTGTGGTGTTGTGCGAGTCGAATAGACCCTTCTTTTGCAGTTTTACATTGCCTATATACGGTGCGTACATACGCGATGATGTTGTTGTGAGGTGTGTACATACGTGAGGATGTTGTTGTGGGGTGCGTACATACGCGATGTTGGGGTACGCACCGTACATACGCGATGATGTTGTTGTGAGGTGCGTACATACGTGAGGATGTTGTTGTGGGGTGCCTAAAAATACAGTCCCACCGTACAAGTACGATCCGGACCGGCTTTCCGATTTAGGATTCGTATGGAAATCATCCCGTACACGGGTAATGACTTTACCTGCTACAGAGCTATGCGCTGGGGGTACGGTGTGTACATGCGGGGGTGGGGTATGCACCGTACATACGGGGGTGGGGTACTCACCGTACATACGGGGGTGGGGTACGCACCGTACATACGGGGGTGGGGGTACGGTGCATACATACGTGATGTTGGGGTACGCATCGTACATACGCGATGATGTTGTTGTGAGGTGCATACATACGCGATGTTGGTGTACGCACCGTACATAAGCGATGATGTTGTTGTGGGGTGCGTACATACGCGATGTTGTGGTACGCACCGTACATACGCGATGATGTTGTGATGTTGGGGAATGCACCATACATACGCGATGATGTTGTTGTAAGGTGTGTACATATGCATGGGGGGGCCTGTAGGACTCGTACCCCTGTACGACTCGCTCCCTGGGAACTACTTTTCCCGGAATACGAGTCGTACAAAGTTTGCTTTGTAGCGGGTAAAGTCATTACCCGTGTACGGGATGTTTTCCATACGAATCCTAAATCGGAAAGCCGGACCGGATCGTACTTGTACGGTGGGACTGTATTTTTAGGCTTCGTACGGAAAAGTGTCCATGTCCGTCTCGTGCAACTTTTCCAGATCGAATTCGTACGGATCAGGCCGATCCGTATGTATTTTTCCCATACGAATCGTACTTCACGGGTGGGACGGGACTTGTACGATTCGTACGGGGAAAATTACGGATCCGAGTCGTCGGGGAAAAAAAAATACAGGATCGGAATCGGCCCCTTAGTGTTTTCTATGCGGGGGTGGGGTATGCACCGTACATGCGGGGGTGGGGTACGCACTGTACATACAGGGGTGGGGTATGCACCGTACATACGGTGGTGGGGGTACGGTGCATGCATGCGGGGGTGGGGTACGCACCGTACATACGGGGGTGGGGTACGCACCGTACATAGGGGGTGGGGTACGCACCGTACATGCGGGGGTGGGGGTATGGTGCATACATGCGGGGGTGGGGTATGCACCGTACATACAGGGGTGGGGTACGCACCATACATACGGGGGTGGGGTACGCACCGTACATGCGGGGGTGGGGGTATGGTGCGTACATGCGGGGGTGGGGTACGCACCGTACATACAGGGCTGGGGTATGCACTGTACATATGGGGGTGGGGTACGCACCGTTCATACGGTGGTGGGGTACGCACTGTACATACGGGGGTGGGGGTATGGTGTGTACATGAGGGGGGGCTGGGGGTACAGTCCGGACGTGTAGGGATGGGGGTACGGTGCGTACCGGGCCCCCTTTTCCTCGTGCATCACGGCGTACTTAGTTTTTCCGGCACTTTTTGGCTCCCGTAAAAATATTCCCGTGCGAAGTGCTGTGGGTACGAATCGTACTTGCTGGTCCGTAAAACGCTGCCTGACTCCATGCGAATGTCGCGTACGCGCTGTCCCGGATCGGACTTGTATGTATTTTTTAGTCGCACAGTGTTTTTTACGATTCGTACGGAAATGGTATTTCTGTACGAATCGTACTTGCTGGTTTGTAAGGTGCATTCCCTGGGTACGAGTCGTCTGGAGAAAACGCTCCGTACGACGATTCGTAGCCGGGTTTTACAGGATCGGATTCGGCACCTTAATGTTGCGTCGAATAAGGAGATGAGCCTCTAACAACCCGGCTGCATGCGGTGACCCTTAGTAAAAATTGGCACTATAATAGAGGTTGAATATGAGGTTGGCAACAAGGAATGGGCAAAATTATTAAAAACATTTGTTAATAACGGTGCCCAAATTCCAGATTATGCTTAATAAGATCAACTGACACCCCACCCAGGCCAGGGGCCTTATTACCAATGCACTATTCTATTGCACTCTCTGGCTCAGTCAATGTAACCGTGACTCCCATGCAACTGAGATATTTAATTCACCTTGCAGTCTCCTATGAAGATATTCTACAACCTTACCAAATACTTTCTTTTATAGCTTGTTTTTTCCCAACTGTGACATCTTGTCTCTTTCTTAATACTTCTGTGAAGGATGGCCTTATGGCTACATGAGCTAGTCACACCTTTTTGTGGCAAGCCCGAAGGCAGAAAGTGGCCATTGAACCAAGTCCTTACCAAATACTCACCAAGAAACTGAAGTAACATTTTTCCAGAAAGCATTCTGTCAGTCCTCCACTTCAAAGAGGAGAAAAGGGAACTGAAAACGGATTACTCAATCATCATTTTAATCATCATTGATACAATCACCTGCATCCTCACTTGTGAACAGCCCTTAAAGTGAAGTAACACCCTTTGCTAACTGTGTCTTGTTCTCATCACCATGGACATGCTCTCTAGCTAGGTTTGCATTATATAAGAACCAATTTCAAGCAGAGAAGAGGCGTGCTGCGGTGAAAGTGGAAAATACATTATATTTTCCAAAATGAATGACTTAGTTTAATTTCATTTGCTTGCCATGCTCAAAACTAGAAATATTTTGGAAAGCAATTTTAGGAGCAATCAAGACATTCTGGGGTTACTTCTTTCAGAGAAACCACAGATGCTGCAACATGACGTGTGAGATAAGGCTCTTAACACCTCAAAAATCTGGAACAAAAATTGTCAATTCGCCTCTTCTCAGTTGACAGCAGAATGGTAGAAAAAGAGACATTTTCATCTTGCTTGAGACAGATCAACTGACACCCCACCCAGGCCAGGGGCCTTATTACCAATGCACTATTCTATTGCACTCTCTGGCTCAGTCAATGTAACCGTGACTCCCATGCAACTGAGATATTTAATTCACCTTGCAGTCTCCTATGAAGATATTCTACAACCTTACCAAATACTTTCTTTTATAGCTTGTTTTTTCCCAACTGTGACATCTTGTCTCTTTCTTAATACTTCTGTGAAGGATGGCCTTATGGCTACATGAGCTAGTCACACCTTTTTGTGGCAAGCCCGAAGGCAGAAAGTGGCCATTGAACCAAGTCCTTACCAAATACTCACCAAGAAACTGAAGTAACATTTTTCCAGAAATCACTCTGTCAGTCCTCCACTTCAAAGAGGAGAAAAGGGAACAGAAAACGGATTACTCAATCATCATTTTAATCATCATTGATACAATCACCTGCATCCTCACTTGTGAACAGCCCTTAAAGTGAAGTAACACCCTTTGCTAACTGTGTCTTGTTCTCATCACCATGGACATGCTCTCTAGCTAGGTTTGCATTATATAAGAACCAATTTCAAGCAGAGAAGAGGCGTGCTGCGGTGAAAGTGGAAAATACATTATATTTTCCAAAATGAATGACTTAGTTTAATTGCATTTGCTTGCCATGCTCAAAACTAGAAATATTTTGGAAAGCAATTTTAGGAGCAATCAAGACATTCTGGGGTTACTTCTTTCAGAGAAACCACAGATGCTGCAACATGACGTGTGAGATAAGGCTCTTAACACCTCAAAAATCTGGAACAAAAATTGTCAATTCGCCTCTTCTCAGTTGACAGCAGAATGGTAGAAAAAGAGACATTTTCATCTTGCTTGAGACAGATAAAAAACAGCCACATTTTTTACATTTAATAAAATAAATAAATAATGCTGTTAGACGAAAGCATCTAATTCTGCTCACTCCCTTGACTTTAAGATTGCTGTGTACTTACAGCGCAATATTACATTCAAGGGAGCGATCAGAATTAGGTTGTAGGCATGCACTGTACTTCTCATGCACACACTCTTCTATTGTACTCTGGGGCCCAAATGTATTAGGACTTGCGTTGTCCTTGCGTGACGCAAGTCGTTGCTGGGAAACACAAGTCCTTAAATAGTATTTACAAAGCCATTTGCACAGCCTTGATTGACTTTGTAAAGAAATGTAAGGAAACAAAGAGACTTGTGCTGCATTACATCTGAAAGTGGTAGGCATTCCATGGGTGGAGCATAGTTGTTCCTATGAGTCCACACATGTAATCCTGGAATTGCACCAAAATGGTCCACATCCCAGACACAGACATAACAAGGAGAAATATCTTTATTTCTACACATTACTTCCTCTTTCTGTGTATCATGCATTCTGCATCTCACATTCAAAGAGGAATATGCCTCAAATGATTATTTTTGTGCAGGAAGGTGTCGCTTCCTGCAAAGAAATAACCCTGCCCATAACGTGGTGCAAGTGTGCTTGTGTTGGCGCTAGGCATCCTCAAGTGTGCCAGTGCAGGGAGAGTGCTGTGCTGAAGAGTGACATATCTTCATAGATACGGTGCTCTTCAGCTCTGTCCCGTTCACGCACGCAGCACAGCAACTTTGCTTGCTGCCCTGCTTTGCAAGAAAGTTTTATAAATATGCCTCTAATTGTCAGCGGCGTATATTGGTCAGTGAGATTGGGGGTGGCAAGTCTGAGATTTCCTGAAAATCACTGTTGTTTACCAGACTACAAAGCTTAATGAAATGAGCATGGGAGTGGTGAGTTAAAGGGTATATGCAGGTTAGAAGGTTGGAAGGTGGCTTTAGGCGTATTGATAAAGGAAAAAAATAAAATTGATAAATTAGAGAACATTCTTGAAGTCTCTCAAATGTATCCAAGCATTGAGGTGTCTCACCTGTAACTCACTGGTTCCAATGCCATTTAACTTTACTTCACACACAACATCCACACAAAAGTGTGCATATGAAAGCTCTACAAAATTTCCATATGACATAGAGTGACCATAAATCCAATTAGTGTTTTTTTACAGTTAATGAAAATTCACCAGTCGTTATATTCTGAGCATTCAATCAATCAACAGGTGGCTAGGCACTGAAGGTGCACTCGTCTGTGTATTCAAAGTTGCAGATAACAAAACCATAACTCATAAAAATTGTGCTCAGAGCGAGAAAAAGAGGCTACCAAACACTTTTAAAGAAGCCACATAGATTCCAGAGGTACTGATTTTCAGAAACAAAAGCTCCCCACATAAAGCAGCTCAACTCATTGAGAGATTAAAAATGTATAACAGCATCACACCTGTGTTGAAAGATCTTCAATTGCCCACCCTACCCCCGCATGTCACATTTTGCATAATCTACAAAGCAGTAACCATCAACCCATTTAGGTAGACACAGAATTTTAACATGTCCCATGGCCATTGCATCGTATATATATGCAGGCTTGACATCAACAGACTGGAAAACAAGCTTTTTCAAGCTACTGTTGCATCCACGGGCACTACATTCTGAAAGACATCAGGCAACCCAATTCCATCATTCCTAGGTATTATGAAAAATGTATTTTCCAGGCAGATTTGCCTTTGTGGTCCACCTTCTGGGGTGAGAGCCCAATCACATTAAGAGGTCGATTCTGATCTCGGTCGGTAGGGCACCAAATCGGGTTCAGCATTAGTGGATCCGATTCGGAGGCTGATTTTCCGTCCGAGTTGTACACGGGTCCGGACGTCGAAGTACGATGCGAACAAGTGCAAAATTTCTGCCCGAATCGTTTCTGGCTCCGAACCGTTCCGTACGACTCGGTCGCAAGCAAACCGTGGCGCGCAATGGAGACATTTCACGACCGATCTAGTACGATGCTCGATTCGGACAGCCGGATGGAGTCGGAGCGTCCGGCTCGCAAAAGCTCCCGGAGTCGGACTTCGGGTGTATGCATCGGACCCCCCGTCACCCGCAGCCTTACGACTTGGACAGAGGGGGAGACCCATGGGTCTCCCCAACAAAGGCATGTATGGTGCGGATGGCACCGACGCGTACCCACTGTAGGGGGTGCCCTTGTCCGCGACGTACCCATTCAGTCAATGGGAGCCCATGTACGTGTCGTACGACCGGCTCCCATTGACTTCTATAGGAGTCCGACCGAACCGAGTCCGACAGCATACGACTGCATCGTACTCGCTCATTCGGACTGCAGAAGTCAGGATCGGTCGGAAAACACCCCGGATCCGGCCTGGTTGGAGAGCTTTCTGACCCGGATAAGAATCGGCCCCTGGGTGTTTAAACACCGCCTGTCTAATATTTGTGCACATGTTTGCAGTAGCCGGATAAGGACACCAAAATTCCTCTAAAGGAACACACACCAGCTTGGCACCAAATAATTTCAACTAGCTTAACCTAGTTGGGTCAATAATTAATGAAGGACAAGTTGTGTTCCAAAAGAAAATTAATCGGTTTGCAGGGCCTCTTAGGTGGGTCAACATTCAGTCCACTATGAATCTACCTGATCCTTCCTGCTCCTCTACCCAAATGGAAAGGGGTGGGACCCCGCATGTAAACTTAACCAATCCAATTTGGCCCCCATCGGTATGATTATTCTATTTTTCCCAAGGCATTATTGTGGTCCAATTTTCTTTACTTTTAATCGCCGTATTGCTTTGATTTTTGTCTGTACATGTTTTTTCCTGGTTTAGGGCTTTTCTTTTCTTACTATCACTAAGCTGATCTTCAATTCAGTTTCAGTTCAGTTTAAAATCTTTACTCGGATATACAATCTACCCATAAAAGCATAACATATACAGTAGGACAATTAAATACATAATAAAATGCAACTTGGATCTTCAATTCACCTTGCAGTCCCCTATGAAGATATTCTACAACCTTACCAAATACTTTCTTTTATAGCTTGTTATTTCCCAACTGTGACATCTTGTGTCTTTCTTAATACTTCTGTGAAGGATGGCCTTTTGGCTACATGAACTAGTCACATCTTTTTGTGGCAAGCCCGAAGCCAGAAAGTGGCCATTGAACCAAGTCCTTAATAATCTACTCACCAAGAAACTGGAGTAATATTTTTCCAGAAATCACTCTGTCAGTCCTCCACTTCAAAGAGGAGAAAAGGGAACTGAAAACGGATTACTCAATCATCATTTTAATCATCATTGATACAAGCACCTGCATCCTCACTTGTGAACAGCCCTTAAAGTGAAGTAAAACTCTTTGCTAACTGTGTCTTGTTCTCATCACCATGGACATGCTCTCTAGCTAGGTTTGCATTATATAAGAACCAATTTCAAGCAGAGAAGAGGCGTGCTGCGGTGAAAGTGGAAAATACATTATATTTTCCAAAATTAATGACTTAGTTTCATTGCATTTGCTTGCCATGCTCAAAACTAGAAATGTTTTGGAAAGTAATTTTAGGAGCAATCAAGACATTCTAGAGTTACTTCTTTCAGAGAAACCACAGATGCTGCAACATGAAGTGTGAGATAAGTCTCTTAACACCACAACAATCTGTAACAAAAATTGTCAATGCGCCTCTTGTGAGGCGCTTCTCAGTTGACAGCAGAATGGTAGACAAAGAGTAATTTTCATCTCGCTTGAGACAGATATAAATCAGACACATTTTTTTACATATCATAAAAGAAATGTAACGGAACACAGCTACTTGTGCCGCGTTATATTTCAAAGTGGTAGGTAGGCATTACATGGGCATACTATAGTTGTTCCCATGCGTCCACCCATGTAATCCTGGAATGATCATTAATTTATTATAATTAAATTACTTCCCACCCTGACAGAGACATAACAAGGAGAATTATCGTTATTTCTACTCATTACTTCCTCTTTCTATGTGTCGTGCATTCTGCATCTCACAAGGAAAGAGGAATATGCCTCAAAGGAATATTTTTCTGCAGGAAGGTGTAACTTCCTGCACAAAAACAACCCTGCCCATAACGTGGTGCAAGTGTGCTTGTGTTGGAGCTAGACATCCTCAAGTGTGCCAGTGCAGGGAGAGTGCTGTGCTGAAGAGCGACATTTTTATTTATTAATATATATATATATATATTTTAAACTTTATTTTTCATTTTTGCATGACATTAAAACATCAACTTTACAGCATATAGCAATAAGTAGGCCCCTTGAAAATGGAGTTGCAAAGCTGGGAGCCACATGCAGTCTTTTGAATGCCACAGGGATGCTGGCTTAGATTACAATATCTTGCAGCACATTAGTTTAGGACATCTTGTCTCGTTCTCCCGTTCCCTCCCTCATTTATTAATAGATTTTATAGTGTTAATTGTGGGAAGAAATTTATTTTAATTAATTATTAATTGGTTGTTAATTAATAGTAATCAATTAGTAATTAATTATGGTATTTGTGTAAAAAAGATTAGGTGCGGTCTGTGGGCTTTATAGGGGTGAAGGGTTGGAAGTAATTTATTTTTGATAAATTGATATTTAGGTGCCGATTCCAATCCTGGAAAAACTGGGTACGAATGGTCAGACGGAGCGTTTTTCCCATCCGAATGGTACCCGGGAAAAACACCTTACAAACTCGCAAGTACCATTCGCACAGAAACACCATCACCGACCGGGTCGGAAAAAACACCAACCGGCAAAAATTTTACAAACGAATCACTGTCGGGACGGCGCACATGCGACGTCCGGACGGAGTCAGGCAGCTTTTCACGGACCAGCAAGTACAAATCGTGCTGACGTCACTCCACACGCTGCAGTTTTTACGGGAGCCAAAAACTGCCGGGAAAGTGAGGACGCCGCGAACAAGGAGCTCCGGCACGCCAGGGACAGCGATGGACCCCAACCTACGCGTCGTCCCGGCCTTCATAACCTACCACCACGTATACAGAAACCGACGCAGACGCCGCAGAAGGTCAGAACAACCCCCAGGGGCAAAGGGGGGGGGGTGTGTGTGTGCAAGGGCCAGGAATCATAACCCACACCCCACAAATAACTACAACAGCATGCACAGCAATTGCCACCATGGACTGGTCACTTCGGGGGGCGTGTCCACCAATCCCACGTCCCGCCACAACGGAAGTGGACGTGGACGCGTACCCGTCACCACCACAATGGTGGCACGGCACATACCACGCCCACCCCTACGTCACACGAACCACGACGGTACGGCCGAACCCACGTCCCAAAGGCATGTGTACGGGCCGCACCCCCAAAGTTGGGGCGCGCTAGGGCCACGGGCCCCACCCAGGCCATCGGCGCGTGGACACGGCACATACCACGCCCACCCCTACGTCACACGAACCACGCCGGTACGGCCGCACCCACGTCCCAAAGGCATGTGTACAGGCCGCACCCCCAAAGTTGGGGCGCCCTAGGGGCACGGGCCCCACCCAGGCCATCGGCGCGTGGACACGGCACATACCACGCCCACCCCTACGTCACACGAACCATGCTGGTACGGCCGCACCCACGTCCCAAAGGCATGTGTACGGGCCGCACCCCCAAAGTTGGGACACTCTAGGGGCACGGGTCCCACCCAGGCCATCAGCGCGTGGACACGGCACATACCACGCCCACCCCTACGTCACACGAACCACGCCGGTACGGCCGCACCCACGTCCCAAAGCCATGTGTACGGGCCGCACCCCCAAAGTTGGGGCGCCCTAGGGGCACGGGCCCCACCCAGGCCATCAGCGTGTGGATACGGCACATACCATGACAGTGGACAGATACTTAGGGGTGTGTGCCTATCACTCCCAGCAGTGCCCAGACATATGAGGGGTGGGTGCCGAGGAGCCCCAGCAGTGGACAGAGACATGGGGGGGCCAACTTAATTATCAGATGACCACAGCTCCATGGGTGAATGTACCTATCCCCAACTCAGGACAATGACGATAGTGCCATAACAACACATCACTGACAGCAGTGTCCCACTCCCAGGAGGATGGTCGGCCTACCCCCACTGCATGACACACCACATGTGGGTGTGAGGACAAATTACACATGCATACCCACCCCTGGCGGAGGCAGCACAATACACACACTGAGATTTGGCCACAAGACTGCACCCTCATGTCAAACACCACTAAACAATGCGAGCCAAAGGGAACACACACAGTTACGCACAGTCCACGAATGAGAGGAATGCACAGGTACCGGGGCAGTCAACAAGCAGTTGGCCCCCATGGAAGTGAAAGGGTGGAGTACACACAGATACAATGCCCACAAATATCAGGCAGGTGCCCAAATACACTGCAGAACACGCAACACATGTGTGTGAGGCAGGGAGTACACACATGCAAAGTGCGGAAAATGGAAAATGTACACATGAAGTCAAGTCAACATACGACATACGCAAGTACAGTGACCAGCAAGGATGCCACAAACTATGCAGGTGGAGACATTGCAGAGCATGCATGGCCAAAGTCGAAGGGATGTGTCACACACCGAGGCAATGTTGACACTGCTCAGCACAACAATTGGGAAACACCATGCAGGGAAGATTACAGGTGCCACAGAGGAAGGAACACACCTTGGGACAATGTCACCATGCAGTAAGAGCCAACGTGACCCACGAATACATGCAGACACCATGTGACGGCATGCAGATACCAGGGTCCACCCCGTGAGCAGGACACAACAACATTTACCAGACACCCAACACATCATCACCACCCCAACCCAGAGAGCAGCAGGAGCAGCAGCACCAGCAGCAACAGCAGAATAGAAATAGTGTGCAAACGAGAAAATAACAACCACATGCAGCATCTCGAAGGAAAGTAGCCACATTCCACCATTCCACAAGCGCATAGGCCACACCAGATGCGAAGCACCGGGGGGAGGACACGTAGGGACGCGTCTCCCCATGCTCGCCTGCACAGTACACTGTACAATATTATCCACAGAAGTGGGGGCATCATGTGGGGGGAAGAACCAGACACCGCAGGGACAGGAGGGGCATGGGTAGGTGTCGTGGCTGCAGGGACGGACGACCCCACCACAGGGGGTTGCGGTGCCTGGCACGAAGGAGACATGTTTGGCGTACCACAAACTCCCCTCAGAACCCAGAACCCCACATCCGACAAGCTAACTGTCCCATTCGATATCCGAGGTTGGACCTGGCAGTCCCAATGTATAGACAAGCCAGAACAAGCGACTTACAACATCCCCATGAATGGTGTGAATCAGACATAGCTGTGCGTCATGCTTCACAGATCAGTCCACAACAGAATAGACACAGACAAGGTAAAGTTTAATGAGTACACTCAATGAACCTCGCGTCCTAAGATGCAGGACTGTGGCCAACATAAGCAGACAAATGGTCAAGGCCAGTAACATCAGCATTGTTGCAAGATCAGAGACATTGAAAGGAGCAATCTTAAGAAACTGACAGTGTAAACAGCAATCTTCCTGTCGGCAGTAAACTAATAGTAGTATCATTGGACTAATAGCAGGTCCCTAAGCTAGAAGGGGGGACCCCCCACCGCACAGATCAGCTCAGTGGTATCACATCACAGGATCATCTAATCCCATCTCCTGCAAAAGTCATCCATCCATTAGGTGCGCAAATTCGAGAATGCAGAGTTCAAGTGTGATAGAACGGAACCAAGGGCATGAACTGGAAGTCCATAGAAGGGAAGCGAAAAAGACAGAAAAGAAATGTCAATTATGAACGATGTTGAAGGGCAAGTAACAATGTAAAAGGGGAGGAAAACATCACATCGACGGATGCACCATGAAATGAGCAGGGCTAAAGTCAATCCATCAAGGCATAGGCACTATAAGTTGCAACAGCTTCCAAGAGGAAATCATCTGCACGTTCCGAAAAATTGCCTGCCATCCAGTTAAGCAGGGGGAAAGAACACACGTGTTCCTCAACAATCGGGCTATCCAGCACAACTTGTGGACAACAGGTGGGGACATCAAGATAACTCCTGGTTAAGAACTCATTTGCTGCTGTTCGGATGTCCCAATTCCCCAGGACTCCATGTGCAGCAGCACAGGCCATGACACTGACGCCAGAACAGTCCAACTCATGAGCCACTAGGGGGCACATCAGTCGATCAAAATCCGGCTCAGGAGCCACCGAGTTAGACAGGCACAAATCCAGAGCCCATTCGAATGGACAATCTAGGCAATGGAAGACAGGTTGCACACAGGTAAAGAAGGGAAACCGGAAGGACAATCCATAGGCACTGCTTAAGGTCGCCAGCGGCAGAGTGCCGTAGAATTGAAGCATCATGTTCCGAAGATGGAGCAGCCGGTGCATGCTGTCTTGCAACGCAAGTTGTGAAGCCACAGCGTAGTATGCAGATCTATTATGGCACCCCAGCTACGATGGCGAGAAGCAAAGGGACACCTCCGAAGACGGTAGCCAAAATTGAATGATGAAATGCGGGGATCCCACCAAACAGAGTTTGGAAGGAGGTCACGAGGCCGGAGCCCACAATGTTGAAAAAAACAGCCAGCCCACTTGTTGACGAGGCATGAAAGATAGTCTGAATCCGAGTCCCAAATATGTAGTGGGAGATCAGTGTTAAAAAGCGCAAGCACCTCTGTGCGCGTGTGATCTACGTGAAGGCTAAATGTTTCTCGGGATGAAGTCAACACGACTTGTTTTTGAGACAATGGAGCCCTTACACTGCTCATCTTATTGTACTCCGCTTTCAAGGTCAGAATGGAGGCCAGATGGATACATCCAGCCGGCCATGCGGGGGTGGGAAAAGGTCGTAATGACAGAAAAGCACTCGTAGTGAAACAGTCACGATGTCAGGAATTGCCGGAAGCATCCCACAGCAAGCAACTGCATTGAATAGCACATAATTACCGTTAGCAATCAGCGCACAAGAAGGGGTCATGACTGGCACACAAATCTCTTACAGAATACAAGCTACATCATGAGCGTGCATGTAACATGCACCATGCACTTGAAAGTGCCTACACACCACAGAATGATCCGGAGTGGAAGTGCACCCTTCAATCCTTGAATACACCTCCTTGCCGTCACTCACGCACCTGTTGTCGCCTAGCACGGACACAAGGGACCCGAGCAACTGGGGGGGCGGTGATGAGAATGGAGGGTGCGCCGAGGGTTGGAGTGCTGCCTTCAACACTGGTGGCAGCCCCCGCTTCCTCTGGGGGCTCAGCCCCGGCGCGGTCAGCGTTATAGCCGGTGTTGGGACTGGACGGGTATTCCACCTGACTCCCCTCTGACGCCGTGCCACTTGCTGCGCCGGACTCCCCAGCACTGGTGGCCCCGGTGCTGGCTACCTCCCCCACGTCCGTGCCAGTGTCTCCCTCTGTTACCCCCGACGATGCTGTGGCCAAGGTGAAGAGACAGGAAATGACCAGACACCTGTATACACATGACACATGAGTCCAATCTACATACGACACAGCGCATTGCATTAACGCCAACATGGGTGACATCTACAAAACTACCAACATAAGAAGGCCCTGCACCACACAGTTGGTTTACCCACCATGCCACTGGGAAACAATGGGGAGCATGACACAACAGAAATTTACTTGTCCGCAATCGATATAGAGGTGCTACTCACTGGGGACAGTCGAGCACTGCATCACTGGCATGCCACGGCCACCTACACACGCAACTGTCCACCGATGCCAGGGACACGGTTAATTACACCTCAAATGTTACTACCGGCGTTGCACGTTGTGACCATGTCATGTGAGTGTCATGTGATCCCATGAGCCAGCTGTATGAGTTCCGTGACATGCATCTGCATTTCCTGCATCCAACAGGTGTGTGCGTGTCGATGGGCATGGCACACTATTACGCACAATGTGCCTAGAGGGACACTACTCATTTTCGATTAGTGCAATTTTCACACTATTACGCACACCAGGACACATGTGGAATCAGCCCTATCGTGTGCATGTGTGCATCGCACATGCACTTGCGAGATTGGGACTATTCTGCGTAGTCTCAATGTATGTGTCATCATACCTGACATGTCCCCCTTCCTGCCAAGGTGTGTGGATTGTCCTGTTTCAAGGACATGCGACCTGTGCCTCTAGTGTCCCGCAACCGGTCTGTGTGATAATACATCCTTCTAATGCACATATGTGGATGCCTGTCACTCCTGTCTTGCGTCAGCCTCTTCACTTACACTGGCCCACAGCTAGTTCCATGTCATGTAATGTTGACCCTGTGCACCCACGTGTATAGATGACTGTTGTTAGGGGTGTTACCTTGCTGGCATACGTGTCCTGGATGCATTGCACAGTACAGACTCTGTATGTAGCGTTTGTGTATTAGCTGTTGAACATGTGCTCAGTTCATTGACAGTGGTGTAGTGCTGTACTCAATCTTCGTTATTCCTTCCAAATTTCTGCAGGGCACCGCCTTTCCCCCGACCAATGCCAGACCTGGCTGCCATGAGGGAACGTGACTGTATATGCCGCTACCGCTTCCCCCAACGTTTGATTGAGGACTTGACGACACGGCTGGCAGCACTCCTCCAACCGCTACACAGGTATCCTACTGCACTGACACCCAAGATGAAGGTGATGGCAGCCCTACATTTCTTTGCCACCGGTACGTTTCAATTGACTATAGCTGATGTCGGTGGCATGTCCCAGACCATGTTCAGCCGTGTCCTGCATGATGTGTTAGAGGCCATGTTGTTACACCTTGATGAATTCATTGCCTTTCCAACTCGTGAGCAGTTGACAGGTGTCATGGGTGAGTTCTATGCCCTGGGAGGGATGCCCCATGTCATTGGGGCCTTTGATGGGACACATGTGGCTTTGGTGCCACCACACGCACAGGAGGTAGCCTTCCGTAACCGCAAGCATTAACACTCCATCAATGCCCTTGTGGTATGTCTTGCCAACATGATGATATCCCATGTCTGTTCACGTTTTCCAGGATCAGCACATGATGCCTACATCATGAGGTGTAGCAGGGTGCCCGAAATGATGCTGCAGCTGCGCAACGAGCGTGCATGTCTTGTTGGTGGGTATGATCTGTTAGTCCTGTATTTAGCCGTTTCTTCATGTCTTACTGCTTCTCCTGACCCACTTCTGTCCATGATGTTTCCATGTAGGGGACGCTGGCTATCCCAACATGCCATGGCTGATGACGCCTCTCCACCACCCCAGAACAGCCGCAGAACACCGGTACAATGACACCCATGGGCAGATGAGGCGCGTGATTGAGAGGACGTTTGGACTCCTGAAGAGCAGATTCAGGTGCCTCCACAAGACCGGCGGCGCCCTCCCATATGCCCCGGTGAAGGTCTGCAAAATCTTCCTTGTGTGCTGCATGCTGCACAACATGGCAGTGGAGAAGGCCGTGCCACTCATCCTGGATCCTGATGAGCAAGATCATCCACCAGTGGAGGATGTAGGGCTTGGGCACGGGGCAAGTGAAGATGAGGATGAGGATGAGGACATCCGGAGTCAGCTGATCTGCAACTTCTTCTCATAATGGTGAGTTCCGGTGTCTAAGTGTGCGCGCCTAGTGCCTTGTGTGGCCTGTGTTGCAATGTGTGTGTCGAGCTGACTGTGTGCCAAGTAACTTGGAAGTGTGTTCTGATGTGTCATACAAGTGCAAATGTCATTCCCCATATTTGTGCAGGTGCACATAAATCATTATTCCCATGGTGACAACATCAATCCTGTAGGGTGCATGTACATGTGTGCGGATTACTAGCTCCACGCTGACTTGTTGTGTGTCTGTCCTCCCCAGGTTCCTGCGGCTGTCGTCTGCTCATGTCATCATTGCACTCCTGCTATTCCTCATGATTTTTCAAACGTGTGCTGGATCAGAGTTAAGTGCAAAGAAATGGAGAGAAGTCTGTTTTTGGTAAGGAGTGCAGCAAGGCCTTTTGTGGGTGGTACGAGTTTGTGATATGTGGGTACTGCTCCTGTGTATGTTGTGTTACCATGCATACATGTCGACTCACCATGGGCCACGTGACGTGTTGCATGGCCCCCATTAATTGATAGTCAACCTTCCTGACAGTCATCTGTCATGGATTGTGGATTCTGAGGAAGGCATCAATGTGTGTCTAACGTCCCTCAGGAACATACGGGATGGTCATGCTGGACATGGTGTGGGACATCCCCATATGAGGCTCAATGTGGGATTGTAGACTCGCCGTGTGCAGCAAGGGGTGTGAGTTCAACCCCTTCACTTGTGTGCCAGCTCATTAGGATTTACCGCATCTGTGTGTTGCAGGGGGTGTACAGTGTGGGTCACACATGTTCAGCCGAATGACATGTGATTCTGTTCCAATGGATGCAACTCCATTAGTGTGAGGCTGGTTAATAAAGGTGTTCGTCATACTCCAAGGTGCCTCGTCTCTGTCAATGCTGGTCTCTTGCCACTTGGCATGCCTCATCTCTGGCATACTTGCTGGAGATAATGCATGGGAGTCCTTGTGTAGTTTAGCGACATGCATGCAATTGCTCATGGATTGGGCTCCCTATTGGGCATGTAGTACATGGTATTTTTTTTACAACTTTTGTTTTTAGCGAGGTCAAACACACAATGGGCCATCACCAGTTGCTGAGGGTGTGTCTCCAGTGCGCAGGTCGACCTTAAGTTTCCTGATCCCGTGTAATGGTTCTTTGGGGATTGGGCATGCATTGTCTCTGGGTGTGCCATGTGACACTGGACACTCCTCACTTAACACACGCGCCTGTTGCAGTTGCCCTTCTGACATCCTAGTGTTTGTGTGCAAGATGGGCCATTTGGCAGGGGGATGGCGCCTGCTGCTGCAGGCCCTGCACAGGCACACAGTGGCCACACTCACAGGATGTAGTGCATCATGTTTTGCTCGCTCACATTTGCCATGCTAGTCCACAGCATCTGTACCCCATGCTGCAAAGCACTCTGCATCATGCACATGATCCACAGATGGATCCACTCCAAGTTACGACAGGCCATCCCCCAGGTCCATGACGACATCCATCTCATATACTGCCCTGCCCTCTACGGAGCAAGTACATCCACACTCCAAGGACACTGGTCCACTTCCAGGGGGCATCTGCACACCTCAGCTTCTACGCCCTGCGCCCCAGCCACCTCACCGTCCACCATAGCTGGCTGGAATGGATCACTGTCTGCTGCAGGATGTCCTCCGCACACCCCACCCACACTCAGGAGCCAGTCCACAAACCCGACCCCACACCAACCTTGTACGTCTGACATCCTACATCCCGTTGGTCCATCTCCGTGCATCCGACCTTTCCCTGTTCCCCATTCTTCTCATCCACCGTACTCCAGCATACCGGACATATTTCTCCCACCTGGCCACAAATCCCTGGGACTCCCTCCCCAGGTACCTCCACATGGGCCATAACCTCTATGACTTGATGATGATCTCCCAAATAGGTCTGACCGCACAGTTTAGCAAGCCCCCCCTCAGCAGCCAGAGGCCATCACAGATGAGTGTTGTGCTCCATGCCTACAGTGACTGATACTTGTGACCCATGTGTGTCCTGTACCAGACTCTGTTCCCAGGGGATGGATGGCTGGAGTTGGGTCAACACTCACGCATAGTTAGACATTTCCACACACATATGTCATAGAATAATGCTAAATGACAGCAACATCTCATGTGCAGAACAATGTGACTTTATTTTAGGTGGGGTGCGTCATTTGGAAGATGTGCTAAGGTGCACTGCCGGGGAATAGAATCCAAAGTTCACTGGGGGAGATGGCATCCTTGGCATTGGAAGTCATCAGAGTCCAGACCACAGTGTTGGTCGTCATTGGTCAGACTGGGACCAGCAAGTCCATGTGGCAGAGAATGTCATTGGGTGAGGTGCTGCTGTTTCGCGCGAGGGCCAGGTGCCAGGCCAGGTGACCTGGGAGATGGGGATGGTCCGCTGACTCTCACGGTCTCTTACGTGGACAACCCACTTTCCTGTGGGGACCCTCAGATGCAGCCTTGACGATGCTAGGGACGCTCCGTCAGATGAATCCTCCTCCTCCTCCCTCCCTGTGTCTGGTGCTGGTCTACGCCTGGTGGCACAAGGAGGGTTTGGCAGTCTTTGGGCGATCTGACGGAGTGATTGGCTCACGTCCCTGTGCACCGCCAGGAGCACAGCCTGTCTTGCCTCCATCCGTCCTAGTAGTTGTTGGTGACTGGCATGATGCTCGACCTGCAGGTTCTTGATCTCATCGAGGGTCCCCTGCATCCCGGAAAGTATGACCACGGCCTGGTCGATGCCTCTGGTGTCACGCCGGTATGAGTCCAGGATGTTGCGTAGGTGGGCCATACCGGACTCCTGAGCTGGCTGGTCAGGTTCGCGCCTCCGCCTGCCTCCACTCCCACCACCCCTGCCCACACGTGCCTGGCCTGCCGTTGTGGGAACATCTGGTCTACGGGACCCCTGAGGGATGGCATCGGCAGGGTTGTCTGCCTCCTCCTGGGTGCCCGCGGAACGTTGTCCCTCCCGGTCAGACTGGCTGTGTTGTTCAGTGCGAGCAGGGATCCTGGGTGTGTCCTGGGATGTGGCGGGAATGGGGGTGGTGGTTGGCACAGATGTACCTGACGCAGGTGCTGCAGGAGCTTGTACACCAGAGGGGCCAGGTTGGTCGGGGTCATCCACGGAGTGGTGAGAGTCGTCGCTGACGGTGGGATCGTCGTCACGCGGTGCCTGGGACTGTGAATCTTCCCCCCCAGTGTTGGGGGAAGATGGTCGACGTCGCCCTGTGTGGGAGAGAGGGACAATGTTAATGCTGTTTCATGCCACATCCATGTTTCATACATATTCAAGTTGACATAGTTCCCCCAGGTATTTGGATGTCCCTGGCATTCCTCTCAGTGTCCACTTGGGGATGGGTATGTTGCGGGGGACAGATTGGGATGTTCTCCTGAGTGTGTGGCCTGTAGATAGTTGGCTCTGATCAGGCGCGCAACACCCATTGGGCTAACCGGGCGTGTGCCCCCCCCCCCCCCATCATGTGTGAGACAGCCTCGCGGGCTGGCGTCCGTCTATTTGCATCCGGACCCGAGAACTTCACAGGTGTATGGTAGACCATTTACTCGAACATTCGGCTTCTGTTGTGTTTTCACCCATTCTTACAGCCAGTCTGCCTAGGGCTGGTTGATTTGCCCCCCCCCCAATCTTTTACTGCCCCCCCCCCCCCGGAAGTTGGCTGTAGTTGCCCACCTGGCTCTGATGCTTACTTGGCTCCGGATTGGTCTTGTTGTGTCACATGTCCATTGTGGGAGTGGGTGTATCCGTTGCCTGCCCCGGGGGGTGTGCTTGTGGGGGGGGGGTGACCTGCCGTGCTGGGGTGTGTTGTGTGAGTCGTCATTGGGTCTCCCAGGTGATGTGTGTGTCCCCTCATGGTGTGTGCCGGCATGGCAGTGTGTGAGGGTTCCTGTGCTGGTTGCCTGTGCTTGTGGATTTGGTGTTTGAGTGTTCAGTGGTCCCAGGAGGGTCTTGTGCTGCATACAGCAGGGCCCAGTGTCAGCGACCTTGTTAGTAGTTTGCCAGTCCCTGTGCATTGTGCATGGGTATGTCCCTATGCCATATGGGCTGGGACATTGGTGTCTGCGTCTCATTTTCACGATGTGTTGTGTGGGGCCCACCCTCCCAGCCTCCCGGACATCCTGTCTTGTGTTTGTGGTTGTTGTGGCCTTGGACATGGCCTTGCCTTGATTTGTGAAGGGTGAATGGTGACGTTCGTGGCATGGCCATGGTTATTGAGTGTGGTTGTGTGCGGTGAGTGCTTGGGGGTGGGTGCGTGCATTTGTTGTGGTTGGCAGGCGCGCAACAGCCATTGGACTCACAGGGCTTCAGCCCCACCCCCGTCGTGTGTGGCAGCTCGGGATGAGACAGCTTCCCGGTGCACTCACAGCCGCACCCGAACACTTCACAGGTCTTTCAGAGGCCATTTGCGTGTTAATCAGGCCTCGCGGTTGTTTCACCCCTTTGACAGCCCCTGCAGCTCCACTCTGCCTATGGCTTACAAGATTCATCCCCCCACGGTAATTTTTCTTAGCCTCCCCCCAAATTTTGCTATAGTTGCGCCTCTGGTGGTTGGGGTGTGGATGCCATTCCCCCAAGTTACATGAGTTGTTTGTGTACTCACCAGGCTCTGCGACTCTGTCCACTCCGTGTACTCCCACTGGTGGTAGCATGGCCATCACCCTCTCCTCCCAGGGATGGTACTGTACGCGTCTGTGGGCGGCCCACCTCCAGTGATGTTGGCCTGGGCATGTTCTTCGTTCATCTTCCTCTTGACCGCCCTGCGCAGATCGTACCACCTGGCTTGGCATTCATGCCTGGTCCTTCGAGCGAGCGCAACAGCATTCACCTTGTCGACGATCCTCTGCCACATGGCAGATTTTTCCGATATGCTGGTCTGTCTGACCATTGTTCCAAACAGCTGTGGCTCGACTCTGATGACTTCGTCGACGAGGAGCTCCAGCTCCGCCGTAGTGAACTTTGGATTCTTGTCTGTGGGCATGGTGTGGGGTGCGGGTGGTTGTGGGTGTGTGGGTGTGAATGTGTGTGTGTGTGACTGTGCAGAGGGGGATGTTTGTGGGGGAGGTTGTGTGAAGGTGTGTGAGTGGCGGGTTAGCAAAGGTATGAGTTCTGTGGGCTGGTTTGTGTGTGAGCTCTGTCCGCAGTAGGTCTGTTGCAAGGGCTCATGGTTTGTGTGTGTGGGCCCTTTTTATTGGTCCATTGTTGGGTGTGGCTGTGTTTGAATTTTGGTTGGTGTGTTATAAGAGGTGGTTGTGTTTGGGGCCTCTGTTGGGCAGTTTGGATGTGGCAAGTCAGTCATTGAGTTGTGTTTTTTAGTGTGAACGTGTTTTGTGTGTTTGTGCGAGTCGCTTTGGACCTCCTTGTGCTGTTTTCCACTGTCCTGGTTCTGTATGTGTGATTTAGCGTTGGTAGGCACAGTACATTCGCGATGGTGTGTGAGGGTGCTGGGTTCGGGGTTGGTGTACGGCAAGTTAATGCAGTGGGGGGGCTGGGGGTACAGAGCGGACAGGGTGGTGTAAGGTGCAGACGTATTGGGGGGGCTGTGCGGCTCGTACACGGGCATGGATGTACCCGTGTACTTGTGTGCTTCAGCGTTGGCTCCGTACGGGCCTTTTTCCGTGCGAATGGGTTTTCGGACAGGCGGTCGGGATCGTACTTGCGCGCTCGGACTCGTGTTTTACGATTTGTACGTGAAACTGTCCGGATCACTTTCGTACACTTTTCCAGTGGATATTCGGACGTGGTCACTTTCCGACGCACGCTCGTAAGCTTTTCCCAACACTATTCGTAGTTATTTTTCACGTCCCATTCGTACTTGCCAGTTTGTACGGTACTTGTGCGACTCGTACGTAAAAAAGCACGGATGCAAGTCGTACGGTATTTTTTTTTACCGGATCGGAATCGGCACCTTCGTTGTTAATTAATTAATTGAAAATTAAATATGGAAATTGTGTAATTAATTTTAGGTGCAGGTTGTGGGGTTTATAGGGGTGAAGGGTAGGAAGTAATTTATTTTTAATTAATAAAAAAATTAGTTGATTAATATTAATTAATTGAAAATTAAATATGGAAATGATGTAATTAATTTTAGGTGTGGGTTGTGGGGTTTATAGGGAAAAAGGTTGGGAAGTAGTTTATGTTTAATTAGTTAATAATTAGTTGAGCATTAATATTAATTAATTTGTGATTAATTATGGTAATTTTTTTATTTTTTATGTGTGGGTTTTGGTTTTATAGGAGTAAAGGGTGGGGAGTAAATTAATGTTACTTACTTTATAATTAGTTGTTAAATACTATTAGTTTTTTAATTGAAAATAATTTTATTTGTGTAATTCATTATTTTACAGTTTCATTTTAACAGTGGGTTGTGTGGATTAAAGGGCTAAAGGGTGGGAAATAATTAACTTTTGTGTTTTAATTTGTTTTTTAATCAATAATATTTCTGTAATGGATAATTAATTATGCTAATTATGGAAATAAATGTTTTTTAATTTAGGTGTGTTTTGTGAATTGTGTGGTGTTATAGGATAGGAAGTAAATAAACTAAATTGATATAATAATTAATGTTTTTCTTTCTAAATAATTTCTAACTAAAAATATTTCTTTGCTTGAAAATGATTTTTTATTTTATTTAATATAATAATTAATTTAACATTATAATGGGGCCGATTCCGATCCTGTATTTTTTTTCCCGCCCGACTCGTATCGGTAAATTTTTCCATACAAATCGTACAAGTCCCGTCCAACCCGTGAAGTACGATTCGTACGGGAAAAATACAACTTTTCCCAATCCGATTTGTACAGATCGGCCCAATCCTTACAAATCGGATCGGGAAAAGTTGTACCAGACGGACCCGGACACTTTTCCATACAAATTGTAAAAATGCAGTCCAACCGTACTAGTACGATCCGGATCGGCTTTCCGATTTACGATTTGTACGGAAAACGTTCCGTACACGGGGAATGCCACTACCCGCTACGAAGCGAACTTTGTACGACTCGTATCCCGGGAAAAGCTGTTCCCGGGGTGCGAGTCGGACAGGGGTACGAGTCGTACAGGCATATACCCCTGTGCATTGTGTATGTACGGTGCGTACCCCAACATCGCGTATGTACTGTGCGTACATACGCGATGTTGGGGGTATGCGATGTTGGGGTATGCGATATTGGGGGACGCGATGTTGGGGGTACACACAGTACATACGCGATATTGGGGTATGCACCGTACATACACAACGCACGGGGGTGTATGCCTGTACGACTCGTACCCCTGGGGACTCTGCTTTTACAGCTGTTTTTGGCTCCCGTAAGAAAAGAGCCGTACAGAATGCCGTAGGGACGAATCGTACTTGCTGGGCTGGAAACCGCTGCTTAAATACATACAGACGTCGTGTGCAAGCTGTTCCGTATCAGAATCGTCAGTTTATTTTAGCTATATGGTCTTTTGTACGATTTGTATGGAAAGAGGCTTTCTGTACGAATCGTACTTCCTAGGTTGTAAGAAAAGTTTACCGGGAACGAGTTGTACGGGAAAAACGCTCCATACAACGATTTGTACAGCCTTTTTCCAGGATTGGAATCGGCCGCAAAATGTTTTTATTTGTTATTTTTAATATTAAATATATTTGTATTTTAATTTGTAACCTATTTATATATATATATTTTTTTTATTTGTTTTTGTTGTTGTTGATATTTTGTTTGTTATTAATTTTGAACTGACTGGAGTGGGAATACTAAGGTGCCGATTCCGATCCGTTAAAAAACAATTACCGTACGACTCGTATCCGTATTTTTTTATGTACGAGTCGCACAAGTACCGTACAAACGGCCAAGTACGATTCGTAAGTGAAAAACATCTACGAGTAGCGTCGGGAAAAGTCTACCAGAGTGCGTCGGAAAGTTTTTACGTCCGAATATCGTCGGGAAAAGTGTACGAGAGTGAGCCGGACATTTTTACGTGCAAATCGTAAAACACAAGTCCGAGCGCGCAAGTACGATCCCGACCGTCCGTCCGAATACACAATCGCACAGAAAATGGCCCGTAGAGAGCTAACGCAGTAGCACACATGTACACGGGTAAACCCATGCCCGTGTACGAGCCGTACAGCCCCCACACCCCCAAATCTGTCAGCACCGTACACCACCCTGTCCGCACTGTATCCCAGCACCAGAACTGTACGCGCCTTCCCCCCTGTAAGCGCATCACCCCCGCATGAACGCGTCATACCTCCGCGTGTACGCGCTGTACCCCAGGGCCGCACATGTACGCACCGTACCCCCACCGCATGTATGCACTGTACCCCCAGCCCCCCACCACATGTACGCACCGTACCCCAGCACCGCATGTACACACTGTACCCCAGCACCGCATGTACGCACCGTACCCCCTGACTCCCCACCGCATGTACGCACCGTACCCCCTGCCCCCACCGCATGTACGCACCGTACCCTCTGCCCCCCACCGCATGTACGCACCGTACCCCAGCACCGCATGTACGCACCGTACCCCAGCACCGCATGTACGCACTGTACCCCAGCACCGCATGTACGCACCAAACCCCCTGCCCCCCCACCACATGTACACACCGCACCCCCCCATGTATGCGGCATGCCCCCCTGTACGCGCCGTACCGCCACATGTACACGCTGTACCCCAGGGACGCACATGTACGCACCGTACCCCCACCGCATGTACGCGCCGCACTCCAACACCGTACCCCAGCACCCTCACCCAGCATCGCGTATGTACGGATCGTACCTACACGAGAAAGACTCATACAGAACCAGGACACTGTAAAACAGCACAAGGAGGGTCAATTCGACTCGCACAACACCACAAAACACGTCTACAAGACAAAATACATCTCAATGACTGACCTGGCACATCCAAACAGGCAAACAGGGGCCCCAAATCACAACCACCTCTTATAACACACCCACCAAAATTCAAACACAGCCACACCCAAAAATTGACCAATAAAAAGGGCCCACACACACAACCCATGAGCCTTTGCAACAGACCCACTGCTGCCAGACCCCACAGAGAAACAACTCCACATTACTCATACCTTCACTACACCTTCACTCACACACCTTCACACAACCTCCTCCACAAACATCCCCCTCTTCACATTCACACACACACACTCACATTCACACCCACACACCCACAACCATCCACACCCACACCCACACCCCACACCATGCCCACAGACAAAAATCCAAAGTTCACAACGGCAGAGCTGGACCTCCTTGTCAACAAAGTCATCAGAGTCGAGCCACAGCTGTTTGGAACATTGGTCAGACAGACCAGCATATCTGAAAAATCTGCCATGTGGCAGAGGATTGTCGATAAGGTGAATGCTGTTGCGCCCATCCGAAGGACCAGGCATGAATGCCAAGCCAGGTGGTACGATCTGCGCCGGGTGGTCAAGAGGAAAATGAATGAAGAATATGCCCAGAGTAACATCACTGGAGGTGGGCCGCCCCGCAGACCCGTACACTACCATCCCTGGGAGGAGAAGGTGATGGCCCTGCTACCGCCGGTGGGAGTACACGGAGTTGAAGGAGTCGCAGAGCCTGGTGAGTACACAAACAACTTACGTAACATGGGGTCAATGGGGTCCACACCACATATACACCAAATGCACGCATCTTCCCCCAAGCACTCACCGCACACAACCACACTCAAAAACAACGCTCATGCTACTAACGTCTCCATGCACCCTTCACAAATCAAGGCAAGGCCATGTCCAAGGCTACAACAACCACAAACACAAGACTGGATGTCCGGGAGGCTGGGAGGGTGGGCCCCACACAACACATTGTGGAAATGAGACGCAGACAACAATGCCCTCAGCTCATATGGCATAGGTACATACCCATGCACAATGCACAGGGACTGGCAAACTACTGACAAGGTAGCTGACACTGGGCCCTGCTGTATGCAGCACAAGGCCCTCCTGGGACCACTGTACACTCAAACACCAACTCCACAAGCACAGGTATCTAGCACAGGAACTCACACTCATTGTCATGCCAGCATGCACCATGAGGGGACAGACACATCACCTGGGAGACCCAATGACAACTCACACTACACACAACAGCACGCCCGGTCACCCCCCCCCCCCTAACACACTAACACAAGCACACAACCCCGGGGCAGGCAACGGATTTACACACTCCCACAATGGACATGTGACACAACAAGACCAATCCAGAGCCAAATAAGCATCAGAGCCAACAATCTACAGGTCAAACACTCAGGAGAACATCCCAATCTGTCCCCCGCAACATACCCATCCCCAAGTGGACATTGAGAGGAATGCTAGGGACATCCAACTACCTGGAGGAACTGTGTCAACTTGAAAATGTATGAAACATAGATGTGGCATGAAACACCATTAACATTGTCTCACTCTCACACACAGGGCAACGTCGTCGATCTCCCCCCAACACTGGGGGGAAGAATCACATTCCCAGGCTCCGCGTGAAGATGATCCCACCGGCAGCGACGACTCTCACCACTCCGTGGATGACCCCGACCAACCTGGACCCTCTGGTGCCCAAGCCCCTACAGCACCTGCAGCACCTGCATCAGGTACATCTGTGCCAACCACCACCCCTATTCCTGACACACCCAGGAGCCCTGCTCACACTGAACAACAGAGCCAGTCTGACCAGGAGGGACAAGGTTCTCCGGGCACCCAGGAGGCAACCCTGCAAATGCCATCCCTCAGGGGTCCCGTAGACCCGATGTGCCCACAAGGGCAGGCCAGCCTCAAGTGGACAGGGGTGGTGGGAGTGGAGGCAGGCGGAGACGCGAACCTGACCAGCCAGCTCAGTACACCGGTATGTCACACATACGCAACATCCTGGACTCATACCGGCGTGACACCAGAGGCATCAACCAGGTCGTGTCAAGACTCTCCGAGATGCAGGGGACCCTCGATGAGATTAAGAACCTGCAGGTCGAGCATCATGCCAGTCATCAACAACACCAAGGACGGATGGAGTCAAGACTGGCTGAGCTCCCAGCGGTGCACAGGGGCGTGAGCCAATCACTCCGTCAGATCGCCCAAAGCATCGGCAACCCTCCCTGTGCCACCAGGCGTAGACCAGCACCAGACACAGGGAGGGAGGAGGAGGAGGAGGATTCATCTGACGGAGCGTCCCAAGCATCGCCAAGGCCTGCATCTGAGGGTCCCCGGAGGAAGGTGGGTCGTCCACGGAAAAGACAGTGAGAGTCAGCGGACCATCCACATCTCCCAGGTCACCTGGCCTGGCACCTGGCCCTCTGGCGCAACAGCAGCACCTCATCCAATGACATTCTCTGCCACATGGACTTGCTGGACACAGTCTGACCAATGATGACCAACACTGTGCTCTGGACTCTGATGACTCCAACTGACAAGGATGCCATCTCCCCCTGTGAACTTTGGATTCTATGCACCTGGTAGAGCACCTTAGCACATATACCAAAAGACTCACCCCACCAAAAATAAAATCTTTTTTTCTTCTCATGAGATGTTGCTGTCATTTGGCATTATTCAATGACATATGTGTGTGTAAATGTCTAACTATGCCTGAGTGTTGAACTAACTCCAGCCATCCATACCCTGGGATCAGAGTCTGGTACAGGACACACATGGGTCACAAGGTATCATACAATGTAGGCATGGAGCACAACACTCACCTGTGATGGCCTCTGGCTGCTGAGGGGGTGCTTGCTAAACTGTGCGGAGAGACCTATTTGGGAGATTATCATCAAGGCGTAGAGGTCATGGCTCATGTGGAGGTACCCGGGGAGGGAGTCCCAGGTATGTGTGGCCAGGTGGGAGAACAATGTCCTGTATGCTGGAGTACGGTGGATGTGAAGAACGGTGGCCAGGGCAAGGTTGGATGCATGGAGATGGCCCAACGGGATCTAGGATGACAGATGTACAAGGTTGGTGTGGGGTCGGGTTTGTGGACTGCCTCCTGAGTGTGGGTGGGGAGTGTGGAGGTCATCCTGCAGCAGACAGTGATCCATTGCAGCTATATATGGTGGACGGTGAGGTGGCTGGGGCGCAGGGTGTTGAATCTTAGGTGTGCAGATGCACCCTGGAAGTGGACCAGTTTCCTGGGAGTTTGGATGTACTTGCTCCGTAGAGGGCAGGGCAGTATTTGAGACGGATGTTGTCATGGACCTGGGGGATGGTCTGTCTTTACTTGGAGTGGATCTATCTGTGGATCATGTGCATAATGCAGAGGGCGTTGCAGCATGAGGTACAGATGCTGTGGACGAGCATGGCATATGTGAGCGAGCCAAACATGATGCACACCATCTTGTGTGTGTGGCCACTGGGTGCTTGTGCAGGGCTCTTGCGGGTGGGACACAGGCACTTGACCCAGCTGGAAGGGGACAATCCTCAGATGTTCAGCTCAGTCCTGTACAAGTCCAGCCTCAGGTGGCTTGTGTTCAGCCATTCATCAATGGATCTCATGCATACTTCAATGATGGAACTGCCAATGTCAGTGTCTTTGTTGAGGGTGAGGAGCACCTGGTTGTCAATGGCATACGAGCTGATGATGAGGTGCTGTGCGCATGTGATGGTGGAGAGGGGGGTCCTGGACACTCTGTAGATTGACATGCTGAGAGATGATACCTGTGCCATGTCCCAGACGATGACACCATACTACATGCTGAAGCCTTGAGTCCCACTCCCATGCCCTTGCTGGGGTACAGAGCCTGTGGGGAGTATTAGGGACATGACCTGGTTGGTGTGACAGGGCCTGGAAGGCGGGGCAGTGAGTGTAGGCAGTTGGAGTTGCACACTCAGCATGCAAAGGTGTCGTGTGTGTGCCCAGGGTATGTCTGACAGCAGGCGTTAGATGTGCGGATGGACATAGCTCGGAGTGTGGCTGATGCATCAGACTGTAGTGTGATGTGGGTTATGCAAGGACAGGATGATGGTGCAATGTGCACCTTGCATGTGCTGATGGTTCAGCCTTTGGCACCGCGTGGCGGCAACAGTGGCATAGACAAGCTGAGGACAGCCAAATGAATGGGTGGAGGGAGGAAGTGAGGAGCATCTTGGAGGCGTGTCTGTTGCCAAATCTGGATACTCCGTGGGCCCTTGCTGCAGGGGCCGCAGCAGCAGGCGGCATTTGCACACAAAGACTAGGATGTCTGAAGGACAACTGCAACAGGCATGTGTGGAAAGTAAGGAGTGTCCATTGTCACATGGCACACCCAGAGACAATGCATGCAGAATCACCAAAGAAGCATGACACCGGATCATGAAACAGAAGGCCGACCTGCGCACAGTAGACACACCCTCAGCAGCTGTTGATGGCCCATTGGGTGGACCAACATGCCAAAATACATACACAACCATGTACTTCATGCCCAATAGGGAGCCTAATCCATGAGCTACTGCATGCATGTTGCTAAACTACTCATGGACTCCTATGCATAATCTTCCACAACTATGCCAGATATGCCGCATGCAAAGTGGCAAGAGACCTGCATTGACAGAGATGAGGCACCTTGGAGTGTGACGAACACCTTTATTACACAGCCTCACACTAATGCAAATGCATCAGTTGGAACAGACTCACAGGTCATTTGGCTGACCATGTGTGACCTACACTGGACACCCCCTTCAACACACAGATGTGGTAAATCCTACTGAGCTGGGACACAAGTGAAGGGGTTGAGCCTAACACCCCTTGCTGCACACGGAGAGTCTCCAATTCCCCATTGAGCCCCCTATGGGGATGTCCCACATGCGTGTACGGCCCGTACACGCGTGAGTATGTGCCTTTCACTATAGTTGGGGGTACCGTAGGTCTGGACCTACGGTACCCCACACTATAGTGATAGGCACGTACTCACGCGTGTACGGGCCGCACACACGAGAGTACGGCCCGTATCACTAGGAACTATGGTACCCCCAACTATAGTGATAGGCACATACTCACGCGTGTACGGGCCGTACACGCGTGAATACAGGCCCTACACACGCCCTCAGAGCGTGTGTACTGCCTTTCACAGCTTACACTGGTGATAGGAGGCGCACACGAAAGGAATGGAGGCGTCAGACTCGCACAAGGCTGTACATCAAGTCATTGTCAGTGCAGTCCTTCATGTGCAGGGCCTAGGTGTGTCAGGCAGTGATGTGGCACATGTCTCCTCATGTTGTGGCACAATAGATGTGTGATGAGCTGTTTACACATGTCATGTGTGATGGGGCACTACGTGGCACACTTCCCATTCACACTTTGCACATGTGTGCATGTACGACACACGTGTCAAGCACTGGATCACTGGTATGGCACAGTCAGCAACACCCGCAACTGTCCCTTGATGCCAGGTACATGGATAATTATACCTGACATGTGACTCCCAGCGTGCCACGATGTGACTATGTCAAGTGTGTGTCATGTGTTCCCATGAGCTTTCCGTTGGTGTTCCGTCAAATCCATCTGCTGTTGCAGCATCCAACATGTGTCTGTGTGCATATGTGCATGACACACATATACGCACACCATGCCACATGTGGACTCACGCGTTACATGTGTCATGATGGTTCGAAGATGACTTCCTGACATGAGGCAATATCTGCATTCTCTCAATGTCTGTGTCATCAGTTTTTGACATGTACCCCTTCATGGAAATGTGTGTTATCTGTCCTTTTCAAGATTACATGTGACCTGTGCGTCTAGACTCCCGCCAGCTGTCTGTATGAGATGACATCCTTCAAATGCTGATATGTGGATGTCTGTCACTCATGTAATGTGTCTGGCTTTTCACTTACACTGGCCCACAGCTATTTTAATGGCATGTCACGTCAACATTGCCATGCAACTATTGTGGCTGGCTCTTCGTAGGAGTATCACCTGGCTGGCCTACGTGTCCTGGATGTATTGCACAGCACAGACTCTGTATTAAGCAGATGTGTATTAGCTGTTGAACATGTGCTCACCTCAGTGAAATTGGTGTGGTAATGTACTCACTCTTCGTTATTCCTTCCAAATCTCTGCCTCTCCCCAGACGAATGCCAGACCTGGATGCCATGCGTGAACATGACTGCATACGCAGATACCGCTTCTCCCAAGAGTTGATAGAGGACTTGACCCGCCGGCTTGCACCACACCTCCAACCACAACACAGGTATCCTACAGCTCTGACCCCCAAGATGAAGGTGATGGCAGCCCTACATTTTTTTGCCACCAGCACGTTTCAATTGACCATAGCTGATGTCGGTGGCATGTCCCAGACAATGTTCAGCCGTGTCCTGCATGATGTTATAGAAGCCATGTTGGTGCACCTGGATGACTTCATCCATTTCCCCACTCGTGAGCAGTTGACAGGTGTCAAGGGTGAGTTCTATGCCCTGGGAGGGATGCCTCATGTAATTGGGGCCATTGATGGGACACAAGTGGCTTTGGTACCGCCACAGGCACAGGAGGTAGCCTATAGAAACAGAAAACTTTACCACTCCATTAATGCCCTTGTGGTGTGTCTTTCTAACATGCTGATTTCCCATGTCTGTGCCCGTTTTCCAGGGTCCGCACACGGTGCATACATCATGAGGCGTAGCAGAGTGCCAGAAATTATGCTGCAGCTGCACGGGGAACGAGCATGTCTTGTAGGTGGGTATACTAGGTTGGTCCTGTATTCAGCGCTATCTTTGTATCTTACGGCATCTCCTGACCCACTTATTCACATGATGTTTCCATGTAGGGGACTCTGGCTATCCCAACATGCCATGGCTGATGACGCCTCTCCGCAACCCCAGAACAGCCGCAGAACACCGGTACAACGACACCCATGGGCAGACGAGGCGAGTGATTAAGAGGACGTTTGGACTCCTGAAGAGCAGATTCCGGTGCCTCCACAAGAGCGGTAGCGCCCTCCCATATGCCCCGGTGAAGGTCTGCAAAATCTTCATTGTGTGCTGCATGCTGCACAACATGGCAGTGGAGAAGGCCGTGCCACTCATCCTTGATCCAGATGAGCAGGATCATCCACCCGTGGAGGATGTAGGGCTCGGGCACGGGGAAAGTGAGGATGAGGATGAGGACATCCGGAGTCAGCTTATCCGCAACTTCTTCTCATGATGGTGATCCCTGTGTCTGAGTGTGCACGCTTTGAGCCTTGTGTGGCATGTGTTGCAATGTGTGTGTCGAGCTGACTGTGTGCTAAGTGACTTGGAGGTGTGTTCTGATGTGTCATTCAAGTGATGATGTCAGTCCACACATTTTAGCTGGGACACTAAATTTATTAAGGGCATGGTGACAACATCATTCCTGTAGAGTACATGTACATGTCTGCGGATTACTAGCTCTTCGCTGACTTGTTGTGTGTCTGTCCTCCCCAGGTTCTTGCGGCTGTCGTCTGCTCATATCATCATTGCCCTCCTGCTATTCCTCATGAGTATTGCAACGTGTGCTGGATCGGAGTTACATGCAGAGACATGGTGAAAAGTCTTTTGGGGTAAGGAGTGCAGCAAGGCATTTTGTGGGTGGTACGTGTTTGTGATATGTGGGAACTGCTCCTGTGCATGTAGTGTTACCATGCATACATGTCGACTCACCATGGGCCACATGACGTGTTGCATGGCTCCCATGAATTGATAGTCACCCTTCCTGACAGTCATCTTTCATGGTTTGTGGATTCTGATGAAGGCATCAATGTGTGTATAACGTCCATCAGGAACATACGGAATGCTAATGGAGGACCACGCGTGAGTACGTGCCTATCACTATAGTTGGGGGTTCCGTAGGTCCTAGTGATACGGCCCGTACTCACGCGTGTACGGCCCGTATCACTAGGACCTACGGTACCCCCAACTATAGTGATAGGCATGTACTCACGCGGGTACGGGCCGTACACGCGTGTGTACGGCCTGTATCACTAGGACCTACGGTAACCCCAACTATACTGATAGGCAAGCACTCACGCGTGTACGGGCCGTACATGCGTGAGTTCGGCCCGTATCACTGTAGTGATGGTGCCCCAGGGGTACGTGTGAAACGCGCCGTACCTGTGTGGGGATTTAAGAATTACAATGGGGACACATGAGGGACAAGTATTAGGGCCTAAATGCATGCTGGTTGTCATGGATACCGAGTTTCACGTTCAAAATTTAACATCATGTGGTCTGGAAAAAGCAGTTGGCCACATTTAACGTTGTTGCAAAGTGGTTTTTGACTTGACATGATGCTGCAAAATCGAAAGATGCAAAGGCTGTCACTGGTGTATGTTTAAAGCGATTGGAGGAAACGTAGGATGCAAATGAGTCTGACCAATCACTCTGTACTCCTGTAAATGAAATAGGCCAGCAAGGCAGATATAAGGCAGCCAGAACCCATGAGAGGGCACTTGCCTGCACAACATGTCAGTCGATACCACTGCTGCTGTATTGTCTCTCTCTGGCACCATGTCAAGGACTGTGGAGAGGGCCCAGCCTTTCACCCAGGAGGAGAACCAGGCCCTGCTGGATGTGATCCTCCCACAGTACCCCATGCTGTATGGTCGACCAGGGGAGCAGGTGAGTGCTGACTCCACTACCTTTGCCTGTGCACCTTTCTTGTGTCTGTCACTTCTGGCATTGTGGCCAGGTGTGACAGACATGCAATGTTGGTTGGAGTGGGTCCCAGAGGGGGGGATGGCTTATGTCTCTCACGCAGGGCTTGATGTAGTTCATGTGTGCACTCCTCACTTGCATTGTGCTTACTGTGACATTCACTGCATAGTGCATGGCACATTCCGCCAGCCTAATCCTCTTGGGCATTCTTGTTCTATTGTCCTGCGGTGATTCAGTGGTCACCCCGGTGTGACAGGTGACTGCACCCACAGATGTGTGTGAGAGTTGAGTGGAGCTGTGGTGAGAGTGGTGAGAGTGTCCAAATGATGTGTACGCCCCCTGGACATTGATGTGTGTGAATGTTTCTTGTCATGTGGGTGAGTGTCTTTGTGGAGTGTTGCACCACAGCTGCATGGAGGAGGTGTGAGAAGTTGGCCTGATGTATGATGTCACTAGTTCTAGTGTACACCTTATATCAGTCCAAATCCCCTTATGGTGATTGGTTGTAAAGTCAACCTTATAGACCAGCTATCCTAGTGGTAGCATGGACAAGAGCAGTCTTAGGCTAAACTCTGAATGGCATGTGAAGCCAGCTGTGATACCATATATAATCCCTTGAATACCAAATGAAAGGACACCACAACAGATATATATATTTAAAATAAAGTGTATTTATTCTAGTCAAACCCTCAGCACTCTTTATGAGATTAGAGGTAAGTACAACACAGTCTTATTTAAGCATACATTAAGTCACACAGGTAAGTAATACAGTTAGGCCCTAGGGGCCACGCAAACCATATACTAAGTAAGTGGTATAAGAACCACTGTCACAGAAATAGAATAGGCCTAGGCCTAGGGAATCGCTGGGGCTACACTACACTAGCGTTAGTTAGGAAGTGGGAGGCCCACGGGATTCGTGTGCAGAGTGGAAACACTCACGCGTAATGCGTAAAAGTCAATAGCAATAGTACAGTTTAGAAAACGGTAGATTTAGGACACTTCCGGAGTAGCTAGGAAGTTGAGACTTGAAAACTAGACACTAGGATAGTCACTATCCTGATGAGCACCGGTGTACCCAAGTTACCTAGCCCACAGGCTGCGGGTGCATAGGGGTGAAGATGCGTCGGTTTTCGTCGTCGACTCCTATGGATGCCTGAAGAAAGATGCTGACAGGCAGTCAGTGAAGAGTGTCCGGTGGATCCCAAGGCTGGGATCAAGAAGAGAAGAAACCTGCAAGCAGAAGGGACAGAGTCAAGGTCACTAGCCAGTGACCGCGTGGAACCAGGAAGGAACCAGGCGATGTCGTGAAGATTGCAGGTGAAGGTGAAGCTTGTCGCTGCAGCCAGGAGGACCAGGAAGCGTCGAGGACGACCAGGACCAGGAGGCGAGCAGTCCCACGAAGGCTCTTGATGTCGGCGGCGTCGAAGTTGGACTAGGACTCACCAAGCCTTGGCAAGCGGAACCCACGAAGAACGAAGGACTTGCTTCTGGTGCAGACCAGGAAGGTCTGGGGTGCTTCTTCTTTGCAGAGAAGCGGGAGCCAGTCTGGAGGAGCCAAACCAGCGCAGAAGATTTCAGGGTGCGTCGTCACAAAGGCCACTAGCCAGCGGGCAAGCAACCGGACAGACGCGGCAAGCAGGAAAATGCTGAAGGGCCCCACGCAGGACTCGTGGAGTGTGGGGGGCTGATCTTCGGTGCAGATGGTGCTTGGGGTTGGGGCTTCTCAATCCCCAGTGCACAACTTCGAGGGTACCTCAGAAGCTGCGCTTTAAGTTACTAGCCACTTTTTCCAGGTAGCCGGTCCCACGTCGCTCGTCGCCTCCACGGATCTCAGCTCTGCTGTAGATGTGGATCAGGGTCGGAGAAGTCTGGAAGTCAAGGCTCTGGTCAGGCTCTGCAGTCGGTTCCTCGTAGAACGTGGGCAAAGCAAAGGGTAGTCTCTTGATGGTGCCTGTTTGCACAGGGTAGCCACTCCTTGGCTACAAGGGAGATTCTTCAGTCTTCTTCTTTCGTCGAATGTCGAAGGTCCAGAGTTTCTGTTCAGTTTTGCAGGTTCAGGATAATCTAAAGTCTTGAGGCCCAACTCCCACTCTTATACTAATCTGGGGGGCTGGGATACCTGCTAGGTCACGCCTTATGGGTGGGACCTGGGAGGGGGTGGTTACACCCACTTCCCTTTGTCCAGTTTCACGCCAGAGCTGGGGCTGGAGTGCCCCAGCGCCGGTTTGAACTGGACTATGCAAGGAACACCTTGTGTGCCCCAGGCATGTCTCATTCCTTTCAGCCCACCCTGCCCCAATACACTAAAGGCTGTCTGGGGAGGTGCTAGCACCTCCCCAAGCAGGAAACCTATTGTCCAGGCCTCCCTGGCTGGGATCACTCCCAGCAGCAGGAGGTCAGACTTGTGTCTGTGGCAGCAGCATCCATTTTGTGATGCTGAGGCTTTGGTTAGAGTTAACAGCAAAGTAGGATTTTAACATGTCTCTCCCTCTAGAAGGGAGGAATAATATCCCCATCACCAGAAATGGTATGGGGGTATTATTCCAAAGTGTTAGACACCTTACACGACATGTTTTGATAAAGCCAAACCATAGTTACCATAACCGTTTAAGATTATAAGGCACTTTAAGAGTATATGGTAGGCTATATCATAGAACAGCTATAAGGACATGGTTCCGAAATCTGCAGACAGGCTCAGCTCATGCTAGAGCACCATCTCACATGTTACCAAGCACTCTGCCTCCAGGATTGTTAAGGCCTGCCATAGGAGTGACTGATAGGTACACATGTGTCTATATATAAGGGTAGATATAGGCATACTATATCTAAGCAAGGGGGGATTACACGACCTTGCCCCAGCTGAGTGATCAGCCAGTTGTGTCTGATTGGAAGGCCAGACCAGGGGTGGCATAATACATGCTGCAGCCCCTGGGAGGCCTAGGGTACACCTATGCCCTGGGTACCTAGGGTACACTGTACAGGGTCCAATAAGGTGATCCTTACCAATTGGTTATGTACCTAGGGTACATGGAGTTGGGGGTAACCATAGTCAGATATCCACCTTCCTACACAACCCCCCCCCCCCCCAAACGAAAGGAGATAAGGCTGGCCTTGACAAGGTAAGCCTCTATTGCCTAAGTGGCCATATAAGGAAGAACCAGCACTGGCATGGTTACCCCCTGTCTCATGGTCCACTAAGCAATCCCTCATCCTAAAGGTATCATAGGGTCTCCACCATAGGGAATCTCTACTTTGGGTGTGTCTTTGCAAAGTAAAAGGCTGGTGTTGAGATGGAGTACTGAAGTGAGTGTCCTCAAAGTGAGGCCTCAGCTTCCTCCAATCATCCTCCACCATGGATGCCTTTCTTTCTTTCACTGAGTTGCACTGTGTTCTCAGGGTCAGCCTCTGGCTACCTAAAGCTGGAGGCTGGGTCCCTTTTGTGGGCTTACTGGAGGGACAGGTCATGTTTGGGGCCCTAAGGTCCCAGGTTTGCCTGTGCCCAACAGAATCCCTCTGGGGGAGGTCCCTAACTACCTGTAAAGGGGATCCCTCAGGAATGTTTTTACCCATCACCTGGCTAGGGCTACTAGCCAGGCAATCCTCATTCTTTTGATTGGGGGGTTCTTGTGGACAGGGGCCCTCTTGGGGTCCACTGGCCTCCCTGACCTCTGCAGCCCTGGGCTGACTGAGGCAGGGTAGAGAGAGGCAGGCTACCTGCACCAGACTGGGTCCCACCTTGGAAGGGGCCACTGACATCAGAGGCTCTGCCAGGCCAGGCCTGGCTACCTCTGGGGCAGTTCCTTCACAAGGGGTGAGGTCAGATCCCTGAGGAGGCTGACCTTTTCCTAATGCCTGGGGAGAGGGAGACTTTTCTTCCTCCCCACTACTCTCTGTTTGTGTGGAGTGATCCATAGTTTCAGGCTTCACTACACCTAAGTCAGTCTGAGTATGGGCTGAGACCATTACAGCCTTGCCAACCTTTTCAGGAAGGCACTCAGTTTGTGTTTGAGCTGTGACTGTCACAGCTCTGCCAATCTCTACAGGGAAGTCTGTCTTTGCCTGGGCTGTGGCTACCACTGCCCTTCCAACCTTTTCAGGGAGGAAATCTACTTGGACAGGGGTTGTGGCTGGCTCAACCCCACTACCCTTTTGTGAAAGGCCTACCATTTTAGAATGGGTGTCTTGTTCAACTCCAGCCCAAGCTGAGAGTCCTAAGTCATTCCCCAGTAAGCAGTCCACAGGCAAGGTTGGAGACACTGCCACCCTTTTGGGGCCAGTGACACCTCCCCAGCTGAGACATACCTCTGCCATGGGATGACTGTTCTGTTTGCCATCAATGTTAGTTACCTGGTATGAGAAACCAGGCAAAAGCTGCTCAGAGGGAACTAGCCTATGGGCCACCATAGTGATGCTAGCTCCAGTGTCTCTGTAGGCCTCAGCTTTTCTACCATTGATGTAGGGTTCCTGTCTGTACCTACCCAAAGTGTTGGGACAGGCAGTGAAGTTGGCAAACCCCATGCCACCATCACAGACAAGAGTAGCTGCTGTAGGGGAATTGGCTAAGCCAGAGTCCCCCTGTGTTCCCCAAGAAAACCCAACCAAATTTTTGGGGGCACTCCCACCACCTGGGGGATTACTGCTGACAGTAATAGGTGGTGTGACAGGAGTAGTTGGAGGAACAGTTTTGTTTTTAGCCTGTGGGCAACTGCTGTCAGTTTTCCAATGCCCAGGTGTTTTACACACATGGCAGTAAGGCTTTTTAACTGTGGTAGAGGAGGGAGCTTGGGACCCACCACCCTGTGTAGAGTTTTGGGGCCCTGAGGAAGCTTTCTCTTTTGCTTTATCCCCACCCTTCTCTTGAGGCTTGGTGGTATCTTTCTTTTGGTCACCACCCTGATTTTTAGGCCTAATCCTGGTCCTGACCCATTTATCTGCCCTCTTTCCCAATTCCTGGGGAGAGGTCAAATCTGAGTCTACCAGGTGTTGATGGAGAAGCTGGTTCTGACAATTACTAAGGATCTGCTCCCTCATAATCAAGTTGTACAATCCTGTATAGTCCTGCACCTTGCTGCCATTTAACCAACCTTCCAAAGCCTTAGTGGCACAATCCACAAAATCAGACCAGTCCTGTGTCTGTGTCTTCTGGGTGTCTCTGAACAACAACCTATATTGCTCAGTGGTTAAGCCAAACCCATCTATCAGAGCACTCTTCAGGACTTTGTAATTGTTTGCATCCTCATCACTGACTGTGAGGAGCTTGTCTCTACCTTTGTCAGAAAAGGAGAGCCACAAGATAGCTGCCCACTCACTCTGGGGAACCTGCTGTACTTTGCAGGCCCTCTCCAAAGCAGTCATCCACTTGTGGATGTCATCCCCATTCTGATATGGGGGGACTATCTTGCTTAGGTTTCTATGGTCATAAGACCTATCCCTATCTCTAGGAATGTTGCTGCCACCAGTGGGTTCTAACCCACTTAACTTTTGTTCTCTAGCCAGAGCAAGCTTCTCTTTGGCAAGGGCAAGTTCTTCCCTCTGAATCCTTAGATTAGCTTCCCTCATTCTGGCTTCATGCTCCTTTCTCTCATGGGAAGTCATTCCCCTGTGAGAGGAAGCATTAGAGATGTTAGAGACATGGGAGTGGATGGATTCCCTTGAAGGGGATCTGTCCCTCCTGCTTCTCTGTGTAAGCCTACTTGGGGGTCTGTAAGGGGGGACCCCATGCAAACTCCCATGTAAGCTTAGGTTAGCCTGGCTAAGTCTCCCTACTTGGCCCTGGCTGTCTACCTCTTCATCTGAAGTCTCCTCTGACTCCTCTGTGGTGGGTAGACCCTCCTCTGTACCTAGGGTACCTGCCTGAGATGCCCTAATAATGTCATACTCCTCTAGGAGTTGTCTTAACTGAAGGAGGGTAGGGTTTGCACCCTGTTTTATTCCTCTGGAGGTACACAAGTGTCTCATCTCCTGGAATGTTAAGGTATCATATCTAGAGGGGGTCTTTTGCAGACCTGATCCTCCTGAGGGAGCATCTACTTGATCTCCTCTCAGAGACATGATCTAGTGAGGGTGTGGTGTATGCACCTACCTACACTAGTTGTATCTACTACACCTCTCTAGTAGTTGTAGTCAGGGTGTGTTACTCCCTTCAACCTACAACTACAAAGTCCAGTAGGACTTAAGTATTATAATCTATGTTATATGTACCTAGACAATATCTGTGTGATCTTTCAATTTAGTATCTCAAGATTACAATGGTATTACAACAGCAAGCTCAGATCCCAACCGCTGCTCACCAATGTGAGAAGTTGGCCTGATGTATGATGTCACTAGTTCTAGTGTACACCTTATATCAGTCCAAATCCCCTTATGGTGATTGGTTGTAAAGTCAACCTTATAGACCAGCTATCCTAGTGGTAGCATGGACAAGAGCAGTCTTAGGCTAAACTCTGAATGGCATGTGAAGCCAGCTGTGATACCATATATAATCCCTTGAATACCAAATGAAAGGACACCACAACAGATATATATATAAAATAAAGTGTATTTATTCTAGTCAAACCCTCAGCACTCTTTATGAGATTAGAGGTAAGTACAACACAGTCTTATTTAAGCATACATTAAGTCACACAGGTAAGTAATACAGTTAGTCCCTAGGGGCCACGCAAACCATATACTAAGTAAGTGGTATAAGAACCACTGTCACGGAAATAGAATAGGCCTAGGCCTAGGGAATCGCTGGGGCTACACTACACTAGCGTTAGTTAGGAAGTGGGAGGCCCACGGGATTCGTGTGCAGAGTGGAAACACTCACGCGTAATGCGTAAAAGTCAATAGCAATAGTACAGTTTAGAAAACGGTAGATTTAGGACACTTCCGGAGTAGCTAGGAAGTTGAGACTTGAAAACTAGACACTAGGATAGTCACTATCCTGATGAGCACCGGAGTACCCAAGTTACCTAGCCCACAGGCTGCGGGTGCATAGGGGTGAAGATGCGTCGGTTTTCGTCGTCGACTCCTATGGATGCCTGAAGAAAGATGCTGAAAGGCAGTCAGTGAAGAGTGTCCGGTGGATCCCAAGGCTGGGATCAAGAAGAGAAGAAACCTGCAAGCAGAAGGGACAGAGTCAAGGTCACTAGCCAGTGACCGCGTGGAACCAGGAAGGAACCAGGCGATGTCGTGAAGATTGCAGGTGAAGGTGAAGCTTGTCGCTGCAGCCAGGAGGACCAGGAAGCGTCGAGGACGACCAGGACCAGGAGGCGAGCTGTCCCACAAAGGCTCTTGCTGTCGGCGGCGTCGAAGTTGGACTAGGACTCACCAAGCCTTGGCAAGCGGAACCCACGAAGAACGAAGGACTTGCTTCTGGTGCAGACCAGGAAGGTCTGGGGTGCTTCTTCTTTGCAGAGAAGCGGGAGCCAGTCTGGAGGAGCCAAACCAGCGCAGAAGATTTCAGGGTGCGTCGTCACAAAGGCCACTAGCCAGCGGGCAAGCAACCGGACAGACGCGGCAAGCAGGAAAATGCTGAAGGGCCCCACGCAGGACTCGTGGAGTGTGGGAGGCTGATCTTCGGTGCAGATGGTGCTTGGGGTTGGGGCTTCTCAATCCCCGGTGCACAACTTCGAGGGTACTTCAGAAGCTGCGCTTTAAGTTACTAGCCACTTTTTCCAGGTAGCCGGTCCCACGTCGCTCGTCGCCTCCATGGATCTCAGCTCTGCTGTAGATGTGGATCAGGGTCGGAGAAGTCTGGAAGTCAAGGCTCTGGTCAGGCTCTGCAGTCGGTTCCTCGTAGAACGTGGGCAAAGCAAAGGGTAGTCTCTTGATGGTGACTGTTTGCACAGGGTAGCCACTCCTTGGCTACAAGGGAGATTCTTCAGTCTTCTTCTTTCGTCGAATGTCGAAGGTCCAGAGTTTCTGTTCAGTTTTGCAGGTTCAGGATAATCTAAAGTCTTGAGGCCCAACTCCCACTCTTATACTAATCTGGGGGGCTGGGATACCTGCTAGGTCACGCCTTATGGGTGGGACCTGGGAGGGGGTGGTTACACCCACTTCCCTTTGTCCAGTTTCGCGCCAGAGCTGGGGCTGGAGTGCCCCAGCGCCGGTTTGAACTGGACTATGCAAGGAACACCTTGTGTGCCCCAGGCATGTCTCATTCCTTTCAGCCCACCCTGCCCCAATACACTAAAGGCTGTCTGGGGAGGTGCTAGCACCTCCCCAAGCAGGAAACCTATTGTCCAGGCCTCCCTGGCTGGGATCACTCCCAGCAGCAGGAGGTCAGACTTGTGTCTGTGGCAGCAGCATCCATTTTGTGATGCTGAGGCTTTGGTTAGAGTTAACAGCAAAGTAGGATTTTAACATGTCTCTCCCTCTAGAAGGGAGGAATAATATCCCCATCACCAGAAATGGTATGGGGGATTATTCCAAAGTGTTAGACACCTTACACGACATGTTTTGATAAAGCCAAACCATAGTTACCATAACCGTTTAAGATTATAAGGCACTTTAAGAGTATATGGTAGGCTATATCATAGAACAGCTATAAGGACATGGTTCCGAAAGCTGCAGACAGGCTCAGCTCATGCTAGAGCACCCTCTCACATGTTACCAAGCACTCTGCCTCCAGGATTGTTAAGGCCTGCCATAGGAGTGACTGATAGGTACACATGTGTCTATATATAAGGGTAGATATAGGCATACTATATCTAAGCAAGGGGTGATTACACGACCTTGCCCCAGCTGAGTGATCAGCCAGTTGTGTCTGATTGGAAGGCCAGACCAGGGGTGGCATAATACATGCTGCAGCCCCTGGGAGGCCTAGGGTACACCTATGCCCTGGATACCTAGGGTACACTGTACAGGGTCCAATAAGGTGATCCTTACCAATTGGTTATGTACCTAGGGTACATGGAGTCCATTTTAAAGAGAGAGCAGACAGCCTGAGACCCTGAATGGCAGGATCTCAGGCCAACTAAGTCGAAAAACCAGCTAGACACTAGGCAAAAAGTTGGGGGTAACCATAGTCAGATATCCACCTTCCTACAGGAGGCAACTGCTCAATCCATCTGATGTGTGAAGTAAGCCGTGCTGTGTGTCTGACTTGCTGAGCTAGCCCCACACCTGTGACCCCCCCTGGCAAGTGGAACTTGTGCAGAGTGAGGTGTGCATCCGCAGTTGGCAATGGCAGGTGATTGATGTGTGCCAGTGTGTGTCTGTGTACTCTGCTGAGGTTTTGTCAGTGCCTGGGGCATGTGACTGATTTTCGGTGCTTTTCCGTCAGCCTTCTGTTGCTTGGGATGCACAGTGTGTGCCATGATCAGGGATTGTTTCACACCCCTCATGCCACCTGTGCACTTACTATGCCATGTTGTACATTGGTGCGCCCACAGTGGAAAAAGTCCCTATGACTAAGGTGCTATTACTTGCCAGCATACTATGCCCTGTTCAACAAATCAAAGATGTTCAAATGTGTGTCTCTGTGACATGGTGCAGGTGTAGTGATGTTGTCCCACTTTGTCATACACACAGGTATCCCCCAACCACAAGGGGAAGATCTGGAAGGATGCCGTCAAGGCCGTGCAATCGGTGGAGGGTCGCAGGCGGCGCATGCCACAAGTGAGGAAGAGATGGCAGGACATCCGGTGCTGGACCCGGAGGATCGCCCGGGTCATGCTGAAGGAGGAGGCTCCTCGCAAGCATGGTGGGTGCCGGCGCCTGACCCACCAGTTGCGGCGTGTCCTGGCGGTGGTCTTCCCTGACCTGGATGGGCGGATACAGGAGTTACAGCAGCAGGAAGGGGGTAGGTACTGTAATATTTGTCAATTCAGAAAAAAAAAACTAAAGGAGTTTAGTTACAATACACAACGGACCTATACTATAAGACACATAATTACTTGTAAAACAACATATGTGACTTATATAATAGGGTGCAGTTGTGACTTGATTTATGTAGGGAGCACCATCAGGCCCCTAAAAAGTAGAATCCAGGAACATGTCCGGGCCATTCGCAACAGGGACACGAGATACCCCATGACGTTACACATGAATGAACAACATGGAGGGAGACTTGAAATTTGGTTCCATGGTATAGACCATGTCCCAATGCGACCTAGGGGTGGGGACAGAGAAACTGCACTTAGACGCAATGAAGCGGGTTGGATTTATAGGTTGCGGAGAACACTAATAAGGGCCATAATAGTGATGATGAACTACACTATTTCCTGTGATAACAGATTAGGACTTTACTGAATTAATAAACTGGAAGATGTAGTTATGGTAATAAGGTACATTGATGTGGGAGTCCTTATCAGGTTAAAGATTGGAAAGTGGAAATCTGGATATAATTGTGTGTATGACATTTTGAACATAAACTCATTTATTCACTTCCCCCTGTGCATGGCACACATGGCATCCATACCTTTGAGTCTATAATACAATTGTATTTGAGAGGGGGCTAATACCTATGCCCTTTTTTGTTATGCCAAAAGGATGTGCGGATGGCTGGTCGCAATTTCATTAATATTAGGATATAATGATTAGGTCATCAATGGACAGTGTTAATGTTAAATGTTATGATAAGAATAGGTGATTATTCTCTTGCCTCTGTAGGACACACTCCGGGGTTAAAAACATGCTCAATGCCAGTTTAATTCAAAATCAAAGGATTCCTTATAGACCAATATTTGTCTAAATCTGGTTAGGACCATCAATTCATTTATGGAGGGTACATCTATGATCAGGACACTTAGTTGGGTCTTTCTTTGTTAGATTTGGATGTATATTGAATGTGAATTATGATCAGTAATAATATTAATGCATTGATATACTATGTCATAATTAAGTCATTAGTATTTTACTGTTATTTTACGTGGTTAAGAGGATATTATATCTCTGTTAAATAATTCAATATGTATCAAATATGGGGTCTATATGCAGGACCTCCGGAATGGACCATCATGAATGTTTGCAACTGCATTGTTTATAAAGATTTGTTATTCAAAAGAAGACAGGCGTGATAATCTAGACACCTAATATTTTGAGATTATCCATAGCAAATTGTAAACATACGTCAAGTCTTTTGACTTACGCGGTCTAACGATTACAAGTTAGAAATACGCCCGCACGGCTTTTGAAGGTTTTGGAAGAAGCTTATATATATAATCATTGGAGGAAAACGTGTCTGAGTAACGCATGTTAAAATAGCGGCACGCTCTATACTCTGGGCTTCCCCTTACGCTCATTCTAATATCTAGAATGTAGCGATTGTCCCTAACAATTCCGCAATTACACGTTAGGTCATGTGACTTACGTGGCTTACTGAATAAAAGACGTGAAGATGTCTGCGCGCTCTTGTTGAAGACTCGAGACGAACATCAAGCTGGTCGGCAGCATACATCACATTGGAGGTGAGGGGAATTTAACAAACGGATGCTAAAACAGCGGCAACTTTTTTAATTTAAGCCTCCTTTTAGTGTAGGGACTTTGCACGCTTTAGATATAAAGCATGGAGGGTCTGTTGTACTCAGCTATGGACCATTTGCTATCTTAAAAAGTTTATAACAAAAGACTTCACTAAAGAACTGACCACGTTCGGGTTGACAATATCTATATTGACAACCGAAGTAGCATAATAGCGGGGCGAATCCTTCCTTTTAGAGATGGGCAATACAGCAGCCTCACTAGCACTTTTTGCGTGAAATTTGACTGGTGTATATGGGGTGTGGGACATATAGGGACTAACTTTGGCCATTCTAGATAACGCTAGACTATGTGGGGCTATTAATCCTAGGCCTCTGCACAGGTTGTGAACCAAGGTCGATAATAATCATAAGCTCTTGACATGGGGATGGCTGGTCTTATTCAGACTAGCACCCTGATTCAAGGTTCGATGTATAGTGATATGTAGTAAGAAATAAGTAGAGGCAATAGTTGATACAAATTATTGTGATTATTTTCTATACATCCATAGTCAGGTTAATACTAAGTATGATGCAATATGTTGGCTGATACAATACAGTATATTATTTTAAGCTTTACTTCATTACAGGCACATTAGCCTTGAATAGGATTGATGGGAATTTAGATTTGTGACCCATTACGCCTTGACCTAGGTAAGATTTACCTTTCAGGTTTACTTATTATGTTAAATAATTGGTTATCAGCAATGCTACAATGTTAGAGTTTTATAATATTATGACTATATTTTGTTAGGTTGAATATTATAAGGAATACATTACATAACAACATTGAATGTGCGACAACACTAGACGGATCTGCGCTGTACAGAGTACAAGCGACGCCGTTAAAAACATTGGTAGGTGTGCTTAAACTTTTTTAAACCTTTTTGAATTTAATATTTAAATAGAGTCAAAGGACTAGCAGGCCAATCTAAGGTTCTATAAATGTCATTGGATAAGACGACTAGTTGTACCCTTCAAATTGTAAGAAAGAATTGAAGAAATTGCAAGTAAAATTGTATGTTTGATGGTCCTATAAAGAGTATATATTCTTTGGTCTTAAAAACATCACTCATGGCAAGCACATAAAAGTAAGACCCAAAAGATGATTGTACTGTATAGACGTAACAGGTGTTGGAGATTTGACTTGCTATAGTGTGAATTTTTCATGACCTGTCTCATTTTAGTATGGGTAGTACATACAATATTCTGCTTTTTTAAGATTCATTTTAGTTCCCATGTGGAACCATTGGACATGTGAAATCATTGAAATCATTGATATGGTAATACTCATAACTTCTGTCTCAGGGATAATTTGATTAGCACATAATGGATTGTATCATGATAGATGTACAATTTATATTACCTCTGTATTATACATGTATTTTAAATGTTTTTTCAGCCCTGACGAAGTTCTTTGTTAAAGAACGAAACGCGTTGGCTGCTTAAGAATTATGAAACTGTGAAGAAGAATAAAGAGGAAGTTTTGGAAATATATACATCACTGGATGGACATTTTGTTTTGGACTTATAAAAGTGGTGCGATTTGCAGTGGGTTGAATGTTTTGGATCTAGTTGATCGCCCCCGTGAAACGGTGGGGGTAGCAAAGTTTGCACACTACTTCAGCTAAACAGCTTTTCATACCTTATTTAAACTTGGGAGGGCTGGCAAGAAAGTTGACAGGTGAGGTGCGACCTGAACCTTGGGGTCCAGTAATTGAACCGTTTCCTTTTGGTCGGTAGGTACATGTGTGTTTGATGTGTGTCGCCAGCTTTTGGATCTGCTCAGTCGCCTGCATACACTGCCAGGCTATATATGTGCAGTGCATATCCTGTTCCCCAAAGTCAACATGTGCTGTTCTTCCTCCCTTCCCCTCCTTGACATGTGTTACCTGGTCTGTGTGCCATCACTATTGCACATGGTCATCTAGGCTGTCAGTTTATCAAGGTGCACACTGCTTTCAGCATCATGTGTGGGGGTGGTCTGCCTGTGCCCTGTCCTGTTCGGTCATTTGGGGGTGCTTAATTGTTGGCACTGATGCTGAGTCTCAACATAGGAGTGTGAGGGTTAAAATGAACAGACTTGCAGCATGCATTACCATGATGTGCATGAGTGGGACATATGCATAGTGCCGGGACGGTTGCTCCTGTAACAGTCAGCTCATTCCAGGACCATGGAGCAGTGTGCACACTACAGTCCCCTGACACAGCCTGCCCTTCTACTCATGTGTGTCATCCAACACTGTGCACATTCACTGTGGGTACATCATGGCTTTGCCTCTGTGGCATTGTTCCCTGGCCTACGTAGTAGTTTTCACATGTGTGATACATTTGCCCACAGGACAGGGATACACCAGTTTGCTTGTGCATATTCACACTGGGCAGTGCCTGTGTGGCTATTCACAACAATCTGTTGATGTTTGTTTGTGACCAATATGTTTTGCCAGCCCTACAAGGTGATGTCGTGTTAATGAAGCTGGTTTTCAAGCACAGTTATTGTAACCCTGAATAAGAGGTTTAACTTCTTGATCGGTATCAGTCACATTGACTCAGGTATGGGTGGGTGTGTGCGGGCGGGGCGTACATGTTCAACCCTGATGTTTCATTGCCAGTTCTGACTTGTGTGTGATGATTCGCAGTACAGAAAGTCATCGTGGAGTGCCCCCATGATGTTGGCCAGTGCTTAATGTTCGTGCTTCGTAGCCTGGGTCAGTGTTTGACAATAATGTATCCGGCTTGTACATTTTTTGCAACTGTGTGTGGTTCAGATGCTACACAGTTGTGACTTTGTGTGCTGACATCTGTGGGTACATTCTGGCTTGCCATGAGGGTGTCCCCACAGTACAGCTAGGCTTTTTTACAAAACAATTGCAAGCCCATTAGCTTATTCGTTGTCCTGGGTGTGGACATGTGTGCCACTCCGGATGACAGTCAGTAGGTCATATCTGTAGCCAACTGTGTAATCAGGTGACGGATAGCCATGTGACAAATGACATTATTCAAGTTGTTACTCAGAGAAATTGTCCCTTGGCAATCACTACACCTGTCAACATCTCTCAATGTTTCATATGCTTGACCTTGTTGTTGTGTTGTGAATAATAATGTGCCTGCATGACAGATGTCTCCCACGGAAGTGCACAAGACACCACCTTTACACTTTCCTGGGAGCCGCTGGCACATTTTAAAGTAAGGCACAGTTTGAGCAAAACTTGTTTGGAGTTCATACATATCCATGTTCCCACAGTGTGGTTGCATTTGGGTTAGTCCTTGGTTGTGGCCGATACCAACTTACGAGTGTCAAGTCATCCAGACCACCGTGGTACCATGTATATGTACTTACTGATACCCCATTTCTGGCTAACAGTGGCTTATTTGAATGAGTCTGGCAGCTCAGACAATGACTGTGTACATGTAGTTTGGTGTGCACCTGCTTGTGTGACTTCTGTTATACAGACACATGTGTGTTCTGTTCACAAAGTGGCACATTCACACATTCGAGACATGTCCATTGTGTAAAGGGTTGTGATTCTCCATGCTCACAATGTATTCCTTTGGGGTTTCCTAAGTACTCACAGGTCTCAGAGTGTGGGGACACCTTCTGCATTGGCATGTGGTATTTGGCCTTGGGTGCGACATTACTGTTGGGTTCACAGTGAAGAAGAGGTGGCATGCCTTCATAATCTTGCTGTGCTCAACTGATCCCAGACACCAGCTTCTCAGGATCTTGGTATTTCAAGTTCTTTGCTGTTGTGTCCTAATGTTATTTTTTTCCAAGTGGCATGGTGGGTCAACCAACTGGGGAGTGCAGGGCTTACATATGTGGGGAGTATTCTAGATGTTACTCATGATGCCTTTCCTGTTATGCACTGTTGCCTATTTTGTTTGGACTCATGTGTCAGATGTATACAGGTGACTGATTTTTTCCTGTCTCTTCACCTTGCCCACAGCATCATCGGAGGACACCGAGGGAGACACCGGCACGGACGTGGAGAAGGGATCGAGCACTGGTGCCACCACTGCTGAGGAGTCGGCGGAATCTAGTGGCACGGAGGGCAAGGGGAGTGAGGCGGAGGTCCTGCCCAGTACCAACACTTACTACGAGGCAGACGGGTCCGAGGCTGAGCTCCCAGAGGGGGCGGAGGCTGCTCCCACAGCTAAAAGCAGCAGTACATCTCTCGCCGCCCCCTCCATTCCCATCATCACCCTCCCACTTGCTTGGGTCCCTTCTGTCCGTGCTAGGCCACACCGTGTCTCCTTCGCGCCAGGCACCGCACCCCCTGCCCCTGTCCACCCTGCTGCCCTCACTGCCGAGTCTGTGGACATTCAGCGGCAGTTGCAAGTTGGGCAGACATCGATCCTGACTGTCCTCCATGGCCACACCAGACTGCTGACCCAGATGGTGTCGTACATGGAGGGCATGTCATCAGCGATGTCTGACCAATGGATGTTGCTGAGGTCCCTGGACTCGACACTGACGGCAGTAGCGAGTCACCTGCAGCGCTGTGTCCCACCCTACCCCTGCCCCATCCACAAGTCCCACACCCATGCCTGTCCCAGGCACACCAAGACATCCACACAAACGCATCCCACCAGACAGTAGCAGCACACCACCACATAAGGATAAGCGCACAACTCCTGACATGCACACTCAGGGGGAAGCAGGCACACCCACTGGGTCTGGGGCACACAGGCAGGCACGCAGCCACAGTCCTCGTCCACATGACTCACTCCCCAGTCCCTCCGATCTCACTCCTTTTGGCTCCCCTGCCCCAGATTTGGAGAAGGAGGCCCACTTTGCTGGGCTGGGCCTCAGCCCCACTAGTTCACCTGGACGCAAACGGTCAAGGCACTCCACGGGTAGGCGAGTTAAGTCCCCCAGCCCATCCACCACCTCTCCCAGTAGTGCTGCAACCCATCCCTCCGACCCCCCTCCCCCTCCTTGGGGCCTGTTGTTTCTCCGGGTGCAGGGGAGATGCTTGAAGAACTGACAGAAGTGTGCAGCTCCGAGCTCGCCTCCACCCTTGGCGCTGCCCCACCCCCTGTGGTGGAGTCGTCCGTCCCTGCACCTACCACACCTACCCTTCCCCCTCCTGTCCCTGCGGGGCCTGGTCCTTCCCCACATGATGCCCCCCCCCCCAGTCGACGACACAGTCTTGTGATGTGCAGGCAAGCTAGGGGAGACGCATGGCCATGTGTCCCCCCCAAGGACTGATGATATGGACTGGCCATTGGCCTTTGTGAATAGTCTCGTTTCCACATTCTTATTTTCATGCTGAATAAAGCATTTTCTTTTTCGTTTGTAAAGTCTTGCATTTCAGGTATTGATGTTGATTCTGATGCTACAGGAGTTGGGGTTGTGGGCATGTGTTATGTTTCAGGGACATGTTGTAGTCTGCTGCTCATGGGGTGGAACCTGGTATCTGCGTGCCATCACAAGATCTCTGCAAAGATTCTTTGTCGTGTATGCTCTTTGTGTTTGGAGACATTGTCCCAAGGGGTGTTCCTTCCTCTGTGGCACCTGACATGTTCCCTGCAGAGAGTTGCACATTAGTTGTGTCGCCCTGTGTCTACATTTCCTTTGTTGGTGATGGATCCCTTCAACTCTGGCCATGCCTGCTCTGCAATGTGTCCGGCTGCATAGTCTGTGCCATCCTTAGTACTCACTGTACTTGTGTATAGAGTGTTTTGCCATGCCTTCATGGAGACATTGTCCCTTTTCCGCACAATGCATGTGTGTATTCCCAGCCTAGTACACATATGGTACTTGTTCTGCTGGGTATTTGAACACCTGACTCACAATTGTGGCCTTTGTATCTGTGGGAACTCCACCCGATTGCTCCGTGACAGACAACATCTTGGTGGCTAGCCCAGCACCTGAAAATTCCTATCAGTCCTGGGATGTGCGTGTCAGTGTGTGTTCTCTTTGGCTCTCTTAGTTTATTAGGCAGTGGCATGACTATACAGTCTTGTGGCGTGATCTCAGTGTGTGTATTGTGCTGCATCTGCCAGGGGTGGTTATGCATGTGTTATTTGTCCTCACACCCACATGTGGTGTGTCATGCAGTGGGGGAAAGACATCCATCCTCCTGGGAGTGGGACACTGCTGTCAGTGATGTGTTGGTATAGCACTATCATCATTGTCCTAAGTTAGGGATACGTACATTCACCCATGGAGCTGTGGTCATCTGATAATGATGTACACCCCCCCATGTCTCTGTCCACTGCTGGGAGTACTCTGCACCCACCCCCATGTCTCTGTCCACTGCTGGGAGTGATGGGCACCCACCCCTCACATGTCCCTGTCCACTGGTGGTATTCCTCTGCACCCACCCCCATGGCTCTGCCCACTGCTGGGAGTCCTCTGCTCCCACCCCTCATATGTCTGGGCACTGCTGGGAGTGATAGGCACCCACCCCTCATATGTCTGGGCACTGCTGGGAGTGATGGGCACCCACCCCTCATATGTCTGGGCACTGCTGGGAGTCCTCTGCATCCACCCCTCATATGTCTGGGCACTGCTGGGGGTCCTCTGCACCCACCCCTCATATGTTTGGGCACTGCTGGGGGTCCTCTGCACCCACCCCTCATATGTCTAGGCACTGCTGGGGGTCCTCTGCACCCACCCCTCATATGTCTGGGCACTGCTGGGAATGATGGGCACCCACCCCTCATATGTCTGGGCACTGCTGGGAGTCCTCTGCACCCACCCCTCATATATCTGGGCACTGCTGGGGGTCCTCTGCACCCACCCCTCATATGTCTGAGCACTGCTGGGAGTGATAGGCACCCACCCCTCATATGTCTGGGCACTGCTGGGAGTGATGGGCACCCACCCCTCATATGTCTGGGCACTGCTGGGATTGATAGGCACCCACCCCTCATATGTCTGGGCACTGCTGGGAGTGATAGGCACCAACCCCTTATATGTCTGGGCATTGCTGGGAGTGATGGGCACCCACCCCTCATATGTCTGGGCACTGCTGGGAGTCCTCTGCACCCACCCCTCATATGTCTGGGCACTGCTGGGGTCCTCTGCACCCACCCCTCATATGTCTGGGCACTGCTGGGAGTGATAGGCACCCACCCCTCATATGTCTGAGCACTGCTGGGAGTGATAGGCACCCACCCCTCATATGTCTGGGCACTGCTGGGAGTGATGGGCACCCGCCCCTCATATGTCTGGGCACTGCTGGGAGTCCTCTGCACCCACCCCTCATATGTTCGGGCACTGCTGGGGGTCCTCTGCACCCACCCCTCATATGTCTGGACACTGCTGGGAGTGATAGGCACCCACCCCTCATATGTCTGGGCACTGCTGGGAGTGATGGGCAGCCACCTCTCATATGTCTGGGCACTGCTGGGAGTCCACTGCACCCACCCCTCATATGGCTGGGCACTGCTGGGGGTCCTCTGCACCCACCCCTCATATGTCTGGGCACTGCTGGGAGTAATAGGCACCCACCCCTCATATGTCTGGGCACTGCTGGGAGTGATGAGCACCCACCCCTCATATGTCTGGGCACTGCTGGGAGTGATAGGCACCCACCCCTCATATGTCTGGGCACTGCTGGGAGTGATGGGCACCCACCCCTCATATGTCTGGGCACTGCTGGGAGTCCTCTGCACCCACCCCTCATATGTCTGGGCACTGCTGGGAGTGATGGGCACCCACCCCTCATATGTCTGGGCACTGCTGGGAGTGATAGGCACCCACCCCTCATATGTCTGGGCACTGCTGGGAGTGATGGGCACCCACCCCTCATATGTCTGGGCACTGCTGGGAGTGATAGGCACCCAACCCTCATATGTCTGGGAACTACTTGGAGTGATAGGCACCCACCCCTCATATGTCTGGGCACTGCTGGGAGTGATGGGCACCCACCCCTCGTATGTCTGGGCACTGCTGGGAGTCCTCTGCGCCCACTCCTCATATGTCTGGGCACTGCTGGGGGTCCTCTGCACCCACCCCTCATATGTCTGGGCACTGCTGGGAGTGATAGGCACCCACCCCTCATATGTCTGGGCACTGCTGGGAGTGATGGGCACCCACCCCTCATATGTCTGGGCACTGCTGGGAGTGATAGGCACCCAACCCTCATATGTCTGGGAACTACTTGGAGTGATAGGCACCCACCCCTCATATGTCTGGGCACTGCTGGGAGTGATGGGCACCCACCCCTCGTATGTCTGGGCACTGCTGGGAGTCCTCTGCGCCCACTCCTCATATGTCTGGGCACTGCTGGGGGTCCTCTGCACCCACCCCTCATATGTCTGGGCACTGCTGGGAGTGATAGGCACCCACCCCTCATATGTCTGGGCACTGCTGGGAGTGATAGGCACCCACCGCTCATATGTCTGGGCACTGCTGGGAGTCCTCTGCACCCACCCCTCATATGTCTGGGCACTGCTGGGGGTCCTCTGCACCCACCCCTCATATGTCTGGGCACTGCTGGGAGTCATAGGCACCCACCCCTCATATGTCTGGGCACTGCTGGTATTCCTCTGCACCCACCCACCCACTTGCGCCCTTGCTGTGGTACACTGCTGTCCTGGCCATACACCACCCCCAATTTACAGCTGATGTGCTGCACCAAGCCGTACACCTGCATCCGTGGCGTGTGTACGCCTTGTATCCATCATGTAATGGGGCTGTAGGGGTACGCGTGGTACGGCCCGTACCCATGCTCTGGGGGCGTGGGAACGGTCCATACACGCGTACCCCTACATCACCACTAAAATGGTGGTACGGACCGTACCCACGCTCTGGGGGCGTGTGTACGGTCCGTACCACCATTGTAGTGGTGATGTAGGGGTACGCGTGTACGGACCGTACCCACGCTCTGGGGGCGTGGGTACGGTCCATACACACGTACCCCTACATCACCACTACAATGGTGGTACGGACCGTATACACGCTCTGGGGGGCGTGTGTATGGTCCGTACCACCATTGTAGTGGTGATGTAGGGGTACGCGTGTACGGACCGTACCCATGCTCTGGGGGCGTGGGTACAGTCCGTACCACCATTGTAGTGGTGATGTAGGGGTACGCGTGTACGGACCGTACCAACGCTCTGGGGGCGTGGGTACGGGCCGAACCACCATTGTAGTGGTGATGTAGGGGTACGCGTGTACGGACCGTACCCACGCTCTGGGGGCGTGGGTACGGGCTGTATACGCGTACCCCTACATCACCACTACAATGGTGGTACGGACCGTACCCACGCTCTGAGGGGCGTGGGTACGTCCCGTACCACCATTATGGTGGTGACGGGTACGCGTCCACGTCCACTTCCTTTGTGGCGGGACGTGGGATTGGTGGACACGCCCCCCGAAGTGACCAGACCATGGAGGTAATTAATGTGCAGGTTGTATTAGTATTTTGTGGGGTGTGGGTTATGTTTCCTGCCCCTTGCACCCCCCCCTTTGCCCCTGGGGGTTGTTCTGACCTTCTGCGGCGTCAGCATCTGTTTGTGAACATGAGGTCATAGGCTATGAGGGCCGGGATGACGCGTAGGTTGGGGTCCATCGCTGTCCGTCGCGTACCGGTGCTCCTTGTTCGCGTCGTCCTCAATTTCCCGGCAGTTTTTGGCTCCCGTAAAAAAATGCTACGTGCGGAGTGACGTAGGCACGAATCGTACTTGCTGGTCCGTAAAACGCTGCCTGACTCCGTCAGGACGTCGCGTGTGCGCCGTCCAGAATCAGATTTGTATGTATTTTTTTGCCGGTCGGTTTTTTCCGACTCGTACGGAAATGGTATTTCTGTGCGAATCGTACTTGCGAGTTTGTAAGGTGTTTTTCCCGGGTACGAGTCGGGCGGAGAAAACGCTCCGTACGACCATTTGTTTCCGGGTTTTACCGGATCGGAATCGGCACCTCATTGTTACCCTCCGCAATCCAACACTTTCCCTACTGTTGAACTGACTGGAGTGGGAATAGTAAATTTCATCCCTCCACAATCCAACCCATTCCCTTATGTTGCACTCACTGGAGTTGGAATAGTAATTTTTACCCCTCCGCTATTTAACACTTTCCCTATTGTTGCACTCACTGGATTGGTAATTTTAATTTTTACCCTTCCGCTATCCAACACTTTCCCTACTGTTGCACTGACTGGAGTTGGAATAGTACATTTTATCCCTCCGCTATCCAACACTTTCCCTACTGTTGCACTGACTGGAGTGGGAATAGTAATTTTTACCCCTCCGCTATCCAACAATTTCTCTACTGTTGCACTCATTGGGGAGGGAATAGTAATTTTTACCCCTCTGCTATCCAACACTTTCCCTACTGTTGCACTGACTGGAGGGGGAATAGTAAATTGTTATCCCTTCTCTATTCAACACTTTGGGCCCGATTCACAGAACTAACTTAAGACAAAATCCTAAACTTACTACCATTTTGGTATTCACAGAAGGCACTTACTCATTTTGGTATTCACAGAAGGCACTTACTCATTTCGGTATTCACAGAAGTTAGGAGTCCTAAGTTTAGGACTCCTAAATGCCTTCTGTGAATACCGAAAGTCTTACAATTAGGATTTTTTGCAGTTTAGTAGTAGTATAGTTAGGACTCCTAACTTTAGGACTCCTAAATGCCTTCTGTGAAAACCGAAAGTCTTAAAACTAGGATTTTTCTCAATTTAGTAGTAGTAAAGTTAGGACTCCTAACTTTAGGACTCCCAAATGCCTTCTGTGAATACCGAAAGCCTTAAAATTAGGATTTTTCTCAGTTTAGTAGTAGTATAGTTAGGACTCCTAACTTTAGGACTCCTAAATGCCTTCTCTGAATACCGAAAGTCTTAAAATTAGGATTTTTCTCAATTTAGTAGTAGTAAACTTAGGACTCCTAACTTTAGGACTCCTAAATGCCTTCTGTGAATACCGAAAGCCTTAAAATTAGGATTCTTCTGAGTTTAGTAGTAGTAAAGTTAGGAGTCCTAACTTTAGGACTCCTAAACAGAGAAAAATCCTAATTGTAAGACTTTCGGTATTCACAGAAGGCATTTAGGAGTCCTAAAGTTAGGACTCCTAACTTCTGTGAATACCGAAGTGAGTAAGTGTCTTCTGTGAATACCAAAATGAGTAAGTGCCTTCTGTGAATACGAAAATGGTAGTAAGTTTAGGATTTTGTCTTAAGTTAGTTCTGTGAATCGGGCCCTTTCCCTATTGTTGCACTCACTGGATTGGTAATTTTAATTTTTACCCTTCCGCTATCCAACACTTTCCCTGCTGTTGCACTGACTGGAGTGGGAATAGTAATTTTTACCCCTCTGCTATCCAACACTTTCCCTACTATTACACTCATTGGATTGGGATAGTAATGTCTACCCCTCCACTATCCAACATTTTTACAACAGTTTAATGTTTTTATTTATATTTATTATTTTTTTAAATAGATTTTATGTTATTGGCATACATATATAAATGTATTTGTTACATTTTTATATAACTTTAAAATGATAAAATAAATTAAAATGAATAGTTTAGTAATGGTTTGAAAGTAAATATATATTTATATTTGTTAAAATGTATATTACATCTATTTTTTTTATTAATTGTATTAGCTAATATATTAATATTCATTATTTTATTTTTAATATATATAAAAAATGATATTTTTACAGCTATATTTTTTACATCAATATTTTCTCTCTCGATATTTTTGAACTTACCTTTATAAATATAGGATGTCGAATATATTTGACATCGATATTTAAAACTCGATATTGTGATATAGGGATATTTTAGGTGTCGATATTCTGTCAGTGAATCTGAACTGTATGCACTCAGTAGTTAGGAAAGAAAAAACAAAGTACATTTTTAAGGGTGTAATTCTGAGGTGTACTAGACTAAAGCCACTTTAATTGGTGGTGCACAAATTATAAATATTCACAGAAACCCCATTTCCACACTATAATTTGAGTGCTGTATGCTATATCAATCAATCAATTCTTTATTCGATGAAATTTCATTATAAAAGAGCAATATAACAGCACAATACAATATATAAAATACCAAACGTAAAAATAGAAGCGACATTTTACCAATACCCTACTAAGGATAAACACAAGTCACATATCAGACATGATAGAAATCCTAACCAAGAACTTTCAACTAATATGTGGGCAAGGGTAGGTTTTACAACACCTCATACGGGATCGCCAAGCACTGCCCAGAAATTTTGCAACTCCACAGACCATAGCAATAGAGGAAGTATCAGTGCTGAGTATCCGCAGGGCCGTTTTATGACATCTAAGGCCCAAACCCCTGCATAGCGGCTTTAACCAAATCCTCCTGGCAACCCTATAGGCTGGGCAAGCAAAAAAAAGATGTGCCACGGACTCTGTAGGGGCTGCACAGCCTGGACATGAATTCTCTTTGCCATCATGCTTTTTCCACCCCGAAGTGAAGTCGTTTACTGGGAGGATCCCGAACCTAACTTTCAAGTAAAGTGCTCTATCCAAGGGCAACTCGATATAGTCCAAGAATGGTTCAAAACTCCTAATCCATTTGAAGGACAAGAATCGCTCAGTAAGGGGACCCCCAAAACTACTGGAGAGGGTCTCTTCCTGGACTAGATCCCAATATAGCTGTTTAATCACCAGCTTGGGTGGAGGTGATTGGCTTTCCCAGGAGTCGCTCAAACCCAAGAGAACTACCAACCGCTTCAGGTTGCTCAGCCATTTAATCCTATTGTTGGAATTAAGCTGGATTAATTCGTCTAGGGCGGCGGCATAATCCTGAAGCTCCCTTGTCCTTCGCAAGCGAACCCAAAAAAGTAACGGGCGCAAGCGCACTAAATCCTTGAGAGGGCGCCTGCCCATATCTGCCCGGAGAGGGATTAACGGGGTAGAGACTGGGAGGGCTACCGCATCTCTCAAAAACTTATTTTCAGCTCTGTCCAGCTCTATAGTATTTTCAAACCCCCAAAGTTCTGAGCCATATAGGGCAGATGGGAGAACTTGGCCCTCATAAATAGTTAGGAGCGGTGATAAGGGCTTGCTCTTAGATTTCCGGTGTTCTCTCATAACTGCCCCAGAAGCTCTTTTATAATTTAACATCATTTTAGCCAAGTGGTCCTTCCAGCTCATGCGATTATTAACCCTAATACCCAGATAGTCATAGGAGTCTACCAGCTCCAAGGGCTCCCCATTAAGTACAAAATTATTTCTAAATCTGGGTGATGGAGCTAAGGCCATGAGCTTAGTTTTTAGAGTGTTGATGGTGAGACCTCTATCAGTGCAAAATGTGCTAAAACGATTCAACAGCTTTTGTAGGCCAGACGGGGACTTAGAGATCAAGATGGTATCATCCGCGAAGAGGAGTGTGGGGATTTTTTCACCTGCCAGGGAAGGAGCATCAGCTGGTTCTCCTCTCAGATAATCCACCACTCCGTTCACAAAGAGAGAGAACAGCGTTGGAGCCATAACACATCCCTGGCGTACACCCCTCTTCACGGGTATCTTCTCAGTTAATTGACCTTGATTACCCCACCTGATTCTGGCATAGTTCCCCTCATGGAGATGCACAATTAAACTCAAAAGGGGTCCGGGGAACCCCATGTTCTCCAAAACTTCCCACAGCCTCTCACGAGGGACCAGGTCGAAGGCCATCCTGAGATCTATGAAAGCCAGGTATAAGCTACCTTTGTTAATGGTAACCGACTTCCAATAGATCGCAAAGAAGCGAAAGACCTGGTCCATCGTACCCACCTTTTGGCGGAACCCCGCTTGCAAATGGGACAAAACGTGCATCTCTTCCATCCAGGTGCCAACCCTCGATATAATTACCCTGCCAACCACCTTCTGTAACACATCAATCAAACTGATTGGTCTATAGTTGGCAGGGTCGTCTCTGGCACCCTTTTTAAAGACCGTGATTACCTCCGCTCCCTTCCACGAGTCTGGAACGGGGTATCCGTGAGAAATGAGGTTCATTATATTTGCAATGAGTTTGGCCCAAAGCTCTGGGTCCTCCATAAGGAGGTCTCCAGGGATCCCATCTGGGCCGGCTGCTTTCTTTGGGGTGAGATGTCTGATGGCTAACACCACCTCAGAGGGCAAAAAGGGTTCCCTAACCGGGAGCATGGGAGGGACGCTAAGGACATGATCAGGAGGAGAGAGGGACATTTCTGACCCTCCATACAGGGTGGAAAAATGGGATTGCCATTGCTGGCCTGTTATATGACTATCTAAAGGTCGAGAACTAGTCAACCTAGCTTTGTTAATCAGATCCCAAAACAGCGATGAATTCTTTCTTTTAGAAGCTGTCTTGAGATCTTGCCAGCGTTGTTCTTCCCACTCTCGTTTTGCTTGCTCCAAAGCCCTTGCATATTCTTTCCTGGCTACACTAACCAGGGATTGATTCTTTTTACGCAGGGCGATTCTGATCTCATTTCTTTTATCCTTACAATGGGCCGAGTACCAAGGGTTACTTGTTATAGCTGTGTTGTTTTCCCTACCACCTCTCTTGCCCTTGTTATTTCCAATTAAGAAAAATTCCCCTACTTTCACTGTTAAGTTATTGTACGCCTGAACGAAAAGCGTGCCCTAAACGGACGCTAGACCCTGATCAATCACCACCAATTCTGTACTCAGGTCTTCAACATGCGCCCTAATCTTTACCAAGTTGTGAACCTGTGATTTAACCTTCTCCCATTTCAGTCTTCGGTTTCCCTGGAATGGTGTCACCTCCTTAGTGGACCTCAGGTGTGATAACCTCCGGATGATATTCCGCTGCCCCCATCTTATCGTCATGCATAAAGGATTGTGATCACTGTCCTGTGAAGGAGTCACCACCATATCTACTAAATCACTCCACAGTGTCACATCTAATAAGATGTAATCAATTCTTGACGGGCTACTTAACCTATTGAAGGTCATCGCACCGTCAAAGTCAGAGAGAGTCCTACCATTGAGAGCTCTAAGGTTATATTCCACAGTTAGGGAATTAATCTGTATAACCTTTGATGACCATTTTTTGATTGGGGCCAAGGACAAGGTCGGAATTGACCATCTGTATGCTATATACTTTTGTCATCAAAACGTTATGTCTGTGCACAGTTATTGGCCATTTCAATGCAAAATGTGATGTCTGTAAAATGACAATGCATTATCACACGATGCTTTAGTTACATTAAAAAATTCCCCCTCCTCATGTCCATTAAAGGTAGGTGTGTTGCGAATGTTTGTTGTTTTAAAAAGGTGGGTTGTGGTTCTAAAATGTTTGGAACTCCTGATATAGACTATTCTTGTACGTATCTTTGGCCTCTCTTATGGTACAATGCTACATGAGTCCATACCTGTTGTTTGAAGTCTTGCCAATGTTATTGAGTAACATTTTTATCAACGCAACATTTTATATGGAAAGCAGGATGATGATGATGATGTTTATGAAATGGTTTCATAAAGTCCAATGTTTACCCTAACAAGGGTGTCCTGGTGCTACAAGGCTGACATAACAACCCTTTTACTGAAAAAGCATGTCCTCAAATATTATCAAAACTTTAGGTGATTATCTTAACCCCTCAACTGAAGGGGGAGAGAATTCCTCAATTTGGGAGCCAAGAAAGAAAAAGCCCCACCTCCTTTTCGGACCCGGCTCACTCGGGGGACCTGCTCAGAAAATAGGTTTGAAGTTTCTCTGTTATAATTTCAGGAGCCAGCTTACAGAAGGCTCAGTGAGACATACAAGCAATCTTGACATGTATTCATGTGTCAATAGGTAACCAGTGCAGAGTTTTCAATACAGGTGTGGCAGGCTCATTGTGCTTTGCAGCCGCCAACAGTCTAGCAGCCCAATTTTGGACTCTTTGCAATTGGACTACAGCCGTTATCAGTAGCCCCGAATATAGAGCACTACAGTATGCCAGGCACGATAAAATAGTGGCTTGGACTACCTTCCTATGCATTTGTTTGGGTAAGGTGAAGCTACATGAACACTGTGAAAGAGCATTATTTTTAATTCCTGTTTTGCAAAAATAGAGTTACAAAGTCTAGCAGTTTAATATCAGGGGCAAACCTGCACTAGAGTTTGTCAGAAAAATTACAGTAAAGGATAGGATGAAAAATAAAATTGCATTATTTAACACGTAGACAGCATAGCTTGATAGAGAAGTGAATAATGCATTAGGCATCCGCCAGCAATTCAGTCAGGTCCAGGACATGATGATCTAGATGATAGAGTCAATGAAGCTTGATATGTGCTTTAAACAAATAATCTGTGTAGTTTTGGAGCAGGGTAGGTTTCATACGACAGACCAGGCAATAGCAGAGGCAGTGTATGAGTATGTAAAACATCATTATAACCCTTGATGGTTTGGTGAAAGAGAAATTAATTGGTGGTCGGTTCGGTATGGCTCAGAGGGGTGGCTAATGGAGATGTTGTTGGTTGCAGAGAAGATGGGGTCGAGCATATGCCTTAATGAGTAGGTTGGTGTTGTGACAGTTGTTTGAGTCCGATGGTGGTGAGGTTCTCCAATAGGGATGAGGTATTGTGGTCTTTGAGGTTGTCCAGGTGGAAATTGAGGTCACCGAGGAGGATGTAGTCCTTTGAGGCGAGAGCATGGTGAGCGATAAAGGCTATGGTGTCGCTGAAGGGAGGGCGGGGTCCGGGAGGTCTGTACATGAGAGTGCTGTAGAGGGTGGTATTCGGGTTGGTCTGGATCTGGAAGTGGTGGTGCTTCATGTCAGGTGAGTGGTCATCGGAGCTGGTTGTGAGGTGGAGGAGGGTGTCTTTGTGTACGATGGTGATGCCTCCTCCCGGTTGGTTGACGCATTCCTTGTGGATGATTTTGTATCCGTTGGGGATGGTGGTGCGATGTCTTGGCTGAGCTGGAGTTCATCCAGGTTTCTGTGAAGATGATGACGTCAGGCGAGGTGGAGTCGAGAAGGTGCCAGTTCTCCACGGCTCGACTTCACATCACAATGTGGCAATGTACTGCGTGGCCGGCATATGCAAGAGAGCAAGTTTGCATGTAGCGGAGGCCACAGCAAAACTTGCTATTTGTCATTCAAATTATCTTTGACAGGATTTGTGCCTTTGAAGCCGCTACCCGATGACGTTAACTAAAATGCATTCCTAATGCAAAGGCAGGAAAATCATCATTTTCGGTCTGCTTTTATTAAAAATATTTGCACCTTTCCTACATTTTCGAAGCAAGGTGCTTCTATGCAACATTAGGGTCTACTTCATAGTGAATCTGGTGCCATTGTTGTTTGTGATACACATGCATAAAACATTAGCCTGAGGCAAAGAGGCTCGTCCTAGTCATAAAAAACGGACTTCGGGGAACAAGACCCGCACTTGAAATTCTTTGAAGCTGGGGCTTAAGCAACTGAAAATGCAGACCTAGCATTCTACACGAAGACTGCATCTAAACAACTGCAATGACCAGACTCTCTAATGTTTCTGGTTTATAAAATGTGGCTTTAGACTTCTAAACATGTTTACTGACACATACGTTTTACCTTAGAGCATAGGTTTTCAAACTTTTGTATGTTGAACTCCCCCAGCTGAATTTTTTAGATGTTGGGCCCCCCCACCACTTGAAAAACAATTCTGGAATCGACCGCCACGTGCATATTCCGGGCATATCCAGCAAATAATGTTCAATACAATAAGAGTGTTTAGTAAACTGCAGGTTTGTGAGTGGGTGTGGTGAAATGACAGAGGCTTATTACACAGCTCAAAACACCACTTTCAAGATAAAATGTGCGCAGATTGTTTTTACTAGGATGCTTTGTTTTACACATGACATAGATTGATATTAACACCCTCAACATAAATGTGACTTGGTGTGCCTGTTTTTCAGAGACGATCAGTCTGTGGATGGATTTTTGCTACTGCCATCCTCAGATTGTGCTCCACATCCAGTCTTGAACGGTACTTAGTATTTAACATCGCAAGTGCTGAAAACGCAATCTCACATAAATAGGACGAGCTGAAAGGCAAGAGAGTTTTGATAGCAGTTTCTCCCAAAGCTGAATATTCTGCAGACATTTTCAGCCAAGACAGGGACTGTAAGGGAGACAGTGTTAGATTTTTCAAGCACTCCCTAGCTCAGAGCTCATACACGAGAAACAATTCTTCTCTAGAAATCATTAACAAACATTTAGGCAGCCTTATAATGGGATAATTGCCCACCAACCAGTTATGGATCCGAAGACAGTTGAAAGTCCACAGAGAGGGCGTTGAACGAACACCTAATTGAGAATTTCTAAGTAGTACAATAAGTTGCTTGCCTGAAGCAGTGGGAGTTTAGGACTCGTCGGGCTTACGTTTAAAAAAAATAGAACTAATAATAAATTAATGATGTTGTCTATTTTACTTCAGGGTAATGTTGTCTGACAGACTTTGTGATGGCATGGACATGTTAGTAATTTTGGGTGCCCTGGGCCAAAACTATTTTGGGGGCCCCTGTTCAGAACAGCTTTGAGTTTAACTCTGCCATACCCTATTTAGCCAGGCTACTAACGGTGCACAGGCACTGTAGTCGAAATTCTAAAAGCGTTTACATCTAATATTCCGAGATAGTGATGTGTTTTCACTGTTGTAACAAAGCAGCAGCCCACTAATTTTACAGTGAATAGTATCTGTGATATCCTCCAATTTCTCATATGTGAGGACCCGCTTGGATCTAACTTTTTTATGGTTAACGTTTTTATGGTTGTTGCATGAAACAAACACATTTCTCTGCAAATAGTAATAGACTCCCTCACATCAATCACATTAAAAAGAGATTAAACAAAACGGTATTTGCACGAATCTGTTTAGGAATTATTCCAGGCCATCAGGGCAAAAACAGAACTGTCTCTATCAAGGGGCCCCTGGAAGGCTGGATTGCAGTGCATTTAGATGTCTCCTTTTGTAATTTAGGACGAAAACCTTGATGGGGCAGGACATGCCCATACTTGTGTACAGGGGTGAGTGAGGTGACCATATGAATTTGGGTGCGCATGTTGGTGCAGAGTGGGACGAATTAATGTATGGTTAGTGGTGGGCTTATTTGAGTGAGAATGCAGATTGAACAGTGAGGGGGACAGTTGAGTGAAGTGTCATGAGTGCAGGTTGAGTCGTGGGCTCGTGTGACTGCAGGGTGAGGTACAGGGTGAACAGCGCAAGTGCATTGTGAGTGCAGAGTGATCACTGTGAGTGGAGGGTAAATGGGTCAATGGTGTGAGTGCATGGTGATCAGTGTGAGTGCATGGTGATCAGTGTGAGCACATTATGATCAGTGTGAGTGCATTGTGATCGCTGTGAGTGCAGTGATCACTGTGAGTGGAGGGTAAGTGGGTGAATGGTGTGAGTGCATGGTGATCAGTGTGAGTGCAGGGTGAGCGGGTGAATGGTGTGAGTGCATGGTGATTAGTGTGAGTGGAGGGTAAGTGGGTGAATGGTGTGAGTGTATCGGATCAGTGTGAGTGCAGGGTGAGGGTGAAAGTGAAGGACGAGAATGAGGAGCGAGTTGTCTGAATGCAAGGTGCAATCCCAGACACTTGAAGTAACTCAACATGTTATTGACCGCAGTGTAGGGTTTCAAATGTGTTAAACTATTGCTATTATGGCAGTAAGCAGGGATCAGGGTGGAGGAAAGAAATAGTGTGTGATCCCTCAACAAACTTCCAGCCTTATGATTAGGGTAGCCAGCTCATTATTTTGATGTCACAGACGGTATAAAAATAAGCAGCCACCTAAAGCCGTATTTTCAGCACTTGTCTGTGCATACTTTGAACATCAAATCTAAATAGAAAGAACTTTAAATTGTTTTCTAGAGCTGCCTGAATGATCCATGACTGATAATAAAAGGGAACAAAAACAGAAAAGTCGCATTACAAATGAATACAGACTACTTTATTTATAACCATATTTAGTGTCAAGACAAGCAATTTGCAGGCTGTTTAAACAACACATGGCCGGCTGGCATTTTGCGCGCCTGCCTGTGTAATTTTAAAAGAAACTTTCAGGGACGTTTTAAGGATTTTGGGGGCCTTGGGCGAAATGTATTTTGGGGGCCCCTGTTCGCATCAGCTATGATTTTATGATCCAGTCTCAGCTCTTTCATGCCTTCTTTGGTCAAATACTAAATGTGTGTACATCTGATATTCAGGGATAGTGATGTGTGTTTTCAGTATGTAACACAACAGCACTTCACTAATATTACTGCAAATAATCTCTGTCACACCCTCCCATTTCTCATATGCGAGGTCCTGTATTGATCTAAAATAACTTTTTATATGGATGTTACATGACGCATAAACAACTTTTGGCTGCAAAATGTCTGTAATAGACTCTTCTTTACATTAAAAATGAATGATAGAAAAACGCTATTTACAACATTGTGTTTAAAAAAAATGTCAAGGTCATGAGGACAAGACTCTGTAGAACAGAGCTGGCTCTTTCAGCACCCCCTCCCCTCCCCCCCCCCCCTTTAAAAGGCTGGGGCCCTGGGCCAGAGCCCACCTTGCCCGTGCCTTAAAACACCCCTGGAAACTTTGTCTCCTTTCTGGGAAGAGCTATCTCTCCGAGGAGGGGGTTAATTCATAGAGCTGAAACGCTTCAGCTGCAGTGGGAGGCAGGGTGTCTCCTCTGCTGTGATATCAAACGCGAAGGAACAGGACTGTCTGTTCGTTTGCTTTCGGTTTCAGCAGAGGAGACATCCTGCCTCCCACTGCAGCTGAAGCGTTTCAGCTCTATGAATTAACCACCCCCCGAAGAGTTAGCAAAACAAAAGCATGGGACCGTAAGGAAAGATTCGAGAGGAGTGCGCGTCCCCCCTGAGATGGCGTCGCGCCCCACAGATTGAAGATCTCTGCCTTAGAGTAAATCTCCAGAGGTTGGATGCCAGGAATGTCTTTTAAAGTTTGGGATACGCCCACAAGTGCTTTTTTTATGGGTATTCAAAAATTTCTCCATGGCCCAATGCCACTCTGGTCTGAGATTTACTCTTTTCGAGGCTGATCGGTGTGAGGTAAGGGTTTTCCTCCTAAAAGGATAAGTATTTGCACAAAAAGTACTTTCTTTTTAAAACAGCCTCAAAGTGAGCTGCGCTCATGTGGACATTGTGCCGTATGTAGTACATTTATACCCAGGGCTCGAGTCGGGGGTACCACGCGGGTGGATGGCGTCCCCCCACCTATTTTACCGGGAGCTCGATAACTGGAGCAAATGGAGCCACACATTCACTCTTTGGCCTCTCTGGTGCGAGATCCGAGCTCATTCAGGACGCTGCTCAAGCGCTGGCTTCTCTGATGCAATCGAATCTAAGCGGTGAGCGAGGTGAGGCAACGAGTCTGACGGTGCAAGCCACCTTTCGTGACGTCACTTCCTGTTGTGACGTCAGCGCCCCCAACTTCTTTTTTTAGGATTTGTGCCCTGTTTATACCCTTCAGGAGTACCTGTACAGTGCCTTAATAGTGATTCACGCATTAACATATCGGCAGCATGTGACTCTTGCCGCTTCTAAGGCATGCACCTGCACTCCTCTGTAAATAAACAAGCATTTACAATGCAATGGTCTCGGCATTGGTAAAGTTAGAGCTATTGGCATTGCTCATGACATTATTTTTGTTTATGTTTTTTGTTTTTAAAACATTTAAAGAAACGGCATTGTCATGAGCAATGGCAATAGCTCTAACTTTAACAATGCCGAGACCGTTGCATTGTAAATGCTTGTTTTGGGTAGGCACGGGCGATTAAGTGATTTGCCCAGAATCACAGAATGTGGAGCGTCCCTGCTGAGACTCAAACCCGATTCCCCAGCTGCGAGGTGACCGCCCTAGCCGTTAGGCCACATTCTCTCCCTATTAATGGAGCCAAGAAGCTTTACGTGTATAACACGTAAAATTTACAGAATAAGAGTAAGTGAATCATAGACTGAGTAACACCATTACAACACAGGCATGCAATCACATCTAAGTTGGTGTGATACCGTATTGGAAACCAAAGTAGGTCTTTTACTGTCTGCCCTGGATCTAAATAATAGAGAGCGCTCCCAGGTCCTTCTTGGTTTCGATATGTAGCTACCTGATGTAACCTCCGTATTCACGGACAGATATTTTCCAATCAATGCTTTCCTATACTCCTCCAAAACCCTCTTATCAAGCGATTGTGCTAATAACATTGATGAAACTTTTATTTTATTAATGGATACATGTGTGGTGGTATCAGAAAAAGTATATGACAGACCATCCTCATCAAAAGAGCTTTTCACGTAAGCCAACCATGGGATTGACATACCTTTGTCACAATTCAAGCAGTCACTAATTATAGCCCTTGTTAGTCAGGCGTCCTCATGTTAAAAATATGTAATAGTTCATCCATTAGTTCCCTTCTTACTGATTATTTGGCTTTTATCTTTGAGCAAATTCACAGGACTGGAGAAAATATAAACACGACTGGGACAATTTAATTTAAAAATGTATGAATAAACCCATCTAGTTTCATGTTAAAAGAAGCCTGTACACTACGGGCTAGGGACATTCTATCTTGTGTACACCACAGTCTGATTCTCCACATTGCCAATTGAAAACGGGATACTGCATAGACAGTTAAGTAACTTACATCGTTCTTAAATATTTGGAATGCAATAATATGAGCTGTGGTGCCCATGACCTGGCAAATAGGGATAAGCCACTTTTTCCTGGATAATGTATAGGTGGGGCAGAGAAAGAATACATGCTCTATAGTTTCCCTCTCTGCTCCACAAGTGGGGCAAAAACGTCCCATTAAAGGCAGTTTTTTTAGGGGCTTGATAGCATCAAAGAAAAATTCAAGGCTGTTGGATACTTTAACTTTGAGAAATTGGTCCCTCATAGTGCCTATATTGGAATCTGACCCAATTTAAACTGATAGTTGGGTTTGATCGTGGATTTGCTGTTGGCTGGGTGGTTCTTGCATGCTTCCCATAGATCACTACACCCAATCTTGCCTAGGGTGTCTCTCACATATTTGAACCACAGGATATTTCATGTTTCCACATTTTTCATGCATGACTTCCGAAAATCCTAATCCTGAATGTATGATGGTGTACACTGCAAGTAGCAAAATTGCAGAAACAACTTTGCCTGGGTTGGGATTCGGATGTAGAATCAGAAAACCTGAGTGCAAAATCAGGGAAGAAATGACTCAGCATACTGAATTTACTTTTTTTTTTTTTTTTTCAAATTAAGCACTGCCACGAAGGCTGACTTTCCACTCACATTACCAGAGATGGGCTAAAAAAAAAAACGAACAGTCGACTCAGCAACATGTCAGATTAAGAAACTTGTGTTTATATGCTGTGCTTGTATGAACGGGCTCCTACCATTTGTACACAAAATCTACCCATTTTGGACACGGGACCCCCTTCTAACCACACCCGTTCAGCACAAGCCGTACAAGTTTAAAACAAGCTTTTTCAAAGCAGGAATTTTTAAAATTCCCACCGTGACTGTTGCACCCCAGCAAGTACACACACACACACCAGAACAGCGGGGGATGCGTCAGTCTGGGCCTGCTCACTACAACGGATGTGACGTTTCACCAGTGGCGCGGGTCTTCAAGAAACCGAGCTAAAATCCATCCTGAATACACCAATGTCCCGAACACGCGCCATAAATGTGCTGCGTTTAACTAGAACGGATTTATGCCATGCCTGAAACGTTCCAACTCATTTCATGAAACAACCTAGTGCATTCTGGGTGTTGCAGTTCTGGCTGGCTTGAAGTAAGCCAATATGAAAAATGTAATAGCAATTGTCTGCATTTTAATGCGGGTTTAGAGATCGCCCTCGACCGCTCTCTAGCGTTTGTTTGCCCCGTTTTCACTGTTGATTTGCCCCTATATCTTCGAAATAAAACATTCAGAACTCAGCAGCGGGTGTAAATAGAAATCGATGCCGATTGAAAAAACGTTCAAAAAGGCAATTTTCATTGAAAAAAACAATACGAAATAAATACACAGCATAATTGACATTTTAGGCGAGGAGACATTTAAGTAACTTATAGAATGCCAGGTTCAACAAGCATTGAACACGCCCGACCATCGCTCTGGGAAAAGCGCTCACAGAAACCGAGGCGCAGAGGTGGACCTGTGTCCGAGGAGTCCACGCCCGCCCCCTCCACTCCCCCCTCAAACCAAACACAAGTGACGGGGCTCATTCATGATCAGCATTGAATGAAGGCTTCGAGGGCAGAGGCCGGCCTGGCTCGCGGCAGCGAGGTTTGGAATAAAGGTCCAGTTTGTGGGTCACTCCTAGCCCTACACGCGCACACGTCTTTATGACCCTCCCCCCCCCCCGTTCATCCCTTCCGATGCCTCCCGCCCTCTGTCCGTGGTTTTCTCCTAAACGCTCACAAGTAAAAAACACAGAACTTGGAGCAGATTAAAAAAAAACAACGGAAAGTTGAAGTATAAAAATCAAAAACCAGGATAACTTTTTCTGATAAACCTAACACAGGTAAATCACAATACAAAACACAAACCCTTTACAACCTCCCTCCCTGCAACCAACCCCACTCGCACAGTCAGAAACACCATCAAAATTTACTTTAAAGTTGCTTGCTGTCGCTTGCGAAGGATAAAAAGCCGTATCGCCGCGCCTTCTGCAGGGCGTCCGATGAAAGCGGCGGCCATGTTGGAATGGGTGTAAAAGAGAGGCGTATCTTATCAAAAGAAGTCCATTAAATGTTTAATTAGGTGATTACATTTAACACTATCGCAGACGCTCTAGCGAAAAACTAAAGTGCTGGTATTACTGGACACCGACATTCTGTAGGGGTATCTGCAGAGAAAACGCCGCCTCCTTCTACCATGATAACCGCGCAGCCCTCCAAGCGGCCGAGACTTCCTGACCAGACGCAGTGTATTATGATGGCAGCGGCACAGACAATGAAGGTAAGTCTGCGGTACCACGAAACTACGAGACTTCCTGACCAGACGCAGTGTATTATGATGGCAGCGGCACAGACAATGAAGGTAAGTCTGCGGTACCACGAAACTAAAGACATTAACAGCGCCACCGGAGACCTGTTCCAAAGGTTTCCTATTACGAAAGCGACGTGCGCCCTTTCACGAGGACTTGTGTGTTCGAGCTACACTCCCTCCACACGCTTAATAATAGTGCAGCACCGGGACAAAGTGTCCCTGCACCTCTGCACCAGCTCTTCGCAATCACGTCTCATTCACGCTAAAAATACACTTTCCAACACTGCGGATCATACACAGAAATAAAAACAGATCAGCTTTCCCCCACAAGCAATGAGCGCCAGCAACCAGTTGAATGCCGAAAACACCCCATTAGGGCCAACGCTGCCACCAGCAGAGCCTGCAAAGGGCTCGCGGGGGGCAGCGACAGCTGACGAAGTTTCTTACGTGCTCGCAGATCCATGCTTTTGCTTGCCCGGTGCAGTTTGTCCGAGGTTTCCTAGAGGTCTTCGTATTCGTCGTCCGCAGGCTGTGTAGCTCAGAGGTAATCCGAGATAGGATAAACATAGTAATCTGTGCGGCTCATGCTCGCTTTCCCAAGATCGCCGGAGCTCCCCTCGGACACCAACTTGCTCCAATGTGCTTGCTCCCAGAGACACGCAGAGTTCCGCCCCGGTCGGGATCAAAGTTGGTCTCAAACGGGAAGCAAGGCAGCCAAACCACGAGCAGCGATTCTGCGGGAAAGGGGGACCTCAAAGCAGCGCGCGCGCACCCCCACGTAAAGCTTGTGACTGGATTAACAAGCCGAGGGCACCGAAAGACACCACCGCCTTTCTCCGAGGCACAGCAAAAATGCCTCGGAGAAAGGGAGCCTCATTTTCGGATTTGGGGGCGTGTTTTGCTGTTGTCTCCTCCCTGAGACTTCTCGCAAAAAACACGCCCCCCGATCCGAAAAGGACGGGGCTTCAACGGAGTGACTGGACCTCTTCTCCAGTGGCTGGCCAGCATTTAAGAGGCCAGCCAATGGAGAACAGGAGAGAAGAGGGGCGGGTGCAAGCCCCTCTTCTCAAAGTCACTCCAACTCATTAAATCTCGGAGCGAGACTGCGCAAGCGCAGCCTTTCGCAGCCGAGACCTAAAAATGAATCTAAAATGTACTTCAAACGTGGGGGAAAGCCAAAGGTATACATGTACCTATTGGTAAAGCATGCCTTATGTTTTTAATGATAATGAGCCCAGTCCTAAAACCTGATATGAAGACAGCTCGCTGCCCCTCCACCTCCTGCGTCTTTTAGTTCCTTAATCTTGTTTTTGTGTCTGGGATTATTTAAATGGCACAAGACAACAATAATACTTGAAGCGGGGCCTTGCAGCAGAACATGAAATGATTTTCCATCGTTCCTGTATGGATGGGCACACACGCCCTTCCCATTAATTGCCCAGCTCCCAGCAAACATATCAAATGCTAATACAGCTCCCTGGGCACAGCACTGTGACCGAGGATGCTGAATAAATATTTGAAGCACATACATAATTAGGCCTGTTCACTGCACGGGAGCTTTGTTTTCTTTTTATTCCAGGATTAGGCCAATTGCTGCACGTGTTAAGTTGGTGGTGTACATGCTGATTATGGGCCGAAATACAATCTAATCCTTTTCCTCTGGTAATATTACCCTGCTTCAGAACGTGAGATTGCAGTTCGCAGGTGCAGGGGCATTTACTGTTCTCTTTACCTGAGCTGTGATGCATGTCCCATATTCTACGTGTCAGTTTCTCCATCAATAATGCATTTGTTGTGCATGGTTTGGTGAAGACCAGACTCACTAGGGCTTAATTTGATCCTGCGGTTGCCAATGGGGGCCATAGGCACTCAATATTGGGGACCAGCACTTATTTTAATGTCGAGTCTGGATTGCTAAAGACATCTTGGGGACATTCAGACAGCTTCCCTGCCCGCTGTCTACCATTGACTTTGGGGCACATGCATCAACAATGCCATTTGCGATTCCTTATTAGCGAAAAATAAGGAATCGCTAATAAGGAATAGCAAAAGGCTATGCATGTAGGAATCGCTATTCAAATAGCAATTCCTGAACTTTCCTTAATTGCTACTAGCAAATTGCGAGTAGCAATTAAGGAGTGCCATCCCAATCATTCCTATGGGCCTCCAGGCCCATAGGAATGATTCGGAGATTGCATGAGCAAATAGCGAGTACCAGTAGGTTCTCGCTAATTGCTCATGCAATTTCAAGGGTGCAAGGGTGTCAAAATGACACCCTATAGCACCCCTGAAAATGATATGTGCACATATGTTGCGCACACACATGCTCTAAGGGCATGTGTGTGCGCAACATGAAACTTTGAAAAATGCACAAAAGTGCATTTTTCAAACTTTTAGCAAATTACCATGCAGTTCATCTTCATGGTAATTTGCTCCCCCTATTAGCGAATTCGCTAATTTTTTAACTTTCATGCATTGCATTTAAGGAATCCCAAATTGAGATTCCTTAAATTAAGGAATCTCAATTTGGGATTCCTTAAATGCTATCGCTATTTAAGGAATCGCTATTTAAGGATTCCTTAAATAGCGATTTTTGCTTTTGGGTTGATGCATTGGGATTGGGTATTTTTAACTCAATACCGGGAGCTATTAGCGAATCGGTATTTTACCGACTGGAGTTTGGCTTGATGCATGAGGCTGTTTGTGTTTTGTAACTCACATTTTCTGGCTTTCTATTTGCTGGCCTTTTTGTTTCTTTGCTGTCCAGGTTGAGCTCATACCTCCCAAGGAGCAAAGTCTATTCACACCAACTCCCCTTGCATTCTTCGAAAAAAGTCCTTGTTCTTATCTTGTCACATATGGTGTACATTAAAAGACAGAGGACAAATGTCACACTCTGCCTTCCAGGGAACTTGACATTTAGTTTTCTTTGACTTCAAACTGAGAAGATTTATGTGGCAATCTTGCTGGATACTGGGGGGTAGAAAAGTTTTTTTTCTAGCACACAATATTCAAACGAACTGTGCAAGTATTTCAGAATATATCCGAATTAGGAACACACAAATAAAGCACATTTTTGTTCATTCTGAAATGTGTTGGAAACAAATACTTTAATATGATCAAAACAAATCCATACACTAGGTAATGCCATTTCCACTGAATATGTGATGTTACAACGCAAACAAATACAATGCGTGCTTTTACAACGCGTTTTTTACATTGCAACTACCATTACATCGCATGATTTTACAACTCATGCCATTACAACACATTTTTAAAAACTACCATTACAACGCATTCCATTATCATTACAACACATACCATTACAACACGTAATGCTTTTAGGGCAACAGTAGTGTTGGATAGTGTAGGGGTAAAAATTACTATTCCCACTCCAGTGAGTGCAACAGTAGGGTAAGTGTTGGATAGTGTAGGGGTAAATTTACTATTCCCACTCCAGTGAATGCAAAAGTAGGGCAAGTGTTGGATAGTGTAGGGGTAAAAATTACTATTCCCATCCACCCCAAAACCCATACCCACCCTAAACCTAATAAATCTCCTTTACTTACCTTATAATGCGTTGTAATGGCATGCGTTGGAGTGGTATGCGTTGTAATGGCATGCGTTGTAGTGACATGCGTTGTAATGGCATGTGTTTTAATGGCATGCGAAGTAAAGGCAGTTGCATTGTAACAGTTGCGTTGTAAAGGCAGTGCGATGTAATGAGTGCGTTGTAATGGATGTTTCCCTTTCCACTCATTATCATTTATGCGCAGTATAGTTTTATTAATAAAACTGTTTGTCTGCTCAAATGTAATGGTCATTTCAAGTGAAAATGTGTTGTCTGCAATGGCAGTGTGCTCCCACACCATGCATACTCCACTCTGCCACTCCACTCTACTCTGCACCACTCCACGCTACTGCACTGTACTCTGCACGACTCCACTTTACACCACGCCACTACACTATACACCACTGCACTCTACACCACTGCACACTATGCCACTGTACTGTACCCTCTCAACTTTACTCTGCACCACTCTGTTCTATGCAATTGCACTCTACGCCACTCTACTCTACACCACTGCACTCTTTGCAACTGCACACTACAACACTCCATTCAAGGCCGCTCAAATCTACTCTGCACAGCTCCACTCTATGCCACACCACTCTACACCACTCTGCAACACTGAACTCTACGCCACTGCACTTTAGGTCAATACACTCTATGCCAATGCACTTTACTCTGTAACACTCAAATCTACACCCCCTGCACTTTACACCAATCCACTGTATGCCACACTAATCTACTCATTATCACTGCACACTATGCCACTGTACTGTATCCTCTCAACTTTACTCTGCACCACTCTGTTCTATGCAATTGCACTCTATGCCACTCTACTCTACACCACTGCACTCTTTGCAACTGCACACTACAACACTCCATTCAAGGCCACTCAAATCTACTCTGCACAGCTCCACTCTATGCCACACCACTCTACACCACTCTGCAACACTGAACTCTACGCCACTGCACTTTAGGTCAATACACTCTATGCCAATGCACTTTACTCTGTAACACTCAAATCTACACCCCCTGCACTTTACACCAATCCACTGTATGCCACACTAATCTACTCATTATCACTGCACTCTATGCCACTGCACTCGACACCCCTTTACTCTACGCCATTACACTTTATGCCACTCTACTCTACGCCACTGCACACTACCCTGCAGCACTCCATGCCACTTCACTGTACTCTGAAACAATCTATTCTATGCCACTTCACCCTACTCCACTGAGCTCTATACCACTCTACTACACTCTGCGCCACTCCAATCTATGCCACTGCACTCTACCACACTCTACTCCAAGCCACTGCACTCTACACAACTGCACTCTACACAATTGCATTTAAGGCCACTGCACTCTACTCTGCACCACTGTACTCTACGCCATTGCTCTCTGTGCCACTCTACTCTATGTCAATGCACTGTACACCACTGCACTATACAACACTCTACTCTGAAAAACTGCACTCTCTTCCACTATACTCTATGCCACTCAACTCTGTATTACTGCACTCTATGTCAATGCACTATATGCCACTCTACTCTGCAACACTGCACTCTATGCCATTGCACTCTGCATCACTCCCCTCTATGCCAGTGCACTCCACGCCACTCCACTTTGCACCACTCTATGTCACAGCACTCTCTGCTACACTACACTACTACACTCTACGCCATTGTACTCTATGCCACTACACTCTATGCCAGTCTTTACCCCTGCACTCTACTATGTACCACTCTAATATACGTCACTGCATTCTACGATGCTACATTGTACAGTGCTGAATTCTATGCTGCTGCACTGTATGCCACTGCACTCTATGCCACCATACTCTGCAACACTCTATGCCAATGCACTCTACACCATTTTGCTCTACTCTACCCCATAGCACTCTATTCTCCACCCCTGTCCTCAATACCACTGCACTCTACGACACTCTACTCAACACCACATTACTCTACATCAATGCACTCTACGCTAATGCACTCTATATTACTCTGCACCACTGGACTCTACAACACTCTACACCATTGTAATCTACAATAATGCACTCTATGCACTCTTTGCCACTGAACTCTATACCACTCTAATCTGCACTACTGTATTCCATGTCAGTGCACTCCACGCCAGTATGCTTTACACCACTCTACACTGCATCACTCCACTCTTCACCACTGCACTTTATGACACTATATTCTACTCTCCACCACTTTACCCCACTCTACTCTGCACCACTCTATGCCACTGCACTCACTGCCACTGTACTCTACTGTTCCAGTGCACGCTACGCCACTTTACTCTGCAAAACTGCACTCTCTTCCACTAAATTATATGCCACTCAACTGTGTACTATTGCACTCTATGGCAATGCACTCTATGCCACACTTCTCTGCAACACTGCACTCTATGCCACTGCACTCTGCATCCCTCCCATCTATGCCACTGCACTCCATGCCACTCCACTTTGCACCACTCTATGCCACTGCTGAATTCTATGCTGCTGCACTGTATGCCACTGCACACTCTGCCACCATACTCTGCAACACTCTACGCCAATGCACTCTACACCATTTTGCTCTACTCTACACCATAGCACTCTATTCTCCACCACTGTACTCAACACCACTGCACTCTACGACACTCTACTCAACACCACATTAATCTACACCAATGCACTCTATGCCAATGCACTCTATATTACTCTGCACCACTGCACTCTACAACACTCTACACCATTGCACTCTACACTAATGCACTCTTTGCCACTGAACTCTATACCACTCTATATCACTCTAATCTGCACCACTGCATTCTATGTCAGTGCACACCATGCCAGTACACTTTACACCACTCTACACTGCATCACTCCACCCTTCACCACTGTACTCTACAGCATTCCACTCTATGCCACTGCACTGCATGCCATTGCACTTTATGACACTATATTCTACTCTCCACCACTATACACCACTCTACTCTGCACCACTCTATGCCACTGCACTCGCTGCCGCTATACTCTACTGTTCCAGTGCACTCTACGCCACTTTACTCTGCAACACTGCACTCTCTTCCACTAAATTATATGCCACTCAACTCTGTACTATTGCACTCTATGGCAGTGCACCGTATGCCACACTACTCTGCAACACTGCACTCTATGCCACTGCACTCTGCATCCCTCCCCTCTATGCCACTGCACTCCATGCCACTCCACTTTGCACCACTCTATGCCACTGCACTCTCTGCTACTCTACTGTACACTACTGCACTCTATTCCATTGTACTCTGCGCCACTATGCTCTATGCCACTCTGCTCCGCACCACTCCATTCTTCTCCCCTGCACTCTACTATGTACTACTCAAATTTACACCACTGCATTCTACAATGCTACATTGTACACTGCTGAATTCTATGCCACTGCCCTCTATGCCACCATTCTCTGCAACACTCTAGGCCAATGCACTCTACACCAGTTCACTCTACTCTACACCATGGTACTCTACTCTCCACCACTGTACTCAACACCACTGCACTCTACGCTACTCTACTCAACACCACTTTACTCTGCACCACTGCACTCGACGCCAATGCACTCTATATTACTCTGCACCACTGCACTCTACAACACTCTACTCTGCAACAATGCACTCTTTGCCCCAGAACTCTATGCCACTCTAATCTGCACTCCTGCATTCTATGTCAGCACACTCTACACCACTCCACTTTACACAACTCCACACTGCATCACTCCACCCTATGCCACTGCACTCTACAGCATTCCTCTCTATGCCACTGCACTCTATGCCACTGCCCTTTACCGAACTGTATTCTACTCTACACTACTCTACTCAACTCTACTCTGCACCTCTCTATGCACTGCACTCACTGCCACTGTACTCTACTCTGTGCCACTGCACTCTACGCCACTCCATTCTGAACCATTGCACTTTACGTCACTGTATTATACTATGCAACACTCTAATCTACAACACTGCATTCTATGACACTGCATTGTATGCCGCTGAATTCTCCGCTACCACACTCTACACCACTATACTCTGCAACAGTCTACACCAATGCACTCTACACTAGTCCACTATGCCTCTCCACTGTACGCCACTCTACGCACCACCACTCTGTGCCACTCAAATGCACAAACTACATGCCACTCCACTCTACAACACTCCACTCTTGGCCATTCCACTCTAGAACACCTCATGCTACTCTTTTCTACGCTACTAACTTTTATGTTTTAGCAATGCCAAACAGCAGCCACGCTGGTGCACAGCATGGTTAAAACACGTTGACAAAGCCAAAAGCTCTTGCATAGGCTTGACCTATTAGCTTTGCCAATGCTTGTTTATTTTCAGACATTTCCCAAGGTCAACAGAGGGGAAAATGCACAATAGAGAAAGTGGAAGAGAAAGATGGAAAAACATCACAAGAGGAGAAAAAAGGAACCCACAATAGTGATATAAACAGGTGCCTGGCAGTGTATTAAAGACGCCTGGGATAGATTCAAGATTACGCAGCCTTGGTATTTGGTATGCTGATGATTAATAGCACCTGCCGTGGGCTTCTGAACAGAGCTTAGGGCACCAGCACTCATTCTTTTACACATTTTACACTGCAAAACACTCTTAAGCAAGAGTGCCTACCCACAATGGCCTCAAACAGGGCTGGGTACTGGCCCCCCTTCTTTTTTAATTTCTATACAGCAGATATGGGAACAGTTTTGGAAGGAGTCAGTCTCGTGACACCAAGGTTGGGCAACCTATGTATCTCAATCTTGCAGTATGCAGATTAAACCTTGATAATGGGCCACACCATGTTAGGCCTACAAAGGGCCTCAACGCAGTCCACCACTACAATCAAACAAACAATCTGCTGGTGAATCAGAACAAAACCAAAATCTTACTATTCGGCAAACAACCTCATAAAAACACTGTCACTGGCAGCTAGGGGATCTTCAAATAACGACAGCTCCAGCATCCAAACACCATTTTTTTTTTTTCTTTAAACCGTTTTTATTGGATAATCAGCTTACATACATAATGACCCTGCACCGCAAATGCCAGTGCCGTTTCCTTTCTTGGCCCTAAGGCTTCCATACACAGCTTGTAAGCCCACATCCCAGAGGCCGGGCAGCGATAACATGTAGGTCATTATACGTAACCCGATGTCAACCCGTACAGTTGTTGATATCATTATGGGATGTCTACGTTCCGCTTTTAAGTTTTCTCCCCCCTTCCCCCCACCCAGTCATTCCCCCTCCCCAGTCCCTATCCCCCTATCTCCCTCCCTCTCCACCCTCCAGTGCCCTCGCCTACGACTGGTCTCGGCCTTAATATGTAGTCTTGGGTACGTATCAGAAATAAATGACTATCTACTGTGTGTGTGTGGTTGGAACTGTCCGGGGATCATCATCAGAATCAGAGGGCTCCTTTTCCTCCTCAACCGCGCTGTCGCGCAGGGCCTGCACCAACACCTCCCACTCTGTGGCCGTCTCTAGCGCCCTATCATCTGCCCTACGGCTCGCTAGTTGGTATCTAAGTGTACTTTCACTCGCCGCCCATTTCTGCAGTTCCTTAATCCACCTCCTATGTGTGGGGCCCACCTTCGACTTCCAGAGTCTCGTCACTTCCCTCTTTGCCAAGAGGAGGCCCATATCTATGAATCTACTTGTGGTCTTGTTCTTGGGCGTTTGGGGAAACCAGTGCAGGACACAGACCGCCTTGCTATATTGCAAGTCTCTGTCCGTTACCTCAGCCAGTGTCCCGCCCACTTCCCTCCAGTATTCGCTCAGGTGTCCAGCATCCAAACACCATGGCGTGTGGTTATCGGAAAGCGCCACTTCAGCAGTCCACCTAAGGCATCTAAAAAATAAGGGCAACACAGTTATCCATCTACTAAACGCCTCAGCAGCCGTTTATAAAGCCCTACAGTGGAGCCCATGCTGACAGTACTAAGAGCAAAACTGATACCAGACCTTAAATATGGCCATATGGCCTTCCATGGAGCCCTCAACAACTTTATAACAAGCTCCCAGGTCAAGGCCTACAAGACCACTTTACTCGCTCTCCAGCAGGCCAGAAGATCCTGATTGTGGCTGGAACTGGGCCTTGGGAGGCCAGACTTCCAGGACAGCGGAACCTATTACAGTTCTACCTTAGGGTCCTGTGGGCCCCCCGAGTCCTCGCTCACGCACCACCTGAGGGCAATTTTTGAAGGAGTAGGATCCTTGTGGCAACTATCGCTGGCAACTGCAATAAGCACCATGAAAGTCAGGCCTGAAAACCTGCACATACAAGACATCCCACTATCAGTATGGACAAAAGCCATGAACATGCAAACACTTCTAACCTCCTTTGAACAAGACATGGGGAGTCTTCAGCAAAATCCATTGACAGAGCTACTGGACAAATCATACAGCTCAGGGAAGGCATAGCCATACCTTCAACTTTCACTCTCTGCCCAGGCCAGGAAGAAAATCCTCTATATGAAGCTAATCGCCGTGCCCATCGCTGACTTCTACCCCACTTGGGTCAATCAAGAGGAAGCAATCCCCTGCAGTCTATGTAAATATCGCAAAGAATCTTGGCTTCTTCTTCTGTGCTGCTGCCCCAAATTGGCGGAGGAACAACATCGCCTGCTACTTCCCCACATCAAGCGCTGCAAAGAGGCATCCGACCTGTGCTTCATTGAAAACACCTCTCAGACCCTGGCTAGACTAGGGAAATTTACCATCATTATTCAAAACGTACTCACTGAAGCAGCTACTATGAATGGCCACACTGCACAGGCCTCGCAACCCACAAACAGGCCATAGGAACTGACCCAGAACCACCACTCACCGAAGGGAACATTTTGAACTTGAGAGTAGGGAACCTTCACTAGACAAAACTCAACTGACCCACGCTGATCCGAAGGTTGCATGCGGACCCCAGATGGGAGGAGACCTAACAAACAAGCAACACAAAGGTGTCTGCGTTGGAGGCAAGATTGTTTATGTGCAGGACGGTCCCCCTTCCTGCACATAAACAATCTTTAAATGCCGTTTTGTAACTTCTATGTGTGCAGTTTAATGCAGCACACATAAAAGTTGAAAAACAGCTTTTAAAAAAAAATATTGTTTATTTGCAGGAAAGGGGACCTTCCTGCGCATAAACAGTCATAAGCAATTTTCTGTTTCTATGTGTGCTGCCCTTTAAGGGCCACCTATATCATGTTCAACTCAGCGTATCCACGCAGTGGACGTGCGCAGTAGGCACGCCACTGGCACGCCAAAGGGAAGCCCATCTGCGCCTGTCCGCGCCCGGATCAAGCCAAGCGCTAGGGATGCTGCCCATTTTTCCATCCACCCAGCTGTGCGCAAGTCATATCCTGGTAAGGATTTGCGTGAATTAAATACAATACCTGCTACTAAGCCCAAATAATGTGTTTGCTTAGACCCTAGCTAACTGGCATCGGAGAAACTGCAGGGCTGTGCTAACTGTGGCTTCTCCCGGCAGCTGGACTTAGCATCTCACACAACCTTCTCTTCCAATCTGCCACCCAGAATAAGCGCCGCTAGAGCCCCATGTATAACGCCCTGCGCCCTCATCAACGCCTGGTCTCTGCCTAAACACAAGCTAGATATTGCTGCGCTCATTAATGCTCAGCACCTAGACATACTTTTTATCACAGAAACCTGGGGCAATCAAGCTGCAGGCCCGGATTTTTGCACTGCCGTCCCTCAAGATTTTGCTGTATTTAAACTTGACGGAACACGCAAAAAAGGAGGCAGACTCGCGTTAATTTACCGCAACTCCTTCAAAGCCTATTTTGAGCCTGTATCTTCCCTAGACTGTGAAGCTTTTCTTTCTAACTTAAAAATAGCTAACTGTATTTCATTTAAAGGGGCTCTACTCGGCCGCAAGGGGGTAAAACTGGATTCCTTATCTCACTTAATTCTCTGCTTGGAACCTGTGCTATCAAGATCTCAGTCCATATTTTGAGTGACTTTAATTTTCACTTTGAAGCCAATACGGATTCCAACACTGCCTCATTACGCGATATTACGACTACGGCAGGTCTAAGTCAAATAGTTACAGGCCCTAACACAGGGCTTGGCACACCCTAGATGGAATCTTTACCAACAGCAAGCTCATCAAGATTAAAGAGATCTTGCATTAACCTGGACGGACCATTTGGCAGTTATTTTTTAGCTGAACAGCCCTTCTACTGAAAAGGCCAATAATCCCAAGCAATCTAGCAGGATTGACCGTAACTGGAAGCAGGCTGTTAACAATATGCTCAACGTCCAACTTTCCCTTTCCCAAAACTAACTACAAGAAAACGCGGAATTATCCTCCTCGCAATTTAATCACTGCCAATAAGGTTGCCCCTTATAAAAAAAAAAACTCAAGCAAGAGGAAATTTTCAACTGCACCGTGGTTCTCAGAAATCCTCAGAGCTAAGAGACAAGATTGTAGAAGACAGGAGAGACACTGGAGATCTAACTATAATGTAAGTGAACTCTCCAACTACAAACATCTACTGGCTGAATACAAAAGTGTGATGTTTACGGAGAAGCACTACTACTATGCCAGGCAAATTGAGGAGACAAAAAACGACACCAGGTAACTTTTTCAGGTAGTCACTAAACTGTCCGTACACCCAGAGAAAAACGCTATTGAGCAGTCACAATCCTTGTGCAACTCATTAGCGCAGCATTGTTTAAAGAAAGTAGAGCAAATTTAAAGCCGATTTGATGAAGCACGCTCAGATGTGTGTGCTTCAGCAAATCTCCATCCCCCCAATGTTCCGGCCTTTACTGAATTTAAACCAGTCCCCAACGATAAGCTTATAACTTTTATCCAGCAGGCCGAATCAGGCTCTCACAACGACCCGCTTCCTCCCAGTATGTTCAAGCAAGCCCCTGAGATTCTTGACCCTAGTCCAACCGCCATCTTCAACTTCATGTTTGCACAGGGCGCGTTTCCCTCTATTTGGAAAAGGACATCAATCTTACCACTGCTGAAAAAACCTATCCTTGATTCCATTGAACCAAATATTTACAGGCCCATCTCACGTCTTCCTCTCCCAGCTAAACTTGTGGAAAAAGTTATGAATGACCAGTTTACTCTTTATCTGTACGAGAACAATTGCCTAGATGAGACCCAGTTTGGATTCAGGGCAGAGCACAGCACAGAATCTGCCCTTATTAAAGCCACAAATGAAATTAGAGCAGTCTTGGATGTAGGAGGCGCTGTTGCTCTGATTTTTCTCGATCTTTCGGTTGCATTCGACACGGTCGACCATAATCTGCTACTCAATCGTCTGAACTCTATCGGCATTTCCAATAATTCTCTTCATTTCGACCTGGGAGAACACAATAGGTTGCTTTAGGTAGCTATGATGCTCCTTCTTTTGTTCTTCCATGTGGGGTCCCACAGGGCTCTTCATTGAGTCCCACTCTTTTTAATATCTGTGTCGGAATTAGCGGCACTTATCAGATCCTTCGGTCTGGCAGTAACTTCCTATGCAGACGACACATAAATCGTCTTGTCTGTTCTTAAAAACAGTCTGCCACCGACGCAAAGATTTAGGGAGTGCATGCTGGCAGTCAGTTCCTGGATGAGCTCACACTGCCTCAGGTTAAACTCAGGAAAAGCAGAGATAGTCATCTTTGGTAATTTCTCCCCAAGCTGGTCACAGAGCTGGTGGCCAGAAGAACTGGGGGCGCGCCCATTCCAGCCTCCAAGGCCAAGAACCTAGGTGTGATCATAGACAAGAAACTACATTTTGAGGCCCAAATTTCTTCATCTAGCTTTTTCTTACTTAAGGTAATTAAGAAAATCTTACCTTTCATCCCTATGGATAGCAAGAAAACTGTTATCACATCGCTAGTCCTTGCCAAACTGGGCTATTGTAACGGGCTCTATCTTGGTATACCCGAGAAGCAGCTATGTAAGTTGCAAATTATTCGGAATGCTGCTGCTAGGCTTTTATTAGGAAGTCCCAAGTTTCAATCAGTCGGAAAACATCTTCAGAAGCAGCATTGGCTCCTGGTTAGGAGCCGCATTATCTTTAAGGCCCTCTGCATTACCTAAATGGCACCTCATGGTACGGGTCCTCAGTTTCTGAGAAGCTCGTTACTTTAGTATGTCCCTAAAAGACATCTCCGCTCAGAAGGAGCAAAACTGATATCTACTCCTCCCAGATTTCACAAAGCTATCTGGGGTGGCAGGAATGTCATGGTAGCAGCCACTAAGCTCTGGAACAGTCTCCCCATCCCCATTAGAACACTTCCTTCCCTGTCTGCCTTTAGGAAGGAGCTAAACACTTGGGGCCACATGCATCAACGAGAAAACTGGTCGTAAACGGGCAGATTAGCAGAATCTGCCCCTTTGCGACCGGTATTTTTGCATTTGGGATGCATCATCCCAAATGCAAAAATCGCCATTTAAGGAATGTCTAAATAGCGATTCCTTAAATTGCGATTGCATTTAAGGAATCCCAAATTGAGATTCCTTAAATGCAATGCATTAAAGTAAAAAAATTAGCGATTTCGCTAATAGGGGGAGCAAATTACCATGAAGTTGAACTTCATGGTAATTTTCAAAAACTTTGAAAAATGCACTTTTGTGTATTTTTCAAAGTTTCATGTTGCGCACACACATGCCCTTAGAGCATGTGTGTGTGCAACATATGTGCACAGATCAATTTCAGGGATGCAATAGGGTGTCATTTTGACACCCTTGCACCCTTGAAATTGCATGAGCAATTTGCGAGTACATACTGGTACTCGCAATTTGCACATGCAATCTCCAATTCATTCCTATGGGCCTGGAGGCCCATAGGAATGAATGGGACGGCATTCCTTAATTGCGACTCGCAAATTGCGAGTCGCAATTAAGGAATTTGTAGGAATCGCTATTTTTATAGCGATTCCTACATGCATAGGCTTTTGCAATTCCTTAATTGCGATTCCTTAAAAATCGCAATTAAGGAATCGCAAAAGTCTTTGTTGATGCATGTGCCAGTTGGTTGTTTAATAAATAGAGGTCCTTGCTCGTTCTGGACTATCAGGGCCAAGACACCTTTTGGTATTTATGTGCTTAACAAATGAATTAACATAACATTACATAACACCTCTAAAATATAAAATTGTTGACTACTCAACTGTCTTTTACTACAATATGGGAGGAATTACAGGCGGTAAGATCAAGTACTGATAACATTGCCCCTGAAATTAAAAATATTTGTAGGGATATTTCTGGGTTATCTATGGAAGTTTCAGATAACAATTAAAATACAAGACAATAAGTCCAAAATGAATAAATTATTGCCTGTGGCAGTCACAATTCCTAGTATGAATAAACTTTTATTGAACTTGGAGAATCAGAATAGATGATATAATTTAGGAATTTTTAATTTGCCTAATAATATCGCAGAAATTTGGAAAACGTATTGCCTGACCTTTTGTATCTAAAATGTTCAGAACAATTCAAAATTGATAAAACACATAGGATTCCACCACAACACAAGCCTAACCAAGTAAAACCACATCAAATGATATTCAAAGTGTTATGTCGCAACCATTTGGTAATGACAAGGAAGACTGCAAAAGATATTCCTTTGCTTCTAGTTCAAGGAAACAACATCTTTACTCATCAATATTTAGCTAAGAAAACAGTTTACATATGTAAAGAACTCACTGCTCTTTAACCTAGACTACGAAGTTCTGGAATCAAAAATTGTCTTTTTGACCCTTCATTGATGCACATGTGGAAAGATCCCTGAAAACAACCCGAAGATCTTTTTGCTTTTCTTGACCACCTCTTCCCTTTATCCATGGATACTCATTAGACTTTAACTTGAGGCTACTATTGTACATACTGGCTTTAATTGTGGCTTACCTCTCTTAAAGTATCTTCCTTACAGGCATAAATCTTTCCCCTCTGGTTGATCTTGCAAATGCACTTGTGTGATTCTACATTTGTATTTATTTTATTGTTGACTTTTCTGTGTTAGTCTGTCTTTATCTTTCATCCATGTCTGTTTTCCTTTTGAGCTACGTCAATCTGTGATCTCTTACTCAGAATTTCATACTCCATTATTTATACAACTTTTCTCCCTTCCTAATGTTCACAGTTATGGCAAGATATTCAAAGGTTAAAATTGTTTGTATTAATGTTAAAGGTATAAGGTATTCAGTTAAATGTACAAAAATACTACATTATTTGGTTAGACAGAAGATGGACTTATGTTTACTTCGAGAAACTCATAAAGATGATAATATTTTATTCCATATGAATAAGAAATGGGTCGGTCATATTCTTTCTTCACTAGCTGTAGGAAAAAAAGAATCGCATGGTAATTCTATTCTCTAAAAACCTTAAACTTCACTTGTTAAAAAAAGTTCAGTTTCATATGGCAGCCTTTGAATTGTTAAATCACTGATAGATAATACAATTTTACATTTACTCAATATTTATGGCCCAACAGCTCATGGCTGGAATTTTACAAAAACTATTACTTCTGAAATTGTCAATTTAGGTATGGTTCCCCTTATTGTTGGTGATGATTTTGACTTACTATATGACCCATAACAAAATAGAATTACTTCTACTAAATTTAGACCCCCAAATCCTTTCATGTGCTCAAATCCTTAATTAAGCTACCATACTTGTTGATGTATGCCACATAAAGAGTTTACATTTTTCTCTCCTCCTTCTAATTCATATTCACAAATTGGTTACTTATTATCTTCAAGAAACTTACTCCATTCAATTTCTGACCCTAATATTGGAGGCATTGGTATTTCAAATCATGCTGTGACTTGTTTCCATCTACAATTAGACACACCACATATATCTCACTCAAGATTGCGTTTGAATGTGGATATTGTTCTTAGTGAAACCACTTAGCCCAAAATGGTATCAGCTATTGAAGAGTGTTTCTCCCTGAATTCTGGTGGTATAACATGTAGCGTTGTCTGATAGGGTGCGTTAAAGGCATATATTAAAGGTGTAAACATTTCTATAATGGCACATGAAAACAAATATTTTTTTACTAGAATTCCCAACTTAGACAAGCAAATAGCCAAATGTAAGCATTTGTTTATCGTTTCTGATATTACTTACTTACCCACTGACATTTCTCTCAAAGCTCAACTACCAAAGCTCTGTTATGGATATAATTCTCTTTTAAGTAAACCAGATGGTGTACAGAATTCAAATAATAAAGCAAAATATTATTTCAATGATAATAGAACTGTGAAATTACTGGCAAACGATCCCCGTATTAAAAAAAGAATCAAATTAACGTGATTCTTGGTACTAATGGGAAGATAGCACTTTCGACTATTGACATTGTTAATTAATTTTTAGAATTTTACTCTTCATTATACAGTCATCCTCCATCTATTGACAACCATTGTATTGATGATTTTCTAATGTCCTGTGGTTTGCCACTGATATCCCATACTGACAGATCTAAATAAGATTTATCAATTTCTATGAAAGAACTTCAAATAGCCTTTAAAACACTGAAAGCATGTAAATCTCCAGGACTGGATGGCATTCAAGCAAAATTTCATTAAACGTTTTTCCTTCACTTTGCCCTTTATTTATATCAATTAGTTACTGAAGTTAGCACTACTGATATCATCTCAGGTTCACTTACTGAAGTATTGATTATTGATCTTCCTAAACCTGATAACGATAATACCAAAGCCTCTAACTTTTGCCCTATATCTTTAACTGACCAAGATTGTATAATGTATGCAAAAATTCTTGCCACTATATTATCTCATACACTGCCAACTATAATCCTTGCTGATCAAACAGATTTTATAAAAAACAATAGACACTCTGTCAATAGCACTAAACTTTTGTACTACATAATTGAAGCTATACCAAATGTATTCCTTCCTTTGGGTCTTCTTGCACTCGAAGATGAGAAAGCTTGTGATAAAGTCGATTGGCAGTACTTATTTCGGGCTTTGCCTGCCTTTAATTTTGTAGACTCATTGATACATATGGTATCTGCTCTATACTCCTTACCCATGCCAGATCATTCTTGAATGGACATTTTTCCAATTCTTTTCAATTTTATAGGTGTACTCAGCAAGGTTGCGTACTCTCACCCTTACTTTTTGTTATTAGCTTTTGAACTTAACTTTTTAGTAATAGAAACTCTAATGACATCCAATGTATCAAAATAAAGAATATCACCATTAAAACATCAGCTTATGCTGATGATATTTTACTATTTATAAGCAATCCAGAAACTCCCATCCCCAATGTTCTAAATCTTATACATACATATTTTAATGTCTCATGATATACCTTAGATGCTAATAAATCTGAATGCTTTCTGATACTGATATTATATGGCAAAATATCTAAAATGTCTAGTTATTCAATTCTTGCATTCAATTAAGCACTCCATTACATTGAATTGCGATTTTCAACTTTCTAGAATGAAAGCCTATTACCAATGATATTTAGTTGGCTGCCACAGGTTCACTGTCTAGGGTCTGTGACTGTAACTCACCAGTATATGCAGAGCACAACTGCCTTTATGCTCCTTCTCTAGAATAAAAGACAGCCAGCCAATCAGATCTCAAATTCCAGAGAAAGTACCTCCCTGTCTACCCTGACCCCTATGTAACTCTTTCCCTCCCTCTAGATTCGACATCACCTTTCTCTCTCTCAACTTCTCTTTCCTGTTTCATCTTAACTTATTATACCACAGCAGTCACCACTTTTCTACCGTCCACTCTACCCTTCTTCCTTATCTAGCCTCTCTTTGACCACCTCTATCATTTCTCTATCTCACACTCTGGCCCTCTTTCTCTGACCTATCTAACTTTCTCATTTATATCTATCCCTTACTTCAACCCAAATTTCTAGGTCATCCCTTTTCTCTCATTCTACTTATCTCTTCAACCATATGCGTTTATCTTGTCTTTCTCTATCCCAACTCTATCTACCTCACTCCTTGTTCTTAAATATATCTCTAAATTCCCTCTCTCACACAACCTCTCTCTCTACCCCTCTCATGGCCTTACTTCATTTCTCCGTCACTCTACCCTTCTCTCGGCCTTGCTCCTTTCTCTAACACATCCCTTTTTTAGTTCATCACTGCTTAATTTTCATCTGATCTCTCTATCTTTGAACTACAACTTCATCCCCTCTCCGAGTCTCACCTTTCTCTTTGTGTCACCTATCTCATTCTAATTCTCTCCACCTCACCTTTCTCTAACTCACTCCTCTTTTAGTTCATCACTGCTTAATTTTCATCTGATCTCTCTATCTTTGAACTACTTCTTCATCCCCTCTCCGAGTCTCACCTTTCTCTTTGTGTCACCTATCTCATTCTAATTCTCTCAACCTCACTGCTTTTTCTACCTTACCACTCTTTTTCTCACCTCTCTCTACCTCACATCTAACTAATTTACCTCTTTAATCAATTTCTTTTTTTGCTCTCACTATCCAAACTATGAATTAACCTAACTATTATTTTCCTACTGAACCACTTTTCCTCCTCTCTTTGTACCCCATGTCTCTCTAATTCACCACATTAACTACCTCACTCCTTGTTCTTAAATATATCTCTAAATTCCCTCTCTCACACAACCTCTCTCTCTACCCCTCTCATGGCCTTACTTCACTTCTCCGTCACTCTACCCTTCTCTCGGCCTCGCTCCTTTCTCTAACACACCCCTCTTTTAGTTCATCACTGCTTAATTTTCATCTGATCTCTCTATCTTTGAACTACAACTTCATCCCCTCTCCGAGTCTCACCTTTCTCTTTGTGTCACCTATCTCATTCTAATTCTCTCCACCTCACCTTTCTCTAACTCACTCCTTTTTTAGTTCATCACTGCTTAATTTTCATCTGCTCTCTCTATCTTTGAACTACTTCTTCATCCCCTCTCCGAGTCTCACCTTTCTCTTTGTGTCACCTATCTCATTCTAATTCTCTCAACCTCACTGCTTTTTCTACCTTACCACTCTTTTCCTCACCTCTCTCTACCTCACATCTAACTAATTTACCTCTTTAATCAATTTCTTTTTTTGCTCTCACTATCCAAACTATGAATTAACCTAACTATTATTTTCCTACTGAACCACTTTTCCTCCTCCCTTTGTACCCTATGTCTCTCTAATTCACCACATTAACTACCTTACTCATTTGTCGCTACCTGTGTTTCTCTACCTCTACATCTTTTTTTGATCTAACATCACCATCTCTTCTTTCTCATCTTTCTCTCCACTATGTCAATTTTTTTTTTTTTTTTTTTTTTATATAAACCTTTATTTTAAATCAGTGACACAGCTATTCAGCCGACAACCCGGAGGTACGGCAGCTTTAGAGATTCAACACATGCTGGCGTCCACATATCACTGACAGGAGAGCCAAAGGTTCTATTTTGCATAAACATAAATACAACCCCAAACACAAGCAAGGCGAAAGGTACTGTAAACACCAAGAGAGGTTCCCATCAGGGGGGACGAGCCCCATCACGTCCACCAGGCACAGGTCTATAGTAAGGGAAAGGAGGGAAAGGCAGAGACTCTAGAAACAATCACATATCAGCGGGAAAGTCAAAGCCGGAAAAAGACTAAGGGGAAAGTTGCTCCTCAGGCGGATCCGGGTCGGGGCGCAGGCATATGTCCCCTCTGTACTGGTTCCATGGCCCCCACACAGCGTGCCATTTCCGAGGGCGCCCTCGAGCACAATACACTGTCTTCTCCCTAAACATGCTCCAGTCCATGTTTTCCATCCACGCTGTCAGTATGGGCGGCCTATTGGAGCCCCACAGCCGAGCGATATCGCGCTTGGCTACCATGTTCCCCAGGGTCACCCACTGAGTCTGTGCCGCGTTGTGGTCAGTAGGACTCCAGACATTCAGGAGACAACATCGCGCCTCAGGCTGCATAACAATTCCTGTCACCTCCCCCATCGCCTCGTGGACTTGCCTCCAGAACTCCATAATCGCACCGCATTCCCAAATAATATGGAGGAAGGTACCCACCATACCACAGCCTCTCTTACATAAGCCCTCCTCAGAGAAACCCATGTGGACCAACCTGGGCCCCGTCACATAGACCCTATGGAGTATTTTAAGCTGCACCAGCCGCAGGCACGCGGGGATAGCGACCTCTTTGGGAGAAGAAACTGCGTACTGCCAATCCTCATCATCTAGTTCAAGGCCGTCCCTGGTCCATTGAGCGCGCAACCCTAGGAGAAGATCCGCCCGAACATTGATAAGCTTCTTATAAATAAGCGAGATCGTGCTCTCTGGCATGTGACCATCCAGGATCCGATCCTCCAACGGAGAGGACTCTGGCACCTTCTCCCCCTCCACAAGGACTGACCGCAAGGCGTGGCGCACTTGAGCATAACGGAAGAACTCCGTGCTCCCCAGCTCGTATTCCTTCTGCAGCTCCTCGAACGACTTTATCTTACCCTTAACCAAAAGGTCTCCAACCCTGGATATACCGATCAAATCCCATTTCTCAAACCCTTTTGTGCGCCAGAGCTTCCCCAAAATCTCGGAGTCAAACAGAGGGGTGGCAAGGGTAAGCTTACCCCTCCAGCCCAGCGAGTCCGTCGCCACCTTCCACACATGGACGGCCACTCTGGTGGGCCCCGTGAGGGTGAGGTCCGACGATTTTGAATACAACGCTCTGTGGTAGTTACCCCCACGGAGCAACCAGCGGTCCATGGCGAAGTCAGGGCTCAACGCCGGACCATAGACACCATGGTTAATCGCGCTCAACTGGGTGGCCCAGTAATAACGTCGAATGTCTGGAAGCGCGATACCACCGTCGTACCACGGAAGCGTCAACTTAGCGACTGCGATACGCGGACGCCCGTCCCATAAGAGCACGCGCTGGTGACTTTCGATCTCACGGAAATAGCTGGCCAGGACCAGGTCAAGAGTATTCTGCAGGGCATAGAGGAAACGGGGAAGGGACATCATTTTAAACAGTGCTGCGCGGCCAAGGAGGGAGAGCGGCAATCGCCGCCAGCCCGCCACATCCCGCTGCAGGCGCGCCAAGGGAGGGAGCAAGTTCTTCTCGTAGCGCAAGATGGGGTCGGTGGAAATATAGATCCCCAAATACAAAAAGCCCTGCTGGGCTATCTGGATCGAACAGTTACGCGGAACAGGCGGGACATCCCCACACAGGACATACAAGTGTGACTTCCCCCAATTAATGACTAGGCCCGAGTTTCTACCGAAAGATGTCAAGACGTCACAAACCACTATCAGAGATTTCTTAGGCGAGGCAAGATATAGCAGAATGTCGTCGGCGTAGAGTGAAATACGGTCTTCGTGGTCAGGCGACCAGCGAATCCCACGTATATCCGGGTGCCACCGTATCCACGCCGCCAACGGCTCAAGAGCAAGGACAAACAGCAACGGCGACAGGGGGCAACCCTGCCGGGTGCCTCTCCCGAGCTCGAAAGGTGCCGACGCCCGCCCGTTCACCACGACGCTTGCAAGAGGCCCCTCATAGAGCAGCCTCACCCACCCCACGAACCCAGGCCCGAAGCCGAACTTGGCCAGCACCGCCCACAAGTATGCCCACTCTACCGTATCAAAGGCCATCGTGGTGTCGAGGGACGCCACGATAGCCGGCTCTCGCATCGTACCCGTCCTGGCAATCACTCCATGGAGGCGTCTAAGGTTTAGTGCAGTGTTACGGTGCGGGATAAAGCCCGACTGATCCGGGTGGATCAAGTCGCCAAGTACCCGGACCAGGCGATTCGCGAGAATCTTGGCAAGGATTTTCGGCTCAGCGTTGAGGAGCGAGATCGGCCGATAGGAACCACACCTATCCCGGGGCTTTCCGTCTTTATGTATTACCACAATCGTCGCCAGCCATTGATCGAGCGGAAGAAACCCGTTCTCCGGCGCCTCCACGAACATGGCGGTCAAGTGAGGAGCCAACTTATCCGGACAAAGCTTGTACAGCTCTATCGGCAGACCATTTGGGCCCGAAGCCTTGCCGGAGCGCAACGCACGGATAGCACCTGCCACTTCGTCTACAGTGATATCACCATCGAGGTCCTCCCTATCAATGGCGGAAAGGCAGGGCAGAGCGATGTCACGCAGAAGATCACACGAGTCCTCAGTCGGTCTATCCGAGACCGAGGCATATACCGTACGAAAATAGTCCGAGAAACACCGGACTATACCGTCGGGATCAGTGACAACCTCTCCCCCATCCGTCAACAACCCCGGCACCACACGATTAACACGCTCCTTTTTGTCCAGCCATGCCAGCAATTTCCCGGCCTTATCACCAACATCATACAACCTCCCCTGCTGCTCCCTGTGGAGGGTCTTGGCGGCATCTGTCACCAGATCCCTATACTCCAATTGCTTCAGGCTCAAATTGTGCAGCGTGGACGTCTCAATATCCCCCTCCAAGGCCAACTCTAGAGCCGCTATCTCGTCCTCCACTTGTATCACCTCGGCGTCTCTCCGCCGCTTGGCGGCCACTACCAAGGACAAGGCTTCTCCCCTCAGTACAGCCTTAGAAGCTTCCCACAAGGACACCGCGGAGTCAACTGAGCCCTGATTTTCTCGAAAATAGTGGTCAACTGTCTTCAGCAACGCGCTGCGCAGCTTGGGGTCCCGAAAGTACCAGGGGTTAATGGGAGCCACCCTGCCCCCCGCCACCCGGCCTATGTCCAGACGTGCCCACACCGGTGAATGATCTGATATGCCCCGTGCCATGTGCCTAACCTCAGTTACCAAAGAGGCGTGTGCCGCCAGAGTGAGCAGATAATCAATCCGGGAGAGACTCCCGTGGGCCCCGGAATGGAAGGTGTATTGTCGCTGAGTGGGGTGCCGCAGCCTCCAACAATCTACCAGGCCAAAAGTATCAATAAAGTCGGGAAGCCACTTCTGAGCCCCCCCGGTGTCTCTGGGCGGGTACCTATCTAGCATTCCAGAACCAACCGCATTGAAGTCCCCTCCCACAACTAGCATCCCTTCGGGGAGTTCCAACAAGGCCTTGCCCAGATCAGCAAACGTGGAGGCCTGCAAGGCAGGAGGGACATAAACAGAGATCAAAACCAACGTTCTGCCCTCCCGCCTCCCCGACACAGCCACAAAGCGCCCCCTATCGTCAACAATGGTGGAGTCAACCTCAAATGGTAGGGAAGCTCTGACAAGTATGCCCGCACCCCTGGATCCCGAGGAAAACCCCGAGTGAGCAATAAATTTGTAGCCCTTTCTGTTAAGTGCATAACACATATTCCCTATAAGGTGGGTCTCCTGCAAGAGGACCACATCTGGCAAGGTCCGTTTCAAAAATTGCAGGACTATCCCCCGTTTTATACGGTCCCCTAAGCCATTAACATTCCAGCTGAGTACGTTTAAGCCCCTATCCCCCATCCCTGAACACAAAGAGACCTCCCCCCCCCCCCCAGAGAACCACAATCGGACAATTCTAACAGTCATTGCTACGCCTTGCAAGAAAAAACAACAACAACCCCAAACAACAACCCCAACATCCTGAGACCCCCCCCACCCTGCACCCCTGCGTCAGCTTACAAAGCCCCCCCAACTTGCAGTGTGCCTGTCGCCCTACCAGAAGCAAATCTACAAAAAGCACCCCAAGGGAGGAAAGAGCCCCTATCTTCCCCCCGCCGCCCTCCCATTACTGCAATAAGGTGCGAGTCACTGTCCAGGGCTGAATCGCAGCAGGCCAGCACCGAAGGTATCACTTCTGTCCATCCCGGTCGCCTTCCACCCCATCCACGCTGTCCCGGCCGGGCTGTCGCCGAGGGAGTGCATCCAACCAGTCCCCTGCCATGTCCGGCGATTCGAAGAAGAAAGTCCGATCCTCATATACCACACGCAGCTTAGCGGGGAAAAGCATGGCATACTTCAGGTCCATATCCCTAAGTCGCCGCTTCACCCCCAGGAAACGTTGCCTCTGTTTCTGCACCATCTGGGTGAAATCAGGGTAAAAGCTCACAGAGGCATTTTGAAAAGGCACCGGGCCTGTCACCCTCGATGCTTGCAGGATAGCGTCCCGATCTCGAAAGTGGAAGATCCGGGCGACAATCGGCCGAGGAGGGGCTCCCACCTTAGGCCGTCCGCCAGGCACTCGGTGAGCCCGCTCCACCGCGAAAAACTTGCCGAGGCCCTTTGGCGCAAGATGATTCACCACCAGATCCTCGACGAGGAGGTCCACGGAGAGCTCCTCCGAAGTCTCCGGGACCCCAATAATGCGCACATTATTGCGCCGGGCCCGACCTTCAAAGTCCTCGAGCCGGCGAGCGGAGAGGTCATTCGCGGTTCGTAGCTTGCGGACCTCAGCCTGGAGTTCCGAGACATCGTCCGCGAGGCCAGTAGTCTTGAGGTCCAGGGACTTGACCCGCTCATTGGTTTTTCCCAGGTCCGCGCGAATCAAGTTGACATCGACCAGAATCATGTCCACCTTGTGCGCCAGGGTCTCGAACTGTCGCCCAATCGAAGATTGCATCCCATCTATCGCCCCCTTGATATCCTGCAATGATAACTCCGAGGCTGGGGATGAATCGGCCTTCTGTGCTTCCAGCGACTGTCCCGATCCACCAGGCGACCCCTTCTGCTGGGCATAACGATCCATATTGTTGGATTGGATATAGCCTCCCCGCCTGGTAGTCTTAGACTTCGACCTGTCTGCCTCCGATTTGGTCGACATCTCGGACAGCAGGACGGTCAGTCGCAAGAGGACGTCCCTCACTCAGGTAGAGGAGACAGGGACGACTAGGTCTTCAACAGCCAGGAGGTCTTCCAGACGACAGAGGAGCTGTATGACGCACTCCCAACCCGGAGCAAACAAAGGGCGAGAAAGCGAAAGTGAAAGTGCCGCGGCATCCGTCCGTCAGTTCACACCTCCCAAGGCCGCTGTTGTTCAATTAGTGGCCGGGCATCCTGCCAACGCAAGCCCCTGGCATCCTTCGGAGGTAGGCCGCAATCTTCCGCCGTGCACCACTTCGGCCCCCGGTGGGCGATCTTGGCCCGGACAACGTCAATCGCCCCAGCTGTGACTCATCTGCAGGATTCCGTGCATAAAAATCAGGATTTAGGACAGGATGATTGCCGGAGGGCGCGAGGGTAGCGGGAGCTCAAGGCTCACGCGGCCATCTTGGTCAAGCGCTAGGCTCCTCCCTCACTATGTCAATTTTAACTCATCATCTCTCCCACAGGTATCTACCTTTCTCTCTTAAGACATCTACCTACTTCACCTATTTCTGTGTCACGACTTTCTCTATCTCACACTATCTCTCTCCACCTCTGCCTCACTCACTTCTTTTTTTACATCACCATTTTTCACTGTACAACTCATCTGGCTTTCTGCCATTCACCATTCTCGTTCTACCTTTCTCTTACTCATTATTTTCTTTACTTGACCTGTCTTAGTACAGAATTTCTCTTCCAAATGTGTCCATCTCTTTACCTCACAACTCTCTCTTTCTTGCATTTCTCTTTATCTCACCTCCCCACATGTCTACTTGTACCTTCTTCTGCCTCCAGCTCCCCCTAACTCGGCTCTTTCTACTTTATCTCTACCTACCTAACCCTTGGGTACCTCACTTTTCTCCCTCTCTCTACATTTTCTTGCCCCAGTCTTTAACTCTCTCCGCCTCACTCTAAACCCTTATCTATGTCCCTCTCTGTAGCTAGCCTTTTGGCTACCTCACCTTTACCTGTTTACTGTATGTCTGTCTCTACCTCATCACTGTCCCTCCCTACTCCCTCTCCTTCACCTCTCTCACTCTGCTGTTCCTCTCTGTCCTGCACCTGTCTTACCAGCCCTCATTTTGATTCTCATACCGGAGGTCCAGATAATTTTATTCGGTTTTAATCATAACCATAAAAATACAAAAAAGGAGAAGCAAGACAAACCACATATATAATACATCTACAGAATGAATCGATAAAAACATAAAGATAAAATACAAGTGGTGATGAAAATAACATAGCTGTTAGAATCTGGGTTCTCTGGTTGGCACAGGTAGGTACTTGTGACAAGCAGTGAACCTTTCCTCTAGTCAGGGTAAGGGGTTACACTACTAAAACAACCCCTTGCTCACCCTCTAGGTAGCTTGGCGCGAGCAGACAAGGCTTATCTCAGAGCGTTATAGGTTAAGCATTTGCGAACACATACAGTAACCAAGTGACAACACTACAAATGGACACCACACAGGTATTTATATTAAAAATAAGGATTCTTTATATAGGATTATCACAAGACCATTAAACGATTAAAAATGCACAATACGGTTGCTTAGTTGGTAGAAGATTGCTTAGTTTCTCTTAAGTTCTTAAATGCGACACTTTAAGTCAATGTACCTTAGATGCGAAACGCAGGGCAACGAAAGTGTTGCAGCGATGCAGATGCGTTGAAGTTCTTGGTGCAAAAGAAATAAAGACGGGATCTTCCAGATGCGTTACGCTTCTCCGATGTTGCGAGAAGACTCGACTCGATGCAACAGCTACAGCGGTGTCACCCTTGACGAGATGCGACGACAGCGGCCTTGGCAGCGGCACTCTCCTCCGATGTTGCGAGACGCTTCCGCTCGATGCGATGCTACAGCGGCGACACCCCTTCTGCGAGATGAGACGGCAGCGGCTCCGACGGCGGCACGCTTCTCCGTGGATGCGTTGCACTTTTCTGGTTGCGGTGCAATGCGACAACTACGTTGGCTGCGATGGCGACACGCTTCCTCCTCGATGCGAGACTCTTCTCTCGATGCGGTGCAATGCGACAGTTACGATGGCTGCGATGGCGACACGCTTCTTCGGCGTTGAGAGACACTTCTGGAATGATGCGAGACGCTTCCGCTCGATGCGATGCTGCAGCGGCGACACTCTCTGCGAGATGCGATGACAGCGGCTCCAACGGCAGCACGCTTCTCTTCCTTGCGTCGTGCTTCCAGCTCCTTGCGACACACAGTCCCTCAAAAGGCCCAACAACAGCAGTAGGCACTTCCAAAAGACTCTGGGGAGCTGGGGGTGAAGTCCACTGGTCATGGGACTTCGTTCAGGGGGCAAGCTCAGTTCAAGCCCTTGGAGATCTTTTCAAAGCACAAGTTGAAGTAAAGTATTTAGCAGTCTTTCTCCTCTCTTCAGCAGCAAGGCAACCACTGCAGGCCAATCCCCCAGGTCAGGGACAGTTACTCCTCCTACAGCTTTCCCAGTTCCTTCTCCTCTGGCAGAGGTTCTTCTTGTTTCAGCAGGATCTAATTTCTTGGGAGCAGTGTCCCAATACTTATACCCCTAATTCCTTTATTCCTCTGGGGTTGAGGGGTCTTTGCCCAGTCCAAACCAGTTCTTGAGCACTCTGTTGACATGACTCTGCCTTTCTATTCAGGTTGCAGGGCAGAGCCATCAGCCGCTCTGCAGGAGGTGGAGCCAGCATTGTGGTAGCAGAGCACAACCCTATTCAGAGCCCAGGTGTACTCCTCCCACCCATCTGACTGCCAATCTTCCTATTCACCATCAGGCTGCCTAGCCCTGCCCCTCTGGGTTTCCCCAGCCCTGTCACTCACACAACCAGACAGGCAGATACACATCATAGCAGAGGCGGGCTGAAATGGTCAAGCAAGCAAATACCAACTTTCTAAAAGTGGTATTTGCAAACACAGAATATTAAAATAAACTTTACTAAAAGATGTCTTTTATTATTCTGAGTTCAGGCATACTAAACTCGAATTTCTTCCATGTTCCCTGGGTCTGTTAGGATCATAGAATGTAACAATTCTAACAGCCCATTCTGGCCTATGGAGAACAGGTAGCCTTACAATAGTGAAAAAACGAAAATGGCTGTAATTCACTATTAGGACATGCCACACACATCAGGGCTTGTCCTACCTTATGCTTACAATACACCCTGCCCTTGGGCCTACCATAGGGGTGACTGATATGAAGTTAAGGGAAGGTTTAGGGACTGGTACGTGTGTGCACTTTCCCAGTCAGCATGACAGTACCAGACTGCACGCAGGTTCTGCAATGGCAGACCTTAGATACATTTTACCAGGCCACTTCTGTGGGTGGCACAACCAGTGCTGCAAGCCCACCAGCAGCATTTGTATTTACAAGCCCTGGGCACTCCTGGTGCACTTTACTGGGGTCTGACAGTAAACCAAATAAGCCAATTATGGAATCCAACCAACAAATACATTTTAAATAGGGAGCACTTGCACTGTGGCACTGGTTGGCAGTGGCACAGTGCTCTGAGCAACTAACACCAGCAAAACACATGAGGCACAGCGACAAAAAGTGGAAGGGAGACTCACGCCAAGGTGCCAGGTCTAACACGTGTCCCCTCCAGCTGAAAAGTGGGGAGAACTACCCTACCCCAGGGAGTTCCTCATCACTAAGGCAGAAAAATCTGGACAGACCGTCAGCATTGGCGTGATCTGTACCAGGGCAATGTTCCACCGTGAAATCCATACCCTGTAGGGATATGGACCACCTCAACAGCTTTAGATTCTCACCCCTCATATGCATCAACCATCTGAGGGGCCCGTGGTCTGTCTGAACCCGGAAGTGAGACCCAAACAGGTATGGTCTTAGCTTCTTCAGCGCCCAGACCACAGCAAATGCCTCACGCTCAATAGCACTCCATCTCTGTTCCCGTGGAAGTAACCTCCTGCTAATAAAGGCTACAGGTTGATCTAGGCCCTCTTCATTAATCTGTGAAAGAACAGCCCCCACACCATGCTCTGAAGCGTCTGTCTGAACGATAAACTCTTTGGAGAAGTACGGAGCCAAAAGCACGGGCGCCATGCACATAGCAACTTTCAGGGCCTCAAAAGATTTCTGACAGGTGTCAGTCCAGATCACCTTCCTGGGCTGCTTCCTTGAAGTCAGCGCTGTCAAGGGGGCAACAATGTTGCCATACCCCTTGACAAACCTCCTGTAGTACCCGGTGAGACCTAGGAAGGCTCTCACCTCCGTCTGGGTTTTGGGCGACTCCCAATTCAGGATGGTTTCTATCTTGGGTTGACGGGGTGCCACCTGGCCACTCCCAACTTGGTGACCCAAGTACACCACTGAACCCTGACCGATCTGGCACTTACTCGCCTTGATCGTGAGGCCTGCCCTCCGCAGCGCCATCAACACTTCCCAGAGGTGGCGCAGGTGTTCCTCCCACGTGGAGCTGAACACTGCGATGTCATCCAGGTGTGCTGCACTGAATGAATCCAGCCCAACCAACACTTGGTTGACCAACCTCTGGAAGGTGGCAGGGACATTTTTCATCCCAAAGGGCATAACCTGGAACTAGTTGTGCCCATCAGGGGTGGAAAATGCTGACCTCTCTTTGGCCCCATCGGTCAAGGCGATCTGCCAATATCCAGATGTTAGATCAAACGTGCTGAGGTAGTGCGCAGCCCCTAGCCGATCTATGAGCTCATCAGCTCTGGGGATGGGGTGTACGTCAGTCCTGGTGACCGAATTGAGTCCTCTGTAGTCCACACAGAACCGGACTTCGGGTGTGGCTCCCGGCGCTGCAGCCTTTGGGACCAAGACCACTGGGCTGGCCCAAGGACTGCTTGAGGACTCAATTACCCCAAGGACAAACAACTTGGAGACCTCCTCCTTGATGCAGGCCCTTACCCTGTCAGTCACCCTGTAGGCCTTGTGCCTCACAGGTGTACTATCCCCAGTGTCCACATCATGGACGCACCAATCAGTGACACTGGGAACCAGGGAAAACAGGTCAGAAAATTGTCCCAGCAGCTGGCGACAATCATTCTGTTGCTCAGGGGTCAGGGTGGAAGAGAGGATGACACCATCCACTGACCCATCTTGCTCCTTGACTGACAGGAGGTCAGGAAGAGGCTCGGTCTCCTCCTCCATCCCAGCATCTGTCGCTAAGAGCATACCCACTTGGGACCTCTCCAAGTGGGGCTTGAGGCGGTTGACATGAAGGACCCTTAAGGGGTTCCTAGGAGACTTCAGGTCCACCAAATAGGTAACCGGACTCTTGCGCTACACCACCTGAAAGGGACCGGTCAACTTATCCTGGTGCGCACAGGGCTCCACGGGGGCCAAGACCCATACCTTCTGTCCAGGCTGAAGCTCTACCAGAGTGGCATTCTGGTCGTACCACCGCTTCATCTCCTCCTGGCTGGCTTCCAGGTTTACCTCAGCAAGTTCCCTGAAATGCCTAGTCTGGTTCCTGAAGGCCAGCATGTAACTATATACATTATGGGGAGGTTTCCTGGGAGATTGCTCCCAGCCTTCCTTGACCAGACTTAGAGGTCCTCTCACTGGGTGTCCGTACAGGAGCTCAAAGGGACTGAACCCTAGAGACTTCTGTGGCACCTCTCTGTAAGCAAAGAGGAGGCATGGTAAGAGGACATCCCACTTACGCCTCATGGGTCCTTCCAAGCCCATTATCATGCCTTTGAGGGTTCGGTTGAATCTCGCAACCAACCCGTTTCCTTGGGGGTGGTAAGGTGTGGTGAACTTGTAGGTTACACCACACTCTTGCCAAAGGGATTTCATATATTTAGATATGAAATTGGTACCTCGGTCAGACACGACCTCTAGAGGGAATCCCACTCGGGAGAAAATTCCCATCAGCGCACGTCCCACCACGGGGGCCGTCACTGTCCTCAGAGGGATGGCTTCCGGGGACCGGGTGGCATGGTCCATCAGGACCAGGATGAACCTATTGCCCATCGCTGTCTTGGGGTCCAGTGGCCCTACAATGTCAATCCCCACTCGCTGGAATGGGATACCGACCACAGGGAACGGTTGGAGTGGAGCCTTCTGCTTCCTTCCACTCTTCCCACTTGCCTGGCAAGTTTGGCATGTTCTGCAGTGAGTATCTGAACTCCTGCGCATTTGGGGCCAAAAGAAGTGGGTGACAAGCCTTTCAAAGGTCTTGTCCTGCCCCAAATGTCCTGCTAAGGGTACATCGTGAGCCAGCCCCAGTAGGAAGGCTCTGAAGCGCTGGGGTACCACCAGCACACGGGCGGACCCAGGCTCAGCAACCTTATGCTCAGAATACAGGAGGCCGTTCTCCCAGTAAATGAAATGTGTTCCGGAGTGATCACCGTTGGCCTGGTCTGCAGCCTGCTGCCGCATACCCACAAGAGAAGGGCATTCTTTCTGCTCCCTGCAGAACTCTTCCCTGGAGGGCCCTCCTTCCTGCTGCCAATGCGTCAGCTCAGGCAGCTCCCCCAGTTCAGCTATCTGTTCCCCTGTAGGTTCCAGGGCATCCCCCTCAAGGTCTGCTCCCTCCTGGACCGTGGGAACTTCGGGGGCCGGTTTCCTGCGCCCCCTGCTCCTTCTCTTTAAGGCCGGTCCCTTGGCCTCCCTCTCAGGCTCCAGGACCTCTTGAGTACCCCTACTGGCTGCCATGGACCGTGTGGTGACACACGCCCAATCCGGCATACCCAACATCTCCAGGTGAGCACTCCGCTCCACCTTAGCCCAAGGTGAGCTCTCCAAGTCGTTCCCTAACAGACAGTCTACATGCATGGCGGGCCTCACAGCTACCTGAAGAGTACCAGAGACCCCCCCCACTGAAAGGGAACCTGAGCCACTGGGCAGTGACTCTCGGTGTTGTCGGCGGCAACAACCGGATAGAATGCTCCTGGGTCAACCTGCTTCTGAGACACCAGGTGGCGCTTGACAGCCGTCACACTGGCTCCTGTGTCTCTGAGAGCTTCAACCCTATGGCCATTTATGGTCACCCACTGCCTGTATTTTTTAGTGTTCTCAGGCAGCTGGGTTTGGGGGACCACTTCACGGTCTCCTAATAAAACCAGGGACATCTCTGTGGGACCCCACCCACCTTGGACCCCCATCTCCTCCCCCAGGGCTACACTAGTCACCTACCGGGATGGAGCACCAGTGGGTGCTGGTTTACCAAACAATGGACATTTCACATCAGAGGCAAAATGCCCCATGTTACCACACTTGTAACATGTGATGGGCCCCTTCTGAACAGGAGTACCTGTTGGGGCCCCTGTCGGTTTCTGTGGTGGGGGAGGCTGAGAACCTTTCCCTTGGTTCCCTTGGGGATTACTTTGGGGCCTCTTCTGGAACTCCCTCTGTTTACCCTTGTCCCCCCCACTCTTCTGCTGGGGACCCTGCCCACCTTTGGCGGAATCTCACACTTGACCCTTGTGGACCCTGGTACTGACCCAGCGGTCCGCCTCCTCAGCAAGCTTCCTAGGGTTAGTCAGACTACTATTAATCAGGTGCTGGCGTAGCTCAGGAAAACAATTACTAGACAAGTGCTCCCATGCCATTAAATCAAGAAGCCCTTGAAAATCATTAACTTTGCTACCCTTCACCAAACCATCCAGTGCTCTGCAAAACAAAGTCACATATTCAACATACGTACTGTTTGGAATCTTGGTGCAACCCCTGAACCTTAGCCTATACAACTCAGGGGTCAACCCATACCTAGACATCAAAGCAGCCTTCATATGGGGATAGGAATTATAATCATCTGAAGGCAAATCCAGCAGTGTATCCCGCCCCTCACTAAGGAACCGTCTCCACAACCCCGCTCCCCAATCTTTCTCAGGGACCCGGTGGGAAGACATGGCTACCTCATAGGCCTTAAACCACTGCCCTATGTCATCATTCTTGAAGAATTCCTTAACCACATCCATGGGTATGTACACCCATGATTCTGTCTGCACTGGAGGTGTGCTGCCACCAGAGGGAGTAGACTCTAAACTCTTAGCTTTCAAATCTAATTCCCTCAACTTTGTTTCATTCTCCATTTGTATTCTTCTCTCCTCCAGAGCCAGCTTTTTGCTCTCTAGCTCCAGCTACCCATTCAATTTGAGTTTTGCCATTTCCATTTCGTGCATCCTACTCTCTCTTCTATCTGCCAGTTCCTCTGGAGATATCCTCTTCCTAGACACACTGCTACCAGCAGAGGAAGGGCTTCTCCTTCCTCTTGAGCCCACTGGCCCATCCAGCTGCTCATCTGCATTCTCATCATCAATGGCATTCCTTGCTTCTACCCAGGCCCTCAGCGCCTTGTAGAACTCTGCCTTGTTTTTACATCCAGTTGTAGAAACTTTAAATTTCCTGCAGAAGAACTTTAGCTGTTTCAACGTGTAGCTGTCCAGTTTCTCTTCTTCCCATTCCCATTCAGTATTCACAGAGACTATGGATGCTGCTTTCTCTACCATGGTAAAGCTTGGCAGTGCTCAAAAATAGACAGTCCAAAAAGAAATCTACCAACAAGTATTGGTTGCGTTTAAGGTCTGCACTCACTAAGTAGTGTTCACCAATCACTGTACATGAGTCACAAATGCAAGTCCAGAATTCCACCACTGCCACCAATGTTAGAATCCGGGTTCTCTGGTTGGCACAGGTAGGTACTTGTGACAAGCAGGGACCTTTCCTCTAGTCAGGGTAAGGTGTTACACTACTAAAACAACCACTTGCTCACCCTCTAGGTAGCTTGGCGCGAGCAGACAAGGCTTATCTCAGAGCGTTATAGGTTAAGCATTTGTGAACACATACAGTAACCAAGTGACAACACTACAAATGGACACCACACAGGTATTTATATTAAAAATAAGGATTCTTTATATAGGATTATCACAAGACCATTAAACGATTAAAAATACACAATACGGTTGCTTAGTTGGTAGAAGATTGCTTAGTTTCTCTTAAGTTCTTAAATGCGACACTTTAAGTCAATGTACCTTAGATGCGACACGCAGGGCAACGAAAGTGTTGCAGCGATGCAGATGCGTTGAAGTTCATTGTGCAAAAGAAATAAAGACGGGATCTTCCAGATGCGTTACGCTGCTCCGATGTTGCGAGAAGACTCGACTCGATGCGTCAGGTACAGCGGCGTCACCCTTGACGAGATGCGACGACAGCGGCCTTGGCAGCGGCACTCTCCTCCGACGTTGCGAGACGCTTCCGCTCGATGTGATGCTACAGCGGCGACACCCCTTCTGCGAGATGCGACGGCAGCGGCTCCGACGGCGTCACGCTTCTCCGTGGATGCAAGGCGCTTTTCTGGATGCGGTGCAATGCGACAACTACGATGGCTGCGATGGCGACACTTTTACTCCTCGATGCGAGACTCTTCTCTCGATGCGGTGCAACGCGACAGCTACGATGGCTACGATGGCGACAGGCTTCTTCGGCGTTGCGAGACAGTTCCGGAATGATGCGAGACGCTTCCGCTCGATGCGATGCTGCAGCGGCGACACTCTCTGCGGGATGCGACGACAGCGGCTCCGACGCAGGCACGCTTCTCTTCCTTGCGTCGCGCTTCCAGCTCCTTGCGACACGCAGTCCCTCAGAAGGCCCAACAACAGCAGTAGGCACTTCCAAAAGACTCTGGGGAGCTGGGGATGAAGTCCACTGGTCCTGGGACTTCGTTCAGGGGGCAAGCTCAGTTCAAGCCCTTGGAGATCTTTTCAAAGCACAAGTTGAAGTAAAGTCTTTAGCAGTCTTTCTCCTCTCCTTCAGCAGCAAGGCAACCACTGCAGGCCAATCCCCCTGGTCAGGGACAGTTACTCCTCCTACAGCTTTCCCAGTTCCTTCTCCTCTGGCAGAGGTTCTTCTTGTTTCAGCAGGATCTAATTTCTTGGGTGCAGGGTCCCAATACTTATACCCTTAATTCCTTTGTTCCTCTGGGGTTGAGGAGCCTTTGCCCAGTCCAAACCAGTTCATGAGCACTCTGTTGACATGACTCTGCCTTTCTATTCAGGTTGCAGGGCAGAGCCATCAGCCGCTCCGCAGGAGGTGGAGCCAGCATTGTGGTAGCAGAGCACAACCCTATTCAGAGCCCAGGTGTACTCCTCCCACCCATCTGACTGCCAATCTTCCTATTCACCATCAGGCTGCCTAGCCCTGCCCCTCTGGGTTTCCCCAGCCCTGTCACTCACACAACCAGACAGGCAGATACACATCATAGCAGAGGCGGGCTGAAATGGTCAAGCAAGCAAATACCAACTTTCTAAAAGTGGTATTTGCAAACACAGAATATTAAAATAAACTTTACTAAAATATGTATTTTATTATTCTGAGTTCAGGCATACTAAACTCGAATTTCTACCATGTTCCCTGGGTCTGTTAGGATCATAGAATGTAACAATTCTAACAGCCCATTCTGGCCTATGGAGAACAGGTAGTCTTACAATAGTGAAAAAACGAAAATGGCTGTAATTCACTATTAGGACATGCAACACACATCAGGGCTTGTCCTACCTTATGCTTACAATGCACCCTGCCCTTGGGCCTACCATAGGGGTGACTGATATGAAGTTAAGGGAAGGTTTAGGGACTGGTAAGTGTGTGCACTTGCCCAGTCAGCATGACAGTACCAGACTGCACGCAGGTTCTGCAATGGCAGACCTTAGATACATTTTACCAGGCCGCTTCTGTGGGTGGCACAACCAGTGCTGCAAGCCCACCAGCAGCATTTGTATTTACAAGCCCTGGGCACTCCTGGTGCACTTTACTGGGGTCTGACAGTAAACCAAATAAGCCAATCATGGAATCCAACCAACATATACATTTTAAATAGGGAGCACTTGCACTGTGGCACTGGTTGGCAGTGGCACAGTGCTCTGAGCAACTAACACAAGCAAAACACATGAGGCACAGCGACACAAAGTGGAAGGGAGACTCACGCCAAGGTGCCAGGTCAAACAATAGCCATCATAAATACCCTAAAACAAATGAATACGTGGACGACTTGAGACATCTGCAACAAATAAACACAAATCAATTAATTAATCCTGATGTACCTCAGTTGCATAGCCGCTCGTAAAAAAAAGTAACTTTAAAAATAATATGCTCATCAGATGAAAGATGTAAAAGTGTAAGAGCTGTTCGAACCTGCACAAAGTTCTGAGATTTCAACAAAGGGAGATAAACAATCTCCTAGGCAACCTAAAATATCCCCAGACTATGGCAAAGTGTAAGGTATCTTGCAGAGACATACTGTCGCAGCCGCAGGGTCCATAAGAGCTGGGGGCACTCCATCCACCGAGAAAAGCCAGCAGATGGTGCAACATGTTGAATCTGAATCTGGTCAACACAAATCTATCTCTGTCGCTTCTTACAATCAATAAGTATGGTTCCATGGACTGAACCATTTTTAGCAGCACACAACAGATGTATTCAATAGCACGTGGCGACCCAGCTCAGTCCTGGCTATCAGGATTGCATCATCTGCATATAGCAGCACGGGACACAATCTCGTCCCCAGCTCTAGCCCACTTATATATATAGAATAAAAGAGGGACAATGATACACCTCATACACCCCTGTTCCACCCCCTTGTTCATTCTCAATGGATGGGTACAGACAGAACCCTGGGTATACCCAGTGGCGTAAGGAAACTTGAGGGGCCACCATGCAAAGTACATAGAGGGGCCTTCTTCTGGACTCACTAAGGAGCTCTCAGGCCAAGGTAATGTTCTGATGGGCCTGATGGGGCTTGGGACCCCCCCTTACCCCCACACTGCGGGAGCCTTTGTTACACCACTGGGTACACCGAACTGATGCTGCGGTGTTTGTATATCAATCATTTAGGATGTCAGGGCCCACCCACAAAGAGAGAAGCATACCCCACAACTTTGTCGGGTTAACCCTGTCGAAAGCGAGCGTGAGGTCCATAAAAGGTAGATGCAGGTCACTGTCTCGTCAGAGAAGAAGACACAAACACAGGAAGAAAGAGGAGAGGAAAGACAAGCCAAGGAAGAACATTCAGGAGGAAATGATCCAGTTATGACATTTCACCTGAAGGAATGGCGGGAATCCTCAGAGCAGTGCTTTAATGTTCACGATTGTTGCAAGAATGACAGTTATGGAAGGGGGTTTATTTATGACCATGAATAGCTGCCAATTAAAGCTATGATTGCAAGGGTTGTGCATATGTTTTATTTTAATCGTATCCAGGAGTCCACTAAACATCAAAGTCAGACTTACTGTGCTTTTCATACCACGGGAGGACGTACAATATTATTGCTGCTTCGGGGTTTTATTTTTTAGATCTATGCACAAAAGGAGATGGCTTTATCAATGCTTTTTAAAGCTTTCTTCTGCTTCTATGTGTCTTGAGGATGCCGGGCAGCGAGAGCTTTCAGCTGTTCTTGTTTGTCTCCGTTTCTGAAAGTTTACCAGATAATTCTTTAGTGTTAGGCATCACAAGGGCTTGCATTAACTACAATCGGGGAACAAAACATAGTTGTTCAGAAAAAGGGGCCCAACATATGCCTTAAAGTAGGGCCTTCTTTGTTCTTGTTCATCCTCCTTGCTTAAAGGCCTCCCCCGTCATCAGTATAGCAGCCAGCAGCTCTGACCCGCTCAAAGGGTCACTTGCTCCTCCTGCCCATCTTGAGGTGGTCTGGTTGCATGCTTGAATGAAGGGGGCGCTCTTCTCTAATTCTATTGCTGCCACCCAAAATGTAAGTTATGTTCTTCGTAGGTAAACCCCACCTTGTATTCAGGGGGTTCTTACTGTTAAACCCTGGCCAGTCTGTCCTAAGCTTGCATTTTGTATACAGAAAGTGGGAGAACGGCAGGACATACACACAACACAAATATAAGACATGGTGGTGCAGGATATTAAAGTGAGGCCATCTGAGAGGAGGATTACGTATCCCCAAACTGAGTCCCACCCCAGAAGCATCTGTCACGACAAGGACACCACCACGCGTGGTCGATGGAGAGTTACCATGACTAGCACAACCCTTTTTTAGAAGATCCTAATTTAAACCCAAAGGGAAAGGTAAACCACAGCCCCTGAGGCCATTGGAGGATCCATCTTCATACACAGTGAGGTCATCAACATCTTCAGAACCGCTCTTCCATTGGCTGCATCCTCAGCACTGCTCTGCCATTGGCTGCATCTTCAGCACTGCTCTACCATTGGCTGCGGCTGGTTCAATGACAATGCCACAGCACCAAGCTGCAGATCGTAGAAGACTGCAGGATGTTCATGGAGGTCAGTGTGGTTGCAGTAATAGAAGCACAAACCCTGGGAACCTCCTGAGGAGTGAGGGCTGGAACGAGATACAGCACGACAAGAAGCCATGAAGCAGAGTAGAGAGACAGCACTCAGTGCAAAGGCCTACCTGCAGTGCCGTGATGCATGCCCCAGCCACTTTAATCTGCTAGCTCTCCTGGGGAGTCTCTGTCTCATAGGAAGTAGAATAGATAAAGAAATAGACTCTGCTAAGTAGTGAAACAAGATACTGAACCACAAAAACATGTCCACCTGGTGACCCTAATGCATGTGGGAGGCTTCCAGCCTCGGTTCTGGCCTGATGATGCCTTCATTTGCAGGGAGGCTTCCTGGCTTTGTGCTCAGTCGCTGTCTGGTCAGATTCAGGAGGGTTTGCAGCTGTGGTAGAGGAAGGGCTTTTGATGCAAGGGGGGTCGTTCTTATCATCTGTTTCCAATGAACATGTTCATCACCAGCCCACCGGCCAACTTGGATTGGGATTTTTTTTTTGTTTTGTTTTTTTGCAGATTTATATAGCGCAAACTCGACCCGAAGGTATTGGAGCGCTTTATATGAGCACCAGTTACGTTACACAAGGATACATTCATTTCTTTTGGTTAGGCACTGGGAGATAGGGGGCCCGATTCACAGAACTAACTTAAGACAAAATCCTAAACTTACTACCATTTTGGTATTCACAGAAGGCACTTACTCATTTTGGTATTCACAGAAGGCACTTACTCATTTCGGTATTCACAGAAGTTAGGAGTCCTAACTTTAGGACTCCTAAATGCCTTCTGTGAATACCAAAAGTCTTAAAATTAGGATTTTTCTCAGTTTAGTAGTAGTATAGTTAGGACTCCTAACTTTAGGACTCCTAAATGCCTTCTGTGAATACCGAAAGTCTTAAAATTGGGATTTTTCTCAATTTAGTAGTCCTAAATTTAGGACTCCTAACTTTAGGACTCCTAAATGCCTTCTGTGAATACCGAAAGCCTTAAAATTAGGATTTTTCTCAGTTTAGTAGTAGTATAGTTAGTAAATTGAGAAAAATCCTAATTTTAAGACTTTCGGTATTCACAGAAGGCATTTAGGAGTCCTAAAGTTAGGAGTCCTAACTATACTACTACTAAACTGAGAAAAATCCTAATTTTAAGACTTTCGGTATTCACAGAAGGCATTTAGGAGTCCTAAAGTTAGGACTCCTAACTTCTGTGAATACCGAAATGAGTAAGTGCCTTCTGTGAATACCAAAATGAGTAAGTGCCTTCTGTGAATACCAAAATGGTAGTAAGTTTAGGATTTTGTCTTAAGTTAGTTCTGTGAATCGGGCCCTAAGTGATTTGTCCAGAATCACGGGATGTGGAGCCGACTTGAAGGTTCAAACCTTGGTTTCCCAGCTCCAAAGTCGGCAGTCTAGCGTGAGACAACATCCTCTCCCCAATTTCTTAGTAAATTGCTTGATTCAAGGCCTTTGAAATAATGCAATTCTGCTGCCATGACGTTTCCCACATAATTATGGATTTACTGCACTTGCGACGTGATACATCATCTGATGAATAATTTGCAGAAACCACAAACGAATCAAAAGTAACTAGCAATGCTGCCATGTGCGTTTCCGTGCAGTGCCAGGCTCTTTGCCACAGTTAACTGGTCGCCTTGTGATTCCTGGTTTATCTATTTAGGAGTTCAGTTGATACTAATGAGGTGAAACATTTGTCCTGCCTGTTAACATGTGTAGAAATGACAAAATAGTGAAATATTAGTGTCAGATAATGTGGTGCATTATGCCACATAATTTGCCTTTCTTTTCACATATTTTGCTCAACCATGCAGCATAATTTAGTCATCCTCTGCCACATAATTACAGTGGCCTTCACTGATACCTTTTGTCAGTCCATTGCTATTCTTGGGTTTGAAAACCTTTCCCACACCACATTCTTTTGCAAGTATCTGGGTGGCTTTGATGCTCTAATGGTACGTCCTATCTCTGTGCATTCCAAAAAGCATCCCGCTTCAAGTTGAGGTAAAGGATGCGTCTTTTCATGCGGTTCACAATCTCCCCAACACTAGTGGTTATTCCTGGATGCGAACCACTTAAGTGGTTAGGAATCCCAAGAGGAAATAGAGCGGACGGTATGGATGGAGGTCACAAGACGCAGTGGGCCTTCGATACAAATAACACATGGAAGTGCTAAAAAATCCCCAAAAGACATCAAACGTTCCTTTTATCCGATATTCAGCATTGGCCATCAAACAAGTAATTTTTCTTTAAATCCATTATGACAACTGAGCCAGGCACCTTTCCCTGGCATATGGTGGTGATTCCTAGTATCCCTTGACCTTTGCTCATGTGATGAGTAAAGGGACATTGGAGGCAGTCTTCGGTGTATTTCATTTTTGTATTTTCTAAAACCTAAACACTGGAATTTAATGGAAAAATGAATACATTTTCAGAAAAAGACAGTCTGATTTTAGGGTGCAGGCAAATATATTTTCTACAAAAGATGAGTTTTTAACGAATAAAACAATTATTTACAAATAGAAAAGGTGACATTAGAAGGAAAAATGAATGTTGGTTCACCAAAAAAACAACATTGGGACTAATTGTAGCATTTGCTTTAAAAAACTACAAAAAAAACATTTTATTACATGGGTGAATAGGTGCAATTCCCAAAAGGCAAGGTTTTAGGGGAGAGGAGAATGATATAACATTGCATACATGACCATATTAATCCTGAGATTAGCAGTCCAATGACCCAGAGTCAGTAATGGTGTTGCCTAAACATCCCAATTACAAATGCATCCAGGGTCCCATAGGATGGCGAAAATAATCTGAAGACAGCATACGTTGTTGACAGATCACTTCTGAGCAGGCCCAGAGAACACTACAATTAAAGTGCACTTCTACAGTTTCCTCCAGAATTCGGAAGATAATTAAAGAGGCTGAGACCCTGTGTAGAAAACAAAGTAAAAGAAGCTTCGCTTCCAGCCTCCGCCTCCGTTCCAGCTGGAGGGGCTCGATTATGACATGATTAAAGGCCCTTATTTCACAAGAAACCATACGACAGCTGTCAAGTCGGGAAAACACGAGTTCAGCTTCAGATATCAGTATCCTTCCTTTTACAGACAACTATTTTAATTTACCAAGAAGTTAATGTTCCTGAGGAGTTAACCACTTGCTTCCCGAGGCAGTTTTTTGTGTTATAATCGTAGCTTGGGTGAAGGTGTTCTGCTCCTCACTTTACTCTGGGGCTGCATGACTGGGTGTTGCAGGTATCTGTTCCCAGCGTGTCAAGCAGTAGCGCCACCTGGCCGTGGGTGTGCACACTTCCTGTGAGGAACTCTGCGGTTGGCATGCCGGCACCAAGCTGTCAGGAGTGACTGCTCCCTGTCTGTTATGCAGTAGCGCCACCTGGCGTGGGCCTGTACACTTCCTGTGAAGAACTCTGTGGGTGTGCTGTCACCAAGCTGTCAGGAGTAACTGTTCCCAGTGTGTCCAGCAGTAGCACCACCTGGCGTGGACCAATATACTTCACCTGGAGAACTCTGTCGGTGGTGTTCTGGTGTTAGGCTGTCAGGAGTGACTGCTCCTTGTGTGTCAGGCAGTAGCGCCACCTAGCAGTGGGTCTGTACACTTCCTGTGAAGAACTCTCTCGGTGGTGTGCTGGTGTTAGGCTGTCAGGAGTGACTGCTCCTTGTGTGTCAGGCAGTAGCGCCACCTGGCAGTGGGCCTGTACACTTCCTGTGAGGAACTCTGTGGGTGTGCTGGTGTTAGGCTGTCAGGAGTGACTGCTCCTTGTGTGTCAGGCAGTAGCGCCACCTAGCAGTGGGTCTGTACACTTCCTGTGAAGAACTCTCTCGGTGGTGTGCTGGTGTTAGGCTGTCAGGAGTGACTGCTCCTTGTGTGTCAGGCAGTAGCGCCACCTGGCAGTGGGCCTGTACACTTCCTGTGAGGAACTCTGTGGGTGTGCTGGTGTTAGGCTGTCAGGAGTGACTGCTCCTTGTGTGTCAGGCAGTAGCGCCACCTAGCAGTGGGTCTGTACACTTCCTGTGAAGAACTCTCTCGGTGGTGTGCTGCCACCAAGCTGTCAGGAGTGACTGTTCCCAGTGTGTCCAGCAGTGGTGCTACTTGGCCACTTTCTCTGTTTGACCTCGGTTTATTCTATTACTAAACTAAAACTCTCTTCCTTTCTCTACCTTTAACTTTGTCTCTACCCTTACATGGGCCCCCAAAATACATCTTGCGTTGACGAAATATGATTTCCTTCTCAGGGGTCTCACTGATACTTAGTCCGTTCAAACAAATAATAAAGAATTTGGCACAGAAGCTGAAATATAAAAGAACATTTTTATTAAACTCAAATGCGTGTGACTACGTCACACAGAAGCCGTAGCAACTGAATGAGGTAGTCCATAGAATGGTCTTACTTCACGTCTTATATACTCTTTATCCTGCCCCAGGCATGTATGGGAGTTGTACCAATTACATTCCTAAACAAATGGAAAATCTGGAGGGTCAGCAGGTGAGTAGCCTTTGGGGTTTTAGCAGGATATGGGCAAAACATTATAATTACATAGTTCACAAAGGTTAATCTGATTTAGATGGCACTGCATGGCATGGCATGATTACATGTACAGTATCCCAACCCAAAAGTTAATCATTAGGAATGTCCCAAATTCAATCTCCAAAAGCCGGACAAACCTATAATTGAAAGCATAACCCATGTAATGAAGAAACATAAAAAAGAAACAGTAACAGATGATGAACAAGATAAGGCATGTGCAAGGAAACTAAAAGTTAACGATGTCCTGAACATTGATTGGCAATCTCAGACAAAGATCGATCAGGGAAATTGGCTTTGCGAGGTCAGTTTCAGGTGAAGAGGTCAGTTTCTTACAGTTCATTCCAGAGTCAGAAAGAAACCTAGTTAATGTATACATGGACTATGAAGGCCAGGCCACTTTGTTCGCCAGGCTACCTTCACAGGCCTACGTGAGGGCAACACAAAATGGTGGCACAATATAAAATGGAGTCAGTCTCGAGAATTACAGAACCTCAGACCCTCCTTTTGCCATTACGTAGGCAATAACCTAAGACTCATGTTAATCTGAATCTAGGTCTATGTCGATATTCATTAGGTCGTCATCTTATTATTCTCTACTTCTCTCGGGACTGGTCTCCGAACACACATAGTAGCACAAAGACTCACTTCTGGTGGACCATTTTTGGATGCTAGAGGCGGAGCCACTTCCTCTTCCATGGCAATTCAGTCAAATGGTGAACCTAATTAACATTTACTTTATACAATTGCACTGAAATCGCTTGTGCAACTGTGCCCAAACTCCGTTCAAAGCCTCTCTGGCAGGCTTCTATCGTCCATCAAATCTGCTTCCATTGTCTTCTTCCGCATTGGGCCTCTCGATTCAGGCCTCTTCATGAAAATAGTACTGCTTAGTTGGAGTGCCCTCCTGGCAAACACTCACAGCTCACTCGAAAGTCTCAATGTCTCAAGGCAGTGCACCAGTGTCTCTCCTCTGCGGCAGGCACTACAAATAATGTGCTCTTCATTGGTCATGAGCACAGATCATCTTGTGCAGACCCGGGTCTACATTCTCAGGCTCCAACACTCATTATTCAGTGTCAAAGGACGCTCAGGCTGCTCTTTCATGGTCACCAGAATGTAGTGCCTTTTGTCAATCTTAGATCCTCCGGTGCATTGCCCTTCCATTGCAGCAAAGAAAAGGGGGGGGGTGTGGCCAAAACTCAGGCCAAGGGGTTCAAGGGACTGCACACTGTCAGAGGTTACCTGCACATGACAGGTAGAAAACTCAAGGCTCAAATCAACCCTGCCATCAACAGCTTCTCCTTCTTTTCTGATGTTCAACGCCTTCTGATGAAGCAAGCACGATGCTTTGGAGATACCATTGATGGCGCGCTGGCGAGCACTGTCCAGCCTTGCTACTTTTCTGGGTGCTTGGACTGTAGGGCCAAGACATCCGGCCCTCATCTGTAGCTGTCACTGATGGGAATTAGGCTTAAATCAGCGTTCTGCAGGTTATTATGACTTGATACCGCAGAACCTAGTGACGTAGGAAATGTGACACAGTTGTTAGTTTCCTTCAAATTCAGTACAAAAACAGTTCATTGTATTTAACAAGGGGACTGCAAGCAGGTGGCCTGCAATCTTCAAAGGAGTGGCTTCAATGTGAGAGCATATCCATTCAGATAGTTACATGGGAATTCTATCTGAATGGATGTCCTCACACATAGTGGCATTGTCTAATGGGGTAAACACATATTTTCCTCAATGATTAAGTCTAGGTGTTCCTAAATTCCTTATCTAGAACCCCTCAAAAGAGAAAGCACATGATACAGATTATCAGGGACATGTAGATACCTCCCTTAAAAACCCATCTGGTCATACGAAAGGGAATTATACATAATATGGGGGTCCCTGGTACATCACTGCAGTCCAGAAGTGTGAACCTGAACAATACACCAACAATAATAAATGGGCTGACTGGTGAAAGGAATACGGAAAAGGGAAATGGGACGAGGACACAACTAAAATCCCCAATAACTAGGCACAATGTGACATCGATCAGGGGAGAAGCGGCAAAAGAAAAATCTATAGGAAGGACAAGAAATTACTTGGGTGATAGTCAGGCATGTGCCACAACACCAAGAGTACGGGTGATACACAAAAGGCCAAAGTTACACAAATTTTAACTCTACCGCTGGCCGCTACACCATATACGGTAATCTGGGCTACTGTTCCAGTTCCTTCCCCGGGGAAAATGAAACCTGGTACTTAGGAAGCAGAACATGATTAACTAATGCAATATAGATATTAGGTCACCTTGTACAAGAGTCACAGATCTATAATTTCATCCTTAGGTCCAATCAAGGAAACATAAATCTAGGGCTGCCTGTTCCTTGTGGAAGGGGCAGTAACGTGAGTAACTGCAGGTGACACACTTTGATCCTGTATATCTCTTTTATTTTTCTTCAATACTATTATATCCAAATAGACATGATGCACTGGTGAAGTGTTGTCTGTCTTGTTCACAGTATGAAAATATCATATCTGTGAAATTTAGTATCAGAGCAAGTTCAACCCATTGTTGCTCAAAGATGTACATCGTCATGACATCCCCTCACAACACAGGAAAACTTGTAATAGTATCAGAAGCAACAACATAAAACAAAAACATACATAAAATAAAAAACACACATGTCAAGCCATCAGATATACGTGCTGTATACCAAGCACAAAAAGCATAGACAAATTACAATAGCACATGTAAATGAGCGGTAACGCATGCACTTCATGCAGCCCAAAACCCAATATTCGGGCCTGCTTAATTTGTCAGGTTTTAAAATTAAAAGTACACTTTCCTTTACTTTCCTCACCCTCCTTTTGACAACTGGTCACCAGTTAGTGGTGATCAGCTGTCAAATACAACTTACTGTGTCGCTTCTGACACACAGGACCAGCAGGAACAATTCATAGAAGGACAAAATGCAAAAACGTGAAAAACACACGAACATTTTTTCTTCAAAGGAGTCATACAAAAACTCATCTTGTTTCAACATACTGCTAACCCCCACCTTACTGACCTCAAGGTCAAAATCTGCCTCTCCTCAGCCCTCTCTCTCTTCACCCTGAAGCTGTCAAAGACAAAAAGCCTTCCTAACTCTTTCTAACTTGCAATAACCAACCCTATCCAAAACCACATACCATATATATTACTCCCTTTAGGGGCCACAATCCACTCCTATTCCCAGACTCAAAAACATCTACTGTGAATAATTCACAGAACACAACAACACAACATACCAGCTTTAGAACAAATGCTTGTTACCACCCTATGCAATGGTACTCATTTCATCAACCTTAAATGGATGAACGTCTCAGTAGGTTCAGCTAGAGTTAAAACCTTCAGCCCTGATATTAAACTCATACCTCTGCACCGGGCACATTGGCTCACTGAGCCATTAAAAGCGACCCCAAATTCGAACAACCTGCAAATTTGTATTATACCTAAATGTATGCATTTACTGAAGCCTAAGGCACTTTAAAAGCTACTCTAAATGAAAAAAAAAATGCTTAAAGAGAGGAAACCCTTAATTGAAATGTCTTCTTGTAATATAAAATAATGAACCGTAGTTTTGGAACCTTTTTTTAAACATCAGCCTGAAATGCAAAGTTCCACCCGTGTTTAACTGAGGGCGAAGTCCGGGCTTGAGTAAACATTCCTGTCTATTCGTGACCTGCTATTTGCTCCGCGGCAGTAAAAGCTTGTCTCTCAGTGTTATAACATGAGCACGGTGTAAGTCTTTTTCAAACTAAGACATATCAATGCGTGTTGCGTTTGAGTTCAGCAAAAATTTACTTCAGCTGAAGTGTTTGCCTGTTAATATCTAATACAATGTATGTAAGTAAAAAATACTATAAGTTTATTTCTCTACAAAACACACAATTTCGTTTTGTTTTTTTTTTAAATATTTTTATTAAATTTGCAAACACAAAAGAAAATAAACACCACTCATCGATCTTCAGGCGTAGCATGAGGTTACTCCAAACGGAATTCCACAGTGCAGTAGAGTTACAAGTGAGACATAAAGACATTTCATACGTAGCATATCGTCGTTCCCATCCCGAACCCCTGCATTCGAAAGGCACACTACTCTTGGTCACTGAGTTCAGCATCTGATGCGTCTGGTGGGGGCTCACATATATTCCCTCTGTATATATTCCACCCATTCCACACCTGGGACCATTTCCGGGGGCACCCTCTATGTATATATACAGATTTTTCAACCACCATTACTTGGTCCATGTCACGTATCCATTGCGCCAGGGTAGGCGCCTGCCCCGAACCCCATCGCTGGGCTATATTGCGTTTTGCCAGCATGAGCCCTAACGTCACCCAGAGCTGCGTCATTCTCTTATGATCAGTTTGTTCCCATATGTTAAGGAGACATCGCCGAGGCTCCGGGGGTGTCAAGATTCTGGTCACTTGGGAGAGCGTATGCATCACCTCCCTCCAGTAGACCATGATGGCTGGGCATTCCCATATGGTGTGAAAGAAAGATCCCTCGTGGCCACAGTTCCTGAGACATTGCGGGGACTCCGCCCGCTGTAGTTTAAATAGGAGTGTACGGGTGTAGTAGGTACGGTGCAAAATTTTAAGTTGGACTAGTCTGAACTTGGACGATATGCCCACCTCCCTGGGGGACGACAGCGCGGACTGCCACTCCGTCTCATCTAAGTCCCCAAGTTCTGCCTCCCATTTACTCTTAAGGGTCAGGAAAGGATCAGGGCGATTATTTATTATTTTCCGGTATGTGAGGGACGTCGCTCTTTGAATAAGATGTTCTGTCAGGAGCCGGTCTTCTAGGGGCGATGACTCCGGGAGCCGTGTCCCCGGTGGAATCGCCGCCTGGAGAGCGTGGTGGATTTGTAAGTATCGGAAGGATTCAGTATCAGCCAAGTCGTACTCCGCCTGCAATTGGGGAAAAGTGACCACCTCTCCCCGTTTCCAGAGGTCCCCGACCCTGGAGATACCGATTAGATCCCATTGGTGGAATCCCTTGGTGGTGCGGAGTACCCCGAGCCGCTTCGTGTCCCAGAGAGGCGTAGCCTGGGTAATCCTTCCGGCCCAGCCCATTGCGCGCTGTGCCGCGAACCATATCCGGAGGGTGTGTGCTGCGGGCCCCTCCGGAGGCTGACCTTTTTTGGGGTTGTAAAGGGCTCCCAACACCCCCTCCCCCCCCCAGCAGCTGCCTATATTCATGCGGTAAGCAGGGTCATCTCCAGGCGCATTGGTTTATAATCATAAGTTGCGACGCCCAGTAATAGGTTTTGATATCAGGGAGGGCTATACCGCCATCGTACCAGCCACTGGTGAGCTTGTGTAGAGCTATCCGTGGTGCCTTGTCCTCCCATAGGAGGCTGGTAACCTCTGCGTTGATAGCCGTGAAATAGGAGGGTGCCACCGGGAAAGGGGTATTTTGTAGCATGTATAGGAATCTAGGGAGGGCCAGCATTTTGAAGAGTGAAGCCCTTCCCAGCAATGTCAGGGGCAAGGAGCGCCAGTGTTTGACGTCGGCACGTAGCCTTTGCAGGGGCTTCATTAGATTTTCAGCCATAAATTTGTCGCGATCCGCCGTCACATAAATGCCAAGATATTTGAAGCCATCAGCGGCCATTCGGATATTACAACTCCTCGGAAGGCGAGGTGGGGAGCCCTGGAGCATGTAAAGGATGGATTTCTCCCAGTTGATCTCATAGCCTGACCTCCTCCCGTACGATGCACATATGTCGAGGAGACAGGTAATGGAGCGTGCCGGCGAGGCAAGGTACAGGAGGACATCGTCTGCGTATAGGGAGATACGGTCCTCCCACCCCATCGTCCATTTGAGGCCCCGTATCACAGGGTCCTGTCGCACCCATGCTGCCAAAGGTTCTAGAGCCAGCGCAAAAAGGAGCGGAGAAAGGGGGCATCCCTGTCTCGTCCCCCGGCCCAAAGGGAAGGCGTCCGAGACGTGGCCGTTCACTACTACCTGTGCAAGTGGCTGGGTGTAAAGAAGCTGGATCCACGCGCAAATCTTGGGGCCCAGTCCCATGTGACGAAGAACGGCAAACAGGAAAGGCCATTCTACCCTATCGAACGCCATCCGCGCATCTAGTGACAGGATGGCCGCGTCCTCCTCTATCGAGGAGCGGCACGCAACAATTCCATGTAGACGTCGTATGTTTAGGGCAGTGTTTCGGTGGGGCATAAATCCCGACTGGTCCGGGTGTATTAGGGTAGAGAGGTATGGCTGTAGTCGTGTCGCCAGTACCTTGGCTAGGATCTTCGCCTCCGCGTTCAGTAATGAGATCGGGCGGTAAGATGAACATTCGTGCGTCGGTTTGTTAGGTTTCGGGATCGCCACTATCGTGGCCATCCTCTGATCGCGGGGGAGGATCCCGGTCGATAGACCGTCCCTATACATGGCTAACAGGTGCGGGACCACTAGTGAGGAGTTTTGTTTATAGTATTCAATCGGGATTCCATTAGGCCCCATCGCCTTCCCGGTGCTGAGGGCCAGAATCGCCAGTGTAAGCTCCTCAGCCGTCAGGTCCGCCTCCAGGGCCGCTACGCCCGAAGGGGGCAGTCGCGGCATTATGATGTCCCGAAGGAAGAGCTCATTATCAGCAACGGTAGAGGAGGCCTCCGGAGTGTATATCATTTTGTAGTGGGCCGCGAAAGCCCCCGCTATTTGCCTCGGCTCCGAGGTAAATTCCCCGGTTCCGAGCTGAATCCGAGCCACCCACCGCGCCGCGCGTTCCCCTCTTTCCAGCCATGCCAGGAGTTTGCCTGCTTTGTCCCCTAGTTCGTAGATCGTATGTTGAGTTGCCACCTGTTTAGCGCGTGCTGCCTCCCAAAGATGGGACCTGTATTCCTGCTGCGCCATGCGTACTTTATGTGCCGAGTCCTCGTCAGCCTGCGTGGCATGAAGCGCTTCCGCCTCACTCACCCCTTGTTCGAGCTCCAGCACAGCGAGTCGCTGGGTTTTCTTGTGCGCCGTAATGACGGAGACGGACTGCCCTCGTAAGACTGTTTTAAAAGCCTCCCAGAGGGTTGCTGGGCTCCCGACAGAGTCAGTGTTTTCAGTGAAATAGTGTTTGGTCGCCGTTTTAAGGGTCTTACTGATTTTAGGGATTTTGAGATACCCGGGGTGAATCGGGAATACAGTGCGGTTACAGAGGTCGACGGTCGCAAACGAAATGACCACTGGTGAGTGGTCCGAAATGCCCCTAGGGAGGTGTGATACTTCGGTCATCCCTTTGAACCCAGCGGGTGATGTGAAGATATAGTCTATGCGGGAAAGAGTGTTGTGTGCCCCGGACAGGAAGGTGTACTGTCTCCCCTCTTGCCTATATGCCCTCCATGTGTCTATGAGGCCAAGCGCCCCAGTAAATTCTCGAAGAATGGAGGTGTCCCCGCCATGCGCCCTGCATGATGACCTATCAAGCGAAGGGTCCATAGTCGCGTTAAAGTCTCCGCCCATGATAAGCTCGCCCTGTGGCAGCGCCAACAGGAATTCACCCAATGCCCTGAAGGAGGTCTGGTGCAGTGTCGGGGGGATGTAGACGGTCACCAAGTTGTACACTTTCCCCTCCCATTGGCAGGTCAGTGTCGCAAAGCGACCATGCTCCTCTCGACGAGAGTCAAGAAGAATCAGGGGGGAGCGTTTGTTGATCAGTATGCCCACCCCTCTGGACCCGGTCGTGAACTCCGAATGTATCGCCATCTTGAACCCCCATCTGTCCAGGGCTTTGGTGGTAGTGCCCACTAAATGTGTTTCTTGCAAGAGTGCCACCGCAGGCCCTCTGCGCTTGAGATACTGCAGCACTAACCCCCGTTTGATCTTGTCCCCCAACCCATTAACGTTCCAGGACAGAATACTGAAAGAAGGACAGCGCTGCTGTGTATGGACGTCTAGTATTTTAACATTAGTCTCTGGAGTCATAGTGGGTGACGCCATAGTCGTGTATGGATGTGGGAGATGCGCACGATCGTGTGTCGCCCTTGTGTGCCTGCACATGCCTAGCAAGCCTAATAGACCAATGAGTAGTTGACGAACCTAAAAGAAAACACAAACCAACATTCCAAGAAAACCCCATTCCCCCACCCCCCTCCCTGCCTCCCTGACCAGCGGATTTAGAACTACCCGCCACCCCAACTCAGCAGAGTGCTTAGTTCCCATTAACTTGGTACTTGCGTGTGGGGGGAAGCCGCTCACAGTTCCGCCGCCGATCCCCACACCATATGTTCGTCCCTTCATATATCCAAATGTACGGAGAGACAACAAGGCCTAGAATCTGCAGCCCCTGTTCGTCTCTAGGCCTCATTGGCCGCCGGGCGCACCCCGGCCAGGCCCATCCACCATCCCCAATGCTGGCTGTTCGTGTATAGGCTCGACTTCAAGGCACGCCATCCTCTGCTCTCGACTCCTCGACATCTAAGTTCCTAGGGGAGGCGGAGAGGCCGCCAGGGGCACGCTCCGTGCGACCTTTCGCTCTCGTTGGATGCCACCCCTCAAGCCACTCCGACACCTCCGCAGGCGATGCAAAGAACCATGTGCGACCCTCAGCCTCCACCCGCAGCTTCGCCGGGTAGAGCATGGAATATTTAAGTTCTCGAGTCCGGAGTTCGGCCTTGACCGCTGTGAAGTCTCTCCGTTGCCGCATCACTGTCGCAGTGTAATCTGGATAGAGGGTGACTATGCTGTTGTCCACCCGGAGTGGGGGTGCACCGCGAGCCGCCTGGAGGATTGCATCGCGGTCGCGAAAGTTGAAAATGCGGGCCAGGATCGGGCACGGGGGGGCTCCCGGTCGAGGCCTTCCACCCGGTACTCGGTGCGCCCTTTCCACCGAGAAGAATTTTGAGTGCCCACGAGGCTGCAGCTGTTCGGTGATTAGTTTTTCCACAAAGAGGTCCAGTGCCGGGCCGCGTTCACTCTCCGGTACCCCAACGACCCGGACGTTGTTTCTTCTGGACCTGCCTTCCTGGTCATCCACCTTGGCCAGTAGTTGTTTTTGCATCTGTTCGAGAGTTTGTATGCGTTTCTGATGGTCGGCCGTGTCGTGGGTGAGGGTTGCCGTGGCGGCCTCAACTTCGGTCAGTCTTGAGTTAATTTTGGCGACATCAGCCCTGAGGAGTGTAACCTCCGTGGAGATCGTGCCGATTGAGGCCTGCATCTGGGTCAGCGTGGCCATGACATCCGCCAGCGTAAACTCCGCAGTCTTATCCGGGGGGGGGACGCACCTCGGTCTTTGAGGAACGCACACCTCTCCAGCCTCGCCCGTGCCCCTCCGCGGTGGCCCTTACCCCCCATGTTGTCCGGCCCCCGCTGTGCCCGCGCCCGGCCCGCCTAGGCTCCGGGCGATCCGGGGTGTGTCCGGCACGCGTGCGGGGTGAGCCCGGAGATGTCTCCGCTTGCTTCCGGGGCAGTGATATGTCGTAGATATGAGTTGTGGAAGCACCCACTCTGGAGTCTTCAAAACATTCGGGCCGTGCCACTCAGAGCAGAATAGACTACTACGGTTTGTCTTTTGGGCCGCTCCCTGCAATGTCACTACGCTATGCAGGGCCGGCTGGGCGTTAAGGACTGTGCAGTCTTCCAGGTGCGTTATTGCTGGCCATAATATCGATATGAGCGCCTACGACCCATCCACTGCATCCCAAATGTCCCGGGCATACCCGCAGCAGCAGACCACGTGGTGAAGGCCAGGCGTACCAGGGGGCACGACTCCTATCGGGGCGAGTGGCCAGTGAATCAGCGGTGGGTGCGTTACGTCTAGATGTCCACTATGTCCGTCTCCCGCAGCAGCGCTGGTCGAAGCAAAAGAGGTCCGCGTCCGGACAAGGCAACGCCCCCCCCCACGAGGGCGATGCCCTCCTCTCGTGGCGTCTGAGGGCAACGTTCCCAGGGGAGACACAGCCCCAGCCGGGGCTCGGTAGAGGTCCGCTGCTCCCACGCTCACTGCAAGAGTCAGGCTGTTCTCGGCACTATTCCCCCCAGGGCATTATTCATAGTTTAGCGCTCCCTGCACCAGCCCACTCTCAGTACACGAGCACCATCCGGGGCTCGTCTGGCATCAGGTGCTCACTGTCTCCCAGGGCGGGCGCAAAATGGCCGTAACTCGCACCTTCTAGGTTCCAGCGTAGTCCGGGTGGGAGCGCTCACCCTGCAGTCCACTAACCTCTCCGTTGAAGGCCCCTCCACGACGCTTCCTCACCGCTGCAGGCCGCCTCGTGGCACAGATCTCGGTCCGGGTCGCTGCGTTTCCGCCAGGGGGGATGGGGGGACACATAGACTCCCCTCCGAGCTTCCAGCACGTCGATCCAGCTCCCTCGCTCGTGCAGTGAGGACCGGTAAAACCGCGTCCCGATCGGGCAAGGCTTCGTCCCCCCCTCCGCAGGGATCCGCCAGGGGCCAAGCGAGTCAAGTCTCCGCAACGCCGGGGACCGGCTTGTTCTGAAAGCGCCGTCCCGCACGTAGGGCGACGCAGCTCCGCCCCAAGGCCACTCCAGCCCGGGGAGCCGAGGCCCAGCGCTCCGCCTGCAGGTAAGCCCCGTAACTTCGGATGGGGGCGGCCAAGGGAGCCCGGAGTCTCAGTGTCGGGATGCGGAGGCACTCAGGCACAAGAATATACCTCCCAAATGTCGTTTGTTGGTGAAGGGTGGTCGGATATTTTCAGGATATTTGGCGGCGTGGAGGAGCTCGAGGCTCAGGCGGCCATCTTCATCGCGAGCCAAGCTCCGCCCACCACAATTTCGTTTTTGATGCCTTTTTATTCCTAGTGAATGTGAATTTTAATGTTGTCTTTTAAGCATTTAACAGTTTGTACATATGCATAATTGCTTACTCTATAAATTAAATAGCAACATATAGCTATTTTAGCATATCACATTGTTAATTTCTGGATTTTTATTTAATTTCTACTTAATTAATTAACTGACATTTTGCTTAACAGACTGAAAACATCAAGAAAAACCACAAACACACATTGAGCTCATTTCAGACATAAACAGAAAGGGGTCAAACACTCAGGAAACACAATACAGCGTGTTTTAGTCATTTATTTCATAAATAGCGCCATCACTATTTACTTACAGAAGTTGCACTAATGGGAAAACCACACAGACATTTAAACACACATTTAACCCACAGATCAATACTCAAGACAGAAACAAAGGACAGCCCACAGACTGTACTTAAACCAAACCACTTGTAAATACTAGTTGTAAGGCATATTTACAAGAAGCGCTTCTCAATAGTGTTCCAAAAGACTGCAAAAACAGCCCCACAGACCTTTATTTCCAAGAAGCCAAGATACACTCAAGTCACTAGCTTTGGCAGGCAGAACACCAAAAATCGCTCTGCATATCTCCATTCATAAGATTGCGCAGAACAAAGGATCCTTGTATGTATTATGTCCATATTTTAATTCCCTGGGGATACAGAATCACCAAGGAAGAAATATGTTTTTATACCTCAACCTATTTAGGTATTTCCTCTAGGGGAGCCGGCTAATTTACTTCACATCACACTATGGTACCTCCAAGAAAAAGCAACACATTCTTCAATGTGAGCTTTGAAAACAGGCATGCCAAAAATACTGCAGAATATGCAACATTATAATCAAAGTAGTGCTTAAGGTACTCTTCGTACGTTGCACCGTTCAACAAAACCAGATAGAGAAAAATCTCCTCATTACCTGCCTACACAAATTGCAATTCGCATATACAAACCTATACAAATCCAAAGTTTGCAAACACAAATTCCTAAATTCCAAAGCTATAGTAAGTGTTACTAAACTACCTTACCAATCCAAGGCAAAAACCACTGTAAGAGCCGCATAACGACTTTTACCAAACAAATGGTTGTCCAAATTCTAACTGCCAAGGTTCTAAATGACCTAACGGTCTTTTTTAAAATACTCACGCCAAAAAGGTTCTCAGTCAGAGGTGACATAATGTGGAGGATCAAAATCAGGAAGATCAGAAATATACTGGGCTGCAGAGACAAAGAATCCCCAGAATCTCCGAGCACAGAGTACCTCCTTAGTAGAGTCCTGTCCTGTCCTCCTCAGTAGATTTCTGTCTTCTGACAAGATCACTCCCTCAGATAGCCACTTCTCTGATGAGGCCCACATTGGCCGCGCCAATTGAAGAAATATGATTTCCTTCTCAGGGGTCTCACTGATACCTAGTCCATTCAAACCAATAATAAAGAATTTGGCACAGAAGCTGAAATATAAAAGAACATTTTTATTAAACTCAAATGAGTGTGACTACGTCACACAGAAGCTGTAGCAACTGAATGAGGTGGTCCATAGAATGGTCTTACTTCACGTCTTATATACTCTTTATTATTACATGCATGTAAGGGAGTTGTACCAATTACATTCCTAAACAAATGGAAAATCTGGAGGGTCAGCAGGTGAGTAGCCTTTGGGGTTTTAGCAGGATATGGGCAAAACATTATAATTACATAGTTCACAAAGGTTAATCTGATTTAGATGGCACTGCAGGGCATGGCATGATTACATGTACAGTATCCCAACCAAAAAGTTAATCATTAGGAATGTCCCAAATTCAATCTCCAAAAGCCGGACAAACCTATAATTGAAAGCATAACCCATGTAATGAAGAAACATAAAAAAAAACAGTAGCAGATGATGAACAAGATAAGGCATGTGCAAGGAAACTAAAAGTTAACGATGTCCTGAACATTGATTGGCAATCTCAGACAAAGATCGATCAGGGAAATTGGCTTTGCGAGGTCAGTTTCAGGTGAAGAGGTCAGTTTCTTACAGTTCATTCCAGAGTCAGAAAGAAACCTAGTTAATGTATACATGGACTAAGAAGGCCAGGCCACTTTGTTCGCCAGGCTACCTTCACAGGCCTACGTGAGGGCAACACAAAATGGTGGCACAATATAAAATGGAGTCAGTCTCGAGAATTACAGAACCTCAGCGTGTGGCCCCCAAATTGTTCACTGCCACCTGGATGTGGGTGTGTACACTTACTGTGAAGAACTCTGTTGGAAGGTGTACTGGCCCCAAGCTTTCACAAGTGATTGTTCCCTCTGTGTAAAGCAGTAGCACCACCTTGTGCTTGTGCTAGGGCCGGACTGGCCGTAGCGGGCACCGGAAAATCCCGCGGGTGGCCGCACGGGCGGGGGCCGTTTTTGTTACAGGGCCGTTTTTGCAGCATAGCTGCAAAATAGGCCCTCTAACAAAATCGTCCAAAAACCGGCCCTGGCAAAGAGCTCGGCGGCACCCCCAACCCCCGGGGGGGGGGCCGGCCGAGCACTTTGCTTAGGCCGGTTTTGGTTCCCAGTCCTGCCCTGCCTGTAGACGTCCTGTGGATCACTCATTCTGTCAGTGTCCTGGCACCAAGCTGTCTGGAGTGACTGCTTCCTGTGTCTCAGGCAGCAGCGCCACCTGGCCGTGGGCCAAATCACTTCCTGTGGGAATCCTGTTGATGTGTGCTGGCACCAAGCTATCAGCAGTGACAGAGGCAGAAATGTCATCTGTGAGGGGAGTGGCAGTGGGTGACATCGTCTACAGTTTTAGAACTTATTCCAGGCACCGAGACCCTAGGGAGCACCTTTCTCACTTTCTAGCACCAGACACCATCTCACCTCAAACATTCAATGAGCCATCAAGATGCAGGAGATGTGGCTTGGTAGCTAGAGCTCCTGACTTTGGAATCTGGGAGTCCAAGTTTGGCTCCTGATCTCAGCGCTAAGCTCAACACTGTGTGATTGTGGTCACATCACTTAATTTCCCTGTGTCTAAAAATATGAAATGTATTTGAGTAATCCTCCCTATATGATCACACGATGTCTACCAATGTAATGTACAGCTCTCCAAGGCTTCCTTGATAGGTTTTCACTAAATTAATACAAATATATACATGTAGATCATGCCTCGAACATCCGAAGCATGGACAGCAGTACACCAGGCATTTAAATATTCAATAGCATCTTGAGGTCCCCTCTGCATGATGGAGGCTGCTTATGCACACTTTAGTACATTGGGTACCCTCAATAGCTATCACACAGCCCATCAGCACTGGAACTGTCTTGCACTGTTAGACCTTTAAAAGCTGTCAGTCATGTCCAAGGGTTGTCTGTCGGAACCACGCATCGCATACATATCTGTGCAAATACCTTTACCACACATTCCTTTACCACACAAAACTTTACCACGCATATCACTTTATCACGCATGCCTATACAACGAAAATGTAAGTATTGAGCAGGTAAATAAAAAGTATTCTTTTTAAATCAGCTACTGGGGGTCACCTGTAGGTAGCTATAGATAGGATGTAGTTACCATAAGAAGAGCGTTTTTTCATTTGCTAATAACTTTGGCATTGTTTGATGAATACGCGCCAAATTTTCCAAACTAGTCAGCCACTCACTTCAGCTGCTGTTTTAAAGTTGAAGAGTGATCCATCTGGCAGAGACTGAGAAAAACCTTATTTCCCCATGTTAATTTACTTTGGCAAATTTAGTCACAGCTACAGCCGAACTGCTGAATTGAATTACACCAAATTTGGCAGAAACGTAGCTGCGTGTCCAGAAAGCGGCCTTTTATAAATTGGTGTAAATCCATTCAATAGATGTGGAGTCATTTAAAGAAATTTCCAATTGCGGATCCGCGACCCCTTCCAATCTCGTACTGAGATCCGATTGTCTGCCAACACTTCAAACCAGCCCCAGGCTTATTTATTTAAAAATGGGTGGTCTCGGACCCCCCTGGGCCCCGGGGACCACCTCCTCATCAGGGCCACAGGCCAAAATGAAAATGAGAGGGCCTCTTGGGCACCCCCTGTGACCCGGGGACCACCACCTCCCTGAGACTCATTTATTGTTATGGGTGGGGACTCTCTAATCCCCCAGGCACCAGGGACCACCACCTCCTCAGGCCCATCTTCATTTTAACAATTTTGGAGGGTGTCTCATCGTTCCCCTCCTGGTCTGTTCTGGGCCATGGGGACCGCCACTTCCCGGGAACAATTTTGAAAGGAGGGGGGCACGCAGCACCCCTCCCGGAGCCATAGATGGCCCTGCAGACTGCCACACCCCAGGGCCATCACCTGCTGTGTCCCGAGGTGCCCACCCCCAGGACATAACTGTTTGCTATGGTTTGGCAATAGCTTTACTGTTCCATCCGCTCCTGCCAAGCCATAGCAAATTCTCCTCTTCCAGCAAGCGAGAGCATCAAAAATGCTTTTACTTGCTGGAAAGGTAGCAGAACTGCTTCCACAAAGAGGGAGCTGCATGTTTAGCAGCTTGCTCTCTCTGAAAGCAATGCCTGCTCCCGTAAAGGGGGAATCGGGCAGGGACTGTGGTGGCCTTGAGGCTCCCCCCACGGTCCCCACCAGATGTGGGTGGATTCCCTGGTTTGGACCAGGGCACCCACAATAGAATCCCAGCACTGTGGAATGGGTTCTCAGGTGCCAAAATCAGCCGCTTAGCCCACTCCACCATTTTAGAAAGGTCGCTAGGATCCCCTCCTTTAAAAGAATACATTTTTTTAAAAGGCCAGGCCCTGGGGTAATGGGGTCCCCGGGGCTGAATTTAGTCCAGGGAGTTGGGGCTGTGTGGCCGCTCTCCTCTATTACATGGAGGTTGGGCCCCAGAGGATAGGGTCTCCAGGGCTGAAATCGGCACAGGAAGGGCCTCTTCCATCATTTTTTTAAAAATAGGATGGGCCCCAGGGTACAGGGTCCCTGGGTCTGAAATGGGTCTGGGATGGGGGCAGTGCAGCCCCCTCCCACAATTCAAAACGGCCTGGCCCTGGGGATGGGGTCCATGGGGCACAAAACATGGCCCCCCTACCTAATGAAAGGAAAAGAACAAAAACAAAAAATCCAACCGCAGGTCGCCGGAGGCCCGCCCTCTTTCTTTACCATTTTTTTTAAAAAGGCCAGGCCCTGTGGTACTGGAGTCCCTGGGGCTGAAATCAGTCCAGGGAGTTGGAGCTGCGTGGACGCCCTCCTGTATTACATGCAGGTCGGGCCCCAGGGGATAGGGTCTCTAGAGCTGAAATCAGCACAGGAAGGAGGGCCGCACGAACTGCTCCCATAAAAAAATTAAATAGGATGGGCCCCAGGGTACAGGGTCCCAGGGTCCCTGGGAGGTGGGTAGTGCAGCTCCCCTCCCGCAATTCAAAAAGGCCTGACCCTGGGGATGGGGTCCAGAACATGGCCCCCTACCTAATGAAAGGAAAAAACAAAGACAAAAAATCCAGCCGCAAGTCACCAGAGGCCCACCATCTTTCTTTACCACTCTGCAATCCCACCTCCTGGCACACTGCTGGTTGGGGTAGGAAGTCCCCTTGGATGCTGAGGGTCCTTGGGGTCCAACAAGTTCTCCTGTTTCCTCCAGGAAGTCCCACACATCCTGATTGCTGTGAGGACTTCGGAAGCCATGCTTCCTTTCTCTTCCTCTCTGCAAATGCACCTCCTGGCGCACTGCTGGTGGTGGGGATAACGTTACCTTGGCTCCAGAGGGTCTCTGGGCCCAACAAGCCCTCTTGTTACCTCCAGTAAGTCCAACATGGCGGGATTGCTGGAGGTCTTCGGAGGCCACGATCCCTTTCTCCACCACTCTGTAAACACGCCTTCTGGCGCACTGCTGTGGGAATGAAGTCCCCTTGGGTCCAGAGGGTGCTTAGAAACACACCGTTGCCTTCGTCTGTAAAGTGCACTACATCATTACTATAGAATCCATGCATGTTGAAATGTAGGTTGTTGTTGTAGATACAGCCCATACAACGGTCTCTAAAGAATGCAGAAAATGTTTTATGAACATGTTTCCTGGTTTTGTCAATCTGCGGACAACATTGATTTGACCCCTTCCATTTCTGCCTTTGGCATATGTTAGAGTACAAGAAGACAGTGTGAGGGGAAAGCATCATCAACTCAGCAAAGGCATCCCTCTTTAGGATTTCCAGTCCTACCCCAGTCAGTGTGCCTAGGTCATTGCCACCACAGTGCACAATCATGAGGCCAAGGGCTGGTGATTCCACAATGCTTTTAATGATGACACTTTAATCCTCTCTGCCCAATCCAAGTAATATCCATATTAGCCAAACCCAAGTCCCTGTCAATACTTCTCTTCCTTGCAGCCTCAGCAGCCCAATAGACATAATTGTTTCCCACAATCCACACTCTAAGCATTTTGAAGTGAAGCAGCTGTAGCAGACAGGAAAAGGCTGGAGCTGAATGAGGCTGTTGGTTGAATAAAATGCATTTAAAATGCACTTGTGGTGGTGGCATCACAAAAAATAACATTTGATTGGATGGAGGGAATATGCAGGTGAATGAATGTAGGTAGCATTTAGAAAGGATTAGTAAATAGCTGTTTCATTGGCTTTGGTGACTTGAAACAAATTGTAATACAAACTTTGATATGCTTTACGGTATGTGCAGTAAACCACACCTGCTGTACTTGATTTTGCAAATAGTATGGCCCTTTTAGAATGTGCTGTGAGCTTGTGACCTGCTGGTTCTAGTGGGGTGCTATGGAGAATGTGCGGAGGGTGTATTGGAGGAAGGTTATTAAAGAGAGAGGTATCAGTTTTTGAAAATTGGAGAGGTTGAGGCTCATTGTTTTATAAGGAGGGTAAGATTACCTAGTGAGCATTTTGCAATAAACTGTGGTATAGTGTTAAAAAAATAAAACTATGAAGTTTTTCAACTCGCTTTTGTTTGCAAATTCATCGCAATGATTGCAATTATGTCAAGACTATTGAAGCAGAAACATCCATTTTGGGCTATCTCTAAAAGTGAGTGAAAGGGTTAAGAGACAGTAACAATTCAGAAATGCAGTTACAACAATAATATTTTGAAAGGATTGTTTTTATTTGCTGACTTTTGCAGTATCAGGCAATGCAAAGTTCGGAACGCTGCCATTTTTGCTTTGTTTGTAGGAGTATGATGTGCCATTATTGTGCTACGTTTTACAAAACCTGAGAGTATTGAATCTGTCTAATAAGAGAAAAAATGTGATTGTTCCAACAAACTCAATCTTCTGGAATTTCAATTACATTTCTTTGTAAGTAAGAAAATATTAACAAGGTGTACAATTATGTCATATTGTAATAAAATGTTTTGATATATATATAATTATTTAAAAAATATAGGGTGATTTATAAGTGATACAGTAAGTGTTTGTATCTATCTATTAGTAGATGACTATGACCTAATTTATCTCAGGTGTAAACTAGGTGTCTATGAAGTTAATTTACAAGGTGTTTCCATGCAGCTGTATATTGCAGTTGTACTCTTTTACTTCATTCTGTAAATGGAAGAAGAAAAGACTGAACACTTATGGTTCAACTTCTATTTAATAATGTAATATAAGATGTGAATGCGTCATATTTGTATACGTGATGTGCTGCTTACAACAAATGTTTTTATTTGAATTCTGGGAGTTGTAGTCTTATCTGTTCAATTATAAAAGAGTGCTAGAGCACTCACATTTGAAAGAGGAAAGTATGTACTGTAGCTGTATATCAATAATGAATATGTCAAAGGTGACAGTTCTGTATTACATACTTTGTAGTGTAGGTGTTGGATGGGGGGCCTACATTTACATACATGGCGGCTGCCTGATTGCTGAACTCCTGGCCAGGGGTCCCTATCGGGGCCGTATACTCACCGTCAGGCAGCACCCGATCCCTCTCGAAGTACCGTGGGAGTGCGGTGGGGGCCCTGCTAACCTGCCACCTGTGTTGGAGTCCCACGGATTGCCTGGAGGGGCTCAATCCACAGAGGTGCGCAACAACTGGATTCTGGACAAGATGGTGGCTCCCGTTCTCCTCTACTAGGATACGGCTGATGGTGATGTCACGGAGTTGCTTGCGTTGCTCTGTGGCGATTCCTAACTGATGTGAGGCCGATTGCTCCTCTACCTGCCCTGTGAGGACCAGAGGAGGGACGCCCTGTTGGACGCAGTGAGCCGCTGTCCCGGAGGTCGCGGCATCCATAGGCGTGCACCGGAGATCAGCTGAGGAGCAGTGCAGCCTAGAGCCGACCGGCGGCTTAACTTTTGGATTTGACCTGCCTACGGTGTGGCTGTTCCTGGGACCGTCGGCCTGGCCTGGAGACGTTGGTGCAAGCTTGGACTAACCAGCAAACTCATTGGCTGCACCACCCTCGGTGAGTCCACTCCGCTTCCTGTCCTGGCGCGTAGGGGTACGGAGCGGCTGTATGAGGTGGCTGGGCTCCACTGCACTCTACTGCTGTAGGGGGGCGCGCTGGGACATGTAACAAATGTGCCCCCTCCACTACTAAACTGGGCATGTGCCTACCCCAGTGAGCGGACACTGTTGGGGGGTCCTGGCCGTCTGTCTTGGATGGGCCCAGTGAGAAGTTGGCCTGGTATATGATGTTCACTAGTTAAAGTGACCACCTTGTACCATGCCAAGCAACACTTATGGTGTGGTTGTAAGTCAACCTTTTCGGACTAGCTGCCCTAGTGGTAGCGTAGGCTAAGCAGTCTTTGAGGCTAAACTTGTTAAAGCGTGTTAAGCAAGCTGTTTTACCATATGTAACCCCCCTTTATACCAATGAAAGGACACCACACAGATATATATTCAAAATATATATGTATTTATTACTCAAAGTATCCCCTAGACTCTTTATGAGCACAGGAGCACAAATCGTTAAACAAGAAAGTATTACAATATACAGAAGTTGCACTTTATATGGATAGGCCCAGGTGGCCGATCAAACGATATACTAAAATAGAGGTATAAGTACCACGAACAGGAAAGGGAAAAGTCCTAGGGCCTCTAGAATCACTGGGCCTACAAGGAGCTAACTTCGGTTAGTGACCAGGAGGTCCACGGGTCGCGTGTGCAGTGAGGAAAGTTACACGCGGGCTCCCATAGGTTTTCAATGGGTGCGTAAAAGTTCAAAAGTTACTGCTAGAAGGGTCTTCTGGATGGACTACGAACTTAAGACTTAAAACACAGACACTAGAGATGTTTCTCTACACTTGGGCACCGGAGTGCCAGCTTTACCTCACCCACAGGAAGCGGGTGCATAGGTCTCGATGTGCGTCGGGTTTCGTCTATCTGTTCAATGGAGCCTGATGACAAAGCTGCTGCAGGCGGTCGGTCCAGAAGAGATGCGGTGGATCCAAGGGTGGATCGGAGTTGTAGAAGACCTGAAAGCAGAGGGGACAGTGTTCACAGTCACTAGCCAGTGACCGGCGTGGCACCAGGTAGGTACCAGGCGATGTCGGGTGCAAACAGGTGAAGAGGTGTAGCTTGTCTCCGCAGCCACGTGGTCCCTGAAGGTCGACGACATCCAGGAGTCGGTTCACGAGCTGTCCCACGCAGGCTCTCGCTGTCGGCGGTGTCGGAGATTTGAAGGAAGCAAACAAGCCTTGGCAAAAGCTGATTACTCTGACCAGCAAGGTCAGAGGGGCTGCTCCTTTGGAGGGAAGCAGGGGCCAGTCTGGAGCAACCAGATCAGCGTCGTAGTTTTCTTTTTTTTTTTTTTTGAAACCGTTTATTACAAATCTCAAGAATATACAAATATGGGCCCACAACCTTCCGGCCGGCCGCTAGGAATGGCAGAAACATATGGCATACGTTCATAGAACACTTGGCGTTACAAAGGAGCATAAGCAGGAGTCATCAACATCATGGGCCACAGCCATAATACGTCACAGTGCGGTTTCATTTTATACAAACAACAAAAAAAAAAAAAACAACACCCACAAGGCTACCCTACAGTCGAAAGTAGCAGCACGTGCTCCCCAATGGGGAACCCCAACTATCAGAGGAGTCCAAGGAGGGGAAGGGAAACAGAGCGAGGACTGGGGGGACCCTGTGCCCGGGGCTAGGGGAAGGGGTCAGCTAAGGGGACGGGGCTGGTGAGGCAGCAGGCAGCAACGGTGGCGCGCAAATACTCCCACGGTAGGCGTTCCAGGGGCCCCACACTTTCACCCATGTCCCAGGCTTACCCCTCGCCACATACACCACCTTTTCTCGAAACATGCACCAGTCCATGTGCTCTTTCGAGGCCGACACCGTCGGGGGGTTCTGGGATCCCCACAGTTGCGCAATGTCACGCTTAGCAATCATATATCCCAGAGTCACCCACCACGTTTGCGGAGCCGAGTAGTCAGTTGGTTCCCACACATTCAACAGGCATCTCCTCGCTTCCGGCAGCAGCGCAACACGCGTAACCACTCGCAGGACCTCGTGCACACCGCGCCAGAATCGCTCCACCTTCGGGCATTCCCATAAGATATGCAGAAAGGTCGCCACGGCACCACAACCACGCTTACACAATCCATCCACTGTATAGCCCATGCGCTGAAGCCTTGGCCCCGTCATGTAGACCCGGTGGAGTATCTTGAGCTGGACGAAGCGAAGGCGAGCCGGTATAGCCACCTCCTTCGGAGAGGCCACCGCGGAGATCCAGTCCTCATCGTCCAATTCCAGACCGTCGGCAACCCAAGCCTCGCGAAGGCCAATCAGCAAGCCCGATCGATCATTAATCAGTTTTTTATAAATAAGGGAGATCGTACTGTCTGGGACGTGGCCATCCAGCACTCTATCCTCCAGGGGGGAAGACTCCGGGATGGAGGCGACGTCTGGGAAGACGGAGCCCAGTGCATGACGGATCTGCAGGTATCGAAAGTATTCACTGCCCTGCAACTGAAACTCCGTCTGCAGCATCTCGAATGTTTTAAATCCTCCCCTCGACCAGAGATCCCCCACTTTACTGATGCCTATCATGTCCCATTTCGCGACGCCCTTCGAGGTCCAGAGAGAGCCCAACTTCTCAGACGCATACAGCGGTGACGCCCGGGTCAAACGGTCCTTCCACCCCATAGCTGCATTAGCCGCATGCCATACTCTGACCATGACACGCGTAGGTCCCGTCAAGCGAGCGTCGGGCGCGCCAGAGTAGAGCGCTCGATTGTAGTCGCCACCGGGCAGTAGCAACTTGTCCATCTCAAACGCCGGGTTCAAGGCGGGCCCATAGAGGCCATGGTTAATTGCAGCTAGCTGGGAGGCCCAGTAATACCGTTTAATGTCCGGGAGGGCAATCCCCCCGTCATACCATGGGAGCGTCAACTTCGCCAGGGCAATGCGCGGCCTCCCGTCCCAGAACAGGCGGCGCTGTAAACTCTCCACCTCACTGAAGTAGCGCGCCGGGACTGGGTCCATAGTGTTCTGGAGAGCGTATAAGAAACGTGGCAACGACATCATCTTGAACAACGCCGCCCGGCCGAGCGGCGAAAGCGGCAGACGCCGCCAGCGCACGACGTCCTCCTTCAAGCGCTGGAGAGGGGGAAGCAAGTTCCGCTCGTAGCGAGCCTCTGGGTCCAGAGTAATGTAGACACCCAGGTATCGAAACCCCTGAGAGGCAATCTGAATCGGACAACCCCGCGGAAGGGCAGGAGCCTCCCCAGAGAGCACATACACGCATGATTTAGCCCAGTTGATGACAAGGCCTGAGTTCCGGCCGAATGAACGTAAAACATCAACCAGGACTATGAGTGACTTACGTGGGGAGGCTAGGTACAAAAGGATGTCGTCAGCGTATAGGGACACACGGTCCTCATATTCGGGGGTCCAACGGAGTCCACGGATGGAGGGGTGCCACCGCAGCCACTCCGCCAGGGGCTCCAAGGCCAACGCAAACAGGAGCGGCGACAAGGGGCAGCCCTGTCGCGTGCCCCGGCCCAGCTCGAATGGGGCCGAAACTCTTCCATTCACCACCACCTGCGCCAATGGGCCCGAATACAACAATTTGACCCAACTGATGAAGCCCGGGCCGAATCCAAACTTCGCCAGCATCGCCCAAATGTATGGCCACTCAAGCGTGTCAAACGCCATAGTGGCGTCTAAGGACGCCAAAATGGCCGGCTCCCGCACGAATGGGACACGTGCGAGCACCCCGTGCAAGCGCCGCAGATTAAGGGCTGTATTGCGATGGGGGACAAAGCCGGACTGGTCTTGGTGAACCAGGTCGCCCACCACACCGACCAGCCGATTGGCCAGCACCTTGGCGAGAATTTTGGGCTCCGCATTCAAAAGCGAGATAGGCCGATAGGATGTGACCCGGTCCCGAGGCCTCCCCTCCTTGTGGATCACCACGACAGTAGCCAGACGCTGGTCCGGCGGGAGGGAGCCCAGCGAGTGGGCCGCCAGGAACATCGCGCGGAGGTGGGGCGCCAGTACATCTGGTCGCAACTTATATAACTCGATAGGGATGCCATTTGGGCCCATGGCCTTGCCAGAGGCAACCGAACGTATGGCGAGGGCAATTTCGTCGGATGTAGGAGCGGCATCCAGCGACACCCTGTCCTCCTCCGAGAGGGAGGGCAGCGCGATATCCCTAAGCAGGGAATGGGAGTCCTCCTCCGAGCAAGGAGAGACCGGAGAATACACCTCGCGGAAATAATCCGCAAAACAGGAGACAATTTCTTCTGGCTCGGTGACACTCACACCATCCATCCTCTCAATCAGCGGGACCACACGATTCACTCTCTCCTTTTTATCCAACCACGCTATCAGTTTGCCCGCCTTATCACCCACATCATACAGTCGCCCCTGCTGCTCCCTACTGAGGCCCCTGGCCGCCTCCGTAACGAGGGCCCTGTAGGCCGCCTGCTTAAGTTGTAGGACATGCAGTGCAGCATCCGTCACTCCGCCCTCTAAATCACCCTCCAATTCAGCAATTTCAGCCTCCACCCGGGTAACCTCCTCCCGCTCGCGCCTCCGGGCATGGGAAATGAGGGACAGGGCCTCTCCTCTGAGAACTGTCTTGAAGGCTTCCCACAAGGAGATAGCCGAAGGGACAGACCCCACATTCTCCTCAAAGTATCGCTGCAGGGATTTAATCACAGCAGCGCGAATGGTGGGGTCGCGCAGGTACCAGGCATTGATGGGAACTACCCTGCCCTCACCCCTTGGAAGGACATCAAAATGGAACAGGAGCGGGGAATGATCTGAGATACCCCGCGCCAGATGGCGCACCTCCCCCACACTCCCAGCATAGGCCGCCGGGACAAGGACATGATCAAGCCGTGAGAGGCTACCATGTGCCCCCGAGTGGAAAGTGTACTGCTACTGCGTGGGATGTTTTAAGCGCCAGCAGTCCACCAATCCCAGTGTATCCAAGAGGCCAGATAGCCACGCCTGGGCCCGGGGGAGGTCCCTAGGGGGGTGACGATCCAGAGTCCCAGAAACCACCGCATTGAAGTCCCCCCCAACCACTAGGAGTCCCCCCGGAAGGCCCAGGAGGAGGCGCCCCAAGTCTGCAAAAGTGGTCGCCTGTAACCCCGGTGGGACGTATACCGATACAAAAACCACTACTTTGCCTTCCATTCTCCCCACTAAAACAGCATAGCGTCCCCTATCATCATGGCGCACCTCATCAATTTCCAACGGGAGCGAGTTCTTCACCATAATGCCCACACCCCGTGAGCCCGATGTGAAGCCCGAGTGGGCCACCAAACGATAGCCACGCCGATTCATGGCACAAAAAGAGTTTCCAATAAGGTGTGTCTCCTGCAGGAAGACTACATCGGGTGAGATTCGTTTCAAATACTGCAGGACCACACCTCGTTTGATCCTATCCCCCAGTCCATTAACGTTCCAAGACAACACAGTGAACTCCCTACCCCCCATCACACACAGGAGCCATCAATCGTCCCCCGGAGAGCACCTTAAAAACAATACAGAAAAGGGTTTGCCTTGTGGTAAAAACGAACAACAACACCCCACCCCAACTCCCCCCCCCCAACAGAACTCCCCCCTCCCTGCACCCCTGCATGAGCCCAAACAGCCCCCCCAAAGTGCAGTGTGCCTGTCGCCCCATAGATGGTGAAACTAACTAAACCCCCAGAGGAGGAGGGAGAACCCCCAAGAGACCCCACACAACCTCCACAGGAGGAGACTTACTCGAACAGGCGAACAGTCAAAAGTGACATCAATTTTGTCCAGAGCGAGGCATAATATTAGTCCCTCAGTCCTGATCCGGCGGGCCCTCTCCCCCCACCGCTCCCCCCCCACCCCCCCGATCCCGATCCCCAGGCAAGGTATCTAACCAGTCCCCGGCTGCTTCGGGACGATCAAAGAAGTGCGTACGGCCATCCAACTCCACCCGCAGCTTAGCCGGGAAAAGCATAGTGTACTTGAGATTTAGGTCCCGTAGACGACGTTTGACTCCGAGAAAGCTTAGTCTCTGCTTTTGGACCGCTGGGGTGAAGTCAGGATAAAAATTTATGTCCATATTGTCGAGTCTGACCGGCCCCTGTAGTCTGGAGGATTGCAGGATAGCGTCCCTGTCCCGAAAGTTGAAAATCCGGGCGATGAGAGGCCTCGGGGGGGGCTCCGGCCTTGGGCCTTCCCCCGGGAACCCTGTGGGCCCGCTCCACCGCGAAGAATTTACTCAGTCCCCGGGGCTGGAGGTGGGTGAGAATCAAGTCCTCCACGAATAGATCCGCCGCCGCCTCCTCTCGTCCCTCAGGCACCCCGAGAATACGGACATTGTTCCTCCGGGCCCGACCCTCAGAATCCTCCAGGCGACGATCCATCAGCGCGCTCGCCTGGCCAAGCCGGCGCACCTCCTTTTGGAGGGCTGCCACATCCGTCGTGAGGCCCGATGTGGTGTGGGCCAACGAATCGACCCGGTCATTAGTCTTGGATAAATCGGCCCTTACCAGGCCAACATCCACAAGGACCAAGTCAATTTTCTGCGCCAGTGTATCAAAACGCTTGTCCACCGAGGCCTTCATCTCAGCGATGGCGCCCATCACGTCTCGCAGGGTCAGGTCCACGGGCAGAGCAGGAGCATCAGTCGGGCCCTCAGGGGACCTACGCGGCACCTCGGGAGATCCCTTCTGGAGGGTATAGCGGTCCATGCTGTTAGACTGGTGGACTGCGCCACGTCGGGTCGATTTCACCTTTGCCCGATCTCCATCTTGCTTTGTGGACATGGTTCCAGTCCCACGGCCGTGCCAGGCACGCCGTAAAGGGCGGGCAAGCCGGTTCACGGGATCCGGGGGGGGGTCACCACTGGGCCACGGGGCAAGTCACAGCCGGCGGGCCGGCAGGGCACCCCAACGGGGCCACACTACCTCACAGTGCCCCGCGACCCAACCTCGCCGAGAGAGCAAGGAGGGTGCAAAAGCGAAAGTGAAAGTGCGGGGTACGCGAGCCGCCGCGCCCAGCCCGCCGCTGTTGTTGACTTTGCCTCCGGATCACCCCACAACTCCAATCCGGGGTCCGGCGTGGAGAAGGCCGGAAATCTCAATCGGTGCTACCGCCGGAGTCCGAGGTCCAATTTGGAAGCGGAAAGCGGGTGCCACCTCAGCTCGGGCTCACCAACACAGTCCCCTCATCTAGGACAGGATATTGTCAGGATATATGTAGGAGGTCGCGGAGGTCCTCGGGAGCCTCGCACCTACGCGGCCATCTTGGTTGCGTGCTAGGCTCCTCCCAGCGTCGTAGTTTTCAAGTTAGTTTGCCAAAATGGCCACTAGCCAACGGGCCAGGGACCGGGCAGGCGCGTCGAGTTGCAAAGTGCAGAGGGGCCCCACGCAGATCGTGGAGATGCTGGAGGGCTCACCTTTGGTGCAGATGCTGCTCGGATGTTGGGCTTCTCAGGACCCAAAGCACAACTTGGAGGGAGCCTCTGTTGTCGCGCTTGCAGCTTGTCAAGTGTCTTTTCAAGATGGCTGGCTCCACGTGTCTCGGTGCCTCCACGGGTTCCTTCTTTGCAGGGACTGTGGATCGGGCGGTGAGAGGTCTGGAGGTCCAGGTCTTGTCGGTCTCTGGGCTCGGGCTCCGGCAGGAGGCGGCAGCAAAAACAGACGTCGAGTTGCTGGATGGTGTTTGCGTTAGCAAGATGGTCACTCCCTGACCATAGGGGAGATTTCCTTCAGTCCTTTGTGCAGCAGAGCATCGAAGTTCCCGTCTTCTTCTTTGTGTTAAGTTGATTCCAGGATGTCTGAAGTCTTAGGACACAGCACCTACCTTTAAGCGGATTCTAGGGGCCGGACTACCTGCTAGGTCCCTCCCTAAGGGTGGGACCAGGAAGGGGGGTGGTTACACCCCCAATCCTTGGTCCAGCTCGCCTCAGGTCTGGGGCTGGTGTGCCCCAAGACCAGTTTGAACTGGCATATGCACCGAGGCTCCTTGTGAGCCTCAGGCATGTCTGGTTCTATTCAGCCCTACCAGACCAATACACAAAATCCTGTCTGGGGTGGTGCACGCACCTCCACTGGCAGGAAACTTTTTGTCCACGTCTCCCAAGCTGGAAGGACTCCCAGCAGCAGGAGGGCAGACTTGTGTCGGTGGTGGCAGCGTCCATTTTGTGGAGCTGAGGCTATGTCTGATTTTACCCGGGTTTCAGGTTCTGTACATGTCGTGTCCCTCTAGAAGGGTGGAATGCTAACCCCGTCGCCAGAATTGGCGAGGGGTTAGTATTCCAATTTGTATGACACCTTACTCGACATGTTTTGATAAAGCCAAACCAAAGATAGCATTTAACCGCGAGGTTCATAATGCACTTAAGAGTATATGGTATGGCGATATCTGGAAACGGTAGAAGGAAGTTGTTCCGACCATTGCAGACAGGCTCAGCTCATGCCAGAGCACCATCTCACATGGAACCAAGCACTCTGCCTTCAGGATTGTCAAGGCCTGCCATAGGAGTGACTTATAGGTTAACATGTGTCCCATTTAAGGTTAGGTATAGGTATACTACACCTAAGTAAGAGGTGGTTACACCAACTTACCCCAGCTGAGTGATCAGCCAGTTGTGTCAAATTGTTAGGCCAGGCCAGGGGTGGCACAATACATGCTTCAGCCCCTGGTAGGCCTTAGATACACCAATGCCCTGGGTACATAGTGTACACTGGTACAGGGGCTCACAGGGTGATCCAATTCCAATTGGTTATGCACCTATAGTGCATAGTGTCAATTTAGTAGAGAGAACAGCAGGCTGGGGGTCTGATTAGCAGGCCCACAGCCTCAATATGTCAAAAAACAGTGAAGCAAAAAGCAAAAATTTGGGGTGACCATAGGATAGCAGACCCTACTCTCCTACACAACCCCCCCCCAAACACAGGGACATTAAACTAGCCTTGACAAGTCTCGTCTTCATGTCCTAAGTGGAAGTACCTGGAGAGACCATCTGCATTCCCATGGTCTGTACCTGGCCAGTGCTCCACTGTAAAGTCCATCCCCTGTTGGGAAGTGGATCACCTAAGCAGTTTGGGGTTTTCACCCTTCATCTGATTTAGCCACAAGAGGGGCTTATAGTCGGTCTGAATCTTGAAGTGAGTGCCAAACAAGTATGGCCTCAGCTTCTTCAGGGCCCACACCACAGCAAAGGCCTCCCTCTCAATAGCTGATCAATTCTTCTCTCTGGGGGTCAACCTTCTGCTAATAAAAGCAATGGGTTGGTCTTGACCATCTACATTAAGTTGTGACAGCACAGCTCCCACACCCAACTCAGAAGCATCTGTTTGGACAATAAACTCTTTGGAGTAGTCAGGACTTTTCAGGATAGGTGCAGAGCACATGGCCTTCTTCAGGTCATCAAATGCCTTTTCTCAGCTTACTGTCCACTGAACCTTTTTGGGCATCTTTTTGGATGTCAGATCATTAAGAGGAGTCACAATGGACCCATAGTTCTTAACAAACTTCCTGTAGTACCCAGTCAAGCCCAAGAAAGCTCAAACTTGAGTCTGGGTGGTTGGAGGGGACCAGTCCTTGATGGATTGTATCTTACTCTCCAGTGGTTGAACTTGGCCTCCACCTACAAGGTGGCCCAAGTACACAACCTTACTCTGCCCTATCTGGCACTTAGTAGCCTTGATAGTGAGGCCTGCCTTTTGCAGAGCCTCAAGTACCTTCTTCAGGTGGATCAGGTGATCCTCCCAGGTGGAGCTAAAGACAGCAATGTCATCCAGATATGCTGCACAAAAGTCATCCAGCCCAGTAAGGACTTGATTCACCAACCTTTGGAAGGTGGCAGTTGCATTCTTCAGACCAAAGGGCATCACCAAAAATTGGTAATGTCCTCCTGGGGTTGAAAATGCTGTTTTGACCTTAGACTCCTCAGCTAACCTGATTTGCCAATAGCCAGCTGTCAAATCAAATGTGCTCAAAAACTTAGCAGAAGCCAGTTTATCTATGAGCTCATCTGCCCTTGGAATAGGATGTGCATCTGTCCTAGTGACAGCATTGAGTCCTCTGTAATCCACACAGAACCTCATCTCTCTCTTGCCATCTTCGGTGTGAGGTTTGGGGACCAGAACCACTGGGCTAGCCCAGGGGCTCTCTGAGGGCTCAATGACACCCAGTTCCAGCATTTTGTGTACCTCAGCCTTTATACAGTCCCTGACGTGGTCAGGTTGTCTGTAAAGTTTGTTCTTTACAGGAAGACTGTCACCAGTGTCCACCACATGGGTACACCAGTCAGTTTGACTAGGTATCAGTGAGAACATATGTTGAAATGATTGTAGAACCTGTCTACATTCAATCTGCTGATGTTCAGTGAGGTTGCCTCCAAGGGTCACTCCTTCAACTGAACCATCTTCAGGGTTCTGAGACAACAAGTCTGGGAGAGGGTCACTCTCTTCCTCCTGTCCCTCATCTGTAGCCATGAGCAAGCCCATGTCCGCCCTGTCAACATATGATTTTAACCTGTTAACATGGAGTACCCTGTGGGGACTCCTGGGAGTGCCTAGGTCCACCAAGTAGGTAACCTCTCCCTTCTTTTCCAGGATTGTATGGGGTCCAGACCATTTGTCTTGGAGTGCTGCTGGGGCCACTGGCTCCAACACCCATACCTTCTGTCCTGGCTGAAACTCAACCAAGACAGCCTTTTGGTCATGCCAAGCTTTCTGTAAGGCCTGGCTTGCCTCAAGATTTTTGGATGCCTTCTCCATATACTCAGCCATCCTGGAGCGGAGACCAAGTACATAGTCCACTATGTCTTGTTTAGGCTTTTTGAGAGGTAACTCCCATCCTTCCCTTACTAAACACAGTGGGCCTCTTACAGGGTGCCCACACAACAATTCAAAGGGGCTGTAGCCAACTCCTTTTTGTGGGACCTCTCTGTAAGCAAACAGAAGGCAGGGTAGAAGGATGTCCCATCTTCGCCTGAGCTTTTCAGATAATCCTTTGATCATACCTTTTAGGGTCTTGTTGAATCTCTCAACAAGCCCATTGCATTGTGGGTGATAAGGAGTGGTGAACTTGTAGTTGACACCACATTCCTTCCACATAGCTGTCAAGTATCCTGACATGAAGTTGGTACCTCTGTCAGAAACCACCTCCTTAGGAAACCCCACTCTGGAGAATACTCCCAGTAGGGCCCTGGCCACAACAGGAGCTGTTGTGGTCCTAAGGGGAATTGCCTCTGGATACCTGGTGGCATGATCCACTACCACCAGTATAAATCTGTGCCCAGATGCAGTGGGGGGATCCATGGGACCCACTATATCTATCCCCACTCTTTCAAAGGGGACCCCCACCACAGGTAGTGGTATTAGGGGGGCCTTTGTTGTGCCACCTGGTTTGCCACTGGCTTGGCAGGTCACACAGGAGCGACAAAACTCCTTGGTATCTTCATTCATGTGAGGCCAGTGGAAGTGAGGGACAAGCCTGTCCCAAGTCTTGTTCTGGCCTAAGTGTCCTGCTAGAGGAATATCATGGACCAAGGTAAGAAGGAAGCCCCTTAATTGCAGAGGTATAACCAACCTCCTGGTTGCACCAGGTTTTGGGTCTCTAGCCTCTGAATAAAGGAGCCCATCATCCCAATACACTTTATGGGTACCTTGAGCATTCCCAGCAGCCTCAGCAGCAGCCAGCTGTCTGAGGGGTTCAAGAGATGGACAGGATAACTGAGCCTGCCCCAAGTCAGCCCTGGAAGGTCCCCCTGTCCCCAGAAACTCAACCTGGTCAGGTTCAAACTCTTCAGGAACAGTTCCTTCAGGGTTCTCAAGATCATCTTCCTGGGAAGGCTGATCATCACTTGGAGGCAGGGGGGAAGGCACAGCCTTAACCCTCCTGTTCTTCTTCTTGGAAGGTGCTTGGTCCATTGTTCCAGGATCCAAGACCTGAGGTTCAGTGAGGCACTTTTTGGCCTGTGACCTGGTCACAGCAAGGACATGTGGTGATATACCTAACATCTCTGCATGTGTCCTGTACTCCACTTCTGACCATAGAGAACTCTCTGGGTCATTGCCCAACAAACATTCTACTGGGAGGTCTGCACTAACCACAACCCTTTTGAGGCCAGTTACCCCTCCCCATGAGAAGTTAAAAATAGCCACACTATGAGAAGTAGTGGTATTGCTGGCATTGGTCACCAGGTAATTCTCACCTGGTATGTACTGTCCAGGATCCACAAAGCCTGGTGTCACCATAGTGACACTGGCACATGTGTCCCTGTAGGCTTGAACCACTTTTGCATTTATTAAAGGAGTCTTTCTGTACGTGCCCAGATTACTGGGGCTCACAGTCAGGGACAAATCCATGTCCCCATCACAGATCAAGACTGCCTGTGTCAGGGTTCTGTCTAAGTCAGAATCTCCTTCAGTTCCCATAGTGATTCCCACTACACCCTTTGTCTGGGGACCAACACTGCTAACAGTAGTACTGGGAGCAGGTGCCATAGGGGCAACAGTGTTGGGGGCTCCACCCTTTTTACAATCACTAGTCCAGTGAGTTGTATTCCTGCAAGATTTGCACCAGGGTTTCTTTGGACCTTCTTTCTTCTTCCCTTTAGGTTGTTGGGACCCACCCTCATTCGCATTAGTTTGGGGCCCTGTTGAAGACTTCTGGTCTTTGGATTTCTGATCACCCTTTTGGTCTGTTTTCTTCTGATCACCCCCTTGGCCCTGGTTCTTTTGCATAACCCTGGTTCTGACCCATTTGTCTGCCTTCTTTCCCAATTCTTGGGGAGAGGTCAGATCTGAGTCAACCAAGTGTTGATGCAGTTGCTGGTTCTGACAGTTATTTAAAATCTGTTCTCTCATCATCATATTGTACAATCCTGTATAATCAGACACCTTACTTCCCAGCAACCAACCCTCCAAAGCCTTAGTGGCACATTCAATATATTCAGACCAGCCCTGAGTCTGTGTCTTCTGGGTATCTCTGAACATTAACCTGTACTGTTCAGTGGTTAAGCCTAACCCATCAACCAGGACACTCTTCAGGGCTCTGTAGTTTCTGACATCCTCCTCTCTAACAGTGAGGAGTCTATCTCTGCCTCTACCTTCAAAGGAGAGCCATAAGATTGCTGCCCTCTGGTCTTCAGGAACCTGCTGCACTTTGCAGGCTCTCTTAAGAGCAGTCATCCACTTGTGGATATCATCCCCACTTTTGTAGGGGGGCATAACCTTGGACAGGTTCCTATTGTCAAAAACCCTATCTTTGTCCCTAGGGACAATGCTGGCACCAGTGGGTATAGACCCACCCTCTCTAGGTTGCCTATCCTTGCTCAGTTTCTCTTCCATCAGGGCTACTTCTAGCTCCTGCTTCCTGATCCTCAGCTGGGCTTCCTTCATTCTGGCCTCATGCTCCCTCCTCTGAGGGCTGGTCATCCTTCTTCTGGAGTGACCTTGAGAGCCTCTAGAGGCATGAGAAGCATTAGAGTCACCTGAGTGATTCCTCTGCCTCCCAAACCCCTGGTTAAGTCCACTAGGGAGATTCAATGGGGTGAACCCATTGTCAGTCCCAAGTAGTCTTAAGTTAGCTGAGCCAGGTATAGCACCTGGCACTGGGCTATCTCTCCCATCAGAACTACTACTACTGTCAGACTCATCCCCTTTGTCATCCCTGTCCCTATGCGGATTCTCATCATCTGTAGTCTGATTCTCAACTAAGGGGCGACTGTTAGAAAGGGGTACTCCAGTAACATCTTCAGAAGGAGGGCCTCCTGTTCCTGTCCCTAAGGGGTCTAACTGGGAGGCTTTCTTGAGAGCTCTCTAATCTTCATCAGCTTGTAAGAGTTCTCTGAGTTCAGCAGAGGTAGGGTTCCTGGGCTGTTTAAGGCCCCTGATATTTGCCAACTGCCTGAGCTCATTCTGGTTTAGGGTAGCAAAGATGGTTGGTGCCCTCTGGGGGTCACTCTCGACAGAGATGGGTACATTGAACCCCTCTGCCCCAGCCATTGCTCTTAAGTGTGGGTGGATGTGTTGCAACTACCTACACTTGGGTTTTCCTACTAAACCTATCTAGTAGTTGTAGTCAGGGTGTGCTGCTCCCTTTGCTCTACAACAACTAAGTTCAGTAGAACTTAAGTATATAACTAATCTTGTTTTATATGTACCTAAAGGTACCTGTATGATCTTTCAATTGGTAACAAAGAGATTACAGAGGTAAAACACAGCAATCTCAAATCCAACCGCTGCTCACCAATGTGAGAAGTTGGCCTGGTATATGATGTTCACTAGTTAAAGTGACCACCTTGTACCATGCCAAGCAACCCTTATGGTGTGGTTGTAAGTCAACCTTTTCGGACTAGCTGCCCTAGTGGTAGCGTAGGCTAAGCAGTCTTTGAGGCTAAACTCGTTAAAGCGTGTTAAGCAAGCTGTTTTACCATATGTAACCCCCCTTTATACCAATGAAAGGACACCACACAGATATATATTCAAAATATATATGTATTTATTACTCAAAGTATCCCCTAGACTCTTTATGAGCACAGGAGCACAAATCGTTAAACAAGAAAGTATTACAATATACAGAAGTTTCACTTTATATGGATAGGCCCTGGTGGCCGATCAAACCATATACTAAAATAGTGGTATAAGTACCACGAACAGGAAAGGGAAAAGGCCTAGGGCCTCTAGAATCGCTGGGCCTACAAGGAGCTAACTTTGGTTAGTGACCAGGAGGTCCACGGGTCGCGTGTGCAGTGAGGAAAGTTACACGCGGGCTCCCATAGGTTTTCAATGGGTGCGTAAAAGTTTAAAAGTTACTGCTAGAAGGGTCTTCTGGATGGACTACGAACTTAAGACTTAAAACACAGACACTAGAGATGTTTCTCTACACTTGGGCACCGGAGTGCCAGCTTTACCTCACCCACAGGAAGCGGGTGCATAGGTCTCGAAGGGCGTCGGGTTTGGTCTATCTGTTCAATGGAGCCTGATGACAAAGCTGCTGCAGGCGGTCGGTCCAGAAGAGATGCGGTGGATCCAAGGGTGGATCGGAGTTGTAGAAGACCTGAAAGCAGAGGGGACAGTGTTCACAGTCACTAGCCAGTGACCGGCGTGGCACCAGGTAGGTACCAGGCGATGTCGGGTGCAAACAGGTGAAGAGGTGTAGCTTGTCTCCGCAGCCACAAGGTCTCTGAAGGTTGACGACATCCAGGAGTTGGTTCACGAGCTGTCCCACGCAGGCTCTCGCTGTCGGCGGTGTCGGCGACTTGAAGGAAGCAAACAGGCCTTGGCAAAAGCAGGAGTTGCAGGAATTGAAGAAAGCTGATTACTCTGACCAGCAAGGTCAGAGGGGCTGCTCCTTTGGAGGGAAGCAGGGGCCAGTCTGGAGCAACCAGACCAGCATCGTAGTTTTCAAGTTAGTTTGCCAAAATGGCCACTAGCCAACGGGCCAGGGACCGGGCAGGCGCGTCAAGTTGCAAAGTGCAGAGGGGCCCCACGCAGATCGTGGAGATGCTGGAGGGCTGACCTTTGGTGCAGATGCTGCTCGGATGTTGGGCTTCTCAGGACCCAAAGCACAACTTGAAGGGAGCCTCTGTTGTTGCGCTTGCAGCTTGTTGAGTGTCTTTTCAAGATGGCTGGCTCCACGTGTCTCGGTGCCTCCACGGGTTCCTTCTTTGCAGGGACTGTGGATCGGGCGGTGAGAGGTCTGGAGGTCCAGGTCTTGTCAGACTCTGGGCTCGGGCTCCGGCAGGAGGCGGCAGCAAAGCAGACGTCGAGTTGCTGGATGGTGCTTGCGTTAGCAAGATGGTCACTCCCTGACCATAGGGGAGATTTCCTTCAGTCCTCTGTGCAGCAGAGTGTCGAAGTTCCCATCTTCTTCTTTGTGTTAAGTTGATTCCAGGATGTCTGAAGTCTTAGGACACAGCTCCTACCTTTAAGCGGATTCTAGGGGCCGGACTACCTGCTAGGTCCCTCCCTAAGGGTGGTGTTAAATGGTAGCGGCAGTTTCAGTCGGTATCCTTTCAAGTATTTGCCCGGCGGTAATCGCCTCTCATACCACTCGATAATTTACCAATAAAAGAGGCAGGCGCCGGAGACTGGAAGGCAGGAAACAAGGTTTTATTCCGTCGGAGCAGAACACATCAGATCAGACAGCAAGGTATCGTCACGAGGTGCTCTAACTGCATCTCTGAGACCTGGTCTCTTATACACTGGTTTATTGCTTTATTATACATAGTACATTCTTGAGATTCCCTTGATGTGCGGGGAAATATCCCCTGAAGCCCCGGCTCAGATCCGATCCCACACATGGTTACAGTAGAGGTTCCCACCCTACCCGCAGTGGGAGATGGCTATCGCGCAGCAGGGAATTCCGCTAATTCCCGGGGGTGTGTGCAACCGGCCGGGTCTCAGGGGGTAGGGGCTTTGATTCTACTGTAATCCCTTTGATGTGGGGTGTTTCCCTTACAGTAGGGGCAATAAACTGCATCCGCAGGGCTAGGTGATGGCCTGGGACCAGTTCGGACAATGGGGCGCAGAGGAAGGGGGTTATCAAAGGAGAGGCATGACCATGTATGGGTTGTCGGTCGGAAGTGGTTCCGTAGCAGGGTCGCACAGAAGGAGAGGGTTTATGGCCTGTATGAGAGAGCGGGGGTGGCCGGCGCGCGGGGGATGCTTGCAGCGCCAAGGGGACCGCGCTGGCGATTGACAATGAGTGGGGAGAGAGTGGGGTGCCTAAAATGGCAGCCGTGCGTTCGCTGTGCGTGGTGCTGGGGAGGGGCAAGATGGCGCAGATAATGTTCAGTTTGCAAGCTAAATTTCCACAGTGGGACCAGGAAGGGGGGTGGTTACACCCCCAATCCTTTGTCCAGATCACCCCTGGTCTGGGGCTGGTGTGCCCCAAGACCGGTTTGAACTGGCATATGCACCGAGGCTCCTTGTGAGCCTCAGGCATGTCTGGTTCTATTCAGCCCTACCTGACCAATACACAAAATCCTGTCTGGGGTGGTGCACGCACCTCCCCTGGCAGGAAACCCTTTGTCCACGTCTCCCAAGCTGGAAGGACTCCCAGCAGTAGGAGGGCAGACTTGTGTCGGTGGTGGCAGCGTCCATTTTGTGGAGCTGAGGCTATGTCTGATTTTACCCGGGTTTCAGGTTCTGTACATGTCGTGTCCCTCTAGAAGGGTGGAATGCTAACCCCGTCACCAGAATTGGCGAGGGGTTAGTATTCCAATTCGTATGACACCTTACTCGACATGTTTTGATAAAGCCAAACCAAAGATAGCATTTAACCGCAAGGTTCATAATGCACTTAAGAGTATATGGTATGGCGATATCTGGAAACGGTAGAAGGAAGTTGTTCCGACCACTGCAGACAGGCTCAGCTCATGCCAGAGCACCATCTCACATGGAACCAAGCACTCTGCCTTCAGGATTGTCAAGGCCTGCCATAGGAGTGACTTATAGGTTAACATGTGTCCCATTTAAGGTTAGGTATAGGTATACTACACCTAAGTAAGAGGTGGTTACACCAACTTACCCCAGCTGAGTGATCAGCCAATTGTGTCAAATTGTTAGGCCAGGCCAGGGGTGGCACAATACATGCTTCAGCCCCTGGTAGGCCTTAGATACACCAATGCCCTGGGTACCTAGTGTACACTGGTACAGGTGCTCACAGGGCGATCCAATTCCAATCGGTTATGCACCTATAGTGCATAGTGTCAATTTAGTAGAGAGAACAGCAGGCTGGGGGTCTGATTAGCAGGCCCACAGCCTCAATATGTCAAAAACCAGTGAAGCAAAAAGCAAAAATTTGGGGTGACCACAGGATAGCAGACCCTACTCTCCTACAGGCCCCCTCATTCTGCACGGCGGTTGCTTCAGCCATTTGACCCAGTTGTGATGCACGCACGCTCAGGGTCCCTCATATCACACTCGTTCCTGCTTGGACAGTTGCCGGGTAGAATCTCTTCTGGCCATTAGATCACAGAGTTACCTTTACAGTGGAACGGCTTGCAGTTATACTCACTCTTGGGTGTGCAACAGAGCAGATGCTGCGCAGTGCGGTGTCTACCTTGGTCTGGAGCTGGCGGGGGATTTGGCCCTTCTCTGTGCCATTTTAAATTGCACCTTATCCTGACCCTGGCTCCTACACTAATAGCTACTCAACTCCTCTAACTGACATTCCACTGGTGCTTTATGGACATGCCTGGTACTGGTGATTTGCAACGGCTGGCTGTCTGGACTAGCATGAAGATACCCTTCTGGCACTGAACTGGGGTGGTCTAGCACCACACAAGCCTGGTCCTACTATCAGTTGATCTGGGCGGCAGCCTACAGCAGGGTGTCTGGTGCTTCTAAAGGGTTAATTTGCCGGGACATTCGTACTCATAGCACCTGTTTTTTAGGGGATTCTGAGTGCAAACTGCCTGTGAGATACTATTTGAATTGGTACTCGCTGTGGCGCAGCCCATAACCGCCAAGGACCGTTACCTTTATAACCCTCCCATTTACCCTACTACACCTCTTGTGACAAGATGGGGCGGACAAAGGGCAGAAATCAGGACATGAAGGACTCTAGCCCTGTGTCAATGGGACAAGATAGATTTAATCTCTCAAGAAATTCGCCAATCTCGGGCGCTGATGGAGCAGCAACTGGGGACTCTGACGGCGGACATCGCTCTCATTCAGTCAGTCAGTAGATCTTTATTCGATGATTAAAAAACATCATAAAAGCACATATATACAATCAGTTAAAAATACAATTAAATCACTACCAGGATCCTGACTGTTACTACATATATGGTAAAAGGGAGACTAAGTAAAACATTTCATTTGAGATAGCGGCGATCAGACTTGCTCTCTAGTTGCCCTTAATCGCACCGCAACTCTAATAAAATTCATGATACTACATAGTGTCAAGGGATCAACAGCTTTTTGCAAAAAGATTAGTGCATCTTTGGCATGTGCTAATTTGGCTTGCTTTAGAATTCCTACCAGAAATCTGCGCCTGGGCATTGAATAAAAAGGACACAGGAGTACAAAATGAAGGGTGACCTGCGGAGACCTATTGTCGCAGCCGCAGGCACCCTTCTGCTCAATCGGAAATATAAAACCTGGTGGATCAGCCAGTAAATAAGGTAAAAGATTGAGCCTAAAACGGGACATTAAAAATCTATCCTGGGCGTTGTGCATGAGATGAAGATACGGCTCCATTCCCTCCGAGTTTTTTACCAAACTATAGGCACTATCGGTACATTTAATCCCTTCAGCCTCTGCTCTGCTTGTGATTCTCTGAGCCAAAAATGATCTCTTAATCAACAACTTATCTTGTGATACAATCGTTGTTGGTTTTAAAAAAAGATCCTTACGGCCAAGGTTTTCCAAGCTAATCAGTACATATTTCAGCCAAGGTATACTCATGCTTTTATCCCTTCCCTTGCAATCACTAATAATTTGTCTACCTAAAGTCGCCTCAGGGTTTAGCCAAATTTTCAGCCATGCCAAAATGGGTCTAAGTTTAACCAGATCTTCCAAATATGGCCTCCCTAGTTCGCTATGGGCTATTACGGCTGGGGTACTCTGCGGAATCTTCAAAATTGAGCGTAAAATTTTGTTTTCCTTCCGTTGTAATTGCTGGATGTTTACAAAGCCCCACACTTCTGCACCATAAGTGGCCTTAGAGCAACAAATGGAGCCATAAAGATTCATTATTTGTTCAGAGGACCATCGACCCACTCTCCGCCCATAGCCTGCAATAGCACCCTTGGAGGATATCAATTTACAGCAAAGTTCCTCCACCAGGGGCTTAAATTGTAAAGAGCCATCAAATAGTAGGCCCAGATACGAGAAAGACTGTACCTTTTCTAGTGTATGGCTTCCTATTTTATAAGAGAAGTTGATACAGGGTTTATTGCCAGCTAACATCACGTATGATTTACCCAGATTAACCGACAGGTCTAAGGTTTCCATAAACTCTATGAATCCATCTATTAGGAGCTGTAAACTCTTAGGGGTACGTGATCCTACGCTTGGGCAATCAGTTTTTAAATTGATCAAGGACTTCTCCAGGTTATTATTATAGAGTGAGAATAAAAAGGGGGCCAAAATACAACCATGCCTCATCCCACTGGTGCATGGAAAAGATTCAGTCAGCCCCCCCTCCATATTATAGCGTACCATTGCAGAGGTGTCCCTATGTAATTCCCTCAAAATATTGATCAAGCCCAAATCTATCCCCAAATGTATCATCATAGTCCAGAGTTTGTCCCTGTTCACGTGATCAAAAGCCGCTGCCAGGTCCATGAACCCCAGGTAAATAGCTTAATTGCTGGCTTTAGTGTATTTCGCTACCAGCATATACAGGTTCAGGCATTGGTCACTTGTAGATCTCCCTATTCTAAAGCCATACTGGGTGTCCGAGATGATATTATTCTCCTCAGTCCACTCAGTAAGGCGATTTAGAATTACCCGACCCAAGATCTTAGCTGACACATCGATCAGTGAAATTGGTCGGTAACATTGTGGGTTGTCCCTGTTCCCCTTTTTAAAAATCGGGACAATTATGGCCGTGGACCAAGTTCGAGGAAGGCCAAACCTACAGGTGGCATTTATCACTCTAGTGAGTATTGGGGCCCATAGCTCAACATTACTCAGGAACAGGTCCGGTGGTGTCCCGTCAGGGCCAGGGGCCTTGTTTTTTGTCAGACCCTCAATTCCCACAGTAATTTCTTTTAAAGTAAAATCTACTTCCCGCCCCTGCTTTACTATCCCCCCCTCCTCTGGAGCAAGTACTGTTCTATAATTATATAGACCCTTGAAGTGTGTGAGCCACTGGTCCGGGAGAATATTTGTCCCAATCTCTGGTACATTGCTGTCCTGGAAACAAGGTTTGTTAATTATTCTCCAGAACTCAGGAATGTCTCTCCTTTCTGCAGCCTCCCTTAGGTCAGACCATACTTCACCCTGGAGAGTTATTTTCCTTCTCTTAATCTCCTTCTTGTACGTTAGTCTACACTGGGCTACTTCTTGTTTGTCCTTTGGCCTTTTCTTAAGACTACATTTAAGTTCCCTTAAGGCGCGTGAACAGTCCTTATCGAACCATCTCGGGCAATCAATTTTCCTTGCTGGGGCACTTGATTTTAAAAGCCCGTCTACCAGGTTAATTATTTGCCCGAATGCATCAAGTAACGAAAGCCCCTCCACTGAAGGGTCAAGGCACTCATCAATGGGAATTTTCCCCATATCCATAAGGGATTTATAAAAGTTTTCCCCATCTATTTTCGACCACCTGAGCCGCCTCCCCTGATCTGTTACTCTCTGGGAGGTACTACCCAGCTGTTCCCTCTTATGCTGGGTCAAATAGGAAAGCTCCATTACCACGGGATTGTGGTCACTGAAGGGACTCCATTCAATCCCTACGGATATGATCCTATGTTTTAGGAAACTAGATGATACAATATAGTCAATAAAAGACGAGCATCCTCGACCCTTAAAAGTGGGAGGGAGCATCCCGTCTTTGTCCAAAACCATCATGTTCATCGTATGCACCAAATCATAGGTATCTAAGAATTTGGTGAAGGCCCTACCTTCTTGTGTATGGCCAAAATGGGGTCCATTCTTAACTGGGCAATGTGACCATTCAGCGTCAGTGGGAAGTAAGGCTGGGCAAAGATGGCAATTAAAATCGCCCATGACTAGAATAGTGGGAGCTGGTACCCCCTTGCTAGCTTCTATCTCTTGGTTTAATCTGCGGTCCAAGTCCTGGAGGAATATATTATCTTCTCCTGAGATCCCCTTATTATAAATGTTAAACACGATCAACCTTAGCCCTTTGTCCCTGTACCACACGGCCTGAAAAGTCTCTGAGGACCAGGTCGTGCTTGTCCATACACCTTGGAGGTTTAGATCTACATATATGGACAAGCCTCCCCTAGCTCTGCCTGATCTTGATTTTTGGGCTGGAACAAAGAAGCATTTGTACCCTGGCATTTGGAAAAGACTATTGTCAACCACCCAGGTCTCCTGTTGGCTAATTATCTGGTATCAATTTATGTACCGCCGCCACTCACAGTTATTAAATTTGTTTGCCAGTCCGGCTATATTCCAGGAGATGAGTTGTAAGCCTTCTTCAATTTTATGTATACCGGCAGGACTAGGTGTTGTATTAGATAATCCTTCCATTGTTCCTATGTGTCCTAATACTAACCCGCTGCCCGATACTATTTGCTCATTTCCCCTGTTCCTTGTCTCACTCGGGGCCAGGGTATCTCCCCCCCTGGTATGGTTGTATGTGCTGGAGCTTTGGCTGTGCTCTCCCCCCTACAAATTTGTGGTATATCATCCTCCTCCAAAAGCCATGGGGCTGAGGGGGCATAGTTTTGTGGTGTCTCTATTCCTATCTCATGCGGTACCTCAAGGGTCGTGTTCTTCCCTTTTCTTCTTTGACGGGGATCTGCTGTGGGTAAGGTGCTATTAAGTCAATCATTCTCCTCTAGTGATGCCAGGGGACTAAACCTATTTCTCCAACTTGATGGTCCGGGATTCCTCAATGTAGGGCCATCACCAACATACCCTTGGGCCCTAAGGGGGTTAGGTCTCTCCATAAGTCTCCCAAGTGATAAAGCATCGTAAGGTGCTGCATGCCTGGGATAAAAATATCCCAATGGCAATGATTTTATGCAGCTAGAATGATTAGTTGTCCTGCATGCCATGATATAATCCACTACTCTCTTGTCCCTGAAATTGACTATAATACAATTGCCCACAATATCCTTACATCTAGTGCCTACCCAATCTACCCTTCTGACATGTAAAATTTCCCCATTTCCGTTTTCATTACTAGTCAAGGGTTTATTATTATGAAGCCAGTGTGTGACCTTGTTGTGTAAATTTAAATATGTCTCATTCTGGTCGCCCTTTAGTTCTGGTACACCTGCAAGAACTACTACGTAGGGGCATGCTTCCGGTGGTAGATTAATTGTAGGCAGGACACTAGGCAATGTCGTAGGGACATCAGCATCGGGCTGCTTTGTTAATTGCACCTTTTCGATTCGGGGCTGTTTTGTTAGTTGCAGTGCAGGTGATATTTGCTCAGATGGACCCTGGCCAATCTGTGGTGCCCTTGTATTTGAAATGGTGGCTCTATCCTGTTGCACCGAAAAATTTGGTGCCTCGGAAGTCAACCTCCCTGGGGGTTGACCAACATTCTGCCCCATCGATTGGTTAGCCATCTGTGGGCCTGTAATAATATCAGGAGTAACTGTGATGTTATGCGACTCCACTGTATTTCCTAGGGTCCTACCTCTATTTTTTACCTCGTTCAAGATTTTACCCAATATACTAGCCAATGGTTTAATTTGGCTGACTATAAATGATTCAAGGTAATTTTGTAAATCTACCATTATTTGTGTCGCCCATAAGGGTGAAACTGATACCTGGGCCACCTTATCTGCCCGCCCCTCCCTTGACCTACATCTTGTTTTGCTTAGAGGGATACTGGGTCTGCTTTTCCTCTCTTTCAGCTTTTTTGGGCACACAATCCGTTTCCTGGTCCTTGAGGGTGAATTGTTGAGTACCGATGCCCCTGTGTTTAGCCCAATATCCAGCTGCGCACAGGGCAGATCTTGATCCAAAGTTTCTGGTGAACAAAACGGAGAAATAGTCACTGCTTCACTTTCTGATCCTAGCATGAAGACAGGGGACTCCAGCGGTGGGATTAGGGACAGGCGTCTCTCTGTGCGCTCAATCTCGCATGAGACTGCCCCGATTGCTTTCTGCAACATGCGATCAATAGCCGTTGGTTTTGGAACTGGCGATAGGTCTATACCTTTTCCTGGTGATTGTGACTGTCGCAAGGGCGGGGAATTACGCTTTACTCTAGTTGAGCGAGTTTTAACCTTGCTTGCCATGTTATTGATGCAACAGCCAGCCAAACAGTCAATGTCTTGCGAGTATTTAAGGTACCAATTTACAATGCTCAACGTTACATATGCAGGTCCATGTCCACAAACAATATTTGAAACCTTTCCCTTACTTAGCTGACAGCCACGAGGGGGGCCCGGCTCGACCTCCTTTGGTCCCTGACGGCCACAAACGGCCCGCCCTTTGCCCGGGCTTAGCCCGGCGCCGCCCCCGTAACGCGGTTCCGCTGACTGTAAATACACCCCACCGCCAGTGGCCGCTGGTCACAAGGTCACCCCGCTCGCCCCTGGGATGCGTAGTCCGTTCACTCTAGCTGGTGGCGGCAAAGAAGGCACCAAACAAGTCCCACAAAGCGTCTCCCCCTGCTGGTAGTAAAAGACTGGGTACAATCTGTGCCTTGGGAGAACTGCACAAATGCCGAGCTGTTAGCATGCAGGTCTGATAAGAGAGACACAATGTTCGGGTCCACCACCATTGCAAGAAGCAGCTTCCTGTGGTTAACTCGTAGGTAGGTCTGGCTCTTGAGGAACCAAGTCACAGCCAATGTAAGGCCCTCCAGCAAGTATAAACAAAGGCAAACAAGAAAAAGATGAATGTATCTGTGTGCACCATGCAGGCGAGTAAGGACAACTGAAGAGCCTTCATAACAACCAGTGAAAAAGCAAAGGGGGTGGCTCTGCACTGCCTCTACTTGGTTCTGACAGGCGTAGGAATGGCCTGCCCTTGGTCCGGGCTTTGCCAAGGCACGAGCTGTGTGTGTCTCGTGCTGCGGGTCTTGGAAATGCGCCTAATGGCGCTCTGAGGCCAGGAATCACCAGCAGGTGTGTCAAGGGCTGCCTCCAGCCCCACTAAATCCTGAGACCAAAATCCCCTCAATAATTTTCTCGAGTGCCGCGGGTCTTGGAATACGCTTATAGCGCTCTGATGCCAGGAATCAGCAGCAGATGTGTCAAGGGGCCGCCTCCAGCCCCACTCGAAACTGGGAGTTGAGGTCCCTCAGAAATGTCCTCCTCTCATTCAAGGCGATCACAAGAAATTAGCTGACAAGGTTTCGCAAATAGGACGGCAGTACAATACCTAATCTCAAAGCAGAAAGAATGTTCAACTGAACTGGAACGGATGTAACACCAGATAGTACAGCTTCAGGAGAGGGTTGAAGATGCAGAGGGCAGAGCACATCTCAATAACTTATGCATTATTGGCTTGCCGGAGAACGTGTAGGGCCAAAATGCTACGCTCTATATCGAAACTTGGCTGAAATCTCTTATACCACCGGGACCCTTGTCTGACACCTTTTGTATTGAAAGAGCTCACAGGGTTTCTGCACGTCGTTGAGTGCCAGGTATGCCATCTCGCCCTGTGTTCGCTCGAGTGCTCAATTACAGGGAGTGTGATGAGATAATGCAGACCACCAGAGAGAAAGCTCTGATACTTAAAGACAATGTACATATCTCCCTGTTTTCTGACTACACTCTCCAAGTATAAAAGCAGAGGGCGCAATATATGGGGGTTAAATGACATTTGCAGACCATTAATGTTAAGTATGCACTCCTGTATCCGGCAAAACTTAAAATACTCCATAACCAAAAAAGTCATTTCTTTGATACCCGTCGGAAGCATGAGTGTGGATTGAACACATCTTCCCTTATCTGCCTATTGATTCTTCTAATCGACAATCCGGAGAGACCCAACCCAGGAGGAGACAATCACAGCATCGACGTACCAAACCCAAGCAATACGAGGAAGACACTACCGCAACGCAGGCATGGGTCCTGGAGGAACTGAGGATGGCTGCCACCTTCAGAGACACAAGGGCAAACACAGACAATGCATCCTCCACGGGAGATGCGGGTCAGTCAGAGCTGGAGCGTAGCTCATCCCTGTTTTCGTCATTGTCACCCCATATGGAGAATACGCTCCTTAACTGACAGCCACGCAGAAAGATTCCTTGGAACTGTGTCGCCTCTAAATGCTTGGGCGGACTCCCAGCAATGTACTTTGTAAGTGAATGTGATACCACTAGGTGGGGTGATACAAGGTCCCCCTACTGAGAAGGTAGGACAAGTACATGGACACATTATGCTTCCCACTTGTGACAGATTCATGTATGGGGATTCCCCCTCAGTTGGAGGTGGATGCCAGTGCTGTGCTTTATGTCTGCCCTTATTGAAACTGAAACACTGTTATGTGGCTCCTTGGTGGGGACGCCGGTGTCGGGGGGGGCAGTACCCCCTCCCTATTTGGCTTAGGCAAGACAGTTCCTGCGGAGTGCTAACGGCTCCCAAAACATTTTTTTAGCCATGTCCCCCATTGTAGTAGCAAATGTTCAATTTCTTTATTTCTTCGTGTTTTGTTATTTTAGTTTGGTCGAACCAAGTTCCGTAGTTGGACCATGTATTGGGGTGTTTAAACAGGGGGCTGGCATGCCATTTCTCCCAGTAGTTGTGCTTTTTCTTATTTGGCCTAGTTTGATGCACACTAATGTCTAGTTCGAAAAAGATACAATCATACACTTGCATCACATGGAACATTAGGGGAATGGGTTCATCCCATAAACGTCAGAGAGTACAAGCCCAATTTATTCGGAGAAAAGCACAGGTTGTTTTCTTACAAGAGACGTATCTCACAGCTTAGGAAGCCACCAAATTACAATGTAAATGGAGAGGACAACGGTATTACACAACTTATTCTGCTTTTGCATGGGGGACCAATATTTGGTTGAGATCCGGGTTCCCGTATGAAGTGCAGGACCAACGCATAGATAAGGATGGTAGATTCATCTTAATTCGGGGTAACCTAGGTGGAAGTACTATAGTCCTGGGTAGCCTATATGCACCTAATTCAGACCATGGAGCATTCTTTGCCCGAATTAATGCTGCTCTGGCCGATTGATCTGAGGTCGAATGGGTACTCGGAGGCAACTTAAATGCGGTGGCAGACGTAATTATGGACAGATCCCACCCTCCTCTGGCTGGGGCATCGACACTATGCCACTCAAAAACATTACTTAATTGGGCACATGGGTGGAACCTGGCGGATATTTTGTGCAAGCATAACAAGCGTATGAGAGAGTACTCATTTTACTTGGCCACCCACGACCTTCACACGCTGCTTGATTATGTCTTATGTAGCTTGTCGCTCGTTACCCGTACCAACGAGATGCCTTCATGGGCAGAACAATATCTGACATTAGAGATTACACTTTCCTGGGGCCCTGTCCCCACACTAGTGCCCACATGGCACTTTAACACCGTCACTTAGAGGACCGAGTCTATCATGCGGCACTCGAATCCGCCATAACCCATTATTTTTCTGAGAATGTGGATACATCCTGCTCTACGGGACTGGAGTGGAAAGCATCAAAGTTTTAATATAGCCTTATAGCCCGCTGTAGCGGGCTATACCGGCTATTAAAGGCCCGAGCCGAAGGCGAGGTACTTTAACAAAGCAGCGGGACTTTAATTGCCAGTATAGCCCTGCTACGAAGGGCTATAAGGCTATTAGAACATTCTGCCACTAGAGGGCAGAATGTTCTAACAAACAAATAAAGTCTTCAGGGAGCGCGAGGGGATTGAAATCCCCTGCGGCTCCCTGAAGCCTTTGTTCACAGCCAGAGCTGTGAACAAAGACACATTGGAATGTTGGAGCTCCGGGCTTATACCAGCCAGTATAAGCCCGGAGCACTCCATTGTTTTCAATGGAGCTTCCAACATTCCAATGTTCTAATAAGGGATACAGCTGTCAGCACCCCCACTGGTGCTCAGCAACAGATCCATCGGGATTTGCAAGACACTGAAGATAGTTTACAAACACTTGAAACTAGAGTATCTCGGGACCCCTCAGCTAAATCAGACCTCCGGGAAGTACACATTAAATATGAGGAATTACTGGAGCAATTGCATATAATTGACCACCATGCATATCTACATAAAACACACACAGAATCAGATAGACCAGGTACTTTGCTAGCACTGATCCTGAGGAATGCTATTCCCCCCCACTCCTATCACTGCGATTTGGTCATCCCAACATATTAAGGTTGTCACACAAATGGACATGAATGCAGCATTTTATGAATACTATAAAGCATTATACACTGCCCCACCACAGATTGCTCACTTTGAAGTTGCTGTACTCCTAAACTCAATAGAACTACCACAGGTCTCTGTCAAGAAAATGTTAGCTGATCCTATAACACTAATGGGGATAAAGGCTGCAATCAGGGACCTCCCTAGGAACAAAACTCATGGGGTTGGATGGCTTACCTGTGGAATTTTATGCAACTTATATACAACAACTGGCCTACAACTTCATAAATTATATACGGAGGCTTTCGAGACGGGCACACTCCCTCCTTCCACGACACAAGCTTTAATAACTTTGCTCCCTAAACCCGGGAGGGATCACTCTCTGCTAGGTTCAGACCACCCTCTCTCGCTGCTCAATATGGAGTTTAAGATTTTGAGCATAATCCTGGCTAACCGCCTACAACCCTAAATACCGAGACTGGTGCATATTGACCAATGTGGCTTTGTCCCCGGGCGCAGTATATCCTTGAATATATGCAAACTCTGTAACATTATGTTTTCCTGTACTGAGGAGACCTCCGAAGCAGGATGCATAGCATTGGACCTCACTCAAGCGTTTGACACATTGAGTCTGCATTATCGAAATTCGGGATCCTGCAGGATTAGACGCGCTGGATCCAATTATTTTATCATCTCCTCACAGCGAAGGTGCGCACAGGTGCATACATGTCCGACCCATACCAAATACAACGTGGCACTAGACAGGGCTGCCCCCTCTCTCCCATTCTGTTCGCCCTTGCACTCGAACCACTTGCCCACAAACTCCGAGTCTCCTCTAGGGAATGGGGCATAGTCATAAATAATACTCATCAAGCCCTGTCTCTTCATATTCTAGGAACTTGCGGAATAATTTACTCCCTGTAGCAAGCCTAGCCTTTAACTATGGGAAGTCCCAAGCCTTCCCCATTGGCTCTGAAACAGTTGACCAGACTATACCATTTGGACACAGCAAGATAACTATTGCTCATCACACCTTTAAATATTTAGGGATACAGGTGTACAGAACTAAAACAGATTTAATTGAAGGCAATTTACATGAGGCTATCCGGTCCCTAAGAGCACAAATTGCATTTTGGACTTCACTCCCTCTATCACTAGTGGGATGGTTGGCAATCTCTAAAATAGTCATGCTCCTGCGACTTTTGGATATTTTGTTAATCTCCCAGAGGTTATCCCCAGAGCTGTATTCACAACCCTAAACACACTTCTGATCTCCTTAATTTGGGGCTCAGGCCGAAGGCGCCTGAGCCTAGCAAAGTTATTGCTTCCACCCGACGCTGGGGGAATGGGAGCCCCTGATTTCTACGCTACTGCTTAGCTTCTCAGCTACAACGGCTTTCTTACTAGCTAGCTGGGTGTAATTTACAGGAAATAGCATATTCAGAGCACATGCTAGCTCAAGGTACATCCAAGCAGCACACTACATCACACAGCGGGAACTCTTCTCAGAACCGCCATCACTTAGTGGAAACAGGCATTGAAATACACAAATACTCTTCCCGCATAGTTGTCGAATATTCCCCTACTAGGCATCCCAACTACTTCAGGAACACTTACCATTTGCCGGTTGGACCCATGGATGCAGACTGGTGCGACAACAATAGGGGACCTATTTGGCGATAAAATGCTACTTACACACTCTGATTTCATAAATGCGAGGGGTGTCGTAGACTCACTGTTTCTGACCTATGCGAGCCTGACACATATTGGGCACCTCATGTTGCAGAGCCCGATACATATGAGTTGGTTCATCTAATGTACCTTATGGGGACTGGTAGCCACTTAACCAGATGGTTCTACCAGGGCATACGTGCTCACCGACCTACCCCTCTTGCCATGACACGTTCCAAATGGGAGCTGGATATTGGTAGGCCACTGTCTGACAGTATTAGAATACCCTAAACGTGTCTCCCGTAACTCCCGTTGTAAGTTAATTCATTATATGATCACACAAAGAGCATACTTGACCCCCCATTACCTGCATGCCATGTTCCCTGCTCTCCTGCCACAGTGTCCTAGATGCCCCGAGCAAGACGCTAATCTGTTACATATGCTATAGCACTGTCCTACCTTGAGGACATATTGGGGGGTTATAATGACGATCATACAGGAGGTAGTAGGGAACATGGGGTGGCATAAAGTAGAAGCAAGTATACTAGGTCTATACAAAAGACGTAAAGTAAAAATCAGGTTTGCAGACTTAGCTTTACTCCTTGCTAAACGTGGTATCACTAAGAGGTGGAAATCCCCAAGGTCCCCTACAATACTTAGTTGGAAAGATGAACTACAGAGGTGGGGTCTGGCAGTGAGTGTGGCGATATGTAGGGAAGAAAAAGAAGCCCAAGGAAGGAACCAATCGCTATGAGTTGGGACCAACTGTTGGAATCTTTCAAAGCATTCGACATTTTGACATTGTAGACATAAAACCCAGGGACTCCATTGTTTCATATTAACATATGGATACGTGAACGTCCGTTATTTAGCCTTGACTTGCACCTGATATGAGTATTCATTCTGACACTAGGCATCTGTCAAGTAAACTGGAAACGATAAGGGGAGGTGTGGCTTGTAAGCACGGCTGGGGAGAGGGGAGTTAATCAATTTTCACTTTATTTACACAGGTACAAAGCTAATTGCTACACAACATGACATGAAGAAACAATCCGTTCAAATGACGGCTGCTCCACTGATTGTCCGTGTAGGTGGGACTATGTTTGTATTACATGAATGCGCACTGATATGTATTTTCTCGTGCGCTGTTACCACACTGCATATGTATATGGTTCTGTTATGAAGAAAATAACACTTTTATGTCTTTTCTACCTGTATTGTAACGGGAGACGATGAATAAAATTTATTTTTAAAAAAATTGTGTTCGTATTGGATAATAACAGGGCAAATTTGTATGTGCATAGATGGTGAGAAATGTTCTTTAATTATATTCAGAGTGAGATGTGTAATATAACACTGGTAGGCGTAGTTAAAAATGCAGGGGCATATTTACTTAACCGCGCCGTAGCGTACATTTTTAGGTCTCGCCTGAGACAGCGCTTTAGCGCTGCTCTGGCGAGACTTATAGTAAGCACTTTTGGAAGTGCAAACGAGTGCTTTCTGGCCGCCAACTACTGTGCATGTGTGCCGGGCGCGCGCACCATTTGGCAGCCTGAAAGCACTCGTTGTCTTTCACTTTGGCGGCCGCTCGGCCGCTTTGATGTTTCATCGTGATCGCGATCACTTTCACATTCGCGGCCGGCTATGCTACTGCGTTCTCCGAGCAGTCTTATCTTTACCGCTTCCCATGGGTTAAACTCCAGTGCCTTTGGTAATGATACCTCTGCAGTATATATGTTTATACTGATAAGTGGTGAAATCGATAGCTGAATGTTACTGAAACGGCGCATAAATCAATTTCGCTGATCGTGTTTAAAGCCTCTTTTGATCTTGCAAGTGGCCCAGCAATGTTGTGTCTGTTTATAAGCAACGCCATCTCTACTCTGAAGGGCTCAGATTCCCATAAACAGGGTTTCATCAAGCTGGCAGATCAAGAGGAGAGATGGCTCCCATGAGCTGTGAAACCCAGCGGCCTCGTTTTCCCGCTTAACTGGAGGCAGAGAAGCATGTTGTCCCCCTTCATACAATAGGGCTACCGTCTCCCTTTCACCATTTTCAGGGTTTCCACGTTTTATTGCATGCAGTGATTTTCAAACCAGTTTCCAGCTCTCAAGCAGTGCTTGTTCGAAACTGGCGTTCATGAAAATTATAATCTAATATGTATTGGTATTGCTTTTCATAAAAACGGATCTTTTAATAGAGTTTTTAGATATATTTGTAATTCATTTGTTATGTGTTCCTAAAGCATCAATGCAGGGCGTGCGAGCTGCAACGCACTGAGACCAAGTATTCATAGACTGGACATTAAGGAAACGGCATAATATAGGATTTTCGTATAGTGCTAGCATTGTTTGCTACAAAATACATCTCTCTCTGATTAAATGTAAATAAAGGAAACTTTGTGTTGCACGTTGTTGTGCCCGTGTTCTTTGGGTATTTTAGTGTGTGCCCCTCATTGTATTTGTCTTTCTTCCCACCCCCACTAGTCCTTGAGAACTTTTCTGGTGCACACAATCTTTTTTTCTGATGGTTACCTATCACTATGGTATGGGTCCCTAAAGTAGTCTACCAAGTAATGTTTTCCATCTTCCAAAAGACAAAATAGTAAGTGCAGGTAGTTGTCATCGTTAAACGGCAGGCAACTGCTTACAATTGTAATTTGATCCATGTGAAAGTGTTTTTGATTAGGATCCTGCGTGCATTTCGGACTGCAGCTGCCATTAGTCAAACTACAAAAAGAAAAAGAATAAACTGAATGTAGTACACTGTAGTTGAGCAATCAAAACACACAAAAACATGCCTAGGGCATTTAGAGATAAGGTACATGTATGCTACCGAAGAAAGGTGCAAAAACGCCTTTTGTGGGCCCTGGATATGCTTTGAACTCACCCGCGAGGACTGCGGTCGACAGGCAGGGAAGAAAGAAGTCTTGCTACCAGCAAGCATTCGTCAGAACACGACACTAGAGTGCATGAACCTGGTGGCTCTACAGCTCAAGATGTGGTCTCAGTGTTACTGTTATATAACATAATTGCAAATACTGCTGTACCCCCAACGAGTCAGGGGTGAGGATCCCATGCAGTGGTTTAATTTCCCCAAAATACGATTTCATTGTCTGATTTTGAAAGCAAATCGTATACTGGACGACTTCTAGTTTTCTGCAGGAGAAAGTGGCCTCTTTCAAAGAGGGAACTGAAGAAAAGTAAGTCTTGTCGCGCATGGCATTCCAAATCCAGAAGACGGTACAGAGGCCTTCATGAACGTTGCAGTGTCTGCCTCAACAGTACTTCGCAGTACTGTAGAAATCCTTCTTGGATCAAGCGGCAGAATTCATGCCACTATGTACACATCAGACTTGGGAAAGGTGACTGGTCCCCTGAGCATCTTTTATGGTGGTGTAAACACACGGGGAACTTGCTGCAATGCCCAGTGTGTGCAAGAGGTGTGAAGTGGCCGATTGGACCGAGAGACTCTTTCCTAGATGTTTTTAACTGTAATGAAGATGTATGGGGGAGGCACATAGATTTGTCTGGGCCTATGCTTTCCACTTTGGCCTACAATAACACTAGTGTAGCGATGTTAAGTGCAGAAATCATCTTTCTGAAATACAGGATATATTTGGTGACCTGTCCTAATATGTCATTTTTCTTCCCCGTTTTCTTCCAAATTATGCAAAGAAACGAGCTTGTTGTCAACAGCAAAACTATCATGTTGTTCAGTCTTAAATTTGTCAGTGCAAGAGGCATCCTTATCCATCGTTTAAGAAACAGTAGCACTGTGTGAATGGGTGAGGCTGGCTTTGTGAGATGCATAACATATTACTTCTCAATGGTACGTAGATTTGAGATAACTATTCATTGTAGTACTCACAAAAACCTTTGGACGTTGAATTAAGCACAAGAATGTATATTGCAATTTTTGGAATTTACAACATTTGAGCAAACAGACAAGCGCTTCCTGTGATTACAGGAGATCAAACCAGGCTCCAAGCTGCGTTTATGGCCTCCACACCCGCTCTGGCAGGGAGGGCAGCCTGCCATAAAACTGCAGCCAGCCTTCATCTCTGGGGTGGGGGTGACGGGAATTTGAAGCTATCAGCTGCTCCATGTGACTGTAATTAGAAACAAGCATTTGCAATGCAATAGGTCTCGCATTTATACGAGTTTGAGCTATTGGCATTGTAAATGACAATGCCTTTTATTTATGTTTTAAAAACCCACACATAAATAAAAGGCATTGCCATTTACAGTGCCAATAGCTCAAACTCTTAACAACTGCGAGACCTATTGCATTGCAAATGCTTGTTTTAGATGTTACTGTGCCTTTTTTTTCAAAATCTTTTCATTAAAGATTACAAGATGTAAACAATAATTGAAAAAAGTGGGAAAGGGAAGGAGTAGGAGAAAAGAAAGGCGAGACAAAAGCTCACTTGTTCATGGCACTAATACTCAGCATTAACATGTGCTCTATATCTGGTCCGTGTTACAATATCACATGTCCCACATCTGATAAATGCTGAGCAATTGAAAATAAAAAACAGTACATTATTAATAAAGTAAAAGAAACCTGGGACTGGAGAGGAGGGTGGCAAGAAAATGAGTTTGCCTTAGCAAATGCATTGGGGGCTGGACATCGGGCCTGCTATGTGTATCATCTGATCTAATCCCAGAGTAAGTCTGCGCAGGAAGGAGAACGACTTTTACATGGCGGTCGTTACACTGCAATAGCTTTACAACACGGTCATTACAACGCAAGTTGTTATGACGACTTTTGCTGGATGGCGCTCTACACCAAGGAATAGTATGATTTACTATTCCAACACCTTCCCTACTGTTCCACACACTGGAGTTGGAATAGTAAATCATACTATTTCTAAGTCCAGTTCCTCTAGCACAAGTCGTTGTAATGACTTGCGTTGTAACAAATGCCATGTAAACTACTGTGTTGTGAATGTATGCGATGTAACGTCATACATTCGCGCAGGTAGGTAGGAGACAATCTTCAAAAAAGTGCAGAGCTCGGAGTTTTGGTGGCTAGTCGCGACTAAGAGACCTGTTCAATCTTGACACCCTTCCCACCCTCCAGCAGAGTGAAAAAAATAAACAAGAAAAAAACACAAAGAAGAAACATTTCAATGACAGTTGGCAGCCAACAAGGCCATGTCCTATTCCAGTCTAAGAACGAATAAGGCACCATGGCACAGTCCATTCCAGAGATGTCACTGTCTTAGGAATAGGGTTGCGGGGAGCGAGTCTCATGAGGCAAATAATTCGCCATGCAGGGTAATACGGCAAGGCGGCTGTTAGAAATGGGATCTCTGGTTGGACAAGGCTTGCGCCAAAGCCAGGCAGAGACCACCACTCTAGTCAGGGCAAGGAAGTTACACGCCAAAGATAACCCCTGCTCACCCCGTTGGTAGCTTGGCACGAGCAGGCAGGCTTATCCTGGAGGCAATGTGTAGAGCGTTTGCGCAACACACCCACCGCAACAACATACTAGGCACACCACAAACGGAACTCCACACAAGGTTATATAAAAAATATCCTTTGTATTATCATAGAACACATTAGAATAGTAATCACATAATATACACTGTTCCAACTGGCAGTGGGCAATATTTACAGGGGATTATATACACAGGACAGGGCCACTTGGGCCACTTAGTAAAGATAGTAAAAGTAGAACCTAGAATAAACGTAGAACACAACCAGTAATTACTGGCAAACACTGTACTCAGCATCATCCTGTAACACAAACCATATTATGCACAGTATCACATTAGGCGTGAAATATATTCTGCGCCAACCTCATAAGCTTAAACACATTATGCAATCTTCTCACACGTCTAAACGCATTAGACCATAACCTCCTAAGCATAACGCACATTAGGAAATAATCTCACTAGCATAAACCACAGTAGGCAAATAACCTCATACCTAAACCACAGTAGGAAATAACTCAAACATAACACAGTATGCAAAACCTCATAATCATAAAACCACATTAGAGGCATAAAACAGGATGCATAAATCATACTATATAAATCACATTTCCTAGCACCATATAAATCGCATTAGGGCCTGGCGCCCTACAAACCCAATAGTCCCCCTGGCCAACTGGCCTTCTCAAAAAGGGTTCAAATGCCCTATGTCCAAAAGTCAGGGCAGCAGCCGATGCAGCAACATCTCCAAAAGCGCGCAACTGCGCTGTGGCAGAGTAGTGTCTCTCACTCCTATCTTACACAATGCCCCCAAAGAACTGTGGCGTAAACGTGGCAACTGGCACTAAGTGTTGCACAGCTGTGGATCCAATCATGGCCTGGGCTCTCACTGTGCCCTTGGGGTCCCCACTGGGACTCTGTAGAAAAAGAATGCAGGCAAAACGTTGCAGGTGCATGCGCTGGTGCGGTGCAGCTGAGAATAAACAATGTACAGAGGCCTGGCATCACTGTGCCTTCTGGGCCCCCACTGGGGCTCTCCCTCTAAATACAATTGCCCCCAAAGCGTTGCAGCTGCCCTCTAGCAAACGGGGCAGTTGGAGACCGAAACTGGAGGGCACGGGCCCCTCCGTGGCCTTAAACAACAATGTGCACTCATGAAGCTCCTCTCTGGGGTTCTTAAACCAAAACTGCCACCCAAAGAGAGATGAGCCCTGGGACTCTCCGTGCCGTGGAATCCCCGCTTAGAGTCCTGAAGGTCCTGGCATACCAAAAGCAGAGCGCTCGCAGGGTGCAAAAGGCCCCAGCAATTCCTTCGGGTCCATGGGGCATAGCTGGGCCCAGGGAGGCCAGCACAAAGGGCCCTCCAACAGGGAGGTAAGCCCCAATGGCAGTTCCTCCTGGGCCCCAGCAGCAGCCAGCCCCCAAGTTAGGAACAACACAGCATCAGGGAAGAGAACAAATTCATGGGGTCACAGCCCCTCTACTTATACCAAGATTCTCTTTGTCTTTAGAGCAGGGCATGGGGGAACCAGATGCAACTGGTTCAGGGGGGAATTGGAGCACTTTGTTTTGCAAGCTCCTCTTCCAATTTGTCAGGTGGGGGAGAGGTGATCAGACACACCACTGAGGGCGGAGCCAGCAATCACTAAGAAAGGCACCATCCTACTCAGAGTCAGGGGATTACCCCTCCCACTACTCTTAGCCCAGGTGTCCCATTCAGCCTAGCGCTGACTCACCCTGCCCTTCCTGGAGCCACCCACACCTCTCAGCTCCTGTCACTCACAAGCCAGACATGCAATTCACATCAGGTAGGCAGACACATAGCACACAGAAATGTCAACTTCTAAAAGTTGCATTTCTAAAATAACCACAATAAATCTGCGCACACTATTGCGCAGCATTTATTCACACAATTTCATACATACCAGACTTGACCACACTGCTCCTCTCATAACAGGAATTACCACTGACACACACTGATCGGGGAATAACCAATGCATTCCTATGGGAGGGCAGACCAACCTTACAAATGTAACACAGAGAGCGCACACACTTTACACCGGACCACCTGATCAAAGTGCAATCAACACTAACACCCAGAGGAGCACACGTTTCCCTGTCAGGATGGGGGCTGGGGTCAGTCTCAATCACCGCCGTGGGGGACCCCCGTGGCTTCAGGGCATTCCCATACTGAGCTGTTGGCGCACTCCAACCTCTCCTGCCTCCTTCTGTTACCTCTATTCTCGTAGTCTATGTATCTCTTCAAAGCTGGTTTTCACGAACTTTGAGACCTGAGTAACATGGCAGATGCCCGGTGGAGCTGCTAGACAGCTAATGAGGAGATTGGCCCTGCTTTCCCCCTTGACCGTCACCTACCCAGCCGGACAACGGGAACAGTTCCTCGTAGTCTCCCCGCTATTACTCCTTCCTCCCCTCCCTCCTACGAATTTGTGAATCATCATTTGTGTGCACTTTATCTTACTGTGCTCTTGTATCTGATGTAACCCTTAACGCAACGATCCTGATATACTTGACGGTGGTGTTTGCATCCTTCATTTTCTCGAGAGCAATACTCGTGTGGAATTCGTGAGCGTGGTTAAGCAGATGTGCCTTCTCCCCATTTCCACCCTGAAATGTTAGCTGTAATACTTGATGGTGGTCTTTGCATCCTTCATTTTCTCGAGCGCAATCCTCGTGTAGAATTCGTGAGCGTGGTTAAGCAGATGTGCCTTCTCCCGATTTCCACCCTGAAATGATAGCTGCAATCCTTGATGGTGGTCTTTGCATCCTTCATTTTCTCGAGCGCAATCCTCGAGTAGTTCCTGTGCCAAGGCGGCTCCTTCTCCTTGTCTGCCTCAGAGACACTGCTCTGACCCTTTATAAACAAGAGGCATGTGAACTGCATGGAAGCCCCGCCCGTTTGGCCCCGCCCCACACACCAGCGGTGGGCAACGTCTTCCCGCCCTTTCCCCCACTATGATGGACAGCTGACTTGAGGGACCCTGGGGCCGTCGGCGCCGTGGCAACGTTACAGACATACATGGTCACTGTAGACGACTCTTCTGGCCCTATACACAGCTTTAGTGTTGGAAAACAACTATACATTTACCCAACGAGGTAGCACTTACTGATTAGCCAGTAGAAAGTACTCCAGTTGAGTAGAGGTATTGCACAAAACGGTGGCATCTTCTTGGGTGAATATGCAGGGCAGGATTCATTCTGGCACGACGCTCCTGTCACAAAAATTAAACCTCAACAGGAAGCACTTACAGGTATAAATAAAGCAGGTGCCCGAGTGGAAGCTCAAATTCAGTAACGCATTATGAGCCAAAAAATTCGTGAGCGTGGTGGTGGCTTAGCAGATGCGCCTTCTCCTCATTTCCACCCTGAAATGTTAGCTGTAATACTTGATGGTGGTCTTTGCATCCTTCATTTTTTCGAGCGCAATCCTCGTGTAGAATTCGTGAGCGTGGTTAAGCAGAGGGGCCTTCTCCCCATTTCCACCCTGAAACGTGAGCGTGGTTAAGCAGATGTGCCTTCTCCCGATTTCCACCCTGAAATGATAGCTGCAATCCTTGATGGTGGTCTTTGCATCCTTCATTTTCTCGAGCGCAATCCTCGAGTAGTTCCTGTGCCAAGGCGGTTCCTTCTCCTTGTCTGCCTCAGAGACACTGCTCTGACCCTTTATAAACAAGAGGCATGTGAACTGCATGGAAGCCCCGCCCGTTTGGCCCCGCCCCACACACCAGCGGTGGGCAACGTCTTCCCGCCCTTTCCCCCACTATGATGGACAGCTGACTCGAGGGACCCGGGGCCGTCGGCGCCGTGGCAACGTTACAGGCATAGATGGTCACTGTAGATGACTCTTCTGGCCCTATACACAGCTTTAGTGTTGGAAAACAACTATACATTTACCCAACGAGGTAGCACTTACTGATTAGCCAGTAGAAAGTACTCCAGTTGAGAAGAGGTATTGCACAAAACGGTGGCATCTTCTTGGGTGAATATGCAGGGCAGGATTCATTCTGGCACGATGCTCCTGTCACAAAAATTAAACCTCAACAGGAAGCACTTACAGGTATAAATAAAGCAGGTGCCCGAGTGGAAGCTCAAATTCAGTAACGCATTATGAGCCAAAAAATTCGTGAGCCTGGTGGTAGCTTAGCAGATGTGCCTTCTCCTCATTTCCACCCTGAAATGTTAGCTGTAATACTTGATGGTGGTCTTTGCATCCTTCATTTTTTCGAGCGCAATCCTCGTGTAGAATTCGTGAGCGTGGTTAAGCAGATGTGCCTTCTCCCGATTTCCACCCTGAAATGATAGCTGCAATCCTTGATGGTGGTCTTTGCATCCTTCATTTTCTCGAGCGCAATCCTCGAGTAGTTCCTGTGCCAAGGCGGCTCCTTCTCCTTGTCTGCCTCAGAGACACTGCTCTGACCCTTTATAAACAAGAGGCATGTGAACTGCATGGAAGCCCCGCCCGTTTGGCCCCGCCCCACACACCAGCGGTGGGCAACGTCTTCCCGCCCTTTCCCCCACTGTGATGGACAGCTGACTTGAGGGACCCTGGGGCCGTCGGCGCCGTGGCAACGTTACAGACATACATGGTCACTGTAGACGACTCTTCTGGCCCTATACACAGCTTTAGTGTTGGAAAACAACTATACATTTACCCAACGAGGTAGCACTTACTGATTAGCCAGTAGAAAGTACCCCAGTTGAGTAGAGGTATTGCACAAAACGGTGGCATCTTCTTGGGTGAATATGCAGGGCAGGATTCATTCTGGCACGACGCTCCTGTCACAAAAATTAAACCTCAACAGGAAGCACTTACAGGTATAAATAAAGCAGGTGCCCGAGTGGAAGCTCAAATTCAGTAACGCATTATGAGCCAAAAAATTCGTGAGCGTGGTGGTGGCTTAGCAGATGCGCCTTCTCCTCATTTCCACCCTGAAATGTTAGCTGTAATACTTGATGGTGGGCTTTGCATCCTTCATTTTTTCGAGCGCAATCCTCGTCTAGAATTCGTGAGCGTGGTTAAGCAGAGGGGCCTTCTCCCCATTTCCACCCTGAAATGTTAGCTGTAATACTTGATGGTGGTCTTTGCATCCTTCATTTTTTCGAGCGCAATCCTCGTGTAGAATTCGTGAGCGTGGTTAAGCAGATGTGCCTTCTCCCGATTTCCACCCTGAAATGATAGCTGCAATCCTTGATGGTGGGCTTTGCATCCTTCATTTTCTCGAGCGCAATCCTCGAGTAGTTCCTGTGCCAAGGCGGTTCCTTCTCCTTGTCTGCCTCAGAGACACTGCTCTGACCCTTTATAAACAAGAGGCATGTGAACTGCATGGAAGCCCCGCCCGTTTGGCCCCGCCCCACACACCAGCGGTGGGCAACGTCTTCCCGCCCTTTCCCCCACTATGATGGACAGCTGACTCGAGGGACCCCGGGGCCGTCGGCGCCGTGGCAACGTTACAGACATAGATGGTCACTGTAGATGACTCTTCTGGCCCTATACACAGCTTTAGTGTTGGAAAACAACTATACATTTACCCAACGAGGTAGCACTTACTGATTAGCCAGTAGAAAGTACTCCAGTTGAGAAGAGGTATTGCACAAAACGGTGGCATCTTCTTGGGTGAATATGCAGGGCAGGATTCATTCTGGCACGATGCTCCTGTCACAAAAATTAAACCTCAACAGGAAGCACTTACAGGTATAAATAAAGCAGGTGCCCGAGTGGAAGCTCAAATTCAGTAACGCATTATGAGCCAAAAAATTCGTGAGCCTGGTGGTAGCTTAGCAGATGTGCCTTCTCCTCATTTCCACCCTGAAATGTTAGCTGTAATACTTGATGGTGGTCTTTGCATCCTTCATTTTTTCGAGCGCAATCCTCGTCTAGAATTCGTGAGCGTGGTTAAGCAGAGGGGCCTTCTCCCCATTTCCACCCTGAAATGTTAGCTGTAATACTTGATGGTGGTATTTGCATCCTTCATTTTTTCGAGCGCAATCCTCGTGTAGAATTCGTGAGCGTGGTTAAGCAGATGTGCCTTCTCCCGATTTCCACCCTGAAATGATAGCTGCAATCCTTGATGGTGGTCTTTGCATCCTTCATTTTCTCGAGCGCAATCCTCGAGTAGTTCCTGTGCCAAGGCGGCTCCTTCTCCTTGTCTGCCTCAGAGACACTGCTCTGACCCTTTATAAACAAGAGGCATGTGAACTGCATGGAAGCCCCGCCCCACACACCAGCGGTGGGCAACGTCTTCCCGCCCTTTCCCCCACTATGATGGACAGCTGACTTGAGGGACCCTGGGGCCGTCGGCGCCGTGGCAACGTTACAGACATACATGGTCACTGTAGACGACTCTTCTGGCCCTATACACAGCTTTAGTGTTGGAAAACAACTATACATTTACCCAACGAGGTAGCACTTACTGATTAGCCAGTAGAAAGTACTCCAGTTGAGTAGAGGTATTGCACAAAACGGTGGCATCTTCTTGGGTGAATATGCAGGGCAGGATTCATTCTGGCACGACGCTCCTGTCACAAAAATTAAACCTCAACAGGAAGCACTTACAGGTATAAATAAAGCAGGTGCCCGAGTGGAAGCTCAAATTCAGTAACGCATTATGAGCCAAAAAATTCGTGAGCGTGGTGGTGGCTTAGCAGATGCGCCTTCTCCTCATTTCCACCCTGAAATGTTAGCTGTAATACTTGATGGTGGTCTTTGCATCCTTCATTTTTTCGAGCGCAATCCTCGTCTAGAATTCGTGAGCGTGGTTAAGCAGATGTGCCTTCTCCCGATTTCCACCCTGAAATGATAGCTGCAATCCTTGATGGTGGTCTTTGCATCCTTCATTTTCTCGAGCGCAATCCTCGAGTAGTTCCTGTGCCAAGGCGGTTCCTTCTCCTTGTCTGCCTCAGAGACACTGCTCTGACCCTTTATAAACAAGAGGCATGTGAACTGCATGGAAGCCCCGCCCGTTTGGCCCCGCCCCACACACCAGCGGTGGGCAACGTCTTCCCGCCCTTTCCCCCACTATGATGGACAGCTGACTTGAGGGACCCTGGGGCCGTCGGCGCCGTGGCAACGTTACAGACATACATGGTCACTGTAGACGACTCTTCTGGCCCTATACACAGCTTTAGTGTTGGAAAACAACTATACATTTACCCAACGAGGTAGCACTTACTGATTAGCCAGTAGAAAGTACTCCAGTTGAGTAGAGGTATTGCACAAAACGGTGGCATCTTCTTGGGTGAATATGCAGGGCAGGATTCATTCTGCCACGACGCTCCTGTCACAAAAATTAAACCTCAACAGGAAGCACTTACAGGTATAAATAAAGCAGGTGCCCGAGTGGAAGCTCAAATTCAGTAACGCATTATGAGCCAAAAAATTCGTGAGCGTGGTGGTGGCTTAGCAGATGCGCCTTCTCCTCATTTCCACCCTGAAATGTTAGCTGTAATACTTGATGGTGGTCTTTGCATCCTTCATTTTTTCGAGCGCAATCCTCGTGTAGAATTCGTGAGCGTGGTTAAGCAGAGGGGCCTTCTCCCCATTTCCACCCTGAAACGTGAGCGTGGTTAAGCAGATGTGCCTTCTCCCGATTTCCACCCTGAAATGATAGCTGCAATCCTTGATGGTGGTCTTTGCATCCTTCATTTTCTCGAGCGCAATCCTCGAGTAGTTCCTGTGCCAAGGCGGTTCCTTCTCCTTGTCTGCCTCAGAGACACTGCTCTGACCCTTTATAAACAAGAGGCATGTGAACTGCATGGAAGCCCCGCCCGTTTGGCCCCGCCCCACACACCAGCGGTGGGCAACGTCTTCCCGCCCTTTCCCCCACTATGATGGACAGCTGACTCGAGGGACCCGGGGCCGTCGGCGCCGTGGCAACGTTACAGACATAGATGGTCACTGTAGATGACTCTTCTGGCCCTATACACAGCTTTAGTGTTGGAAAACAACTATACACATACCCAACGAGGTAGCACTTACTGATTAGCCAGTAGAAAGTACTCCAGTTGAGAAGAGGTATTGCACAAAACGGTGGCATCTTCTTGGGTGAATATGCAGGGCAGGATTCATTCTGGCACGATGCTCCTGTCACAAAAATTAAACCTCAACAGGAAGCACTTACAGGTATAAATAAAGCAGGTGCCCGAGTGGAAGCTCAAATTCAGTAACGCATTATGAGCCAAAAAATTCGTGAGCCTGGTGGTAGCTTAGCAGATGTGCCTTCTCCTCATTTCCACCCTGAAATGTTAGCTGTAATACTTGATGGTGGTCTTTGCATCCTTCATTTTTTCGAGCGCAATCCTCGTCTAGAATTCGTGAGCGTGGTTAAGCAGAGGGGCCTTCTCCCCATTTCCACCCTGAAATGTTAGCTGTAATACTTGATGGTGGTCTTTGCATCCTTCATTTTTTCGAGCGCAATCCTCGTGTAGAATTCGTGAGCGTGGTTAAGCAGATGTGCCTTCTCCCGATTTCCACCCTGAAATGATAGCTGCAATCCTTGATGGTGGTCTTTGCATCCTTCATTTTCTCGAGCGCAATCCTCGAGTAGTTCCTGTGCCAAGGCGGCTCCTTCTCCTTGTCTGCCTCAGAGACACTGCTCTGACCCTTTATAAACAAGAGGCATGTGAACTGCATGGAAGCCCCGCCCGTTTGGCCCCGCCCCACACACCAGCGGTGGGCAACGTCTTCCCGCCCTTTCCCCCACTGTGATGGACAGCTGACTTGAGGGACCCTGGGGCCGTCGGCGCCGTGGCAACGTTACAGACATACATGGTCACTGTAGACGACTCTTCTGGCCCTATACACAGCTTTAGTGTTGGAAAACAACTATACATTTACCCAACGAGGTAGCACTTACTGATTAGCCAGTAGAAAGTACCCCAGTTGAGTAGAGGTATTGCACAAAACGGTGGCATCTTCTTGGGTGAATATGCAGGGCAGGATTCATTCTGGCACGACGCTCCTGTCACAAAAATTAAACCTCAACAGGAAGCACTTACAGGTATAAATAAAGCAGGTGCCCGAGTGGAAGCTCAAATTCAGTAACGCATTATGAGCCAAAAAATTCGTGAGCGTGGTGGTGGCTTAGCAGATGCGCCTTCTCCTCATTTCCACCCTGAAATGTTAGCTGTAATACTTGATGGTGGTCTTTGCATCCTTCATTTTTTCGAGCGCAATCCTCGTCTAGAATTCGTGAGCGTGGTTAAGCAGAGGGGCCTTCTCCCCATTTCCACCCTGAAATGTTAGCTGTAATACTTGATGGTGGTCTTTGCATCCTTCATTTTTTCGAGCGCAATCCTCGTGTAGTTCCTGTGCCAAGGCGGTTCCTTCTCCTTGTCTGCCTCAGAGACACTGCTCTGACCCTTTATAAACAAGAGGCATGTGAACTGCATGGAAGCCCCGCACGTTTGGCCCCGCCCCACACACCAGCGGTGGGCAACGTCTTCCCGCCCTTTCCCCCACTATGATGGACAGCTGACTCGAGGGACCCCGGGGCCGTCGGCGCCGTGGCAACGTTACAGACATAGATGGTCACTGTAGATGACTCTTCTGGCCCTATACACAGCTTTAGTGTTGGAAAACAACTATACATTTACCCAACGAGGTAGCACTTACTGATTAGCCAGTAGAAAGTACTCCAGTTGAGAAGAGGTATTGCACAAAACGGTGGCATCTTCTTGGGTGAATATGCAGGGCAGGATTCATTCTGGCACGATGCTCCTGTCACAAAAATTAAACCTCAACAGGAAGCACTTACAGGTATAAATAAAGCAGGTGCCCGAGTGGAAGCTCAAATTCAGTAACGCATTATGAGCCAAAAAATTCGTGAGCCTGGTGGTAGCTTAGCAGATGTGCCTTCTCCTCATTTCCACCCTGAAATGTTAGCTGTAATACTTGATGGTGGTCTTTGCATCCTTCATTTTTTCGAGCGCAATCCTCGTCTAGAATTCGTGAGCGTGGTTAAGCAGAGGGGCCTTCTCCCCATTTCCACCCTGAAATGTTAGCTGTAATACTTGATGGTGGTCTTTGCATCCTTCATTTTTTCGAGCGCAATCCTCGTGTAGAATTCGTGAGCGTGGTTAAGCAGATGTGCCTTCTCCCGATTTCCACCCTGAAATGATAGCTGCAATCCTTGATGGTGGTCTTTGCATCCTTCATTTTCTCGAGCGCAATCCTCGAGTAGTTCCTGTGCCAAGGCGGCTCCTTCTCCTTGTCTGCCTCAGAGACACTGCTCTGACCCTTTATAAACAAGAGGCATGTGAACTGCATGGAAGCCCCGCCCGTTTGGCCCCGCCCCACACACCAGCGGTGGGCAACGTCTTCCCGCCCTTTCCCCCACTGTGATGGACAGCTGACTTGAGGGACCCTGGGGCCGTCGGCGCCGTGGCAACGTTACAGACATACATGGTCACTGTAGACGACTCTTCTGGCCCTATACACAGCTTTAGTGTTGGAAAACAACTATACATTTACCCAACGAGGTAGCACTTACTGATTAGCCAGTAGAAAGTACCCCAGTTGAGTAGAGGTATTGCACAAAACGGTGGCATCTTCTTGGGTGAATATGCAGGGCAGGATTCATTCTGGCACGACGCTCCTGTCACAAAAATTAAACCTCAACAGGAAGCACTTACAGGTATAAATAAAGCAGGTGCCCGAGTGGAAGCTCAAATTCAGTAACGCATTATGAGCCAAAAAATTCGTGAGCGTGGTGGTGGCTTAGCAGATGCGCCTTCTCCTCATTTCCACCCTGAAATGTTAGCTGTAATACTTGATGGTGGTCTTTGCATCCTTCATTTTTTCGAGCGCAATCCTCGTCTAGAATTCGTGAGCGTGGTTAAGCAGAGGGGCCTTCTCCCCATTTCCACCCTGAAATGTTAGCTGTAATACTTGATGGTGGTCTTTGCATCCTTCATTTTTTCGAGCGCAATCCTCGTGTAGAATTCGTGAGCGTGGTTAAGCAGATGTGCCTTCTCCCGATTTCCACCCTGAAATGATAGCTGCAATCCTTGATGGTGGTCTTTGCATCCTTCATTTTCTCGAGCGCAATCCTCGAGTAGTTCCTGTGCCAAGGCGGCTCCTTCTCCTTGTCTGCCTCAGAGACACTGCTCTGACCCTTTATAAACAAGAGGCATGTGAACTGCATGGAAGCCCCGCCCGTTTGGCCCCGCCCCACACACCAGCGGTGGGCAACGTCTTCCCGCCCTTTCCCCCACTATGATGGACAGCTGACTTGAGGGACCCTGGGGCCGTCGGCGCCGTGGCAACGTTACAGACATACATGGTCACTGTAGACGACTCTTCTGGCCCTATACACAGCTTTAGTGTTGGAAAACAACTATACATTTACCCAACGAGGTAGCACTTACTGATTAGCCAGTAGAAAGTACTCCAGTTGAGTAGAGGTATTGCACAAAACGGTGGCATCTTCTTGGGTGAATATGCAGGGCAGGATTCATTCTGGCACGACGCTCCTGTCACAAAAATTAAACCTCAACAGGAAGCACTTACAGGTATAAATAAAGCAGGTGCCCGAGTGGAAGCTCAAATTCAGTAACGCATTATGAGCCAAAAAATTCGTGAGCGTGGTGGTGGCTTAGCAGATGCGCCTTCTCCTCATTTCCACCCTGAAATGTTAGCTGTAATACTTGATGGTGGTCTTTGCATCCTTCATTTTTTCGAGCGCAATCCTCGTGTAGAATTCGTGAGCGTGGTTAAGCAGATGTGCCTTCTCCCGATTTCCACCCTGAAATGATAGCTGCAATCCTTGATGGTGGTCTTTGCATCCTTCATTTTCTCGAGCGCAATCCTCGAGTAGTTCCTGTGCCAAGGCGGTTCCTTCTCCTTGTCTGCCTCAGAGACACTGCTCTGACCCTTTATAAACAAGAGGCATGTGAACTGCATGGAAGCCCCGCCCGTTTGGCCCCGCCCCACACACCAGCGGTGGGCAACGTCTTCCCGCCCTTTCCCCCACTATGATGGACAGCTGACTCGAGGGACCCGGGGCCGTCGGCGCCGTGGCAACGTTACAGGCATACATGGTCACTGTAGACGACTCTTCTGGCCCTATACACAGCTTTAGTGTTGGAAAACAACTATACATTTACCCAACGAGGTAGCACTTACTGATTAGCCAGTAGAAAGTACTCCAGTTGAGTAGAGGTATTGCACAAAACGGTGGCATCTTCTTGGGTGAATATGCAGGGCAGGATTCATTCTGGCACGACGCTCCTGTCACAAAAATTAAACCTCAACAGGAAGCACTTACAGGTATAAATAAAGCAGGTGCCCGAGTGGAAGCTCAAATTCAGTAACGCATTATGAGCCAAAAAATTCGTGAGCGTGGTGGTGGCTTAGCAGATGCGCCTTCTCCTCATTTCCACCCTGAAATGTTAGCTGTAATACTTGATGGTGGTCTTTGCATCCTTCATTTTTTCGAGCGCAATCCTCGTGTAGAATTCGTGAGCGTGGTTAAGCAGAGGGGCCTTCTCCCCATTTCCACCCTGAAACGTGAGCGTGGTTAAGCAGATGTGCCTTCTCCCGATTTCCACCCTGAAATGATAGCTGCAATCCTTGATGGTGGTCTTTGCATCCTTCATTTTCTCGAGCGCAATCCTCGAGTAGTTCCTGTGCCAAGGCGGTTCCTTCTCCTTGTCTGCCTCAGAGACACTGCTCTGACCCTTTATAAACAAGAGGCATGTGAACTGCATGGAAGCCCCGCCCGTTTGGCCCCGCCCCACACACCAGCGGTGGGCAACGTCTTCCCGCCCTTTCCCCCACTATGATGGACAGCTGACTCGAGGGACCCGGGGCCGTCGGCGCCGTGGCAACGTTACAGGCATAGATGGTCACTGTAGATGACTCTTCTGGCCCTATACACAGCTTTAGTGTTGGAAAACAACTATACATTTACCCAACGAGGTAGCACTTACTGATTAGCCAGTAGAAAGTACTCCAGTTGAGAAGAGGTATTGCACAAAACGGTGGCATCTTCTTGGGTGAATATGCAGGGCAGGATTCATTCTGGCACGATGCTCCTGTCACAAAAATTAAACCTCAACAGGAAGCACTTACAGGTATAAATAAAGCAGGTGCCCGAGTGGAAGCTCAAATTCAGTAACGCATTATGAGCCAAAAAATTCGTGAGCCTGGTGGTAGCTTAGCAGATGTGCCTTCTCCTCATTTCCACCCTGAAATGTTAGCTGTAATACTTGATGGTGGTCTTTGCATCCTTCATTTTTTCGAGCGCAATCCTCGTGTAGAATTCGTGAGCGTGGTTAAGCAGATGTGCCTTCTCCCGATTTCCACCCTGAAATGATAGCTGCAATCCTTGATGGTGGTCTTTGCATCCTTCATTTTCTCGAGCGCAATCCTCGAGTAGTTCCTGTGCCAAGGCGGCTCCTTCTCCTTGTCTGCCTCAGAGACACTGCTCTGACCCTTTATAAACAAGAGGCATGTGAACTGCATGGAAGCCCCGCCCGTTTGGCCCCGCCCCACACACCAGCGGTGGGCAACGTCTTCCCGCCCTTTCCCCCACTGTGATGGACAGCTGACTTGAGGGACCCTGGGGCCGTCGGCGCCGTGGCAACGTTACAGACATACATGGTCACTGTAGACGACTCTTCTGGCCCTATACACAGCTTTAGTGTTGGAAAACAACTATACATTTACCCAACGAGGTAGCACTTACTGATTAGCCAGTAGAAAGTACCCCAGTTGAGTAGAGGTATTGCACAAAACGGTGGCATCTTCTTGGGTGAATATGCAGGGCAGGATTCATTCTGGCACGACGCTCCTGTCACAAAAATTAAACCTCAACAGGAAGCACTTACAGGTATAAATAAAGCAGGTGCCCGAGTGGAAGCTCAAATTCAGTAACGCATTATGAGCCAAAAAATTCGTGAGCGTGGTGGTGGCTTAGCAGATGCGCCTTCTCCTCATTTCCACCCTGAAATGTTAGCTGTAATACTTGATGGTGGGCTTTGCATCCTTCATTTTTTCGAGCGCAATCCTCGTCTAGAATTCGTGAGCGTGGTTAAGCAGAGGGGCCTTCTCCCCATTTCCACCCTGAAATGTTAGCTGTAATACTTGATGGTGGTCTTTGCATCCTTCATTTTTTCGAGCGCAATCCTCGTGTAGAATTCGTGAGCGTGGTTAAGCAGATGTGCCTTCTCCCGATTTCCACCCTGAAATGATAGCTGCAATCCTTGATGGTGGGCTTTGCATCCTTCATTTTCTCGAGCGCAATCCTCGAGTAGTTCCTGTGCCAAGGCGGTTCCTTCTCCTTGTCTGCCTCAGAGACACTGCTCTGACCCTTTATAAACAAGAGGCATGTGAACTGCATGGAAGCCCCGCCCGTTTGGCCCCGCCCCACACACCAGCGGTGGGCAACGTCTTCCCGCCCTTTCCCCCACTATGATGGACAGCTGACTCGAGGGACCCCGGGGCCGTCGGCGCCGTGGCAACGTTACAGACATAGATGGTCACTGTAGATGACTCTTCTGGCCCTATACACAGCTTTAGTGTTGGAAAACAACTATACATTTACCCAACGAGGTAGCACTTACTGATTAGCCAGTAGAAAGTACTCCAGTTGAGAAGAGGTATTGCACAAAACGGTGGCATCTTCTTGGGTGAATATGCAGGGCAGGATTCATTCTGGCACGATGCTCCTGTCACAAAAATTAAACCTCAACAGGAAGCACTTACAGGTATAAATAAAGCAGGTGCCCGAGTGGAAGCTCAAATTCAGTAACGCATTATGAGCCAAAAAATTCGTGAGCCTGGTGGTAGCTTAGCAGATGTGCCTTCTCCTCATTTCCACCCTGAAATGTTAGCTGTAATACTTGATGGTGGTCTTTGCATCCTTCATTTTTTCGAGCGCAATCCTCGTCTAGAATTCGTGAGCGTGGTTAAGCAGAGGGGCCTTCTCCCCATTTCCACCCTGAAATGTTAGCTGTAATACTTGATGGTGGTATTTGCATCCTTCATTTTTTCGAGCGCAATCCTCGTGTAGAATTCGTGAGCGTGGTTAAGCAGATGTGCCTTCTCCCGATTTCCACCCTGAAATGATAGCTGCAATCCTTGATGGTGGTCTTTGCATCCTTCATTTTCTCGAGCGCAATCCTCGAGTAGTTCCTGTGCCAAGGCGGCTCCTTCTCCTTGTCTGCCTCAGAGACACTGCTCTGACCCTTTATAAACAAGAGGCATGTGAACTGCATGGAAGCCCCGCCCCACACACCAGCGGTGGGCAACGTCTTCCCGCCCTTTCCCCCACTATGATGGACAGCTGACTTGAGGGACCCTGGGGCCGTCGGCGCCGTGGCAACGTTACAGACATACATGGTCACTGTAGACGACTCTTCTGGCCCTATACACAGCTTTAGTGTTGGAAAACAACTATACATTTACCCAACGAGGTAGCACTTACTGATTAGCCAGTAGAAAGTACTCCAGTTGAGTAGAGGTATTGCACAAAACGGTGGCATCTTCTTGGGTGAATATGCAGGGCAGGATTCATTCTGGCACGACGCTCCTGTCACAAAAATTAAACCTCAACAGGAAGCACTTACAGGTATAAATAAAGCAGGTGCCCGAGTGGAAGCTCAAATTCAGTAACGCATTATGAGCCAAAAAATTCGTGAGCGTGGTGGTGGCTTAGCAGATGCGCCTTCTCCTCATTTCCACCCTGAAATGTTAGCTGTAATACTTGATGGTGGTCTTTGCATCCTTCATTTTTTCGAGCGCAATCCTCGTCTAGAATTCGTGAGCGTGGTTAAGCAGATGTGCCTTCTCCCGATTTCCACCCTGAAATGATAGCTGCAATCCTTGATGGTGGTCTTTGCATCCTTCATTTTCTCGAGCGCAATCCTCGAGTAGTTCCTGTGCCAAGGCGGTTCCTTCTCCTTGTCTGCCTCAGAGACACTGCTCTGACCCTTTATAAACAAGAGGCATGTGAACTGCATGGAAGCCCCGCCCGTTTGGCCCCGCCCCACACACCAGCGGTGGGCAACGTCTTCCCGCCCTTTCCCCCACTATGATGGACAGCTGACTTGAGGGACCCTGGGGCCGTCGGCGCCGTGGCAACGTTACAGACATACATGGTCACTGTAGACGACTCTTCTGGCCCTATACACAGCTTTAGTGTTGGAAAACAACTATACATTTACCCAACGAGGTAGCACTTACTGATTAGCCAGTAGAAAGTACTCCAGTTGAGTAGAGGTATTGCACAAAACGGTGGCATCTTCTTGGGTGAATATGCAGGGCAGGATTCATTCTGCCACGACGCTCCTGTCACAAAAATTAAACCTCAACAGGAAGCACTTACAGGTATAAATAAAGCAGGTGCCCGAGTGGAAGCTCAAATTCAGTAACGCATTATGAGCCAAAAAATTCGTGAGCGTGGTGGTGGCTTAGCAGATGCGCCTTCTCCTCATTTCCACCCTGAAATGTTAGCTGTAATACTTGATGGTGGTCTTTGCATCCTTCATTTTTTCGAGCGCAATCCTCGTGTAGAATTCGTGAGCGTGGTTAAGCAGAGGGGCCTTCTCCCCATTTCCACCCTGAAACGTGAGCGTGGTTAAGCAGATGTGCCTTCTCCCGATTTCCACCCTGAAATGATAGCTGCAATCCTTGATGGTGGTCTTTGCATCCTTCATTTTCTCGAGCGCAATCCTCGAGTAGTTCCTGTGCCAAGGCGGTTCCTTCTCCTTGTCTGCCTCAGAGACACTGCTCTGACCCTTTATAAACAAGAGGCATGTGAACTGCATGGAAGCCCCGCCCGTTTGGCCCCGCCCCACACACCAGCGGTGGGCAACGTCTTCCCGCCCTTTCCCCCACTATGATGGACAGCTGACTCGAGGGACCCGGGGCCGTCGGCGCCGTGGCAACGTTACAGACATAGATGGTCACTGTAGATGACTCTTCTGGCCCTATACACAGCTTTAGTGTTGGAAAACAACTATACACATACCCAACGAGGTAGCACTTACTGATTAGCCAGTAGAAAGTACTCCAGTTGAGAAGAGGTATTGCACAAAACGGTGGCATCTTCTTGGGTGAATATGCAGGGCAGGATTCATTCTGGCACGATGCTCCTGTCACAAAAATTAAACCTCAACAGGAAGCACTTACAGGTATAAATAAAGCAGGTGCCCGAGTGGAAGCTCAAATTCAGTAACGCATTATGAGCCAAAAAATTCGTGAGCCTGGTGGTAGCTTAGCAGATGTGCCTTCTCCTCATTTCCACCCTGAAATGTTAGCTGTAATACTTGATGGTGGTCTTTGCATCCTTCATTTTTTCGAGCGCAATCCTCGTCTAGAATTCGTGAGCGTGGTTAAGCAGAGGGGCCTTCTCCCCATTTCCACCCTGAAATGTTAGCTGTAATACTTGATGGTGGTCTTTGCATCCTTCATTTTTTCGAGCGCAATCCTCGTGTAGAATTCGTGAGCGTGGTTAAGCAGATGTGCCTTCTCCCGATTTCCACCCTGAAATGATAGCTGCAATCCTTGATGGTGGTCTTTGCATCCTTCATTTTCTCGAGCGCAATCCTCGAGTAGTTCCTGTGCCAAGGCGGCTCCTTCTCCTTGTCTGCCTCAGAGACACTGCTCTGACCCTTTATAAACAAGAGGCATGTGAACTGCATGGAAGCCCCGCCCGTTTGGCCCCGCCCCACACACCAGCGGTGGGCAACGTCTTCCCGCCCTTTCCCCCACTGTGATGGACAGCTGACTTGAGGGACCCTGGGGCCGTCGGCGCCGTGGCAACGTTACAGACATACATGGTCACTGTAGACGACTCTTCTGGCCCTATACACAGCTTTAGTGTTGGAAAACAACTATACATTTACCCAACGAGGTAGCACTTACTGATTAGCCAGTAGAAAGTACCCCAGTTGAGTAGAGGTATTGCACAAAACGGTGGCATCTTCTTGGGTGAATATGCAGGGCAGGATTCATTCTGGCACGACGCTCCTGTCACAAAAATTAAACCTCAACAGGAAGCACTTACAGGTATAAATAAAGCAGGTGCCCGAGTGGAAGCTCAAATTCAGTAACGCATTATGAGCCAAAAAATTCGTGAGCGTGGTGGTGGCTTAGCAGATGCGCCTTCTCCTCATTTCCACCCTGAAATGTTAGCTGTAATACTTGATGGTGGTCTTTGCATCCTTCATTTTTTCGAGCGCAATCCTCGTCTAGAATTCGTGAGCGTGGTTAAGCAGAGGGGCCTTCTCCCCATTTCCACCCTGAAATGTTAGCTGTAATACTTGATGGTGGTCTTTGCATCCTTCATTTTTTCGAGCGCAATCCTCGTGTAGTTCCTGTGCCAAGGCGGTTCCTTCTCCTTGTCTGCCTCAGAGACACTGCTCTGACCCTTTATAAACAAGAGGCATGTGAACTGCATGGAAGCCCCGCACGTTTGGCCCCGCCCCACACACCAGCGGTGGGCAACGTCTTCCCGCCCTTTCCCCCACTATGATGGACAGCTGACTCGAGGGACCCCGGGGCCGTCGGCGCCGTGGCAACGTTACAGACATAGATGGTCACTGTAGATGACTCTTCTGGCCCTATACACAGCTTTAGTGTTGGAAAACAACTATACATTTACCCAACGAGGTAGCACTTACTGATTAGCCAGTAGAAAGTACTCCAGTTGAGAAGAGGTATTGCACAAAACGGTGGCATCTTCTTGGGTGAATATGCAGGGCAGGATTCATTCTGGCACGATGCTCCTGTCACAAAAATTAAACCTCAACAGGAAGCACTTACAGGTATAAATAAAGCAGGTGCCCGAGTGGAAGCTCAAATTCAGTAACGCATTATGAGCCAAAAAATTCGTGAGCCTGGTGGTAGCTTAGCAGATGTGCCTTCTCCTCATTTCCACCCTGAAATGTTAGCTGTAATACTTGATGGTGGTCTTTGCATCCTTCATTTTTTCGAGCGCAATCCTCGTCTAGAATTCGTGAGCGTGGTTAAGCAGAGGGGCCTTCTCCCCATTTCCACCCTGAAATGTTAGCTGTAATACTTGATGGTGGTCTTTGCATCCTTCATTTTTTCGAGCGCAATCCTCGTGTAGAATTCGTGAGCGTGGTTAAGCAGATGTGCCTTCTCCCGATTTCCACCCTGAAATGATAGCTGCAATCCTTGATGGTGGTCTTTGCATCCTTCATTTTCTCGAGCGCAATCCTCGAGTAGTTCCTGTGCCAAGGCGGCTCCTTCTCCTTGTCTGCCTCAGAGACACTGCTCTGACCCTTTATAAACAAGAGGCATGTGAACTGCATGGAAGCCCCGCCCGTTTGGCCCCGCCCCACACACCAGCGGTGGGCAACGTCTTCCCGCCCTTTCCCCCACTGTGATGGACAGCTGACTTGAGGGACCCTGGGGCCGTCGGCGCCGTGGCAACGTTACAGACATACATGGTCACTGTAGACGACTCTTCTGGCCCTATACACAGCTTTAGTGTTGGAAAACAACTATACATTTACCCAACGAGGTAGCACTTACTGATTAGCCAGTAGAAAGTACCCCAGTTGAGTAGAGGTATTGCACAAAACGGTGGCATCTTCTTGGGTGAATATGCAGGGCAGGATTCATTCTGGCACGACGCTCCTGTCACAAAAATTAAACCTCAACAGGAAGCACTTACAGGTATAAATAAAGCAGGTGCCCGAGTGGAAGCTCAAATTCAGTAACGCATTATGAGCCAAAAAATTCGTGAGCGTGGTGGTGGCTTAGCAGATGCGCCTTCTCCTCATTTCCACCCTGAAATGTTAGCTGTAATACTTGATGGTGGTCTTTGCATCCTTCATTTTTTCGAGCGCAATCCTCGTCTAGAATTCGTGAGCGTGGTTAAGCAGAGGGGCCTTCTCCCCATTTCCACCCTGAAATGTTAGCTGTAATACTTGATGGTGGTCTTTGCATCCTTCATTTTTTCGAGCGCAATCCTCGTGTAGAATTCGTGAGCGTGGTTAAGCAGATGTGCCTTCTCCCGATTTCCACCCTGAAATGATAGCTGCAATCCTTGATGGTGGTCTTTGCATCCTTCATTTTCTCGAGCGCAATCCTCGAGTAGTTCCTGTGCCAAGGCGGCTCCTTCTCCTTGTCTGCCTCAGAGACACTGCTCTGACCCTTTATAAACAAGAGGCATGTGAACTGCATGGAAGCCCCGCCCGTTTGGCCCCGCCCCACACACCAGCGGTGGGCAACGTCTTCCCGCCCTTTCCCCCACTATGATGGACAGCTGACTTGAGGGACCCTGGGGCCGTCGGCGCCGTGGCAACGTTACAGACATACATGGTCACTGTAGACGACTCTTCTGGCCCTATACACAGCTTTAGTGTTGGAAAACAACTATACATTTACCCAACGAGGTAGCACTTACTGATTAGCCAGTAGAAAGTACTCCAGTTGAGTAGAGGTATTGCACAAAACGGTGGCATCTTCTTGGGTGAATATGCAGGGCAGGATTCATTCTGGCACGACGCTCCTGTCACAAAAATTAAACCTCAACAGGAAGCACTTACAGGTATAAATAAAGCAGGTGCCCGAGTGGAAGCTCAAATTCAGTAACGCATTATGAGCCAAAAAATTCGTGAGCGTGGTGGTGGCTTAGCAGATGCGCCTTCTCCTCATTTCCACCCTGAAATGTTAGCTGTAATACTTGATGGTGGTCTTTGCATCCTTCATTTTTTCGAGCGCAATCCTCGTGTAGAATTCGTGAGCGTGGTTAAGCAGATGTGCCTTCTCCCGATTTCCACCCTGAAATGATAGCTGCAATCCTTGATGGTGGTCTTTGCATCCTTCATTTTCTCGAGCGCAATCCTCGAGTAGTTCCTGTGCCAAGGCGGTTCCTTCTCCTTGTCTGCCTCAGAGACACTGCTCTGACCCTTTATAAACAAGAGGCATGTGAACTGCATGGAAGCCCCGCCCGTTTGGCCCCGCCCCACACACCAGCGGTGGGCAACGTCTTCCCGCCCTTTCCCCCACTATGATGGACAGCTGACTCGAGGGACCCGGGGCCGTCGGCGCCGTGGCAACGTTACAGGCATAGATGGTCACTGTAGATGACTCTTCTGGCCCTATACACAGCTTTAGTGTTGGAAAACAACTATACATTTACCCAACGAGGTAGCACTTACTGATTAGCCAGTAGAAAGTACTCCAGTTGAGAAGAGGTATTGCACAAAACGGTGGCATCTTCTTGGGTGAATATGCAGGGCAGGATTCATTCTGGCACGATGCTCCTGTCACAAAAATTAAACCTCAACAGGAAGCACTTACAGGTATAAATAAAGCAGGTGCCCGAGTGGAAGCTCAAATTCAGTAACGCATTATGAGCCAAAAAATTCGTGAGCCTGGTGGTAGCTTAGCAGATGTGCCTTCTCCTCATTTCCACCCTGAAATGTTAGCTGTAATACTTGATGGTGGTCTTTGCATCCTTCATTTTTTCGAGCGCAATCCTCGTGTAGAATTCGTGAGCGTGGTTAAGCAGATGTGCCTTCTCCCGATTTCCACCCTGAAATGATAGCTGCAATCCTTGATGGTGGTCTTTGCATCCTTCATTTTCTCGAGCGCAATCCTCGAGTAGTTCCTGTGCCAAGGCGGCTCCTTCTCCTTGTCTGCCTCAGAGACACTGCTCTGACCCTTTATAAACAAGAGGCATGTGAACTGCATGGAAGCCCCGCCCGTTTGGCCCCGCCCCACACACCAGCGGTGGGCAACGTCTTCCCGCCCTTTCCCCCACTGTGATGGACAGCTGACTTGAGGGACCCTGGGGCCGTCGGCGCCGTGGCAACGTTACAGACATACATGGTCACTGTAGACGACTCTTCTGGCCCTATACACAGCTTTAGTGTTGGAAAACAACTATACATTTACCCAACGAGGTAGCACTTACTGATTAGCCAGTAGAAAGTACCCCAGTTGAGTAGAGGTATTGCACAAAACGGTGGCATCTTCTTGGGTGAATATGCAGGGCAGGATTCATTCTGGCACGACGCTCCTGTCACAAAAATTAAACCTCAACAGGAAGCACTTACAGGTATAAATAAAGCAGGTGCCCGAGTGGAAGCTCAAATTCAGTAACGCATTATGAGCCAAAAAATTCGTGAGCGTGGTGGTGGCTTAGCAGATGCGCCTTCTCCTCATTTCCACCCTGAAATGTTAGCTGTAATACTTGATGGTGGTCTTTGCATCCTTCATTTTTTCGAGCGCAATCCTCGTCTAGAATTCGTGAGCGTGGTTAAGCAGAGGGGCCTTCTCCCCATTTCCACCCTGAAATGTTAGCTGTAATACTTGATGGTGATCTTTGCATCCTTCATTTTTTCGAGCGCAATCCTCGTGTAGAATTCGTGAGCGTGGTTAAGCAGATGTGCCTTCTCCCGATTTCCACCCTGAAATGATAGCTGCAATCCTTGATGGTGGTCTTTGCATCCTTCATTTTCTCGAGCGCAATCCTCGAGTAGTTCCTGTGCCAAGGCGGTTCCTTCTCCTTGTCTGCCTCAGAGACACTGCTCTGACCCTTTATAAACAAGAGGCATGTGAACTGCATGGAAGCCCCGCCCGTTTGGCCCCGCCCCACACACCAGCGGTGGGCAACGTCTTCCCGCCCTTTCCCCCACTATGATGGACAGCTGACTCGAGGGACCCCGGGGCCGTCGGCGCCGTGGCAACGTTACAGACATAGATGGTCACTGTAGATGACTCTTCTGGCCCTATACACAGCTTTAGTGTTGGAAAACAACTATACATTTACCCAACGAGGTAGCACTTACTGATTAGCCAGTAGAAAGTACTCCAGTTGAGAAGAGGTATTGCACAAAACGGTGGCATCTTCTTGGGTGAATATGCAGGGCAGGATTCATTCTGGCACGATGCTCCTGTCACAAAAATTAAACCTCAACAGGAAGCACTTACAGGTATAAATAAAGCAGGTGCCCGAGTGGAAGCTCAAATTCAGTAACGCATTATGAGCCAAAAAATTCGTGAGCCTGGTGGTAGCTTAGCAGATGTGCCTTCTCCTCATTTCCACCCTGAAATGTTAGCTGTAATACTTGATGGTGGTCTTTGCATCCTTCATTTTTTCGAGCGCAATCCTCGTCTAGAATTCGTGAGCGTGGTTAAGCAGAGGGGCCTTCTCCCCATTTCCACCCTGAAATGTTAGCTGTAATACTTGATGGTGGTCTTTGCATCCTTCATTTTTTCGAGCGCAATCCTCGTGTAGAATTCGTGAGCGTGGTTAAGCAGATGTGCCTTCTCCCGATTTCCACCCTGAAATGATAGCTGCAATCCTTGATGGTGGTCTTTGCATCCTTCATTTTCTCGAGCGCAATCCTCGAGTAGTTCCTGTGCCAAGGCGGCTCCTTCTCCTTGTCTGCCTCAGAGACACTGCTCTGACCCTTTATAAACAAGAGGCATGTGAACTGCATGGAAGCCCCGCCCCACACACCAGCGGTGGGCAACGTCTTCCCGCCCTTTCCCCCACTATGATGGACAGCTGACTTGAGGGACCCTGGGGCCGTCGGCGCCGTGGCAACGTTACAGACATACATGGTCACTGTAGACGACTCTTCTGGCCCTATACACAGCTTTAGTGTTGGAAAACAACTATACATTTACCCAACGAGGTAGCACTTACTGATTAGCCAGTAGAAAGTACTCCAGTTGAGTAGAGGTATTGCACAAAACGGTGGCATCTTCTTGGGTGAATATGCAGGGCAGGATTCATTCTGGCACGACGCTCCTGTCACAAAAATTAAACCTCAACAGGAAGCACTTACAGGTATAAATAAAGCAGGTGCCCGAGTGGAAGCTCAAATTCAGTAACGCATTATGAGCCAAAAAATTCGTGAGCGTGGTGGTGGCTTAGCAGATGCGCCTTCTCCTCATTTCCACCCTGAAATGTTAGCTGTAATACTTGATGGTGGTCTTTGCATCCTTCATTTTTTCGAGCGCAATCCTCGTCTAGAATTCGTGAGCGTGGTTAAGCAGATGTGCCTTCTCCCGATTTCCACCCTGAAATGATAGCTGCAATCCTTGATGGTGGTCTTTGCATCCTTCATTTTCTCGAGCGCAATCCTCGAGTAGTTCCTGTGCCAAGGCGGTTCCTTCTCCTTGTCTGCCTCAGAGACACTGCTCTGACCCTTTATAAACAAGAGGCATGTGAACTGCATGGAAGCCCCGCCCGTTTGGCCCCGCCCCACACACCAGCGGTGGGCAACGTCTTCCCGCCCTTTCCCCCACTATGATGGACAGCTGACTCGAGGGACCCGGGGCCGTCGGCGCCGTGGCAACGTTACAGACATAGATGGTCACTGTAGATGACTCTTCTGGCCCTATACACAGCTTTAGTGTTGGAAAACAACTATACACATACCCAACGAGGTAGCACTTACTGATTAGCCAGTAGAAAGTACTCCAGTTGAGAAGAGGTATTGCACAAAACGGTGGCATCTTCTTGGGTGAATATGCAGGGCAGGATTCATTCTGGCACGATGCTCCTGTCACAAAAATTAAACCTCAACAGGAAGCACTTACAGGTATAAATAAAGCAGGTGCCCGAGTGGAAGCTCAAATTCAGTAACGCATTATGAGCCAAAAAATTCGTGAGCCTGGTGGTAGCTTAGCAGATGTGCCTTCTCCTCATTTCCACCCTGAAATGTTAGCTGTAATACTTGATGGTGGTCTTTGCATCCTTCATTTTTTCGAGCGCAATCCTCGTCTAGAATTCGTGAGCGTGGTTAAGCAGAGGGGCCTTCTCCCCATTTCCACCCTGAAATGTTAGCTGTAATACTTGATGGTGGTCTTTGCATCCTTCATTTTTTCGAGCGCAATCCTCGTGTAGAATTCGTGAGCGTGGTTAAGCAGATGTGCCTTCTCCCGATTTCCACCCTGAAATGATAGCTGCAATCCTTGATGGTGGTCTTTGCATCCTTCATTTTCTCGAGCGCAATCCTCGAGTAGTTCCTGTGCCAAGGCGGCTCCTTCTCCTTGTCTGCCTCAGAGACACTGCTCTGACCCTTTATAAACAAGAGGCATGTGAACTGCATGGAAGCCCCGCCCGTTTGGCCCCGCCCCACACACCAGCGGTGGGCAACGTCTTCCCGCCCTTTCCCCCACTGTGATGGACAGCTGACTTGAGGGACCCTGGGGCCGTCGGCGCCGTGGCAACGTTACAGACATACATGGTCACTGTAGACGACTCTTCTGGCCCTATACACAGCTTTAGTGTTGGAAAACAACTATACATTTACCCAACGAGGTAGCACTTACTGATTAGCCAGTAGAAAGTACCCCAGTTGAGTAGAGGTATTGCACAAAACGGTGGCATCTTCTTGGGTGAATATGCAGGGCAGGATTCATTCTGGCACGACGCTCCTGTCACAAAAATTAAACCTCAACAGGAAGCACTTACAGGTATAAATAAAGCAGGTGCCCGAGTGGAAGCTCAAATTCAGTAACGCATTATGAGCCAAAAAATTCGTGAGCGTGGTGGTGGCTTAGCAGATGCGCCTTCTCCTCATTTCCACCCTGAAATGTTAGCTGTAATACTTGATGGTGGTCTTTGCATCCTTCATTTTTTCGAGCGCAATCCTCGTCTAGAATTCGTGAGCGTGGTTAAGCAGAGGGGCCTTCTCCCCATTTCCACCCTGAAATGTTAGCTGTAATACTTGATGGTGGTCTTTGCATCCTTCATTTTTTCGAGCGCAATCCTCGTGTAGTTCCTGTGCCAAGGCGGTTCCTTCTCCTTGTCTGCCTCAGAGACACTGCTCTGACCCTTTATAAACAAGAGGCATGTGAACTGCATGGAAGCCCCGCACGTTTGGCCCCGCCCCACACACCAGCGGTGGGCAACGTCTTCCCGCCCTTTCCCCCACTATGATGGACAGCTGACTCGAGGGACCCCGGGGCCGTCGGCGCCGTGGCAACGTTACAGACATAGATGGTCACTGTAGATGACTCTTCTGGCCCTATACACAGCTTTAGTGTTGGAAAACAACTATACATTTACCCAACGAGGTAGCACTTACTGATTAGCCAGTAGAAAGTACTCCAGTTGAGAAGAGGTATTGCACAAAACGGTGGCATCTTCTTGGGTGAATATGCAGGGCAGGATTCATTCTGGCACGATGCTCCTGTCACAAAAATTAAACCTCAACAGGAAGCACTTACAGGTATAAATAAAGCAGGTGCCCGAGTGGAAGCTCAAATTCAGTAACGCATTATGAGCCAAAAAATTCGTGAGCCTGGTGGTAGCTTAGCAGATGTGCCTTCTCCTCATTTCCACCCTGAAATGTTAGCTGTAATACTTGATGGTGGTCTTTGCATCCTTCATTTTTTCGAGCGCAATCCTCGTCTAGAATTCGTGAGCGTGGTTAAGCAGAGGGGCCTTCTCCCCATTTCCACCCTGAAATGTTAGCTGTAATACTTGATGGTGGTCTTTGCATCCTTCATTTTTTCGAGCGCAATCCTCGTGTAGAATTCGTGAGCGTGGTTAAGCAGATGTGCCTTCTCCCGATTTCCACCCTGAAATGATAGCTGCAATCCTTGATGGTGGTCTTTGCATCCTTCATTTTCTCGAGCGCAATCCTCGAGTAGTTCCTGTGCCAAGGCGGCTCCTTCTCCTTGTCTGCCTCAGAGACACTGCTCTGACCCTTTATAAACAAGAGGCATGTGAACTGCATGGAAGCCCCGCCCGTTTGGCCCCGCCCCACACACCAGCGGTGGGCAACGTCTTCCCGCCCTTTCCCCCACTGTGATGGACAGCTGACTTGAGGGACCCTGGGGCCGTCGGCGCCGTGGCAACGTTACAGACATACATGGTCACTGTAGACGACTCTTCTGGCCCTATACACAGCTTTAGTGTTGGAAAACAACTATACATTTACCCAACGAGGTAGCACTTACTGATTAGCCAGTAGAAAGTACCCCAGTTGAGTAGAGGTATTGCACAAAACGGTGGCATCTTCTTGGGTGAATATGCAGGGCAGGATTCATTCTGGCACGACGCTCCTGTCACAAAAATTAAACCTCAACAGGAAGCACTTACAGGTATAAATAAAGCAGGTGCCCGAGTGGAAGCTCAAATTCAGTAACGCATTATGAGCCAAAAAATTCGTGAGCGTGGTGGTGGCTTAGCAGATGCGCCTTCTCCTCATTTCCACCCTGAAATGTTAGCTGTAATACTTGATGGTGGTCTTTGCATCCTTCATTTTTTCGAGCGCAATCCTCGTCTAGAATTCGTGAGCGTGGTTAAGCAGAGGGGCCTTCTCCCCATTTCCACCCTGAAATGTTAGCTGTAATACTTGATGGTGGTCTTTGCATCCTTCATTTTTTCGAGCGCAATCCTCGTGTAGAATTCGTGAGCGTGGTTAAGCAGATGTGCCTTCTCCCGATTTCCACCCTGAAATGATAGCTGCAATCCTTGATGGTGGTCTTTGCATCCTTCATTTTCTCGAGCGCAATCCTCGAGTAGTTCCTGTGCCAAGGCGGCTCCTTCTCCTTGTCTGCCTCAGAGACACTGCTCTGACCCTTTATAAACAAGAGGCATGTGAACTGCATGGAAGCCCCGCCCGTTTGGCCCCGCCCCACACACCAGCGGTGGGCAACGTCTTCCCGCCCTTTCCCCCACTATGATGGACAGCTGACTTGAGGGACCCTGGGGCCGTCGGCGCCGTGGCAACGTTACAGACATACATGGTCACTGTAGACGACTCTTCTGGCCCTATACACAGCTTTAGTGTTGGAAAACAACTATACATTTACCCAACGAGGTAGCACTTACTGATTAGCCAGTAGAAAGTACTCCAGTTGAGTAGAGGTATTGCACAAAACGGTGGCATCTTCTTGGGTGAATATGCAGGGCAGGATTCATTCTGGCACGACGCTCCTGTCACAAAAATTAAACCTCAACAGGAAGCACTTACAGGTATAAATAAAGCAGGTGCCCGAGTGGAAGCTCAAATTCAGTAACGCATTATGAGCCAAAAAATTCGTGAGCGTGGTGGTGGCTTAGCAGATGCGCCTTCTCCTCATTTCCACCCTGAAATGTTAGCTGTAATACTTGATGGTGGTCTTTGCATCCTTCATTTTTTCGAGCGCAATCCTCGTGTAGAATTCGTGAGCGTGGTTAAGCAGATGTGCCTTCTCCCGATTTCCACCCAGAAATGATAGCTGCAATCCTTGATGGTGGTCTTTGCATCCTTCATTTTCTCGAGCGCAATCCTCTAGTAGTTCCTGTGCCAAGGCGGTTCCTTCTCCTTGTCTGCCTCAGAGACACTGCTCTGACCCTTTATAAACAAGAGGCATGTGAACTGCATGGAAGCCCCGCCCGTTTGGCCCCGCCCCACACACCAGCGGTGGGCAACGTCTTCCCGCCCTTTCCCCCACTATGATGGACAGCTGACTCGAGGGACCCGGGGCCGTCGGCGCCGTGGCAACGTTACAGGCATAGATGGTCACTGTAGATGACTCTTCTGGCCCTATACACAGCTTTAGTGTTGGAAAACAACTATACATTTACCCAACGAGGTAGCACTTACTGATTAGCCAGTAGAAAGTACTCCAGTTGAGAAGAGGTATTGCACAAAACGGTGGCATCTTCTTGGGTGAATATGCAGGGCAGGATTCATTCTGGCACGATGCTCCTGTCACAAAAATTAAACCTCAACAGGAAGCACTTACAGGTATAAATAAAGCAGGTGCCCGAGTGGAAGCTCAAATTCAGTAACGCATTATGAGCCAAAAAATTCGTGAGCCTGGTGGTAGCTTAGCAGATGTGCCTTCTCCTCATTTCCACCCTGAAATGTTAGCTGTAATACTTGATGGTGGTCTTTGCATCCTTCATTTTTTCGAGCGCAATCCTCGTGTAGAATTCGTGAGCGTGGTTAAGCAGATGTGCCTTCTCCCGATTTCCACCCTGAAATGATAGCTGCAATCCTTGATGGTGGTCTTTGCATCCTTCATTTTCTCGAGCGCAATCCTCGAGTAGTTCCTGTGCCAAGGCGGCTCCTTCTCCTTGTCTGCCTCAGAGACACTGCTCTGACCCTTTATAAACAAGAGGCATGTGAACTGCATGGAAGCCCCGCCCGTTTGGCCCCGCCCCACACACCAGCGGTGGGCAACGTCTTCCCGCCCTTTCCCCCACTGTGATGGACAGCTGACTTGAGGGACCCTGGGGCCGTCGGCGCCGTGGCAACGTTACAGACATACATGGTCACTGTAGACGACTCTTCTGGCCCTATACACAGCTTTAGTGTTGGAAAACAACTATACATTTACCCAACGAGGTAGCACTTACTGATTAGCCAGTAGAAAGTACCCCAGTTGAGTAGAGGTATTGCACAAAACGGTGGCATCTTCTTGGGTGAATATGCAGGGCAGGATTCATTCTGGCACGACGCTCCTGTCACAAAAATTAAACCTCAACAGGAAGCACTTACAGGTATAAATAAAGCAGGTGCCCGAGTGGAAGCTCAAATTCAGTAACGCATTATGAGCCAAAAAATTCGTGAGCGTGGTGGTGGCTTAGCAGATGCGCCTTCTCCTCATTTCCACCCTGAAATGTTAGCTGTAATACTTGATGGTGGTCTTTGCATCCTTCATTTTTTCGAGCGCAATCCTCGTCTAGAATTCGTGAGCGTGGTTAAGCAGAGGGGCCTTCTCCCCATTTCCACCCTGAAATGTTAGCTGTAATACTTGATGGTGATCTTTGCATCCTTCATTTTTTCGAGCGCAATCCTCGTGTAGAATTCGTGAGCGTGGTTAAGCAGATGTGCCTTCTCCCGATTTCCACCCTGAAATGATAGCTGCAATCCTTGATGGTGGTCTTTGCATCCTTCATTTTCTCGAGCGCAATCCTCGAGTAGTTCCTGTGCCAAGGCGGTTCCTTCTCCTTGTCTGCCTCAGAGACACTGCTCTGACCCTTTATAAACAAGAGGCATGTGAACTGCATGGAAGCCCCGCCCGTTTGGCCCCGCCCCACACACCAGCGGTGGGCAACGTCTTCCCGCCCTTTCCCCCACTATGATGGACAGCTGACTCGAGGGACCCCGGGGCCGTCGGCGCCGTGGCAACGTTACAGACATAGATGGTCACTGTAGATGACTCTTCTGGCCCTATACACAGCTTTAGTGTTGGAAAACAACTATACATTTACCCAACGAGGTAGCACTTACTGATTAGCCAGTAGAAAGTACTCCAGTTGAGAAGAGGTATTGCACAAAACGGTGGCATCTTCTTGGGTGAATATGCAGGGCAGGATTCATTCTGGCACGATGCTCCTGTCACAAAAATTAAACCTCAACAGGAAGCACTTACAGGTATAAATAAAGCAGGTGCCCGAGTGGAAGCTCAAATTCAGTAACGCATTATGAGCCAAAAAATTCGTGAGCCTGGTGGTAGCTTAGCAGATGTGCCTTCTCCTCATTTCCACCCTGAAATGTTAGCTGTAATACTTGATGGTGGTCTTTGCATCCTTCATTTTTTCGAGCGCAATCCTCGTCTAGAATTCGTGAGCGTGGTTAAGCAGAGGGGCCTTCTCCCCATTTCCACCCTGAAATGTTAGCTGTAATACTTGATGGTGGTCTTTGCATCCTTCATTTTTTCGAGCGCAATCCTCGTGTAGAATTCGTGAGCGTGGTTAAGCAGATGTGCCTTCTCCCGATTTCCACCCTGAAATGATAGCTGCAATCCTTGATGGTGGTCTTTGCATCCTTCATTTTCTCGAGCGCAATCCTCGAGTAGTTCCTGTGCCAAGGCGGCTCCTTCTCCTTGTCTGCCTCAGAGACACTGCTCTGACCCTTTATAAACAAGAGGCATGTGAACTGCATGGAAGCCCCGCCCCACACACCAGCGGTGGGCAACGTCTTCCCGCCCTTTCCCCCACTATGATGGACAGCTGACTTGAGGGACCCTGGGGCCGTCGGCGCCGTGGCAACGTTACAGACATACATGGTCACTGTAGACGACTCTTCTGGCCCTATACACAGCTTTAGTGTTGGAAAACAACTATACATTTACCCAACGAGGTAGCACTTACTGATTAGCCAGTAGAAAGTACTCCAGTTGAGTAGAGGTATTGCACAAAACGGTGGCATCTTCTTGGGTGAATATGCAGGGCAGGATTCATTCTGGCACGACGCTCCTGTCACAAAAATTAAACCTCAACAGGAAGCACTTACAGGTATAAATAAAGCAGGTGCCCGAGTGGAAGCTCAAATTCAGTAACGCATTATGAGCCAAAAAATTCGTGAGCGTGGTGGTGGCTTAGCAGATGCGCCTTCTCCTCATTTCCACCCTGAAATGTTAGCTGTAATACTTGATGGTGGTCTTTGCATCCTTCATTTTTTCGAGCGCAATCCTCGTCTAGAATTCGTGAGCGTGGTTAAGCAGATGTGCCTTCTCCCGATTTCCACCCTGAAATGATAGCTGCAATCCTTGATGGTGGTCTTTGCATCCTTCATTTTCTCGAGCGCAATCCTCGAGTAGTTCCTGTGCCAAGGCGGTTCCTTCTCCTTGTCTGCCTCAGAGACACTGCTCTGACCCTTTATAAACAAGAGGCATGTGAACTGCATGGAAGCCCCGCCCGTTTGGCCCCGCCCCACACACCAGCGGTGGGCAACGTCTTCCCGCCCTTTCCCCCACTATGATGGACAGCTGACTTGAGGGACCCTGGGGCCGTCGGCGCCGTGGCAACGTTACAGACATACATGGTCACTGTAGACGACTCTTCTGGCCCTATACACAGCTTTAGTGTTGGAAAACAACTATACATTTACCCAACGAGGTAGCACTTACTGATTAGCCAGTAGAAAGTACTCCAGTTGAGTAGAGGTATTGCACAAAACGGTGGCATCTTCTTGGGTGAATATGCAGGGCAGGATTCATTCTGGCACGACGCTCCTGTCACAAAAATTAAACCTCAACAGGAAGCACTTACAGGTATAAATAAAGCAGGTGCCCGAGTGGAAGCTCAAATTCAGTAACGCATTATGAGCCAAAAAATTCGTGAGCGTGGTGGTGGCTTAGCAGATGCGCCTTCTCCTCATTTCGACCCTGAAATGTTAGCTGTAATACTTGATGGTGGTCTTTGCATCCTTCATTTTTTCGAGCGCAATCCTCGTCTAGAATTCGTGAGCGTGGTTAAGCAGAGGGGCCTTCTCCCCATTTCCACCCTGAAATGTTAGCTGTAATACTTGATGGTGGTCTTTGCATCCTTCATTTTTTCGAGCGCAATCCTCGTGTAGTTCCTGTGCCAAGGCGGTTCCTTCTCCTTGTCTGCCTCAGAGACACTGCTCTGACCCTTTATAAACAAGAGGCATGTGAACTGCATGGAAGCCCCGCACGTTTGGCCCCGCCCCACACACCAGCGGTGGGCAACGTCTTCCCGCCCTTTCCCCCACTATGATGGACAGCTGACTCGAGGGACCCCGGGGCCGTCGGCGCCGTGGCAACGTTACAGACATAGATGGTCACTGTAGATGACTCTTCTGGCCCTATACACAGCTTTAGTGTTGGAAAACAACTATACATTTACCCAACGAGGTAGCACTTACTGATTAGCCAGTAGAAAGTACTCCAGTTGAGAAGAGGTATTGCACAAAACGGTGGCATCTTCTTGGGTGAATATGCAGGGCAGGATTCATTCTGGCACGATGCTCCTGTCACAAAAATTAAACCTCAACAGGAAGCACTTACAGGTATAAATAAAGCAGGTGCCCGAGTGGAAGCTCAAATTCAGTAACGCATTATGAGCCAAAAAATTCGTGAGCCTGGTGGTAGCTTAGCAGATGTGCCTTCTCCTCATTTCCACCCTGAAATGTTAGCTGTAATACTTGATGGTGGTCTTTGCATCCTTCATTTTTTCGAGCGCAATCCTCGTCTAGAATTCGTGAGCGTGGTTAAGCAGAGGGGCCTTCTCCCCATTTCCACCCTGAAATGTTAGCTGTAATACTTGATGGTGGTCTTTGCATCCTTCATTTTTTCGAGCGCAATCCTCGTGTAGAATTCGTGAGCGTGGTTAAGCAGATGTGCCTTCTCCCGATTTCCACCCTGAAATGATAGCTGCAATCCTTGATGGTGGTCTTTGCATCCTTCATTTTCTCGAGCGCAATCCTCGAGTAGTTCCTGTGCCAAGGCGGCTCCTTCTCCTTGTCTGCCTCAGAGACACTGCTCTGACCCTTTATAAACAAGAGGCATGTGAACTGCATGGAAGCCCCGCCCGTTTGGCCCCGCCCCACACACCAGCGGTGGGCAACGTCTTCCCGCCCTTTCCCCCACTGTGATGGACAGCTGACTTGAGGGACCCTGGGGCCGTCGGCGCCGTGGCAACGTTACAGACATACATGGTCACTGTAGACGACTCTTCTGGCCCTATACACAGCTTTAGTGTTGGAAAACAACTATACATTTACCCAACGAGGTAGCACTTACTGATTAGCCAGTAGAAAGTACCCCAGTTGAGTAGAGGTATTGCACAAAACGGTGGCATCTTCTTGGGTGAATATGCAGGGCAGGATTCATTCTGGCACGACGCTCCTGTCACAAAAATTAAACCTCAACAGGAAGCACTTACAGGTATAAATAAAGCAGGTGCCCGAGTGGAAGCTCAAATTCAGTAACGCATTATGAGCCAAAAAATTCGTGAGCGTGGTGGTGGCTTAGCAGATGCGCCTTCTCCTCATTTCCACCCTGAAATGTTAGCTGTAATACTTGATGGTGGGCTTTGCATCCTTCATTTTTTCGAGCGCAATCCTCGTCTAGAATTCGTGAGCGTGGTTAAGCAGAGGGGCCTTCTCCCCATTTCCACCCTGAAATGTTAGCTGTAATACTTGATGGTGGTCTTTGCATCCTTCATTTTTTCGAGCGCAATCCTCGTGTAGAATTCGTGAGCGTGGTTAAGCAGATGTGCCTTCTCCCGATTTCCACCCTGAAATGATAGCTGCAATCCTTGATGGTGGTCTTTGCATCCTTCATTTTCTCGAGCGCAATCCTCGAGTAGTTCCTGTGCCAAGGCGGCTCCTTCTCCTTGTCTGCCTCAGAGACACTGCTCTGACCCTTTATAAACAAGAGGCATGTGAACTGCATGGAAGCCCCGCCCGTTTGGCCCCGCCCCACACACCAGCGGTGGGCAACGTCTTCCCGCCCTTTCCCCCACTGTGATGGACAGCTGACTTGAGGGACCCTGGGGCCGTCGGCGCCGTGGCAACGTTACAGACATACATGGTCACTGTAGACGACTCTTCTGGCCCTATACACAGCTTTAGTGTTGGAAAACAACTATACATTTACCCAACGAGGTAGCACTTACTGATTAGCCAGTAGAAAGTACCCCAGTTGAGTAGAGGTATTGCACAAAACGGTGGCATCTTCTTGGGTGAATATGCAGGGCAGGATTCATTCTGGCACGACGCTCCTGTCACAAAAATTAAACCTCAACAGGAAGCACTTACAGGTATAAATAAAGCAGGTGCCCGAGTGGAAGCTCAAATTCAGTAACGCATTATGAGCCAAAAAATTCGTGAGCGTGGTGGTGGCTTAGCAGATGCGCCTTCTCCTCATTTCCACCCTGAAATGTTAGCTGTAATACTTGATGGTGGGCTTTGCATCCTTCATTTTTTCGAGCGCAATCCTCGTCTAGAATTCGTGAGCGTGGTTAAGCAGAGGGGCCTTCTCCCCATTTCCACCCTGAAATGTTAGCTGTAATACTTGATGGTGGTCTTTGCATCCTTCATTTTTTCGAGCGCAATCCTCGTGTAGAATTCGTGAGCGTGGTTAAGCAGATGTGCCTTCTCCCGATTTCCACCCTGAAATGATAGCTGCAATCCTTGATGGTGGTCTTTGCATCCTTCATTTTCTCGAGCGCAATCCTCGAGTAGTTCCTGTGCCAAGGCGGTTCCTTCTCCTTGTCTGCCTCAGAGACACTGCTCTGACCCTTTATAAACAAGAGGCATGTGAACTGCATGGAAGCCCCGCCCGTTTGGCCCCGCCCCACACACCAGCGGTGGGCAACGTCTTCCCGCCCTTTCCCCCACTATGATGGACAGCTGACTCGAGGGACCCCGGGGCCGTCGGCGCCGTGGCAACGTTACAGACATAGATGGTCACTGTAGATGACTCTTCTGGCCCTATACACAGCTTTAGTGTTGGAAAACAACTATACATTTACCCAACGAGGTAGCACTTACTGATTAGCCAGTAGAAAGTACTCCAGTTGAGAAGAGGTATTGCACAAAACGGTGGCATCTTCTTGGGTGAATATGCAGGGCAGGATTCATTCTGGCACGATGCTCCTGTCACAAAAATTAAACCTCAACAGGAAGCACTTACAGGTATAAATAAAGCAGGTGCCCGAGTGGAAGCTCAAATTCAGTAACGCATTATGAGCCAAAAAATTCGTGAGCCTGGTGGTAGCTTAGCAGATGTGCCTTCTCCTCATTTCCACCCTGAAATGTTAGCTGTAATACTTGATGGTGGTCTTTGCATCCTTCATTTTTTCGAGCGCAATCCTCGTCTAGAATTCGTGAGCGTGGTTAAGCAGAGGGGCCTTCTCCCCATTTCCACCCTGAAATGTTAGCTGTAATACTTGATGGTGGTCTTTGCATCCTTCATTTTTTCGAGCGCAATCCTCGTGTAGAATTCGTGAGCGTGGTTAAGCAGATGTGCCTTCTCCCGATTTCCACCCTGAAATGATAGCTGCAATCCTTGATGGTGGTCTTTGCATCCTTCATTTTCTCGAGCGCAATCCTCGAGTAGTTCCTGTGCCAAGGCGGCTCCTTCTCCTTGTCTGCCTCAGAGACACTGCTCTGACCCTTTATAAACAAGAGGCATGTGAACTGCATGGAAGCCCCGCCCGTTTGGCCCCGCCCCACACACCAGCGGTGGGCAACGTCTTCCCGCCCTTTCCCCCACTATGATGGACAGCTGACTTGAGGGACCCTGGGGCCGTCGGCGCCGTGGCAACGTTACAGACATACATGGTCACTGTAGACGACTCTTCTGGCCCTATACACAGCTTTAGTGTTGGAAAACAACTATACATTTACCCAACGAGGTAGCACTTACTGATTAGCCAGTAGAAAGTACTCCAGTTGAGTAGAGGTATTGCACAAAACGGTGGCATCTTCTTGGGTGAATATGCAGGGCAGGATTCATTCTGGCACGACGCTCCTGTCACAAAAATTAAACCTCAACAGGAAGCACTTACAGGTATAAATAAAGCAGGTGCCCGAGTGGAAGCTCAAATTCAGTAACGCATTATGAGCCAAAAAATTCGTGAGCGTGGTGGTGGCTTAGCAGATGCGCCTTCTCCTCATTTCCACCCTGAAATGTTAGCTGTAATACTTGATGGTGGTCTTTGCATCCTTCATTTTTTCGAGCGCAATCCTCGTGTAGAATTCGTGAGCGTGGTTAAGCAGATGTGCCTTCTCCCGATTTCCACCCTGAAATGATAGCTGCAATCCTTGATGGTGGTCTTTGCATCCTTCATTTTCTCGAGCGCAATCCTCGAGTAGTTCCTGTGCCAAGGCGGTTCCTTCTCCTTGTCTGCCTCAGAGACACTGCTCTGACCCTTTATAAACAAGAGGCATGTGAACTGCATGGAAGCCCCGCCCGTTTGGCCCCGCCCCACACACCAGCGGTGGGCAACGTCTTCCCGCCCTTTCCCCCACTATGATGGACAGCTGACTCGAGGGACCCGGGGCCGTCGGCGCCGTGGCAACGTTACAGGCATAGATGGTCACTGTAGATGACTCTTCTGGCCCTATACACAGCTTTAGTGTTGGAAAACAACTATACATTTACCCAACGAGGTAGCACTTACTGATTAGCCAGTAGAAAGTACTCCAGTTGAGAAGAGGTATTGCACAAAACGGTGGCATCTTCTTGGGTGAATATGCAGGGCAGGATTCATTCTGGCACGATGCTCCTGTCACAAAAATTAAACCTCAACAGGAAGCACTTACAGGTATAAATAAAGCAGGTGCCCGAGTGGAAGCTCAAATTCAGTAACGCATTATGAGCCAAAAAATTCGTGAGCCTGGTGGTAGCTTAGCAGATGTGCCTTCTCCTCATTTCCACCCTGAAATGTTAGCTGTAATACTTGCTGGTGGTCTTTGCATCCTTCATTTTTTCGAGCGCAATCCTCGTGTAGAATTCGTGAGCGTGGTTAAGCAGATGTGCCTTCTCCCGATTTCCACCCTGAAATGATAGCTGCAATCCTTGATGGTGGTCTTTGCATCCTTCATTTTCTCGAGCGCAATCCTCGAGTAGTTCCTGTGCCAAGGCGGCTCCTTCTCCTTGTCTGCCTCAGAGACACTGCTCTGACCCTTTATAAACAAGAGGCATGTGAACTGCATGGAAGCCCCGCCCGTTTGGCCCCGCCCCACACACCAGCGGTGGGCAACGTCTTCCCGCCCTTTCCCCCACTGTGATGGACAGCTGACTTGAGGGACCCTGGGGCCGTCGGCGCCGTGGCAACGTTACAGACATACATGGTCACTGTAGACGACTCTTCTGGCCCTATACACAGCTTTAGTGTTGGAAAACAACTATACATTTACCCAACGAGGTAGCACTTACTGATTAGCCAGTAGAAAGTACCCCAGTTGAGTAGAGGTATTGCACAAAACGGTGGCATCTTCTTGGGTGAATATGCAGGGCAGGATTCATTCTGGCACGACGCTCCTGTCACAAAAATTAAACCTCAACAGGAAGCACTTACAGGTATAAATAAAGCAGGTGCCCGAGTGGAAGCTCAAATTCAGTAACGCATTATGAGCCAAAAAATTCGTGAGCGTGGTGGTGGCTTAGCAGATGCGCCTTCTCCTCATTTCCACCCTGAAATGTTAGCTGTAATACTTGATGGTGGTCTTTGCATCCTTCATTTTTTCGAGCGCAATCCTCGTCTAGAATTCGTGAGCGTGGTTAAGCAGAGGGGCCTTCTCCCCATTTCCACCCTGAAATGTTAGCTGTAATACTTGATGGTGGTCTTTGCATCCTTCATTTTTTCGAGCGCAATCCTCGTGTAGTTCCTGTGCCAAGGCGGTTCCTTCTCCTTGTCTGCCTCAGAGACACTGCTCTGACCCTTTATAAACAAGAGGCATGTGAACTGCATGGAAGCCCCGCACGTTTGGCCCCGCCCCACACACCAGCGGTGGGCAACGTCTTCCCGCCCTTTCCCCCACTATGATGGACAGCTGACTCGAGGGACCCCGGGGCCGTCGGCGCCGTGGCAACGTTACAGACATAGATGGTCACTGTAGATGACTCTTCTGGCCCTATACACAGCTTTAGTGTTGGAAAACAACTATACATTTACCCAACGAGGTAGCACTTACTGATTAGCCAGTAGAAAGTACTCCAGTTGAGAAGAGGTATTGCACAAAACGGTGGCATCTTCTTGGGTGAATATGCAGGGCAGGATTCATTCTGGCACGATGCTCCTGTCACAAAAATTAAACCTCAACAGGAAGCACTTACAGGTATAAATAAAGCAGGTGCCCGAGTGGAAGCTCAAATTCAGTAACGCATTATGAGCCAAAAAATTCGTGAGCCTGGTGGTAGCTTAGCAGATGTGCCTTCTCCTCATTTCCACCCTGAAATGTTAGCTGTAATACTTGATGGTGGTCTTTGCATCCTTCATTTTTTCGAGCGCAATCCTCGTCTAGAATTCGTGAGCGTGGTTAAGCAGAGGGGCCTTCTCCCCATTTCCACCCTGAAATGTTAGCTGTAATACTTGATGGTGGTCTTTGCATCCTTCATTTTTTCGAGCGCAATCCTCGTGTAGAATTCGTGAGCGTGGTTAAGCAGATGTGCCTTCTCCCGATTTCCACCCTGAAATGATAGCTGCAATCCTTGATGGTGGTCTTTGCATCCTTCATTTTCTCGAGCGCAATCCTCGAGTAGTTCCTGTGCCAAGGCGGCTCCTTCTCCTTGTCTGCCTCAGAGACACTGCTCTGACCCTTTATAAACAAGAGGCATGTGAACTGCATGGAAGCCCCGCCCGTTTGGCCCCGCCCCACACACCAGCGGTGGGCAACGTCTTCCCGCCCTTTCCCCCACTGTGATGGACAGCTGACTTGAGGGACCCTGGGGCCGTCGGCGCCGTGGCAACGTTACAGACATACATGGTCACTGTAGACGACTCTTCTGGCCCTATACACAGCTTTAGTGTTGGAAAACAACTATACATTTACCCAACGAGGTAGCACTTACTGATTAGCCAGTAGAAAGTACTCCAGTTGAGTAGAGGTATTGCACAAAACGGTGGCATCTTCTTGGGTGAATATGCAGGGCAGGATTCATTCTGGCACGACGCTCCTGTCACAAAAATTAAACCTCAACAGGAAGCACTTACAGGTATAAATAAAGCAGGTGCCCGAGTGGAAGCTCAAATTCAGTAACGCATTATGAGCCAAAAAATTCGTGAGCGTGGTGGTGGCTTAGCAGATGCGCCTTCTCCTCATTTCCACCCTGAAATGTTAGCTGTAATACTTGATGGTGGTCTTTGCATCCTTCATTTTTTCGAGCGCAATCCTCGTCTAGAATTCGTGAGCGTGGTTAAGCAGATGTGCCTTCTCCCGATTTCCACCCTGAAATGATAGCTGCAATCCTTGATGGTGGTCTTTGCATCCTTCATTTTCTCGAGCGCAATCCTCGAGTAGTTCCTGTGCCAAGGCGGTTCCTTCTCCTTGTCTGCCTCAGAGACACTGCTCTGACCCTTTATAAACAAGAGGCATGTGAACTGCATGGAAGCCCCGCCCGTTTGGCCCCGCCCCACACACCAGCGGTGGGCAACGTCTTCCCGCCCTTTCCCCCACTATGATGGACAGCTGACTTGAGGGACCCTGGGGCCGTCGGCGCCGTGGCAACGTTACAGACATACATGGTCACTGTAGACGACTCTTCTGGCCCTATACACAGCTTTAGTGTTGGAAAACAACTATACATTTACCCAACGAGGTAGCACTTACTGATTAGCCAGTAGAAAGTACTCCAGTTGAGTAGAGGTATTGCACAAAACGGTGGCATCTTCTTGGGTGAATATGCAGGGCAGGATTCATTCTGCCACGACGCTCCTGTCACAAAAATTAAACCTCAACAGGAAGCACTTACAGGTATAAATAAAGCAGGTGCCCGAGTGGAAGCTCAAATTCAGTAACGCATTATGAGCCAAAAAATTCGTGAGCGTGGTGGTGGCTTAGCAGATGCGCCTTCTCCTCATTTCCACCCTGAAATGTTAGCTGTAATACTTGATGGTGGTCTTTGCATCCTTCATTTTTTCGAGCGCAATCCTCGTGTAGAATTCGTGAGCGTGGTTAAGCAGAGGGGCCTTCTCCCCATTTCCACCCTGAAACGTGAGCGTGGTTAAGCAGATGTGCCTTCTCCCGATTTCCACCCTGAAATGATAGCTGCAATCCTTGATGGTGGTCTTTGCATCCTTCATTTTCTCGAGCGCAATCCTCGAGTAGTTCCTGTGCCAAGGCGGTTCCTTCTCCTTGTCTGCCTCAGAGACACTGCTCTGACCCTTTATAAACAAGAGGCATGTGAACTGCATGGAAGCCCCGCCCGTTTGGCCCCGCCCCACACACCAGCGGTGGGCAACGTCTTCCCGCCCTTTCCCCCACTATGATGGACAGCTGACTCGAGGGACCCGGGGCCGTCGGCGCCGTGGCAACGTTACAGGCATAGATGGTCACTGTAGATGACTCTTCTGGCCCTATACACAGCTTTAGTGTTGGAAAACAACTATACATTTACCCAACGAGGTAGCACTTACTGATTAGCCAGTAGAAAGTACTCCAGTTGAGAAGAGGTATTGCACAAAACGGTGGCATCTTCTTGGGTGAATATGCAGGGCAGGATTCATTCTGGCACGATGCTCCTGTCACAAAAATTAAACCTCAACAGGAAGCACTTACAGGTATAAATAAAGCAGGTGCCCGAGTGGAAGCTCAAATTCAGTAACGCATTATGAGCCAAAAAATTCGTGAGCCTGGTGGTAGCTTAGCAGATGTGCCTTCTCCTCATTTCCACCCTGAAATGTTAGCTGTAATACTTGATGGTGGTCTTTGCATCCTTCATTTTTTCGAGCGCAATCCTCGTGTAGAATTCGTGAGCGTGGTTAAGCAGATGTGCCTTCTCCCGATTTCCACCCTGAAATGATAGCTGCAATCCTTGATGGTGGTCTTTGCATCCTTCATTTTCTCGAGCGCAATCCTCGAGTAGTTCCTGTGCCAAGGCGGCTCCTTCTCCTTGTCTGCCTCAGAGACACTGCTCTGACCCTTTATAAACAAGAGGCATGTGAACTGCATGGAAGCCCCGCCCGTTTGGCCCCGCCCCACACACCAGCGGTGGGCAACGTCTTCCCGCCCTTTCCCCCACTGTGATGGACAGCTGACTTGAGGGACCCTGGGGCCGTCGGCGCCGTGGCAACGTTACAGACATACATGGTCACTGTAGACGACTCTTCTGGCCCTATACACAGCTTTAGTGTTGGAAAACAACTATACATTTACCCAACGAGGTAGCACTTACTGATTAGCCAGTAGAAAGTACCCCAGTTGAGTAGAGGTATTGCACAAAACGGTGGCATCTTCTTGGGTGAATATGCAGGGCAGGATTCATTCTGGCACGACGCTCCTGTCACAAAAATTAAACCTCAACAGGAAGCACTTACAGGTATAAATAAAGCAGGTGCCCGAGTGGAAGCTCAAATTCAGTAACGCATTATGAGCCAAAAAATTCGTGAGCGTGGTGGTGGCTTAGCAGATGCGCCTTCTCCTCATTTCCACCCTGAAATGTTAGCTGTAATACTTGATGGTGGTCTTTGCATCCTTCATTTTTTCGAGCGCAATCCTCGTCTAGAATTCGTGAGCGTGGTTAAGCAGAGGGGCCTTCTCCCCATTTCCACCCTGAAATGTTAGCTGTAATACTTGATGGTGATCTTTGCATCCTTCATTTTTTCGAGCGCAATCCTCGTGTAGAATTCGTGAGCGTGGTTAAGCAGATGTGCCTTCTCCCGATTTCCACCCTGAAATGATAGCTGCAATCCTTGATGGTGGTCTTTGCATCCTTCATTTTCTCGAGCGCAATCCTCGAGTAGTTCCTGTGCCAAGGCGGTTCCTTCTCCTTGTCTGCCTCAGAGACACTGCTCTGACCCTTTATAAACAAGAGGCATGTGAACTGCATGGAAGCCCCGCCCGTTTGGCCCCGCCCCACACACCAGCGGTGGGCAACGTCTTCCCGCCCTTTCCCCCACTATGATGGACAGCTGACTCGAGGGACCCCGGGGCCGTCGGCGCCGTGGCAACGTTACAGACATAGATGGTCACTGTAGATGACTCTTCTGGCCCTATACACAGCTTTAGTGTTGGAAAACAACTATACATTTACCCAACGAGGTAGCACTTACTGATTAGCCAGTAGAAAGTACTCCAGTTGAGAAGAGGTATTGCACAAAACGGTGGCATCTTCTTGGGTGAATATGCAGGGCAGGATTCATTCTGGCACGATGCTCCTGTCACAAAAATTAAACCTCAACAGGAAGCACTTACAGGTATAAATAAAGCAGGTGCCCGAGTGGAAGCTCAAATTCAGTAACGCATTATGAGCCAAAAAATTCGTGAGCCTGGTGGTAGCTTAGCAGATGTGCCTTCTCCTCATTTCCACCCTGAAATGTTAGCTGTAATACTTGATGGTGGTCTTTGCATCCTTCATTTTTTCGAGCGCAATCCTCGTCTAGAATTCGTGAGCGTGGTTAAGCAGAGGGGCCTTCTCCCCATTTCCACCCTGAAATGTTAGCTGTAATACTTGATGGTGGTCTTTGCATCCTTCATTTTTTCGAGCGCAATCCTCGTGTAGAATTCGTGAGCGTGGTTAAGCAGATGTGCCTTCTCCCGATTTCCACCCTGAAATGATAGCTGCAATCCTTGATGGTGGTCTTTGCATCCTTCATTTTCTCGAGCGCAATCCTCGAGTAGTTCCTGTGCCAAGGCGGCTCCTTCTCCTTGTCTGCCTCAGAGACACTGCTCTGACCCTTTATAAACAAGAGGCATGTGAACTGCATGGAAGCCCCGCCCCACACACCAGCGGTGGGCAACGTCTTCCCGCCCTTTCCCCCACTATGATGGACAGCTGACTTGAGGGACCCTGGGGCCGTCGGCGCCGTGGCAACGTTACAGACATACATGGTCACTGTAGACGACTCTTCTGGCCCTATACACAGCTTTAGTGTTGGAAAACAACTATACATTTACCCAACGAGGTAGCACTTACTGATTAGCCAGTAGAAAGTACTCCAGTTGAGTAGAGGTATTGCACAAAACGGTGGCATCTTCTTGGGTGAATATGCAGGGCAGGATTCATTCTGGCACGACGCTCCTGTCACAAAAATTAAACCTCAACAGGAAGCACTTACAGGTATAAATAAAGCAGGTGCCCGAGTGGAAGCTCAAATTCAGTAACGCATTATGAGCCAAAAAATTCGTGAGCGTGGTGGTGGCTTAGCAGATGCGCCTTCTCCTCATTTCCACCCTGAAATGTTAGCTGTAATACTTGATGGTGGTCTTTGCATCCTTCATTTTTTCGAGCGCAATCCTCGTCTAGAATTCGTGAGCGTGGTTAAGCAGATGTGCCTTCTCCCGATTTCCACCCTGAAATGATAGCTGCAATCCTTGATGGTGGTCTTTGCATCCTTCATTTTCTCGAGCGCAATCCTCGAGTAGTTCCTGTGCCAAGGCGGTTCCTTCTCCTTGTCTGCCTCAGAGACACTGCTCTGACCCTTTATAAACAAGAGGCATGTGAACTGCATGGAAGCCCCGCCCGTTTGGCCCCGCCCCACACACCAGCGGTGGGCAACGTCTTCCCGCCCTTTCCCCCACTATGATGGACAGCTGACTTGAGGGACCCTGGGGCCGTCGGCGCCGTGGCAACGTTACAGACATACATGGTCACTGTAGACGACTCTTCTGGCCCTATACACAGCTTTAGTGTTGGAAAACAACTATACATTTACCCAACGAGGTAGCACTTACTGATTAGCCAGTAGAAAGTACTCCAGTTGAGTAGAGGTATTGCACAAAACGGTGGCATCTTCTTGGGTGAATATGCAGGGCAGGATTCATTCTGGCACGATGCTCCTGTCACAAAAATTAAACCTCAACAGGAAGCACTTACAGGTATAAATAAAGCAGGTGCCCGAGTGGAAGCTCAAATTCAGTAACGCATTATGAGCCAAAAAATTCGTGAGCCTGGTGGTAGCTTAGCAGATGTGCCTTCTCCTCATTTCCACCCTGAAATGTTAGCTGTATTACTTGATGGTGGTCTTTGCATCCTTCATTTTTTCGAGCGCAATCCTCGTCTAGAATTCGTGAGCGTGGTTAAGCAGAGGGGCCTTCTCCCCATTTCCACCCTGAAATGTTAGCTGTAATACTTGATGGTGGTCTTTGCATCCTTCATTTTTTCGAGCGCAATCCTCGTGTAGAATTCGTGAGCGTGGTTAAGCAGATGTGCCTTCTCCCGATTTCCACCCTGAAATGATAGCTGCAATCCTTGATGGTGGTCTTTGCATCCTTCATTTTCTCGAGCGCAATCCTCGAGTAGTTCCTGTGCCAAGGCGGCTCCTTCTCCTTGTCTGCCTCAGAGACACTGCTCTGACCCTTTATAAACAAGAGGCATGTGAACTGCATGGAAGCCCCGCCCGTTTGGCCCCGCCCCACACACCAGCGGTGGGCAACGTCTTCCCGCCCTTTCCCCCACTGTGATGGACAGCTGACTTGAGGGACCCTGGGGCCGTCGGCGCCGTGGCAACGTTACAGACATACATGGTCACTGTAGACGACTCTTCTGGCCCTATACACAGCTTTAGTGTTGGAAAACAACTATACATTTACCCAACGAGGTAGCACTTACTGATTAGCCAGTAGAAAGTACCCCAGTTGAGTAGAGGTATTGCACAAAACGGTGGCATCTTCTTGGGTGAATATGCAGGGCAGGATTCATTCTGGCACGACGCTCCTGTCACAAAAATTAAACCTCAACAGGAAGCACTTACAGGTATAAATAAAGCAGGTGCCCGAGTGGAAGCTCAAATTCAGTAACGCATTATGAGCCAAAAAATTCGTGAGCGTGGTGGTGGCTTAGCAGATGCGCCTTCTCCTCATTTCGACCCTGAAATGTTAGCTGTAATACTTGATGGTGGTCTTTGCATCCTTCATTTTTTCGAGCGCAATCCTCGTCTAGAATTCGTGAGCGTGGTTAAGCAGAGGGGCCTTCTCCCCATTTCCACCCTGAAATGTTAGCTGTAATACTTGATGGTGGTCTTTGCATCCTTCATTTTTTCGAGCGCAATCCTCGTGTAGTTCCTGTGCCAAGGCGGTTCCTTCTCCTTGTCTGCCTCAGAGACACTGCTCTGACCCTTTATAAACAAGAGGCATGTGAACTGCATGGAAGCCCCGCACGTTTGGCCCCGCCCCACACACCAGCGGTGGGCAACGTCTTCCCGCCCTTTCCCCCACTATGATGGACAGCTGACTCGAGGGACCCCGGGGCCGTCGGCGCCGTGGCAACGTTACAGACATAGATGGTCACTGTAGATGACTCTTCTGGCCCTATACACAGCTTTAGTGTTGGAAAACAACTATACATTTACCCAACGAGGTAGCACTTACTGATTAGCCAGTAGAAAGTACTCCAGTTGAGAAGAGGTATTGCACAAAACGGTGGCATCTTCTTGGGTGAATATGCAGGGCAGGATTCATTCTGGCACGATGCTCCTGTCACAAAAATTAAACCTCAACAGGAAGCACTTACAGGTATAAATAAAGCAGGTGCCCGAGTGGAAGCTCAAATTCAGTAACGCATTATGAGCCAAAAAATTCGTGAGCCTGGTGGTAGCTTAGCAGATGTGCCTTCTCCTCATTTCCACCCTGAAATGTTAGCTGTAATACTTGATGGTGGTCTTTGCATCCTTCATTTTTTCGAGCGCAATCCTCGTCTAGAATTCGTGAGCGTGGTTAAGCAGAGGGGCCTTCTCCCCATTTCCACCCTGAAATGTTAGCTGTAATACTTGATGGTGGTCTTTGCATCCTTCATTTTTTCGAGCGCAATCCTCGTGTAGAATTCGTGAGCGTGGTTAAGCAGATGTGCCTTCTCCCGATTTCCACCCTGAAATGATAGCTGCAATCCTTGATGGTGGTCTTTGCATCCTTCATTTTCTCGAGCGCAATCCTCGAGTAGTTCCTGTGCCAAGGCGGCTCCTTCTCCTTGTCTGCCTCAGAGACACTGCTCTGACCCTTTATAAACAAGAGGCATGTGAACTGCATGGAAGCCCCGCCCGTTTGGCCCCGCCCCACACACCAGCGGTGGGCAACGTCTTCCCGCCCTTTCCCCCACTGTGATGGACAGCTGACTTGAGGGACCCTGGGGCCGTCGGCGCCGTGGCAACGTTACAGACATACATGGTCACTGTAGACGACTCTTCTGGCCCTATACACAGCTTTAGTGTTGGAAAACAACTATACATTTACCCAACGAGGTAGCACTTACTGATTAGCCAGTAGAAAGTACCCCAGTTGAGTAGAGGTATTGCACAAAACGGTGGCATCTTCTTGGGTGAATATGCAGGGCAGGATTCATTCTGGCACGACGCTCCTGTCACAAAAATTAAACCTCAACAGGAAGCACTTACAGGTATAAATAAAGCAGGTGCCCGAGTGGAAGCTCAAATTCAGTAACGCATTATGAGCCAAAAAATTCGTGAGCGTGGTGGTGGCTTAGCAGATGCGCCTTCTCCTCATTTCCACCCTGAAATGTTAGCTGTAATACTTGATGGTGGGCTTTGCATCCTTCATTTTTTCGAGCGCAATCCTCGTCTAGAATTCGTGAGCGTGGTTAAGCAGAGGGGCCTTCTCCCCATTTCCACCCTGAAATGTTAGCTGTAATACTTGATGGTGGTCTTTGCATCCTTCATTTTTTCGAGCGCAATCCTCGTGTAGAATTCGTGAGCGTGGTTAAGCAGATGTGCCTTCTCCCGATTTCCACCCTGAAATGATAGCTGCAATCCTTGATGGTGGTCTTTGCATCCTTCATTTTCTCGAGCGCAATCCTCGAGTAGTTCCTGTGCCAAGGCGGTTCCTTCTCCTTGTCTGCCTCAGAGACACTGCTCTGACCCTTTATAAACAAGAGGCATGTGAACTGCATGGAAGCCCCGCCCGTTTGGCCCCGCCCCACACACCAGCGGTGGGCAACGTCTTCCCGCCCTTTCCCCCACTATGATGGACAGCTGACTCGAGGGACCCCGGGGCCGTCGGCGCCGTGGCAACGTTACAGACATAGATGGTCACTGTAGATGACTCTTCTGGCCCTATACACAGCTTTAGTGTTGGAAAACAACTATACATTTACCCAACGAGGTAGCACTTACTGATTAGCCAGTAGAAAGTACTCCAGTTGAGAAGAGGTATTGCACAAAACGGTGGCATCTTCTTGGGTGAATATGCAGGGCAGGATTCATTCTGGCACGATGCTCCTGTCACAAAAATTAAACCTCAACAGGAAGCACTTACAGGTATAAATAAAGCAGGTGCCCGAGTGGAAGCTCAAATTCAGTAACGCATTATGAGCCAAAAAATTCGTGAGCCTGGTGGTAGCTTAGCAGATGTGCCTTCTCCTCATTTCCACCCTGAAATGTTAGCTGTAATACTTGATGGTGGTCTTTGCATCCTTCATTTTTTCGAGCGCAATCCTCGTCTAGAATTCGTGAGCGTGGTTAAGCAGAGGGGCCTTCTCCCCATTTCCACCCTGAAATGTTAGCTGTAATACTTGATGGTGGTCTTTGCATCCTTCATTTTTTCGAGCGCAATCCTCGTGTAGAATTCGTGAGCGTGGTTAAGCAGATGTGCCTTCTCCCGATTTCCACCCTGAAATGATAGCTGCAATCCTTGATGGTGGTCTTTGCATCCTTCATTTTCTCGAGCGCAATCCTCGAGTAGTTCCTGTGCCAAGGCGGCTCCTTCTCCTTGTCTGCCTCAGAGACACTGCTCTGACCCTTTATAAACAAGAGGCATGTGAACTGCATGGAAGCCCCGCCCGTTTGGCCCCGCCCCACACACCAGCGGTGGGCAACGTCTTCCCGCCCTTTCCCCCACTATGATGGACAGCTGACTTGAGGGACCCTGGGGCCGTCGGCGCCGTGGCAACGTTACAGACATACATGGTCACTGTAGACGACTCTTCTGGCCCTATACACAGCTTTAGTGTTGGAAAACAACTATACATTTACCCAACGAGGTAGCACTTACTGATTAGCCAGTAGAAAGTACTCCAGTTGAGTAGAGGTATTGCACAAAACGGTGGCATCTTCTTGGGTGAATATGCAGGGCAGGATTCATTCTGGCACGACGCTCCTGTCACAAAAATTAAACCTCAACAGGAAGCACTTACAGGTATAAATAAAGCAGGTGCCCGAGTGGAAGCTCAAATTCAGTAACGCATTATGAGCCAAAAAATTCGTGAGCGTGGTGGTGGCTTAGCAGATGCGCCTTCTCCTCATTTCCACCCTGAAATGTTAGCTGTAATACTTGATGGTGGTCTTTGCATCCTTCATTTTTTCGAGCGCAATCCTCGTGTAGAATTCGTGAGCGTGGTTAAGCAGATGTGCCTTCTCCCGATTTCCACCCTGAAATGATAGCTGCAATCCTTGATGGTGGTCTTTGCATCCTTCATTTTCTCGAGCGCAATCCTCGAGTAGTTCCTGTGCCAAGGCGGTTCCTTCTCCTTGTCTGCCTCAGAGACACTGCTCTGACCCTTTATAAACAAGAGGCATGTGAACTGCATGGAAGCCCCGCCCGTTTGGCCCCGCCCCACACACCAGCGGTGGGCAACGTCTTCCCGCCCTTTCCCCCACTATGATGGACAGCTGACTCGAGGGACCCGGGGCCGTCGGCGCCGTGGCAACGTTACAGGCATAGATGGTCACTGTAGATGACTCTTCTGGCCCTATACACAGCTTTAGTGTTGGAAAACAACTATACATTTACCCAACGAGGTAGCACTTACTGATTAGCCAGTAGAAAGTACTCCAGTTGAGAAGAGGTATTGCACAAAACGGTGGCATCTTCTTGGGTGAATATGCAGGGCAGGATTCATTCTGGCACGATGCTCCTGTCACAAAAATTAAACCTCAACAGGAAGCACTTACAGGTATAAATAAAGCAGGTGCCCGAGTGGAAGCTCAAATTCAGTAACGCATTATGAGCCAAAAAATTCGTGAGCCTGGTGGTAGCTTAGCAGATGTGCCTTCTCCTCATTTCCACCCTGAAATGTTAGCTGTAATACTTGCTGGTGGTCTTTGCATCCTTCATTTTTTCGAGCGCAATCCTCGTGTAGAATTCGTGAGCGTGGTTAAGCAGATGTGCCTTCTCCCGATTTCCACCCTGAAATGATAGCTGCAATCCTTGATGGTGGTCTTTGCATCCTTCATTTTCTCGAGCGCAATCCTCGAGTAGTTCCTGTGCCAAGGCGGCTCCTTCTCCTTGTCTGCCTCAGAGACACTGCTCTGACCCTTTATAAACAAGAGGCATGTGAACTGCATGGAAGCCCCGCCCGTTTGGCCCCGCCCCACACACCAGCGGTGGGCAACGTCTTCCCGCCCTTTCCCCCACTGTGATGGACAGCTGACTTGAGGGACCCTGGGGCCGTCGGCGCCGTGGCAACGTTACAGACATACATGGTCACTGTAGACGACTCTTCTGGCCCTATACACAGCTTTAGTGTTGGAAAACAACTATACATTTACCCAACGAGGTAGCACTTACTGATTAGCCAGTAGAAAGTACCCCAGTTGAGTAGAGGTATTGCACAAAACGGTGGCATCTTCTTGGGTGAATATGCAGGGCAGGATTCATTCTGGCACGACGCTCCTGTCACAAAAATTAAACCTCAACAGGAAGCACTTACAGGTATAAATAAAGCAGGTGCCCGAGTGGAAGCTCAAATTCAGTAACGCATTATGAGCCAAAAAATTCGTGAGCGTGGTGGTGGCTTAGCAGATGCGCCTTCTCCTCATTTCCACCCTGAAATGTTAGCTGTAATACTTGATGGTGGTCTTTGCATCCTTCATTTTTTCGAGCGCAATCCTCGTCTAGAATTCGTGAGCGTGGTTAAGCAGAGGGGCCTTCTCCCCATTTCCACCCTGAAATGTTAGCTGTAATACTTGATGGTGGTCTTTGCATCCTTCATTTTTTCGAGCGCAATCCTCGTGTAGTTCCTGTGCCAAGGCGGTTCCTTCTCCTTGTCTGCCTCAGAGACACTGCTCTGACCCTTTATAAACAAGAGGCATGTGAACTGCATGGAAGCCCCGCACGTTTGGCCCCGCCCCACACACCAGCGGTGGGCAACGTCTTCCCGCCCTTTCCCCCACTATGATGGACAGCTGACTCGAGGGACCCCGGGGCCGTCGGCGCCGTGGCAACGTTACAGACATAGATGGTCACTGTAGATGACTCTTCTGGCCCTATACACAGCTTTAGTGTTGGAAAACAACTATACATTTACCCAACGAGGTAGCACTTACTGATTAGCCAGTAGAAAGTACTCCAGTTGAGAAGAGGTATTGCACAAAACGGTGGCATCTTCTTGGGTGAATATGCAGGGCAGGATTCATTCTGGCACGATGCTCCTGTCACAAAAATTAAACCTCAACAGGAAGCACTTACAGGTATAAATAAAGCAGGTGCCCGAGTGGAAGCTCAAATTCAGTAACGCATTATGAGCCAAAAAATTCGTGAGCCTGGTGGTAGCTTAGCAGATGTGCCTTCTCCTCATTTCCACCCTGAAATGTTAGCTGTAATACTTGATGGTGGTCTTTGCATCCTTCATTTTTTCGAGCGCAATCCTCGTCTAGAATTCGTGAGCGTGGTTAAGCAGAGGGGCCTTCTCCCCATTTCCACCCTGAAATGTTAGCTGTAATACTTGATGGTGGTCTTTGCATCCTTCATTTTTTCGAGCGCAATCCTCGTGTAGAATTCGTGAGCGTGGTTAAGCAGATGTGCCTTCTCCCGATTTCCACCCTGAAATGATAGCTGCAATCCTTGATGGTGGTCTTTGCATCCTTCATTTTCTCGAGCGCAATCCTCGAGTAGTTCCTGTGCCAAGGCGGCTCCTTCTCCTTGTCTGCCTCAGAGACACTGCTCTGACCCTTTATAAACAAGAGGCATGTGAACTGCATGGAAGCCCCGCCCGTTTGGCCCCGCCCCACACACCAGCGGTGGGCAACGTCTTCCCGCCCTTTCCCCCACTGTGATGGACAGCTGACTTGAGGGACCCTGGGGCCGTCGGCGCCGTGGCAACGTTACAGACATACATGGTCACTGTAGACGACTCTTCTGGCCCTATACACAGCTTTAGTGTTGGAAAACAACTATACATTTACCCAACGAGGTAGCACTTACTGATTAGCCAGTAGAAAGTACTCCAGTTGAGTAGAGGTATTGCACAAAACGGTGGCATCTTCTTGGGTGAATATGCAGGGCAGGATTCATTCTGGCACGACGCTCCTGTCACAAAAATTAAACCTCAACAGGAAGCACTTACAGGTATAAATAAAGCAGGTGCCCGAGTGGAAGCTCAAATTCAGTAACGCATTATGAGCCAAAAAATTCGTGAGCGTGGTGGTGGCTTAGCAGATGCGCCTTCTCCTCATTTCCACCCTGAAATGTTAGCTGTAATACTTGATGGTGGTCTTTGCATCCTTCATTTTTTCGAGCGCAATCCTCGTCTAGAATTCGTGAGCGTGGTTAAGCAGATGTGCCTTCTCCCGATTTCCACCCTGAAATGATAGCTGCAATCCTTGATGGTGGTCTTTGCATCCTTCATTTTCTCGAGCGCAATCCTCGAGTAGTTCCTGTGCCAAGGCGGTTCCTTCTCCTTGTCTGCCTCAGAGACACTGCTCTGACCCTTTATAAACAAGAGGCATGTGAACTGCATGGAAGCCCCGCCCGTTTGGCCCCGCCCCACACACCAGCGGTGGGCAACGTCTTCCCGCCCTTTCCCCCACTATGATGGACAGCTGACTTGAGGGACCCTGGGGCCGTCGGCGCCGTGGCAACGTTACAGACATACATGGTCACTGTAGACGACTCTTCTGGCCCTATACACAGCTTTAGTGTTGGAAAACAACTATACATTTACCCAACGAGGTAGCACTTACTGATTAGCCAGTAGAAAGTACTCCAGTTGAGTAGAGGTATTGCACAAAACGGTGGCATCTTCTTGGGTGAATATGCAGGGCAGGATTCATTCTGCCACGACGCTCCTGTCACAAAAATTAAACCTCAACAGGAAGCACTTACAGGTATAAATAAAGCAGGTGCCCGAGTGGAAGCTCAAATTCAGTAACGCATTATGAGCCAAAAAATTCGTGAGCGTGGTGGTGGCTTAGCAGATGCGCCTTCTCCTCATTTCCACCCTGAAATGTTAGCTGTAATACTTGATGGTGGTCTTTGCATCCTTCATTTTTTCGAGCGCAATCCTCGTGTAGAATTCGTGAGCGTGGTTAAGCAGAGGGGCCTTCTCCCCATTTCCACCCTGAAACGTGAGCGTGGTTAAGCAGATGTGCCTTCTCCCGATTTCCACCCTGAAATGATAGCTGCAATCCTTGATGGTGGTCTTTGCATCCTTCATTTTCTCGAGCGCAATCCTCGAGTAGTTCCTGTGCCAAGGCGGTTCCTTCTCCTTGTCTGCCTCAGAGACACTGCTCTGACCCTTTATAAACAAGAGGCATGTGAACTGCATGGAAGCCCCGCCCGTTTGGCCCCGCCCCACACACCAGCGGTGGGCAACGTCTTCCCGCCCTTTCCCCCACTATGATGGACAGCTGACTCGAGGGACCCGGGGCCGTCGGCGCCGTGGCAACGTTACAGGCATAGATGGTCACTGTAGATGACTCTTCTGGCCCTATACACAGCTTTAGTGTTGGAAAACAACTATACATTTACCCAACGAGGTAGCACTTACTGATTAGCCAGTAGAAAGTACTCCAGTTGAGAAGAGGTATTGCACAAAACGGTGGCATCTTCTTGGGTGAATATGCAGGGCAGGATTCATTCTGGCACGATGCTCCTGTCACAAAAATTAAACCTCAACAGGAAGCACTTACAGGTATAAATAAAGCAGGTGCCCGAGTGGAAGCTCAAATTCAGTAACGCATTATGAGCCAAAAAATTCGTGAGCCTGGTGGTAGCTTAGCAGATGTGCCTTCTCCTCATTTCCACCCTGAAATGTTAGCTGTAATACTTGCTGGTGGTCTTTGCATCCTTCATTTTTTCGAGCGCAATCCTCGTGTAGAATTCGTGAGCGTGGTTAAGCAGATGTGCCTTCTCCCGATTTCCACCCTGAAATGATAGCTGCAATCCTTGATGGTGGTCTTTGCATCCTTCATTTTCTCGAGCGCAATCCTCGAGTAGTTCCTGTGCCAAGGCGGCTCCTTCTCCTTGTCTGCCTCAGAGACACTGCTCTGACCCTTTATAAACAAGAGGCATGTGAACTGCATGGAAGCCCCGCCCGTTTGGCCCCGCCCCACACACCAGCGGTGGGCAACGTCTTCCCGCCCTTTCCCCCACTGTGATGGACAGCTGACTTGAGGGACCCTGGGGCCGTCGGCGCCGTGGCAACGTTACAGACATACATGGTCACTGTAGACGACTCTTCTGGCCCTATACACAGCTTTAGTGTTGGAAAACAACTATACATTTACCCAACGAGGTAGCACTTACTGATTAGCCAGTAGAAAGTACCCCAGTTGAGTAGAGGTATTGCACAAAACGGTGGCATCTTCTTGGGTGAATATGCAGGGCAGGATTCATTCTGGCACGACGCTCCTGTCACAAAAATTAAACCTCAACAGGAAGCACTTACAGGTATAAATAAAGCAGGTGCCCGAGTGGAAGCTCAAATTCAGTAACGCATTATGAGCCAAAAAATTCGTGAGCGTGGTGGTGGCTTAGCAGATGCGCCTTCTCCTCATTTCCACCCTGAAATGTTAGCTGTAATACTTGATGGTGGTCTTTGCATCCTTCATTTTTTCGAGCGCAATCCTCGTCTAGAATTCGTGAGCGTGGTTAAGCAGAGGGGCCTTCTCCCCATTTCCACCCTGAAATGTTAGCTGTAATACTTGATGGTGGTCTTTGCATCCTTCATTTTTTCGAGCGCAATCCTCGTGTAGAATTCGTGAGCGTGGTTAAGCAGATGTGCCTTCTCCCGATTTCCACCCTGAAATGATAGCTGCAATCCTTGATGGTGGTCTTTGCATCCTTCATTTTCTCGAGCGCAATCCTCGAGTAGTTCCTGTGCCAAGGCGGTTCCTTCTCCTTGTCTGCCTCAGAGACACTGCTCTGACCCTTTATAAACAAGAGGCATGTGAACTGCATGGAAGCCCCGCCCGTTTGGCCCCGCCCCACACACCAGCGGTGGGCAACGTCTTCCCGCCCTTTCCCCCACTATGATGGACAGCTGACTCGAGGGACCCCGGGGCCGTCGGCGCCGTGGCAACGTTACAGACATAGATGGTCACTGTAGATGACTCTTCTGGCCCTATACACAGCTTTAGTGTTGGAAAACAACTATACATTTACCCAACGAGGTAGCACTTACTGATTAGCCAGTAGAAAGTACTCCAGTTGAGAAGAGGTATTGCACAAAACGGTGGCATCTTCTTGGGTGAATATGCAGGGCAGGATTCATTCTGGCACGATGCTCCTGTCACAAAAATTAAACCTCAACAGGAAGCACTTACAGGTATAAATAAAGCAGGTGCCCGAGTGGAAGCTCAAATTCAGTAACGCATTATGAGCCAAAAAATTCGTGAGCCTGGTGGTAGCTTAGCAGATGTGCCTTCTCCTCATTTCCACCCTGAAATGTTAGCTGTAATACTTGATGGTGGTCTTTGCATCCTTCATTTTTTCGAGCGCAATCCTCGTCTAGAATTCGTGAGCGTGGTTAAGCAGAGGGGCCTTCTCCCCATTTCCACCCTGAAATGTTAGCTGTAATACTTGATGGTGGTCTTTGCATCCTTCATTTTTTCGAGCGCAATCCTCGTGTAGAATTCGTGAGCGTGGTTAAGCAGATGTGCCTTCTCCCGATTTCCACCCTGAAATGATAGCTGCAATCCTTGATGGTGGTCTTTGCATCCTTCATTTTCTCGAGCGCAATCCTCGAGTAGTTCCTGTGCCAAGGCGGCTCCTTCTCCTTGTCTGCCTCAGAGACACTGCTCTGACCCTTTATAAACAAGAGGCATGTGAACTGCATGGAAGCCCCGCCCCACACACCAGCGGTGGGCAACGTCTTCCCGCCCTTTCCCCCACTGTGATGGACAGCTGACTTGAGGGACCCTGGGGCCGTCGGCGCCGTGGCAACGTTACAGACATACATGGTCACTGTAGACGACTCTTCTGGCCCTATACACAGCTTTAGTGTTGGAAAACAACTATACATTTACCCAACGAGGTAGCACTTACTGATTAGCCAGTAGAAAGTACCCCAGTTGAGTAGAGGTATTGCACAAAACGGTGGCATCTTCTTGGGTGAATATGCAGGGCAGGATTCATTCTGGCACGACGCTCCTGTCACAAAAATTAAACCTCAACAGGAAGCACTTACAGGTATAAATAAAGCAGGTGCCCGAGTGGAAGCTCAAATTCAGTAACGCATTATGAGCCAAAAAATTCGTGAGCGTGGTGGTGGCTTAGCAGATGCGCCTTCTCCTCATTTCCACCCTGAAATGTTAGCTGTAATACTTGATGGTGGGCTTTGCATCCTTCATTTTTTCGAGCGCAATCCTCGTCTAGAATTCGTGAGCGTGGTTAAGCAGAGGGGCCTTCTCCCCATTTCCACCCTGAAATGTTAGCTGTAATACTTGATGGTGGTCTTTGCATCCTTCATTTTTTCGAGCGCAATCCTCGTGTAGAATTCGTGAGCGTGGTTAAGCAGATGTGCCTTCTCCCGATTTCCACCCTGAAATGATAGCTGCAATCCTTGATGGTGGTCTTTGCATCCTTCATTTTCTCGAGCGCAATCCTCGAGTAGTTCCTGTGCCAAGGCGGTTCCTTCTCCTTGTCTGCCTCAGAGACACTGCTCTGACCCTTTATAAACAAGAGGCATGTGAACTGCATGGAAGCCCCGCCCGTTTGGCCCCGCCCCACACACCAGCGGTGGGCAACGTCTTCCCGCCCTTTCCCCCACTATGATGGACAGCTGACTTGAGGGACCCTGGGGCCGTCGGCGCCGTGGCAACGTTACAGACATACATGGTCACTGTAGACGACTCTTCTGGCCCTATACACAGCTTTAGTGTTGGAAAACAACTATACATTTACCCAACGAGGTAGCACTTACTGATTAGCCAGTAGAAAGTACTCCAGTTGAGTAGAGGTATTGCACAAAACGGTGGCATCTTCTTGGGTGAATATGCAGGGCAGGATTCATTCTGCCACGACGCTCCTGTCACAAAAATTAAACCTCAACAGGAAGCACTTACAGGTATAAATAAAGCAGGTGCCCGAGTGGAAGCTCAAATTCAGTAACGCATTATGAGCCAAAAAATTCGTGAGCGTGGTGGTGGCTTAGCAGATGCGCCTTCTCCTCATTTCCACCCTGAAATGTTAGCTGTAATACTTGATGGTGGTCTTTGCATCCTTCATTTTTTCGAGCGCAATCCTCGTCTAGAATTCGTGAGCGTGGTTAAGCAGAGGGGCCTTCTCCCCATTTCCACCCTGAAATGTTAGCTGTAATACTTGATGGTGGTCTTTGCATCCTTCATTTTTTCGAGCGCAATCCTCGTGTAGAATTCGTGAGCGTGGTTAAGCAGATGTGCCTTCTCCCGATTTCCACCCTGAAATGATAGCTGCAATCCTTGATGGTGGTCTTTGCATCCTTCATTTTCTCGAGCGCAATCCTCGAGTAGTTCCTGTGCCAAGGCGGCTCCTTCTCCTTGTCTGCCTCAGAGACACTGCTCTGACCCTTTATAAACAAGAGGCATGTGAACTGCATGGAAGCCCCGCCCGTTTGGCCCCGCCCCACACACCAGCGGTGGGCAACGTCTTCCCGCCCTTTCCCCCACTATGATGGACAGCTGACTTGAGGGACCCTGGGGCCGTCGGCGCCGTGGCAACGTTACAGACATACATGGTCACTGTAGACGACTCTTCTGGCCCTATACACAGCTTTAGTGTTGGAAAACAACTATACATTTACCCAACGAGGTAGCACTTACTGATTAGCCAGTAGAAAGTACTCCAGTTGAGTAGAGGTATTGCACAAAACGGTGGCATCTTCTTGGGTGAATATGCAGGGCAGGATTCATTCTGGCACGACGCTCCTGTCACAAAAATTAAACCTCAACAGGAAGCACTTACAGGTATAAATAAAGCAGGTGCCCGAGTGGAAGCTCAAATTCAGTAACGCATTATGAGCCAAAAAATTCGTGAGCGTGGTGGTGGCTTAGCAGATGCGCCTTCTCCTCATTTCCACCCTGAAATGTTAGCTGTAATACTTGATGGTGGTCTTTGCATCCTTCATTTTTTCGAGCGCAATCCTCGTGTAGAATTCGTGAGCGTGGTTAAGCAGATGTGCCTTCTCCCGATTTCCACCCTGAAATGATAGCTGCAATCCTTGATGGTGGTCTTTGCATCCTTCATTTTCTCGAGCGCAATCCTCGAGTAGTTCCTGTGCCAAGGCGGTTCCTTCTCCTTGTCTGCCTCAGAGACACTGCTCTGACCCTTTATAAACAAGAGGCATGTGAACTGCATGGAAGCCCCGCCCGTTTGGCCCCGCCCCACACACCAGCGGTGGGCAACGTCTTCCCGCCCTTTCCCCCACTATGATGGACAGCTGACTCGAGGGACCCGGGGCCGTCGGCGCCGTGGCAACGTTACAGGCATAGATGGTCACTGTAGATGACTCTTCTGGCCCTATACACAGCTTTAGTGTTGGAAAACAACTATACATTTACCCAACGAGGTAGCACTTACTGATTAGCCAGTAGAAAGTACTCCAGTTGAGAAGAGGTATTGCACAAAACGGTGGCATCTTCTTGGGTGAATATGCAGGGCAGGATTCATTCTGGCACGATGCTCCTGTCACAAAAATTAAACCTCAACAGGAAGCACTTACAGGTATAAATAAAGCAGGTGCCCGAGTGGAAGCTCAAATTCAGTAACGCATTATGAGCCAAAAAATTCGTGAGCCTGGTGGTAGCTTAGCAGATGTGCCTTCTCCTCATTTCCACCCTGAAATGTTAGCTGTAATACTTGCTGGTGGTCTTTGCATCCTTCATTTTTTCGAGCGCAATCCTCGTGTAGAATTCGTGAGCGTGGTTAAGCAGATGTGCCTTCTCCCGATTTCCACCCTGAAATGATAGCTGCAATCCTTGATGGTGGTCTTTGCATCCTTCATTTTCTCGAGCGCAATCCTCGAGTAGTTCCTGTGCCAAGGCGGCTCCTTCTCCTTGTCTGCCTCAGAGACACTGCTCTGACCCTTTATAAACAAGAGGCATGTGAACTGCATGGAAGCCCCGCCCGTTTGGCCCCGCCCCACACACCAGCGGTGGGCAACGTCTTCCCGCCCTTTCCCCCACTGTGATGGACAGCTGACTTGAGGGACCCTGGGGCCGTCGGCGCCGTGGCAACGTTACAGACATACATGGTCACTGTAGACGACTCTTCTGGCCCTATACACAGCTTTAGTGTTGGAAAACAACTATACATTTACCCAACGAGGTAGCACTTACTGATTAGCCAGTAGAAAGTACCCCAGTTGAGTAGAGGTATTGCACAAAACGGTGGCATCTTCTTGGGTGAATATGCAGGGCAGGATTCATTCTGGCACGACGCTCCTGTCACAAAAATTAAACCTCAACAGGAAGCACTTACAGGTATAAATAAAGCAGGTGCCCGAGTGGAAGCTCAAATTCAGTAACGCATTATGAGCCAAAAAATTCGTGAGCGTGGTGGTGGCTTAGCAGATGCGCCTTCTCCTCATTTCCACCCTGAAATGTTAGCTGTAATACTTGATGGTGGTCTTTGCATCCTTCATTTTTTCGAGCGCAATCCTCGTCTAGAATTCGTGAGCGTGGTTAAGCAGAGGGGCCTTCTCCCCATTTCCACCCTGAAATGTTAGCTGTAATACTTGATGGTGGTCTTTGCATCCTTCATTTTTTCGAGCGCAATCCTCGTGTAGTTCCTGTGCCAAGGCGGTTCCTTCTCCTTGTCTGCCTCAGAGACACTGCTCTGACCCTTTATAAACAAGAGGCATGTGAACTGCATGGAAGCCCCGCACGTTTGGCCCCGCCCCACACACCAGCGGTGGGCAACGTCTTCCCGCCCTTTCCCCCACTATGATGGACAGCTGACTCGAGGGACCCCGGGGCCGTCGGCGCCGTGGCAACGTTACAGACATAGATGGTCACTGTAGATGACTCTTCTGGCCCTATACACAGCTTTAGTGTTGGAAAACAACTATACATTTACCCAACGAGGTAGCACTTACTGATTAGCCAGTAGAAAGTACTCCAGTTGAGAAGAGGTATTGCACAAAACGGTGGCATCTTCTTGGGTGAATATGCAGGGCAGGATTCATTCTGGCACGATGCTCCTGTCACAAAAATTAAACCTCAACAGGAAGCACTTACAGGTATAAATAAAGCAGGTGCCCGAGTGGAAGCTCAAATTCAGTAACGCATTATGAGCCAAAAAATTCGTGAGCCTGGTGGTAGCTTAGCAGATGTGCCTTCTCCTCATTTCCACCCTGAAATGTTAGCTGTAATACTTGATGGTGGTCTTTGCATCCTTCATTTTTTCGAGCGCAATCCTCGTCTAGAATTCGTGAGCGTGGTTAAGCAGAGGGGCCTTCTCCCCATTTCCACCCTGAAATGTTAGCTGTAATACTTGATGGTGGTCTTTGCATCCTTCATTTTTTCGAGCGCAATCCTCGTGTAGAATTCGTGAGCGTGGTTAAGCAGATGTGCCTTCTCCCGATTTCCACCCTGAAATGATAGCTGCAATCCTTGATGGTGGTCTTTGCATCCTTCATTTTCTCGAGCGCAATCCTCGAGTAGTTCCTGTGCCAAGGCGGCTCCTTCTCCTTGTCTGCCTCAGAGACACTGCTCTGACCCTTTATAAACAAGAGGCATGTGAACTGCATGGAAGCCCCGCCCGTTTGGCCCCGCCCCACACACCAGCGGTGGGCAACGTCTTCCCGCCCTTTCCCCCACTGTGATGGACAGCTGACTTGAGGGACCCTGGGGCCGTCGGCGCCGTGGCAACGTTACAGACATACATGGTCACTGTAGACGACTCTTCTGGCCCTATACACAGCTTTAGTGTTGGAAAACAACTATACATTTACCCAACGAGGTAGCACTTACTGATTAGCCAGTAGAAAGTACTCCAGTTGAGTAGAGGTATTGCACAAAACGGTGGCATCTTCTTGGGTGAATATGCAGGGCAGGATTCATTCTGGCACGACGCTCCTGTCACAAAAATTAAACCTCAACAGGAAGCACTTACAGGTATAAATAAAGCAGGTGCCCGAGTGGAAGCTCAAATTCAGTAACGCATTATGAGCCAAAAAATTCGTGAGCGTGGTGGTGGCTTAGCAGATGCGCCTTCTCCTCATTTCCACCCTGAAATGTTAGCTGTAATACTTGATGGTGGTCTTTGCATCCTTCATTTTTTCGAGCGCAATCCTCGTCTAGAATTCGTGAGCGTGGTTAAGCAGATGTGCCTTCTCCCGATTTCCACCCTGAAATGATAGCTGCAATCCTTGATGGTGGTCTTTGCATCCTTCATTTTCTCGAGCGCAATCCTCGAGTAGTTCCTGTGCCAAGGCGGTTCCTTCTCCTTGTCTGCCTCAGAGACACTGCTCTGACCCTTTATAAACAAGAGGCATGTGAACTGCATGGAAGCCCCGCCCGTTTGGCCCCGCCCCACACACCAGCGGTGGGCAACGTCTTCCCGCCCTTTCCCCCACTATGATGGACAGCTGACTTGAGGGACCCTGGGGCCGTCGGCGCCGTGGCAACGTTACAGACATACATGGTCACTGTAGACGACTCTTCTGGCCCTATACACAGCTTTAGTGTTGGAAAACAACTATACATTTACCCAACGAGGTAGCACTTACTGATTAGCCAGTAGAAAGTACTCCAGTTGAGTAGAGGTATTGCACAAAACGGTGGCATCTTCTTGGGTGAATATGCAGGGCAGGATTCATTCTGCCACGACGCTCCTGTCACAAAAATTAAACCTCAACAGGAAGCACTTACAGGTATAAATAAAGCAGGTGCCCGAGTGGAAGCTCAAATTCAGTAACGCATTATGAGCCAAAAAATTCGTGAGCGTGGTGGTGGCTTAGCAGATGCGCCTTCTCCTCATTTCCACCCTGAAATGTTAGCTGTAATACTTGATGGTGGTCTTTGCATCCTTCATTTTTTCGAGCGCAATCCTCGTGTAGAATTCGTGAGCGTGGTTAAGCAGAGGGGCCTTCTCCCCATTTCCACCCTGAAACGTGAGCGTGGTTAAGCAGATGTGCCTTCTCCCGATTTCCACCCTGAAATGATAGCTGCAATCCTTGATGGTGGTCTTTGCATCCTTCATTTTCTCGAGCGCAATCCTCGAGTAGTTCCTGTGCCAAGGCGGTTCCTTCTCCTTGTCTGCCTCAGAGACACTGCTCTGACCCTTTATAAACAAGAGGCATGTGAACTGCATGGAAGCCCCGCCCGTTTGGCCCCGCCCCACACACCAGCGGTGGGCAACGTCTTCCCGCCCTTTCCCCCACTATGATGGACAGCTGACTCGAGGGACCCGGGGCCGTCGGCGCCGTGGCAACGTTACAGGCATAGATGGTCACTGTAGATGACTCTTCTGGCCCTATACACAGCTTTAGTGTTGGAAAACAACTATACATTTACCCAACGAGGTAGCACTTACTGATTAGCCAGTAGAAAGTACTCCAGTTGAGAAGAGGTATTGCACAAAACGGTGGCATCTTCTTGGGTGAATATGCAGGGCAGGATTCATTCTGGCACGATGCTCCTGTCACAAAAATTAAACCTCAACAGGAAGCACTTACAGGTATAAATAAAGCAGGTGCCCGAGTGGAAGCTCAAATTCAGTAACGCATTATGAGCCAAAAAATTCGTGAGCCTGGTGGTAGCTTAGCAGATGTGCCTTCTCCTCATTTCCACCCTGAAATGTTAGCTGTAATACTTGCTGGTGGTCTTTGCATCCTTCATTTTTTCGAGCGCAATCCTCGTGTAGAATTCGTGAGCGTGGTTAAGCAGATGTGCCTTCTCCCGATTTCCACCCTGAAATGATAGCTGCAATCCTTGATGGTGGTCTTTGCATCCTTCATTTTCTCGAGCGCAATCCTCGAGTAGTTCCTGTGCCAAGGCGGCTCCTTCTCCTTGTCTGCCTCAGAGACACTGCTCTGACCCTTTATAAACAAGAGGCATGTGAACTGCATGGAAGCCCCGCCCGTTTGGCCCCGCCCCACACACCAGCGGTGGGCAACGTCTTCCCGCCCTTTCCCCCACTGTGATGGACAGCTGACTTGAGGGACCCTGGGGCCGTCGGCGCCGTGGCAACGTTACAGACATACATGGTCACTGTAGACGACTCTTCTGGCCCTATACACAGCTTTAGTGTTGGAAAACAACTATACATTTACCCAACGAGGTAGCACTTACTGATTAGCCAGTAGAAAGTACCCCAGTTGAGTAGAGGTATTGCACAAAACGGTGGCATCTTCTTGGGTGAATATGCAGGGCAGGATTCATTCTGGCACGACGCTCCTGTCACAAAAATTAAACCTCAACAGGAAGCACTTACAGGTATAAATAAAGCAGGTGCCCGAGTGGAAGCTCAAATTCAGTAACGCATTATGAGCCAAAAAATTCGTGAGCGTGGTGGTGGCTTAGCAGATGCGCCTTCTCCTCATTTCCACCCTGAAATGTTAGCTGTAATACTTGATGGTGGTCTTTGCATCCTTCATTTTTTCGAGCGCAATCCTCGTCTAGAATTCGTGAGCGTGGTTAAGCAGAGGGGCCTTCTCCCCATTTCCACCCTGAAATGTTAGCTGTAATACTTGATGGTGGTCTTTGCATCCTTCATTTTTTCGAGCGCAATCCTCGTGTAGAATTCGTGAGCGTGGTTAAGCAGATGTGCCTTCTCCCGATTTCCACCCTGAAATGATAGCTGCAATCCTTGATGGTGGTCTTTGCATCCTTCATTTTCTCGAGCGCAATCCTCGAGTAGTTCCTGTGCCAAGGCGGTTCCTTCTCCTTGTCTGCCTCAGAGACACTGCTCTGACCCTTTATAAACAAGAGGCATGTGAACTGCATGGAAGCCCCGCCCGTTTGGCCCCGCCCCACACACCAGCGGTGGGCAACGTCTTCCCGCCCTTTCCCCCACTATGATGGACAGCTGACTCGAGGGACCCCGGGGCCGTCGGCGCCGTGGCAACGTTACAGACATAGATGGTCACTGTAGATGACTCTTCTGGCCCTATACACAGCTTTAGTGTTGGAAAACAACTATACATTTACCCAACGAGGTAGCACTTACTGATTAGCCAGTAGAAAGTACTCCAGTTGAGAAGAGGTATTGCACAAAACGGTGGCATCTTCTTGGGTGAATATGCAGGGCAGGATTCATTCTGGCACGATGCTCCTGTCACAAAAATTAAACCTCAACAGGAAGCACTTACAGGTATAAATAAAGCAGGTGCCCGAGTGGAAGCTCAAATTCAGTAACGCATTATGAGCCAAAAAATTCGTGAGCCTGGTGGTAGCTTAGCAGATGTGCCTTCTCCTCATTTCCACCCTGAAATGTTAGCTGTAATACTTGATGGTGGTCTTTGCATCCTTCATTTTTTCGAGCGCAATCCTCGTCTAGAATTCGTGAGCGTGGTTAAGCAGAGGGGCCTTCTCCCCATTTCCACCCTGAAATGTTAGCTGTAATACTTGATGGTGGTCTTTGCATCCTTCATTTTTTCGAGCGCAATCCTCGTGTAGAATTCGTGAGCGTGGTTAAGCAGATGTGCCTTCTCCCGATTTCCACCCTGAAATGATAGCTGCAATCCTTGATGGTGGTCTTTGCATCCTTCATTTTCTCGAGCGCAATCCTCGAGTAGTTCCTGTGCCAAGGCGGCTCCTTCTCCTTGTCTGCCTCAGAGACACTGCTCTGACCCTTTATAAACAAGAGGCATGTGAACTGCATGGAAGCCCCGCCCCACACACCAGCGGTGGGCAACGTCTTCCCGCCCTTTCCCCCACTGTGATGGACAGCTGACTTGAGGGACCCTGGGGCCGTCGGCGCCGTGGCAACGTTACAGACATACATGGTCACTGTAGACGACTCTTCTGGCCCTATACACAGCTTTAGTGTTGGAAAACAACTATACATTTACCCAACGAGGTAGCACTTACTGATTAGCCAGTAGAAAGTACCCCAGTTGAGTAGAGGTATTGCACAAAACGGTGGCATCTTCTTGGGTGAATATGCAGGGCAGGATTCATTCTGGCACGACGCTCCTGTCACAAAAATTAAACCTCAACAGGAAGCACTTACAGGTATAAATAAAGCAGGTGCCCGAGTGGAAGCTCAAATTCAGTAACGCATTATGAGCCAAAAAATTCGTGAGCGTGGTGGTGGCTTAGCAGATGCGCCTTCTCCTCATTTCCACCCTGAAATGTTAGCTGTAATACTTGATGGTGGGCTTTGCATCCTTCATTTTTTCGAGCGCAATCCTCGTCTAGAATTCGTGAGCGTGGTTAAGCAGAGGGGCCTTCTCCCCATTTCCACCCTGAAATGTTAGCTGTAATACTTGATGGTGGTCTTTGCATCCTTCATTTTTTCGAGCGCAATCCTCGTGTAGAATTCGTGAGCGTGGTTAAGCAGATGTGCCTTCTCCCGATTTCCACCCTGAAATGATAGCTGCAATCCTTGATGGTGGTCTTTGCATCCTTCATTTTCTCGAGCGCAATCCTCGAGTAGTTCCTGTGCCAAGGCGGTTCCTTCTCCTTGTCTGCCTCAGAGACACTGCTCTGACCCTTTATAAACAAGAGGCATGTGAACTGCATGGAAGCCCCGCCCGTTTGGCCCCGCCCCACACACCAGCGGTGGGCAACGTCTTCCCGCCCTTTCCCCCACTATGATGGACAGCTGACTTGAGGGACCCTGGGGCCGTCGGCGCCGTGGCAACGTTACAGACATACATGGTCACTGTAGACGACTCTTCTGGCCCTATACACAGCTTTAGTGTTGGAAAACAACTATACATTTACCCAACGAGGTAGCACTTACTGATTAGCCAGTAGAAAGTACTCCAGTTGAGTAGAGGTATTGCACAAAACGGTGGCATCTTCTTGGGTGAATATGCAGGGCAGGATTCATTCTGCCACGACGCTCCTGTCACAAAAATTAAACCTCAACAGGAAGCACTTACAGGTATAAATAAAGCAGGTGCCCGAGTGGAAGCTCAAATTCAGTAACGCATTATGAGCCAAAAAATTCGTGAGCGTGGTGGTGGCTTAGCAGATGCGCCTTCTCCTCATTTCCACCCTGAAATGTTAGCTGTAATACTTGATGGTGGTCTTTGCATCCTTCATTTTTTCGAGCGCAATCCTCGTCTAGAATTCGTGAGCGTGGTTAAGCAGAGGGGCCTTCTCCCCATTTCCACCCTGAAATGTTAGCTGTAATACTTGATGGTGGTCTTTGCATCCTTCATTTTTTCGAGCGCAATCCTCGTGTAGAATTCGTGAGCGTGGTTAAGCAGATGTGCCTTCTCCCGATTTCCACCCTGAAATGATAGCTGCAATCCTTGATGGTGGTCTTTGCATCCTTCATTTTCTCGAGCGCAATCCTCGAGTAGTTCCTGTGCCAAGGCGGCTCCTTCTCCTTGTCTGCCTCAGAGACACTGCTCTGACCCTTTATAAACAAGAGGCATGTGAACTGCATGGAAGCCCCGCCCGTTTGGCCCCGCCCCACACACCAGCGGTGGGCAACGTCTTCCCGCCCTTTCCCCCACTATGATGGACAGCTGACTTGAGGGACCCTGGGGCCGTCGGCGCCGTGGCAACGTTACAGACATACATGGTCACTGTAGACGACTCTTCTGGCCCTATACACAGCTTTAGTGTTGGAAAACAACTATACATTTACCCAACGAGGTAGCACTTACTGATTAGCCAGTAGAAAGTACTCCAGTTGAGTAGAGGTATTGCACAAAACGGTGGCATCTTCTTGGGTGAATATGCAGGGCAGGATTCATTCTGGCACGACGCTCCTGTCACAAAAATTAAACCTCAACAGGAAGCACTTACAGGTATAAATAAAGCAGGTGCCCGAGTGGAAGCTCAAATTCAGTAACGCATTATGAGCCAAAAAATTCGTGAGCGTGGTGGTGGCTTAGCAGATGCGCCTTCTCCTCATTTCCACCCTGAAATGTTAGCTGTAATACTTGATGGTGGTCTTTGCATCCTTCATTTTTTCGAGCGCAATCCTCGTGTAGAATTCGTGAGCGTGGTTAAGCAGATGTGCCTTCTCCCGATTTCCACCCTGAAATGATAGCTGCAATCCTTGATGGTGGTCTTTGCATCCTTCATTTTCTCGAGCGCAATCCTCGAGTAGTTCCTGTGCCAAGGCGGTTCCTTCTCCTTGTCTGCCTCAGAGACACTGCTCTGACCCTTTATAAACAAGAGGCATGTGAACTGCATGGAAGCCCCGCCCGTTTGGCCCCGCCCCACACACCAGCGGTGGGCAACGTCTTCCCGCCCTTTCCCCCACTATGATGGACAGCTGACTCGAGGGACCCGGGGCCGTCGGCGCCGTGGCAACGTTACAGGCATAGATGGTCACTGTAGATGACTCTTCTGGCCCTATACACAGCTTTAGTGTTGGAAAACAACTATACATTTACCCAACGAGGTAGCACTTACTGATTAGCCAGTAGAAAGTACTCCAGTTGAGAAGAGGTATTGCACAAAACGGTGGCATCTTCTTGGGTGAATATGCAGGGCAGGATTCATTCTGGCACGATGCTCCTGTCACAAAAATTAAACCTCAACAGGAAGCACTTACAGGTATAAATAAAGCAGGTGCCCGAGTGGAAGCTCAAATTCAGTAACGCATTATGAGCCAAAAAATTCGTGAGCCTGGTGGTAGCTTAGCAGATGTGCCTTCTCCTCATTTCCACCCTGAAATGTTAGCTGTAATACTTGCTGGTGGTCTTTGCATCCTTCATTTTTTCGAGCGCAATCCTCGTGTAGAATTCGTGAGCGTGGTTAAGCAGATGTGCCTTCTCCCGATTTCCACCCTGAAATGATAGCTGCAATCCTTGATGGTGGTCTTTGCATCCTTCATTTTCTCGAGCGCAATCCTCGAGTAGTTCCTGTGCCAAGGCGGCTCCTTCTCCTTGTCTGCCTCAGAGACACTGCTCTGACCCTTTATAAACAAGAGGCATGTGAACTGCATGGAAGCCCCGCCCGTTTGGCCCCGCCCCACACACCAGCGGTGGGCAACGTCTTCCCGCCCTTTCCCCCACTGTGATGGACAGCTGACTTGAGGGACCCTGGGGCCGTCGGCGCCGTGGCAACGTTACAGACATACATGGTCACTGTAGACGACTCTTCTGGCCCTATACACAGCTTTAGTGTTGGAAAACAACTATACATTTACCCAACGAGGTAGCACTTACTGATTAGCCAGTAGAAAGTACCCCAGTTGAGTAGAGGTATTGCACAAAACGGTGGCATCTTCTTGGGTGAATATGCAGGGCAGGATTCATTCTGGCACGACGCTCCTGTCACAAAAATTAAACCTCAACAGGAAGCACTTACAGGTATAAATAAAGCAGGTGCCCGAGTGGAAGCTCAAATTCAGTAACGCATTATGAGCCAAAAAATTCGTGAGCGTGGTGGTGGCTTAGCAGATGCGCCTTCTCCTCATTTCCACCCTGAAATGTTAGCTGTAATACTTGATGGTGGTCTTTGCATCCTTCATTTTTTCGAGCGCAATCCTCGTCTAGAATTCGTGAGCGTGGTTAAGCAGAGGGGCCTTCTCCCCATTTCCACCCTGAAATGTTAGCTGTAATACTTGATGGTGGTCTTTGCATCCTTCATTTTTTCGAGCGCAATCCTCGTGTAGAATTCGTGAGCGTGGTTAAGCAGATGTGCCTTCTCCCGATTTCCACCCTGAAATGATAGCTGCAATCCTTGATGGTGGTCTTTGCATCCTTCATTTTCTCGAGCGCAATCCTCGAGTAGTTCCTGTGCCAAGGCGGTTCCTTCTCCTTGTCTGCCTCAGAGACACTGCTCTGACCCTTTATAAACAAGAGGCATGTGAACTGCATGGAAGCCCCGCCCGTTTGGCCCCGCCCCACACACCAGCGGTGGGCAACGTCTTCCCGCCCTTTCCCCCACTATGATGGACAGCTGACTCGAGGGACCCCGGGGCCGTCGGCGCCGTGGCAACGTTACAGACATAGATGGTCACTGTAGATGACTCTTCTGGCCCTATACACAGCTTTAGTGTTGGAAAACAACTATACATTTACCCAACGAGGTAGCACTTACTGATTAGCCAGTAGAAAGTACTCCAGTTGAGAAGAGGTATTGCACAAAACGGTGGCATCTTCTTGGGTGAATATGCAGGGCAGGATTCATTCTGGCACGATGCTCCTGTCACAAAAATTAAACCTCAACAGGAAGCACTTACAGGTATAAATAAAGCAGGTGCCCGAGTGGAAGCTCAAATTCAGTAACGCATTATGAGCCAAAAAATTCGTGAGCCTGGTGGTAGCTTAGCAGATGTGCCTTCTCCTCATTTCCACCCTGAAATGTTAGCTGTAATACTTGATGGTGGTCTTTGCATCCTTCATTTTTTCGAGCGCAATCCTCGTCTAGAATTCGTGAGCGTGGTTAAGCAGAGGGGCCTTCTCCCCATTTCCACCCTGAAATGTTAGCTGTAATACTTGATGGTGGTCTTTGCATCCTTCATTTTTTCGAGCGCAATCCTCGTGTAGAATTCGTGAGCGTGGTTAAGCAGATGTGCCTTCTCCCGATTTCCACCCTGAAATGATAGCTGCAATCCTTGATGGTGGTCTTTGCATCCTTCATTTTCTCGAGCGCAATCCTCGAGTAGTTCCTGTGCCAAGGCGGCTCCTTCTCCTTGTCTGCCTCAGAGACACTGCTCTGACCCTTTATAAACAAGAGGCATGTGAACTGCATGGAAGCCCCGCCCCACACACCAGCGGTGGGCAACGTCTTCCCGCCCTTTCCCCCACTATGATGGACAGCTGACTTGAGGGACCCTGGGGCCGTCGGCGCCGTGGCAACGTTACAGACATACATGGTCACTGTAGACGACTCTTCTGGCCCTATACACAGCTTTAGTGTTGGAAAACAACTATACATTTACCCAACGAGGTAGCACTTACTGATTAGCCAGTAGAAAGTACTCCAGTTGAGTAGAGGTATTGCACAAAACGGTGGCATCTTCTTGGGTGAATATGCAGGGCAGGATTCATTCTGGCACGACGCTCCTGTCACAAAAATTAAACCTCAACAGGAAGCACTTACAGGTATAAATAAAGCAGGTGCCCGAGTGGAAGCTCAAATTCAGTAACGCATTATGAGCCAAAAAATTCGTGAGCGTGGTGGTGGCTTAGCAGATGCGCCTTCTCCTCATTTCCACCCTGAAATGTTAGCTGTAATACTTGATGGTGGTCTTTGCATCCTTCATTTTTTCGAGCGCAATCCTCGTCTAGAATTCGTGAGCGTGGTTAAGCAGATGTGCCTTCTCCCGATTTCCACCCTGAAATGATAGCTGCAATCCTTGATGGTGGTCTTTGCATCCTTCATTTTCTCGAGCGCAATCCTCGAGTAGTTCCTGTGCCAAGGCGGTTCCTTCTCCTTGTCTGCCTCAGAGACACTGCTCTGACCCTTTATAAACAAGAGGCATGTGAACTGCATGGAAGCCCCGCCCGTTTGGCCCCGCCCCACACACCAGCGGTGGGCAACGTCTTCCCGCCCTTTCCCCCACTATGATGGACAGCTGACTTGAGGGACCCTGGGGCCGTCGGCGCCGTGGCAACGTTACAGACATACATGGTCACTGTAGACGACTCTTCTGGCCCTATACACAGCTTTAGTGTTGGAAAACAACTATACATTTACCCAACGAGGTAGCACTTACTGATTAGCCAGTAGAAAGTACTCCAGTTGAGTAGAGGTATTGCACAAAACGGTGGCATCTTCTTGGGTGAATATGCAGGGCAGGATTCATTCTGCCACGACGCTCCTGTCACAAAAATTAAACCTCAACAGGAAGCACTTACAGGTATAAATAAAGCAGGTGCCCGAGTGGAAGCTCAAATTCAGTAACGCATTATGAGCCAAAAAATTCGTGAGCGTGGTGGTGGCTTAGCAGATGCGCCTTCTCCTCATTTCCACCCTGAAATGTTAGCTGTAATACTTGATGGTGGTCTTTGCATCCTTCATTTTTTCGAGCGCAATCCTCGTGTAGAATTCGTGAGCGTGGTTAAGCAGAGGGGCCTTCTCCCCATTTCCACCCTGAAACGTGAGCGTGGTTAAGCAGATGTGCCTTCTCCCGATTTCCACCCTGAAATGATAGCTGCAATCCTTGATGGTGGTCTTTGCATCCTTCATTTTCTCGAGCGCAATCCTCGAGTAGTTCCTGTGCCAAGGCGGTTCCTTCTCCTTGTCTGCCTCAGAGACACTGCTCTGACCCTTTATAAACAAGAGGCATGTGAACTGCATGGAAGCCCCGCCCGTTTGGCCCCGCCCCACACACCAGCGGTGGGCAACGTCTTCCCGCCCTTTCCCCCACTATGATGGACAGCTGACTCGAGGGACCCGGGGCCGTCGGCGCCGTGGCAACGTTACAGACATAGATGGTCACTGTAGATGACTCTTCTGGCCCTATACACAGCTTTAGTGTTGGAAAACAACTATACATTTACCCAACGAGGTAGCACTTACTGATTAGCCAGTAGAAAGTACTCCAGTTGAGAAGAGGTATTGCACAAAACGGTGGCATCTTCTTGGGTGAATATGCAGGGCAGGATTCATTCTGGCACGATGCTCCTGTCACAAAAATTAAACCTCAACAGGAAGCACTTACAGGTATAAATAAAGCAGGTGCCCGAGTGGAAGCTCAAATTCAGTAACGCATTATGAGCCAAAAAATTCGTGAGCCTGGTGGTAGCTTAGCAGATGTGCCTTCTCCTCATTTCCACCCTGAAATGTTAGCTGTAATACTTGATGGTGGTCTTTGCATCCTTCATTTTTTCGAGCGCAATCCTCGTCTAGAATTCGTGAGCGTGGTTAAGCAGAGGGGCCTTCTCCCCATTTCCACCCTGAAATGTTAGCTGTAATACTTGATGGTGGTCTTTGCATCCTTCATTTTTTCGAGCGCAATCCTCGTGTAGAATTCGTGAGCGTGGTTAAGCAGATGTGCCTTCTCCCGATTTCCACCCTGAAATGATAGCTGCAATCCTTGATGGTGGTCTTTGCATCCTTCATTTTCTCGAGCGCAATCCTCGAGTAGTTCCTGTGCCAAGGCGGCTCCTTCTCCTTGTCTGCCTCAGAGACACTGCTCTGACCCTTTATAAACAAGAGGCATGTGAACTGCATGGAAGCCCCGCCCGTTTGGCCCCGCCCCACACACCAGCGGTGGGCAACGTCTTCCCGCCCTTTCCCCCACTGTGATGGACAGCTGACTTGAGGGACCCTGGGGCCGTCGGCGCCGTGGCAACGTTACAGACATACATGGTCACTGTAGACGACTCTTCTGGCCCTATACACAGCTTTAGTGTTGGAAAACAACTATACATTTACCCAACGAGGTAGCACTTACTGATTAGCCAGTAGAAAGTACCCCAGTTGAGTAGAGGTATTGCACAAAACGGTGGCATCTTCTTGGGTGAATATGCAGGGCAGGATTCATTCTGGCACGACGCTCCTGTCACAAAAATTAAACCTCAACAGGAAGCACTTACAGGTATAAATAAAGCAGGTGCCCGAGTGGAAGCTCAAATTCAGTAACGCATTATGAGCCAAAAAATTCGTGAGCGTGGTGGTGGCTTAGCAGATGCGCCTTCTCCTCATTTCCACCCTGAAATGTTAGCTGTAATACTTGATGGTGGGCTTTGCATCCTTCATTTTTTCGAGCGCAATCCTCGTCTAGAATTCGTGAGCGTGGTTAAGCAGAGGGGCCTTCTCCCCATTTCCACCCTGAAATGTTAGCTGTAATACTTGATGGTGGTCTTTGCATCCTTCATTTTTTCGAGCGCAATCCTCGTGTAGAATTCGTGAGCGTGGTTAAGCAGATGTGCCTTCTCCCGATTTCCACCCTGAAATGATAGCTGCAATCCTTGATGGTGGTCTTTGCATCCTTCATTTTCTCGAGCGCAATCCTCGAGTAGTTCCTGTGCCAAGGCGGTTCCTTCTCCTTGTCTGCCTCAGAGACACTGCTCTGACCCTTTATAAACAAGAGGCATGTGAACTGCATGGAAGCCCCGCCCGTTTGGCCCCGCCCCACACACCAGCGGTGGGCAACGTCTTCCCGCCCTTTCCCCCACTATGATGGACAGCTGACTTGAGGGACCCTGGGGCCGTCGGCGCCGTGGCAACGTTACAGACATACATGGTCACTGTAGACGACTCTTCTGGCCCTATACACAGCTTTAGTGTTGGAAAACAACTATACATTTACCCAACGAGGTAGCACTTACTGATTAGCCAGTAGAAAGTACTCCAGTTGAGTAGAGGTATTGCACAAAACGGTGGCATCTTCTTGGGTGAATATGCAGGGCAGGATTCATTCTGCCACGACGCTCCTGTCACAAAAATTAAACCTCAACAGGAAGCACTTACAGGTATAAATAAAGCAGGTGCCCGAGTGGAAGCTCAAATTCAGTAACGCATTATGAGCCAAAAAATTCGTGAGCGTGGTGGTGGCTTAGCAGATGCGCCTTCTCCTCATTTCCACCCTGAAATGTTAGCTGTAATACTTGATGGTGGTCTTTGCATCCTTCATTTTTTCGAGCGCAATCCTCGTCTAGAATTCGTGAGCGTGGTTAAGCAGAGGGGCCTTCTCCCCATTTCCACCCTGAAATGTTAGCTGTAATACTTGATGGTGGTCTTTGCATCCTTCATTTTTTCGAGCGCAATCCTCGTGTAGAATTCGTGAGCGTGGTTAAGCAGATGTGCCTTCTCCCGATTTCCACCCTGAAATGATAGCTGCAATCCTTGATGGTGGTCTTTGCATCCTTCATTTTCTCGAGCGCAATCCTCGAGTAGTTCCTGTGCCAAGGCGGCTCCTTCTCCTTGTCTGCCTCAGAGACACTGCTCTGACCCTTTATAAACAAGAGGCATGTGAACTGCATGGAAGCCCCGCCCGTTTGGCCCCGCCCCACACACCAGCGGTGGGCAACGTCTTCCCGCCCTTTCCCCCACTATGATGGACAGCTGACTTGAGGGACCCTGGGGCCGTCGGCGCCGTGGCAACGTTACAGACATACATGGTCACTGTAGACGACTCTTCTGGCCCTATACACAGCTTTAGTGTTGGAAAACAACTATACATTTACCCAACGAGGTAGCACTTACTGATTAGCCAGTAGAAAGTACTCCAGTTGAGTAGAGGTATTGCACAAAACGGTGGCATCTTCTTGGGTGAATATGCAGGGCAGGATTCATTCTGGCACGACGCTCCTGTCACAAAAATTAAACCTCAACAGGAAGCACTTACAGGTATAAATAAAGCAGGTGCCCGAGTGGAAGCTCAAATTCAGTAACGCATTATGAGCCAAAAAATTCGTGAGCGTGGTGGTGGCTTAGCAGATGCGCCTTCTCCTCATTTCCACCCTGAAATGTTAGCTGTAATACTTGATGGTGGTCTTTGCATCCTTCATTTTTTCGAGCGCAATCCTCGTGTAGAATTCGTGAGCGTGGTTAAGCAGATGTGCCTTCTCCCGATTTCCACCCTGAAATGATAGCTGCAATCCTTGATGGTGGTCTTTGCATCCTTCATTTTCTCGAGCGCAATCCTCGAGTAGTTCCTGTGCCAAGGCGGTTCCTTCTCCTTGTCTGCCTCAGAGACACTGCTCTGACCCTTTATAAACAAGAGGCATGTGAACTGCATGGAAGCCCCGCCCGTTTGGCCCCGCCCCACACACCAGCGGTGGGCAACGTCTTCCCGCCCTTTCCCCCACTATGATGGACAGCTGACTCGAGGGACCCGGGGCCGTCGGCGCCGTGGCAACGTTACAGGCATAGATGGTCACTGTAGATGACTCTTCTGGCCCTATACACAGCTTTAGTGTTGGAAAACAACTATACATTTACCCAACGAGGTAGCACTTACTGATTAGCCAGTAGAAAGTACTCCAGTTGAGAAGAGGTATTGCACAAAACGGTGGCATCTTCTTGGGTGAATATGCAGGGCAGGATTCATTCTGGCACGATGCTCCTGTCACAAAAATTAAACCTCAACAGGAAGCACTTACAGGTATAAATAAAGCAGGTGCCCGAGTGGAAGCTCAAATTCAGTAACGCATTATGAGCCAAAAAATTCGTGAGCCTGGTGGTAGCTTAGCAGATGTGCCTTCTCCTCATTTCCACCCTGAAATGTTAGCTGTAATACTTGCTGGTGGTCTTTGCATCCTTCATTTTTTCGAGCGCAATCCTCGTGTAGAATTCGTGAGCGTGGTTAAGCAGATGTGCCTTCTCCCGATTTCCACCCTGAAATGATAGCTGCAATCCTTGATGGTGGTCTTTGCATCCTTCATTTTCTCGAGCGCAATCCTCGAGTAGTTCCTGTGCCAAGGCGGCTCCTTCTCCTTGTCTGCCTCAGAGACACTGCTCTGACCCTTTATAAACAAGAGGCATGTGAACTGCATGGAAGCCCCGCCCGTTTGGCCCCGCCCCACACACCAGCGGTGGGCAACGTCTTCCCGCCCTTTCCCCCACTGTGATGGACAGCTGACTTGAGGGACCCTGGGGCCGTCGGCGCCGTGGCAACGTTACAGACATACATGGTCACTGTAGACGACTCTTCTGGCCCTATACACAGCTTTAGTGTTGGAAAACAACTATACATTTACCCAACGAGGTAGCACTTACTGATTAGCCAGTAGAAAGTACCCCAGTTGAGTAGAGGTATTGCACAAAACGGTGGCATCTTCTTGGGTGAATATGCAGGGCAGGATTCATTCTGGCACGACGCTCCTGTCACAAAAATTAAACCTCAACAGGAAGCACTTACAGGTATAAATAAAGCAGGTGCCCGAGTGGAAGCTCAAATTCAGTAACGCATTATGAGCCAAAAAATTCGTGAGCGTGGTGGTGGCTTAGCAGATGCGCCTTCTCCTCATTTCCACCCTGAAATGTTAGCTGTAATACTTGATGGTGGTCTTTGCATCCTTCATTTTTTCGAGCGCAATCCTCGTCTAGAATTCGTGAGCGTGGTTAAGCAGAGGGGCCTTCTCCCCATTTCCACCCTGAAATGTTAGCTGTAATACTTGATGGTGGTCTTTGCATCCTTCATTTTTTCGAGCGCAATCCTCGTGTAGAATTCGTGAGCGTGGTTAAGCAGATGTGCCTTCTCCCGATTTCCACCCTGAAATGATAGCTGCAATCCTTGATGGTGGTCTTTGCATCCTTCATTTTCTCGAGCGCAATCCTCGAGTAGTTCCTGTGCCAAGGCGGTTCCTTCTCCTTGTCTGCCTCAGAGACACTGCTCTGACCCTTTATAAACAAGAGGCATGTGAACTGCATGGAAGCCCCGCCCGTTTGGCCCCGCCCCACACACCAGCGGTGGGCAACGTCTTCCCGCCCTTTCCCCCACTATGATGGACAGCTGACTCGAGGGACCCCGGGGCCGTCGGCGCCGTGGCAACGTTACAGACATAGATGGTCACTGTAGATGACTCTTCTGGCCCTATACACAGCTTTAGTGTTGGAAAACAACTATACATTTACCCAACGAGGTAGCACTTACTGATTAGCCAGTAGAAAGTACTCCAGTTGAGAAGAGGTATTGCACAAAACGGTGGCATCTTCTTGGGTGAATATGCAGGGCAGGATTCATTCTGGCACGATGCTCCTGTCACAAAAATTAAACCTCAACAGGAAGCACTTACAGGTATAAATAAAGCAGGTGCCCGAGTGGAAGCTCAAATTCAGTAACGCATTATGAGCCAAAAAATTCGTGAGCCTGGTGGTAGCTTAGCAGATGTGCCTTCTCCTCATTTCCACCCTGAAATGTTAGCTGTAATACTTGATGGTGGTCTTTGCATCCTTCATTTTTTCGAGCGCAATCCTCGTCTAGAATTCGTGAGCGTGGTTAAGCAGAGGGGCCTTCTCCCCATTTCCACCCTGAAATGTTAGCTGTAATACTTGATGGTGGTCTTTGCATCCTTCATTTTTTCGAGCGCAATCCTCGTGTAGAATTCGTGAGCGTGGTTAAGCAGATGTGCCTTCTCCCGATTTCCACCCTGAAATGATAGCTGCAATCCTTGATGGTGGTCTTTGCATCCTTCATTTTCTCGAGCGCAATCCTCGAGTAGTTCCTGTGCCAAGGCGGCTCCTTCTCCTTGTCTGCCTCAGAGACACTGCTCTGACCCTTTATAAACAAGAGGCATGTGAACTGCATGGAAGCCCCGCCCCACACACCAGCGGTGGGCAACGTCTTCCCGCCCTTTCCCCCACTATGATGGACAGCTGACTTGAGGGACCCTGGGGCCGTCGGCGCCGTGGCAACGTTACAGACATACATGGTCACTGTAGACGACTCTTCTGGCCCTATACACAGCTTTAGTGTTGGAAAACAACTATACATTTACCCAACGAGGTAGCACTTACTGATTAGCCAGTAGAAAGTACTCCAGTTGAGTAGAGGTATTGCACAAAACGGTGGCATCTTCTTGGGTGAATATGCAGGGCAGGATTCATTCTGGCACGACGCTCCTGTCACAAAAATTAAACCTCAACAGGAAGCACTTACAGGTATAAATAAAGCAGGTGCCCGAGTGGAAGCTCAAATTCAGTAACGCATTATGAGCCAAAAAATTCGTGAGCGTGGTGGTGGCTTAGCAGATGCGCCTTCTCCTCATTTCCACCCTGAAATGTTAGCTGTAATACTTGATGGTGGTCTTTGCATCCTTCATTTTTTCGAGCGCAATCCTCGTCTAGAATTCGTGAGCGTGGTTAAGCAGATGTGCCTTCTCCCGATTTCCACCCTGAAATGATAGCTGCAATCCTTGATGGTGGTCTTTGCATCCTTCATTTTCTCGAGCGCAATCCTCGAGTAGTTCCTGTGCCAAGGCGGTTCCTTCTCCTTGTCTGCCTCAGAGACACTGCTCTGACCCTTTATAAACAAGAGGCATGTGAACTGCATGGAAGCCCCGCCCGTTTGGCCCCGCCCCACACACCAGCGGTGGGCAACGTCTTCCCGCCCTTTCCCCCACTATGATGGACAGCTGACTTGAGGGACCCTGGGGCCGTCGGCGCCGTGGCAACGTTACAGACATACATGGTCACTGTAGACGACTCTTCTGGCCCTATACACAGCTTTAGTGTTGGAAAACAACTATACATTTACCCAACGAGGTAGCACTTACTGATTAGCCAGTAGAAAGTACTCCAGTTGAGTAGAGGTATTGCACAAAACGGTGGCATCTTCTTGGGTGAATATGCAGGGCAGGATTCATTCTGCCACGACGCTCCTGTCACAAAAATTAAACCTCAACAGGAAGCACTTACAGGTATAAATAAAGCAGGTGCCCGAGTGGAAGCTCAAATTCAGTAACGCATTATGAGCCAAAAAATTCGTGAGCGTGGTGGTGGCTTAGCAGATGCGCCTTCTCCTCATTTCCACCCTGAAATGTTAGCTGTAATACTTGATGGTGGTCTTTGCATCCTTCATTTTTTCGAGCGCAATCCTCGTGTAGAATTCGTGAGCGTGGTTAAGCAGAGGGGCCTTCTCCCCATTTCCACCCTGAAACGTGAGCGTGGTTAAGCAGATGTGCCTTCTCCCGATTTCCACCCTGAAATGATAGCTGCAATCCTTGATGGTGGTCTTTGCATCCTTCATTTTCTCGAGCGCAATCCTCGAGTAGTTCCTGTGCCAAGGCGGTTCCTTCTCCTTGTCTGCCTCAGAGACACTGCTCTGACCCTTTATAAACAAGAGGCATGTGAACTGCATGGAAGCCCCGCCCGTTTGGCCCCGCCCCACACACCAGCGGTGGGCAACGTCTTCCCGCCCTTTCCCCCACTATGATGGACAGCTGACTCGAGGGACCCGGGGCCGTCGGCGCCGTGGCAACGTTACAGACATAGATGGTCACTGTAGATGACTCTTCTGGCCCTATACACAGCTTTAGTGTTGGAAAACAACTATACATTTACCCAACGAGGTAGCACTTACTGATTAGCCAGTAGAAAGTACTCCAGTTGAGAAGAGGTATTGCACAAAACGGTGGCATCTTCTTGGGTGAATATGCAGGGCAGGATTCATTCTGGCACGATGCTCCTGTCACAAAAATTAAACCTCAACAGGAAGCACTTACAGGTATAAATAAAGCAGGTGCCCGAGTGGAAGCTCAAATTCAGTAACGCATTATGAGCCAAAAAATTCGTGAGCCTGGTGGTAGCTTAGCAGATGTGCCTTCTCCTCATTTCCACCCTGAAATGTTAGCTGTAATACTTGATGGTGGTCTTTGCATCCTTCATTTTTTCGAGCGCAATCCTCGTCTAGAATTCGTGAGCGTGGTTAAGCAGAGGGGCCTTCTCCCCATTTCCACCCTGAAATGTTAGCTGTAATACTTGATGGTGGTCTTTGCATCCTTCATTTTTTCGAGCGCAATCCTCGTGTAGAATTCGTGAGCGTGGTTAAGCAGATGTGCCTTCTCCCGATTTCCACCCTGAAATGATAGCTGCAATCCTTGATGGTGGTCTTTGCATCCTTCATTTTCTCGAGCGCAATCCTCGAGTAGTTCCTGTGCCAAGGCGGCTCCTTCTCCTTGTCTGCCTCAGAGACACTGCTCTGACCCTTTATAAACAAGAGGCATGTGAACTGCATGGAAGCCCCGCCCGTTTGGCCCCGCCCCACACACCAGCGGTGGGCAACGTCTTCCCGCCCTTTCCCCCACTGTGATGGACAGCTGACTTGAGGGACCCTGGGGCCGTCGGCGCCGTGGCAACGTTACAGACATACATGGTCACTGTAGACGACTCTTCTGGCCCTATACACAGCTTTAGTGTTGGAAAACAACTATACATTTACCCAACGAGGTAGCACTTACTGATTAGCCAGTAGAAAGTACTCCAGTTGAGTAGAGGTATTGCACAAAACGGTGGCATCTTCTTGGGTGAATATGCAGGGCAGGATTCATTCTGGCACGACGCTCCTGTCACAAAAATTAAACCTCAACAGGAAGCACTTACAGGTATAAATAAAGCAGGTGCCCGAGTGGAAGCTCAAATTCAGTAACGCATTATGAGCCAAAAAATTCGTGAGCGTGGTGGTGGCTTAGCAGATGCGCCTTCTCCTCATTTCCACCCTGAAATGTTAGCTGTAATACTTGATGGTGGTCTTTGCATCCTTCATTTTTTCGAGCGCAATCCTCGTCTAGAATTCGTGAGCGTGGTTAAGCAGATGTGCCTTCTCCCGATTTCCACCCTGAAATGATAGCTGCAATCCTTGATGGTGGTCTTTGCATCCTTCATTTTCTCGAGCGCAATCCTCGAGTAGTTCCTGTGCCAAGGCGGTTCCTTCTCCTTGTCTGCCTCAGAGACACTGCTCTGACCCTTTATAAACAAGAGGCATGTGAACTGCATGGAAGCCCCGCCCGTTTGGCCCCGCCCCACACACCAGCGGTGGGCAACGTCTTCCCGCCCTTTCCCCCACTATGATGGACAGCTGACTTGAGGGACCCTGGGGCCGTCGGCGCCGTGGCAACGTTACAGACATACATGGTCACTGTAGACGACTCTTCTGGCCCTATACACAGCTTTAGTGTTGGAAAACAACTATACATTTACCCAACGAGGTAGCACTTACTGATTAGCCAGTAGAAAGTACTCCAGTTGAGTAGAGGTATTGCACAAAACGGTGGCATCTTCTTGGGTGAATATGCAGGGCAGGATTCATTCTGCCACGACGCTCCTGTCACAAAAATTAAACCTCAACAGGAAGCACTTACAGGTATAAATAAAGCAGGTGCCCGAGTGGAAGCTCAAATTCAGTAACGCATTATGAGCCAAAAAATTCGTGAGCGTGGTGGTGGCTTAGCAGATGCGCCTTCTCCTCATTTCCACCCTGAAATGTTAGCTGTAATACTTGATGGTGGTCTTTGCATCCTTCATTTTTTCGAGCGCAATCCTCGTGTAGAATTCGTGAGCGTGGTTAAGCAGAGGGGCCTTCTCCCCATTTCCACCCTGAAACGTGAGCGTGGTTAAGCAGATGTGCCTTCTCCCGATTTCCACCCTGAAATGATAGCTGCAATCCTTGATGGTGGTCTTTGCATCCTTCATTTTCTCGAGCGCAATCCTCGAGTAGTTCCTGTGCCAAGGCGGTTCCTTCTCCTTGTCTGCCTCAGAGACACTGCTCTGACCCTTTATAAACAAGAGGCATGTGAACTGCATGGAAGCCCCGCCCGTTTGGCCCCGCCCCACACACCAGCGGTGGGCAACGTCTTCCCGCCCTTTCCCCCACTATGATGGACAGCTGACTCGAGGGACCCGGGGCCGTCGGCGCCGTGGCAACGTTACAGACATAGATGGTCACTGTAGATGACTCTTCTGGCCCTATACACAGCTTTAGTGTTGGAAAACAACTATACATTTACCCAACGAGGTAGCACTTACTGATTAGCCAGTAGAAAGTACTCCAGTTGAGAAGAGGTATTGCACAAAACGGTGGCATCTTCTTGGGTGAATATGCAGGGCAGGATTCATTCTGGCACGATGCTCCTGTCACAAAAATTAAACCTCAACAGGAAGCACTTACAGGTATAAATAAAGCAGGTGCCCGAGTGGAAGCTCAAATTCAGTAACGCATTATGAGCCAAAAAATTCGTGAGCCTGGTGGTAGCTTAGCAGATGTGCCTTCTCCTCATTTCCACCCTGAAATGTTAGCTGTAATACTTGATGGTGGTCTTTGCATCCTTCATTTTTTCGAGCGCAATCCTCGTCTAGAATTCGTGAGCGTGGTTAAGCAGAGGGGCCTTCTCCCCATTTCCACCCTGAAATGTTAGCTGTAATACTTGATGGTGGTCTTTGCATCCTTCATTTTTTCGAGCGCAATCCTCGTGTAGAATTCGTGAGCGTGGTTAAGCAGATGTGCCTTCTCCCGATTTCCACCCTGAAATGATAGCTGCAATCCTTGATGGTGGTCTTTGCATCCTTCATTTTCTCGAGCGCAATCCTCGAGTAGTTCCTGTGCCAAGGCGGCTCCTTCTCCTTGTCTGCCTCAGAGACACTGCTCTGACCCTTTATAAACAAGAGGCATGTGAACTGCATGGAAGCCCCGCCCGTTTGGCCCCGCCCCACACACCAGCGGTGGGCAACGTCTTCCCGCCCTTTCCCCCACTGTGATGGACAGCTGACTTGAGGGACCCTGGGGCCGTCGGCGCCGTGGCAACGTTACAGACATACATGGTCACTGTAGACGACTCTTCTGGCCCTATACACAGCTTTAGTGTTGGAAAACAACTATACATTTACCCAACGAGGTAGCACTTACTGATTAGCCAGTAGAAAGTACCCCAGTTGAGTAGAGGTATTGCACAAAACGGTGGCATCTTCTTGGGTGAATATGCAGGGCAGGATTCATTCTGGCACGACGCTCCTGTCACAAAAATTAAACCTCAACAGGAAGCACTTACAGGTATAAATAAAGCAGGTGCCCGAGTGGAAGCTCAAATTCAGTAACGCATTATGAGCCAAAAAATTCGTGAGCGTGGTGGTGGCTTAGCAGATGCGCCTTCTCCTCATTTCCACCCTGAAATGTTAGCTGTAATACTTGATGGTGGTCTTTGCATCCTTCATTTTTTCGAGCGCAATCCTCGTCTAGAATTCGTGAGCGTGGTTAAGCAGAGGGGCCTTCTCCCCATTTCCACCCTGAAATGTTAGCTGTAATACTTGATGGTGGTCTTTGCATCCTTCATTTTTTCGAGCGCAATCCTCGTGTAGTTCCTGTGCCAAGGCGGTTCCTTCTCCTTGTCTGCCTCAGAGACACTGCTCTGACCCTTTATAAACAAGAGGCATGTGAACTGCATGGAAGCCCCGCACGTTTGGCCCCGCCCCACACACCAGCGGTGGGCAACGTCTTCCCGCCCTTTCCCCCACTATGATGGACAGCTGACTCGAGGGACCCCGGGGCCGTCGGCGCCGTGGCAACGTTACAGACATAGATGGTCACTGTAGATGACTCTTCTGGCCCTATACACAGCTTTAGTGTTGGAAAACAACTATACATTTACCCAACGAGGTAGCACTTACTGATTAGCCAGTAGAAAGTACTCCAGTTGAGAAGAGGTATTGCACAAAACGGTGGCATCTTCTTGGGTGAATATGCAGGGCAGGATTCATTCTGGCACGATGCTCCTGTCACAAAAATTAAACCTCAACAGGAAGCACTTACAGGTATAAATAAAGCAGGTGCCCGAGTGGAAGCTCAAATTCAGTAACGCATTATGAGCCAAAAAATTCGTGAGCCTGGTGGTAGCTTAGCAGATGTGCCTTCTCCTCATTTCCACCCTGAAATGTTAGCTGTAATACTTGATGGTGGTCTTTGCATCCTTCATTTTTTCGAGCGCAATCCTCGTCTAGAATTCGTGAGCGTGGTTAAGCAGAGGGGCCTTCTCCCCATTTCCACCCTGAAATGTTAGCTGTAATACTTGATGGTGGTCTTTGCATCCTTCATTTTTTCGAGCGCAATCCTCGTGTAGAATTCGTGAGCGTGGTTAAGCAGATGTGCCTTCTCCCGATTTCCACCCTGAAATGATAGCTGCAATCCTTGATGGTGGTCTTTGCATCCTTCATTTTCTCGAGCGCAATCCTCGAGTAGTTCCTGTGCCAAGGCGGCTCCTTCTCCTTGTCTGCCTCAGAGACACTGCTCTGACCCTTTATAAACAAGAGGCATGTGAACTGCATGGAAGCCCCGCCCGTTTGGCCCCGCCCCACACACCAGCGGTGGGCAACGTCTTCCCGCCCTTTCCCCCACTGTGATGGACAGCTGACTTGAGGGACCCTGGGGCCGTCGGCGCCGTGGCAACGTTACAGACATACATGGTCACTGTAGACGACTCTTCTGGCCCTATACACAGCTTTAGTGTTGGAAAACAACTATACATTTACCCAACGAGGTAGCACTTACTGATTAGCCAGTAGAAAGTACCCCAGTTGAGTAGAGGTATTGCACAAAACGGTGGCATCTTCTTGGGTGAATATGCAGGGCAGGATTCATTCTGGCACGACGCTCCTGTCACAAAAATTAAACCTCAACAGGAAGCACTTACAGGTATAAATAAAGCAGGTGCCCGAGTGGAAGCTCAAATTCAGTAACGCATTATGAGCCAAAAAATTCGTGAGCGTGGTGGTGGCTTAGCAGATGCGCCTTCTCCTCATTTCCACCCTGAAATGTTAGCTGTAATACTTGATGGTGGGCTTTGCATCCTTCATTTTTTCGAGCGCAATCCTCGTCTAGAATTCGTGAGCGTGGTTAAGCAGAGGGGCCTTCTCCCCATTTCCACCCTGAAATGTTAGCTGTAATACTTGATGGTGGTCTTTGCATCCTTCATTTTTTCGAGCGCAATCCTCGTGTAGAATTCGTGAGCGTGGTTAAGCAGATGTGCCTTCTCCCGATTTCCACCCTGAAATGATAGCTGCAATCCTTGATGGTGGTCTTTGCATCCTTCATTTTCTCGAGCGCAATCCTCGAGTAGTTCCTGTGCCAAGGCGGTTCCTTCTCCTTGTCTGCCTCAGAGACACTGCTCTGACCCTTTATAAACAAGAGGCATGTGAACTGCATGGAAGCCCCGCCCGTTTGGCCCCGCCCCACACACCAGCGGTGGGCAACGTCTTCCCGCCCTTTCCCCCACTGTGATGGACAGCTGACTTGAGGGACCCTGGGGCCGTCGGCGCCGTGGCAACGTTACAGACATACATGGTCACTGTAGACGACTCTTCTGGCCCTATACACAGCTTTAGTGTTGGAAAACAACTATACATTTACCCAACGAGGTAGCACTTACTGATTAGCCAGTAGAAAGTACCCCAGTTGAGTAGAGGTATTGCACAAAACGGTGGCATCTTCTTGGGTGAATATGCAGGGCAGGATTCATTCTGGCACGACGCTCCTGTCACAAAAATTAAACCTCAACAGGAAGCACTTACAGGTATAAATAAAGCAGGTGCCCGAGTGGAAGCTCAAATTCAGTAACGCATTATGAGCCAAAAAATTCGTGAGCGTGGTGGTGGCTTAGCAGATGCGCCTTCTCCTCATTTCCACCCTGAAATGTTAGCTGTAATACTTGATGGTGGTCTTTGCATCCTTCATTTTTTCGAGCGCAATCCTCGTCTAGAATTCGTGAGCGTGGTTAAGCAGAGGGGCCTTCTCCCCATTTCCACCCTGAAATGTTAGCTGTAATACTTGATGGTGGTCTTTGCATCCTTCATTTTTTCGAGCGCAATCCTCGTGTAGTTCCTGTGCCAAGGCGGTTCCTTCTCCTTGTCTGCCTCAGAGACACTGCTCTGACCCTTTATAAACAAGAGGCATGTGAACTGCATGGAAGCCCCGCACGTTTGGCCCCGCCCCACACACCAGCGGTGGGCAACGTCTTCCCGCCCTTTCCCCCACTATGATGGACAGCTGACTCGAGGGACCCCGGGGCCGTCGGCGCCGTGGCAACGTTACAGACATAGATGGTCACTGTAGATGACTCTTCTGGCCCTATACACAGCTTTAGTGTTGGAAAACAACTATACATTTACCCAACGAGGTAGCACTTACTGATTAGCCAGTAGAAAGTACTCCAGTTGAGAAGAGGTATTGCACAAAACGGTGGCATCTTCTTGGGTGAATATGCAGGGCAGGATTCATTCTGGCACGATGCTCCTGTCACAAAAATTAAACCTCAACAGGAAGCACTTACAGGTATAAATAAAGCAGGTGCCCGAGTGGAAGCTCAAATTCAGTAACGCATTATGAGCCAAAAAATTCGTGAGCCTGGTGGTAGCTTAGCAGATGTGCCTTCTCCTCATTTCCACCCTGAAATGTTAGCTGTAATACTTGATGGTGGTCTTTGCATCCTTCATTTTTTCGAGCGCAATCCTCGTCTAGAATTCGTGAGCGTGGTTAAGCAGAGGGGCCTTCTCCCCATTTCCACCCTGAAATGTTAGCTGTAATACTTGATGGTGGTCTTTGCATCCTTCATTTTTTCGAGCGCAATCCTCGTGTAGAATTCGTGAGCGTGGTTAAGCAGATGTGCCTTCTCCCGATTTCCACCCTGAAATGATAGCTGCAATCCTTGATGGTGGTCTTTGCATCCTTCATTTTCTCGAGCGCAATCCTCGAGTAGTTCCTGTGCCAAGGCGGCTCCTTCTCCTTGTCTGCCTCAGAGACACTGCTCTGACCCTTTATAAACAAGAGGCATGTGAACTGCATGGAAGCCCCGCCCGTTTGGCCCCGCCCCACACACCAGCGGTGGGCAACGTCTTCCCGCCCTTTCCCCCACTGTGATGGACAGCTGACTTGAGGGACCCTGGGGCCGTCGGCGCCGTGGCAACGTTACAGACATACATGGTCACTGTAGACGACTCTTCTGGCCCTATACACAGCTTTAGTGTTGGAAAACAACTATACATTTACCCAACGAGGTAGCACTTACTGATTAGCCAGTAGAAAGTACCCCAGTTGAGTAGAGGTATTGCACAAAACGGTGGCATCTTCTTGGGTGAATATGCAGGGCAGGATTCATTCTGGCACGACGCTCCTGTCACAAAAATTAAACCTCAACAGGAAGCACTTACAGGTATAAATAAAGCAGGTGCCCGAGTGGAAGCTCAAATTCAGTAACGCATTATGAGCCAAAAAATTCGTGAGCGTGGTGGTGGCTTAGCAGATGCGCCTTCTCCTCATTTCCACCCTGAAATGTTAGCTGTAATACTTGATGGTGGGCTTTGCATCCTTCATTTTTTCGAGCGCAATCCTCGTCTAGAATTCGTGAGCGTGGTTAAGCAGAGGGGCCTTCTCCCCATTTCCACCCTGAAATGTTAGCTGTAATACTTGATGGTGGTCTTTGCATCCTTCATTTTTTCGAGCGCAATCCTCGTGTAGAATTCGTGAGCGTGGTTAAGCAGATGTGCCTTCTCCCGATTTCCACCCTGAAATGATAGCTGCAATCCTTGATGGTGGTCTTTGCATCCTTCATTTTCTCGAGCGCAATCCTCGAGTAGTTCCTGTGCCAAGGCGGTTCCTTCTCCTTGTCTGCCTCAGAGACACTGCTCTGACCCTTTATAAACATGAGGCATGTGAACTGCATGGAAGCCCCGCCCGTTTGGCCCCGCCCCACACACCAGCGGTGGGCAACGTCTTCCCGCCCTTTCCCCCACTATGATGGACAGCTGACTCGAGGGACCCCGGGGCCGTCGGCGCCGTGGCAACGTTACAGACATAGATGGTCACTGTAGATGACTCTTCTGGCCCTATACACAGCTTTAGTGTTGGAAAACAACTATACATTTACCCAACGAGGTAGCACTTACTGATTAGCCAGTAGAAAGTACTCCAGTTGAGAAGAGGTATTGCACAAAACGGTGGCATCTTCTTGGGTGAATATGCAGGGCAGGATTCATTCTGGCACGATGCTCCTGTCACAAAAATTAAACCTCAACAGGAAGCACTTACAGGTATAAATAAAGCAGGTGCCCGAGTGGAAGCTCAAATTCAGTAACGCATTATGAGCCAAAAAATTCGTGAGCCTGGTGGTAGCTTAGCAGATGTGCCTTCTCCTCATTTCCACCCTGAAATGTTAGCTGTAATACTTGATGGTGGTCTTTGCATCCTTCATTTTTTCGAGCGCAATCCTCGTCTAGAATTCGTGAGCGTGGTTAAGCAGAGGGGCCTTCTCCCCATTTCCACCCTGAAATGTTAGCTGTAATACTTGATGGTGGTCTTTGCATCCTTCATTTTTTCGAGCGCAATCCTCGTGTAGAATTCGTGAGCGTGGTTAAGCAGATGTGCCTTCTCCCGATTTCCACCCTGAAATGATAGCTGCAATCCTTGATGGTGGTCTTTGCATCCTTCATTTTCTCGAGCGCAATCCTCGAGTAGTTCCTGTGCCAAGGCGGCTCCTTCTCCTTGTCTGCCTCAGAGACACTGCTCTGACCCTTTATAAACAAGAGGCATGTGAACTGCATGGAAGCCCCGCCCGTTTGGCCCCGCCCCACACACCAGCGGTGGGCAACGTCTTCCCGCCCTTTCCCCCACTATGATGGACAGCTGACTTGAGGGACCCTGGGGCCGTCGGCGCCGTGGCAACGTTACAGACATACATGGTCACTGTAGACGACTCTTCTGGCCCTATACACAGCTTTAGTGTTGGAAAACAACTATACATTTACCCAACGAGGTAGCACTTACTGATTAGCCAGTAGAAAGTACTCCAGTTGAGAAGAGGTATTGCACAAAACGGTGGCATCTTCTTGGGTGAATATGCAGGGCAGGATTCATTCTGGCACGATGCTCCTGTCACAAAAATTAAACCTCAACAGGAAGCACTTACAGGTATAAATAAAGCAGGTGCCCGAGTGGAAGCTCAAATTCAGTAACGCATTATGAGCCAAAAAATTCGTGAGCCTGGTGGTAGCTTAGCAGATGTGCCTTCTCCTCATTTCCACCCTGAAATGTTAGCTGTAATACTTGATGGTGGTCTTTGCATCCTTCATTTTTTCGAGCGCAATCCTCGTGTAGAATTCGTGAGCGTGGTTAAGCAGATGTGCCTTCTCCCGATTTCCACCCTGAAATGATAGCTGCAATCCTTGATGGTGGTCTTTGCATCCTTCATTTTCTCGAGCGCAATCCTCGAGTAGTTCCTGTGCCAAGGCGGCTCCTTCTCCTTGTCTGCCTCAGAGACACTGCTCTGACCCTTTATAAACAAGAGGCATGTGAACTGCATGGAAGCCCCGCCCGTTTGGCCCCGCCCCACACACCAGCGGTGGGCAACGTCTTCCCGCCCTTTCCCCCACTGTGATGGACAGCTGACTTGAGGGACCCTGGGGCCGTCGGCGCCGTGGCAACGTTACAGACATACATGGTCACTGTAGACGACTCTTCTGGCCCTATACACAGCTTTAGTGTTGGAAAACAACTATACATTTACCCAACGAGGTAGCACTTACTGATTAGCCAGTAGAAAGTACCCCAGTTGAGTAGAGGTATTGCACAAAACGGTGGCATCTTCTTGGGTGAATATGCAGGGCAGGATTCATTCTGGCACGACGCTCCTGTCACAAAAATTAAACCTCAACAGGAAGCACTTACAGGTATAAATAAAGCAGGTGCCCGAGTGGAAGCTCAAATTCAGTAACGCATTATGAGCCAAAAAATTCGTGAGCCTGGTGGTAGCTTAGCAGATGTGCCTTCTCCTCATTTCCACCCTGAAATGTTAGCTGTAATACTTGATGGTGGTCTTTGCATCCTTCATTTTTTCGAGCGCAATCCTCGCCTAGAATTCGTGAGCGTGGTTAAGCAGAGGGGCCTTCTCCCCATTTCCACCCTGAAATGTTAGCTGTAATACTTGATGGTGGTCTTTGCATCCTTCATTTTTTCGAGCGCAATCCTCGTGTAGAATTCGTGAGCGTGGTTAAGCAGATGTGCCTTCTCCCGATTTCCACCCTGAAATGATAGCTGCAATCCTTGATGGTGGTCTTTGCATCCTTCATTTTCTCGAGCGCAATCCTCGAGTAGTTCCTGTGCCAAGGCGGCTCCTTCTCCTTGTCTGCCTCAGAGACACTGCTCTGACCCTTTATAAACAAGAGGCATGTGAACTGCATGGAAGCCCCGCCCCACACACCAGCGGTGGGCAACGTCTTCCCGCCCTTTCCCCCACTATGATGGACAGCTGACTTGAGGGACCCTGGGGCCGTCGGCGCCGTGGCAACGTTACAGACATACATGGTCACTGTAGACGACTCTTCTGGCCCTATACACAGCTTTAGTGTTGGAAAACAACTATACATTTACCCAACGAGGTAGCACTTACTGATTAGCCAGTAGAAAGTACTCCAGTTGAGTAGAGGTATTGCACAAAACGGTGGCATCTTCTTGGGTGAATATGCAGGGCAGGATTCATTCTGGCACGACGCTCCTGTCACAAAAATTAAACCTCAACAGGAAGCACTTACAGGTATAAATAAAGCAGGTGCCCGAGTGGAAGCTCAAATTCAGTAACGCATTATGAGCCAAAAAATTCGTGAGCGTGGTGGTGGCTTAGCAGATGCGCCTTCTCCTCATTTCCACCCTGAAATGTTAGCTGTAATACTTGATGGTGGTCTTTGCATCCTTCATTTTTTCGAGCGCAATCCTCGTCTAGAATTCGTGAGCGTGGTTAAGCAGATGTGCCTTCTCCCGATTTCCACCCTGAAATGATAGCTGCAATCCTTGATGGTGGTCTTTGCATCCTTCATTTTCTCGAGCGCAATCCTCGAGTAGTTCCTGTGCCAAGGCGGTTCCTTCTCCTTGTCTGCCTCAGAGACACTGCTCTGACCCTTTATAAACAAGAGGCATGTGAACTGCATGGAAGCCCCGCCCGTTTGGCCCCGCCCCACACACCAGCGGTGGGCAACGTCTTCCCGCCCTTTCCCCCACTATGATGGACAGCTGACTTGAGGGACCCTGGGGCCGTCGGCGCCGTGGCAACGTTACAGACATACATGGTCACTGTAGACGACTCTTCTGGCCCTATACACAGCTTTAGTGTTGGAAAACAACTATACATTTACCCAACGAGGTAGCACTTACTGATTAGCCAGTAGAAAGTACTCCAGTTGAGTAGAGGTATTGCACAAAACGGTGGCATCTTCTTGGGTGAATATGCAGGGCAGGATTCATTCTGGCACGACGCTCCTGTCACAAAAATTAAACCTCAACAGGAAGCACTTACAGGTATAAATAAAGCAGGTGCCCGAGTGGAAGCTCAAATTCAGTAACGCATTATGAGCCAAAAAATTCGTGAGCGTGGTGGTGGCTTAGCAGATGCGCCTTCTCCTCATTTCCACCCTGAAATGTTAGCTGTAATACTTGATGGTGGTCTTTGCATCCTTCATTTTTTCGAGCGCAATCCTCGTCTAGAATTCGTGAGCGTGGTTAAGCAGATGTGCCTTCTCCCGATTTCCACCCTGAAATGATAGCTGCAATCCTTGATGGTGGTCTTTGCATCCTTCATTTTCTCGAGCGCAATCCTCGAGTAGTTCCTGTGCCAAGGCGGTTCCTTCTCCTTGTCTGCCTCAGAGACACTGCTCTGACCCTTTATAAACAAGAGGCATGTGAACTGCATGGAAGCCCCGCCCGTTTGGCCCCGCCCCACACACCAGCGGTGGGCAACGTCTTCCCGCCCTTTCCCCCACTATGATGGACAGCTGACTTGAGGGACCCTGGGGCCGTCGGCGCCGTGGCAACGTTACAGACATACATGGTCACTGTAGACGACTCTTCTGGCCCTATACACAGCTTTAGTGTTGGAAAACAACTATACATTTACCCAACGAGGTAGCACTTACTGATTAGCCAGTAGAAAGTACTCCAGTTGAGTAGAGGTATTGCACAAAACGGTGGCATCTTCTTGGGTGAATATGCAGGGCAGGATTCATTCTGGCACGACGCTCCTGTCACAAAAATTAAACCTCAACAGGAAGCACTTACAGGTATAAATAAAGCAGGTGCCCGAGTGGAAGCTCAAATTCAGTAACGCATTATGAGCCAAAAAATTCGTGAGCGTGGTGGTGGCTTAGCAGATGCGCCTTCTCCTCATTTCCACCCTGAAATGTTAGCTGTAATACTTGATGGTGGTCTTTGCATCCTTCATTTTTTCGAGCGCAATCCTCGTGTAGAATTCGTGAGCGTGGTTAAGCAGAGGGGCCTTCTCCCCATTTCCACCCTGAAACGTGAGCGTGGTTAAGCAGATGTGCCTTCTCCCGATTTCCACCCTGAAATGATAGCTGCAATCCTTGATGGTGGTCTTTGCATCCTTCATTTTCTCGAGCGCAATCCTCGAGTAGTTCCTGTGCCAAGGCGGTTCCTTCTCCTTGTCTGCCTCAGAGACACTGCTCTGACCCTTTATAAACAAGAGGCATGTGAACTGCATGGAAGCCCCGCCCGTTTGGCCCCGCCCCACACACCAGCGGTGGGCAACGTCTTCCCGCCCTTTCCCCCACTATGATGGACAGCTGACTCGAGGGACCCGGGGCCGTCGGCGCCGTGGCAACGTTACAGACATAGATGGTCACTGTAGATGACTCTTCTGGCCCTATACACAGCTTTAGTGTTGGAAAACAACTATACATTTACCCAACGAGGTAGCACTTACTGATTAGCCAGTAGAAAGTACTCCAGTTGAGAAGAGGTATTGCACAAAACGGTGGCATCTTCTTGGGTGAATATGCAGGGCAGGATTCATTCTGGCACGATGCTCCTGTCACAAAAATTAAACCTCAACAGGAAGCACTTACAGGTATAAATAAAGCAGGTGCCCGAGTGGAAGCTCAAATTCAGTAACGCATTATGAGCCAAAAAATTCGTGAGCCTGGTGGTAGCTTAGCAGATGTGCCTTCTCCTCATTTCCACCCTGAAATGTTAGCTGTAATACTTGATGGTGGTCTTTGCATCCTTCATTTTTTCGAGCGCAATCCTCGTGTAGAATTCGTGAGCGTGGTTAAGCAGATGTGCCTTCTCCCGATTTCCACCCTGAAATGATAGCTGCAATCCTTGATGGTGGTCTTTGCATCCTTCATTTTCTCGAGCGCAATCCTCGAGTAGTTCCTGTGCCAAGGCGGCTCCTTCTCCTTGTCTGCCTCAGAGACACTGCTCTGACCCTTTATAAACAAGAGGCATGTGAACTGCATGGAAGCCCCGCCCGTTTGGCCCCGCCCCACACACCAGCGGTGGGCAACGTCTTCCCGCCCTTTCCCCCACTGTGATGGACAGCTGACTCGAGGGACCCCGGGGCCGTCGGCGCCGTGGCAACGTTACAGACATAGATGGTCACTGTAGATGACTCTTCTGGCCCTATACACAGCTTTAGTGTTGGAAAACAACTATACATTTACCCAACGAGGTAGCACTTACTGATTAGCCAGTAGAAAGTACTCCAGTTGAGAAGAGGTATTGCACAAAACGGTGGCATCTTCTTGGGTGAATATGCAGGGCAGGATTCATTCTGGCACGATGCTCCTGTCACAAAAATTAAACCTCAACAGGAAGCACTTACAGGTATAAATAAAGCAGGTGCCCGAGTGGAAGCTCAAATTCAGTAACGCATTATGAGCCAAAAAATTCGTGAGCCTGGTGGTAGCTTAGCAGATGTGCCTTCTCCTCATTTCCACCCTGAAATGTTAGCTGTAATACTTGATGGTGGTCTTTGCATCCTTCATTTTTTCGAGCGCAATCCTCGTCTAGAATTCGTGAGCGTGGTTAAGCAGAGGGGCCTTCTCCCCATTTCCACCCTGAAATGTTAGCTGTAATACTTGATGGTGGTCTTTGCATCCTTCATTTTTTCGAGCGCAATCCTCGTGTAGAATTCGTGAGCGTGGTTAAGCAGATGTGCCTTCTCCCGATTTCCACCCTGAAATGATAGCTGCAATCCTTGATGGTGGTCTTTGCATCCTTCATTTTCTCGAGCGCAATCCTCGAGTAGTTCCTGTGCCAAGGCGGCTCCTTCTCCTTGTCTGCCTCAGAGACACTGCTCTGACCCTTTATAAACAAGAGGCATGTGAACTGCATGGAAGCCCCGCCCCACACACCAGCGGTGGGCAACGTCTTCCCGCCCTTTCCCCCACTATGATGGACAGCTGACTTGAGGGACCCTGGGGCCGTCGGCGCCGTGGCAACGTTACAGACATACATGGTCACTGTAGACGACTCTTCTGGCCCTATACACAGCTTTAGTGTTGGAAAACAACTATACATTTACCCAACGAGGTAGCACTTACTGATTAGCCAGTAGAAAGTACTCCAGTTGAGTAGAGGTATTGCACAAAACGGTGGCATCTTCTTGGGTGAATATGCAGGGCAGGATTCATTCTGGCACGACGCTCCTGTCACAAAAATTAAACCTCAACAGGAAGCACTTACAGGTATAAATAAAGCAGGTGCCCGAGTGGAAGCTCAAATTCAGTAACGCATTATGAGCCAAAAAATTCGTGAGCGTGGTGGTGGCTTAGCAGATGCGCCTTCTCCTCATTTCCACCCTGAAATGTTAGCTGTAATACTTGATGGTGGTCTTTGCATCCTTCATTTTTTCGAGCGCAATCCTCGTCTAGAATTCGTGAGCGTGGTTAAGCAGATGTGCCTTCTCCCGATTTCCACCCTGAAATGATAGCTGCAATCCTTGATGGTGGTCTTTGCATCCTTCATTTTCTCGAGCGCAATCCTCGAGTAGTTCCTGTGCCAAGGCGGTTCCTTCTCCTTGTCTGCCTCAGAGACACTGCTCTGACCCTTTATAAACAAGAGGCATGTGAACTGCATGGAAGCCCCGCCCGTTTGGCCCCGCCCCACACACCAGCGGTGGGCAACGTCTTCCCGCCCTTTCCCCCACTATGATGGACAGCTGACTTGAGGGACCCTGGGGCCGTCGGCGCCGTGGCAACGTTACAGACATACATGGTCACTGTAGACGACTCTTCTGGCCCTATACACAGCTTTAGTGTTGGAAAACAACTATACATTTACCCAACGAGGTAGCACTTACTGATTAGCCAGTAGAAAGTACTCCAGTTGAGTAGAGGTATTGCACAAAACGGTGGCATCTTCTTGGGTGAATATGCAGGGCAGGATTCATTCTGCCACGACGCTCCTGCCACAAAAATTAAACCTCAACAGGAAGCACTTACAGGTATAAATAAAGCAGGTGCCCGAGTGGAAGCTCAAATTCAGTAACGCATTATGAGCCAAAAAATTCGTGAGCGTGGTGGTGGCTTAGCAGATGCGCCTTCTCCTCATTTCCACCCTGAAATGTTAGCTGTAATACTTGATGGTGGTCTTTGCATCCTTCATTTTTTCGAGCGCAATCCTCGTGTAGAATTCGTGAGCGTGGTTAAGCAGAGGGGCCTTCTCCCCATTTCCACCCTGAAACGTGAGCGTGGTTAAGCAGATGTGCCTTCTCCCGATTTCCACCCTGAAATGATAGCTGCAATCCTTGATGGTGGTCTTTGCATCCTTCATTTTCTCGAGCGCAATCCTCGAGTAGTTCCTGTGCCAAGGCGGTTCCTTCTCCTTGTCTGCCTCAGAGACACTGCTCTGACCCTTTATAAACAAGAGGCATGTGAACTGCATGGAAGCCCCGCCCGTTTGGCCCCGCCCCACACACCAGCGGTGGGCAACGTCTTCCCGCCCTTTCCCCCACTGTGATGGACAGCTGACTTGAGGGACCCTGGGGCCGTCGGCGCCGTGGCAACGTTACAGACATACATGGTCACTGTAGACGACTCTTCTGGCCCTATACACAGCTTTAGTGTTGGAAAACAACTATACATTTACCCAACGAGGTAGCACTTACTGATTAGCCAGTAGAAAGTACCCCAGTTGAGTAGAGGTATTGCACAAAACGGTGGCATCTTCTTGGGTGAATATGCAGGGCAGGATTCATTCTGGCACGACGCTCCTGTCACAAAAATTAAACCTCAACAGGAAGCACTTACAGGTATAAATAAAGCAGGTGCCCGAGTGGAAGCTCAAATTCAGTAACGCATTATGAGCCAAAAAATTCGTGAGCGTGGTGGTGGCTTAGCAGATGCGCCTTCTCCTCATTTCCACCCTGAAATGTTAGCTGTAATACTTGATGGTGGTCTTTGCATCCTTCATTTTTTCGAGCGCAATCCTCGTCTAGAATTCGTGAGCGTGGTTAAGCAGAGGGGCCTTCTCCCCATTTCCACCCTGAAATGTTAGCTGTAATACTTGATGGTGGTCTTTGCATCCTTCATTTTTTCGAGCGCAATCCTCGTGTAGTTCCTGTGCCAAGGCGGTTCCTTCTCCTTGTCTGCCTCAGAGACACTGCTCTGACCCTTTATAAACAAGAGGCATGTGAACTGCATGGAAGCCCCGCACGTTTGGCCCCGCCCCACACACCAGCGGTGGGCAACGTCTTCCCGCCCTTTCCCCCACTATGATGGACAGCTGACTCGAGGGACCCCGGGGCCGTCGGCGCCGTGGCAACGTTACAGACATAGATGGTCACTGTAGATGACTCTTCTGGCCCTATACACAGCTTTAGTGTTGGAAAACAACTATACATTTACCCAACGAGGTAGCACTTACTGATTAGCCAGTAGAAAGTACTCCAGTTGAGAAGAGGTATTGCACAAAACGGTGGCATCTTCTTGGGTGAATATGCAGGGCAGGATTCATTCTGGCACGATGCTCCTGTCACAAAAATTAAACCTCAACAGGAAGCACTTACAGGTATAAATAAAGCAGGTGCCCGAGTGGAAGCTCAAATTCAGTAACGCATTATGAGCCAAAAAATTCGTGAGCCTGGTGGTAGCTTAGCAGATGTGCCTTCTCCTCATTTCCACCCTGAAATGTTAGCTGTAATACTTGATGGTGGTCTTTGCATCCTTCATTTTTTCGAGCGCAATCCTCGTCTAGAATTCGTGAGCGTGGTTAAGCAGAGGGGCCTTCTCCCCATTTCCACCCTGAAATGTTAGCTGTAATACTTGATGGTGGTCTTTGCATCCTTCATTTTTTCGAGCGCAATCCTCGTGTAGAATTCGTGAGCGTGGTTAAGCAGATGTGCCTTCTCCCGATTTCCACCCTGAAATGATAGCTGCAATCCTTGATGGTGGTCTTTGCATCCTTCATTTTCTCGAGCGCAATCCTCGAGTAGTTCCTGTGCCAAGGCGGCTCCTTCTCCTTGTCTGCCTCAGAGACACTGCTCTGACCCTTTATAAACAAGAGGCATGTGAACTGCATGGAAGCCCCGCCCGTTTGGCCCCGCCCCACACACCAGCGGTGGGCAACGTCTTCCCGCCCTTTCCCCCACTGTGATGGACAGCTGACTTGAGGGACCCTGGGGCCGTCGGCGCCGTGGCAACGTTACAGACATACATGGTCACTGTAGACGACTCTTCTGGCCCTATACACAGCTTTAGTGTTGGAAAACAACTATACATTTACCCAACGAGGTAGCACTTACTGATTAGCCAGTAGAAAGTACCCCAGTTGAGTAGAGGTATTGCACAAAACGGTGGCATCTTCTTGGGTGAATATGCAGGGCAGGATTCATTCTGGCACGACGCTCCTGTCACAAAAATTAAACCTCAACAGGAAGCACTTACAGGTATAAATAAAGCAGGTGCCCGAGTGGAAGCTCAAATTCAGTAACGCATTATGAGCCAAAAAATTCGTGAGCGTGGTGGTGGCTTAGCAGATGCGCCTTCTCCTCATTTCCACCCTGAAATGTTAGCTGTAATACTTGATGGTGGTCTTTGCATCCTTCATTTTTTCGAGCGCAATCCTCGTCTAGAATTCGTGAGCGTGGTTAAGCAGAGGGGCCTTCTCCCCATTTCCACCCTGAAATGTTAGCTGTAATACTTGATGGTGGTCTTTGCATCCTTCATTTTTTCGAGCGCAATCCTCGTGTAGAATTCGTGAGCGTGGTTAAGCAGATGTGCCTTCTCCCGATTTCCACCCTGAAATGATAGCTGCAATCCTTGATGGTGGTCTTTGCATCCTTCATTTTCTCGAGCGCAATCCTCGAGTAGTTCCTGTGCCAAGGCGGCTCCTTCTCCTTGTCTGCCTCAGAGACACTGCTCTGACCCTTTATAAACAAGAGGCATGTGAACTGCATGGAAGCCCCGCCCGTTTGGCCCCGCCCCACACACCAGCGGTGGGCAACGTCTTCCCGCCCTTTCCCCCACTATGATGGACAGCTGACTCGAGGGACCCGGGGCCGTCGGCGCCGTGGCAACGTTACAGGCATAGATGGTCACTGTAGATGACTCTTCTGGCCCTATACACAGCTTTAGTGTTGGAAAACAACTATACATTTACCCAACGAGGTAGCACTTACTGATTAGCCAGTAGAAAGTACTCCAGTTGAGAAGAGGTATTGCACAAAACGGTGGCATCTTCTTGGGTGAATATGCAGGGCAGGATTCATTCTGGCACGATGCTCCTGTCACAAAAATTAAACCTCAACAGGAAGCACTTACAGGTATAAATAAAGCAGGTGCCCGAGTGGAAGCTCAAATTCAGTAACGCATTATGAGCCAAAAAATTCGTGAGCCTGGTGGTAGCTTAGCAGATGCGCCTTCTCCTCATTTCCACCCTGAAATGTTAGCTGTAATACTTGATGGTGGTCTTTGCATCCTTCATTTTTTCGAGCGCAATCCTCGTGTAGAATTCGTGAGCGTGGTTAAGCAGATGTGCCTTCTCCCGATTTCCACCCTGAAATGATAGCTGCAATCCTTGATGGTGGTCTTTGCATCCTTCATTTTCTCGAGCGCAATCCTCGAGTAGTTCCTGTGCCAAGGCGGCTCCTTCTCCTTGTCTGCCTCAGAGACACTGCTCTGACCCTTTATAAACAAGAGGCATGTGAACTGCATGGAAGCCCCGCCCGTTTGGCCCCGCCCCACACACCAGCGGTGGGCAACGTCTTCCCGCCCTTTCCCCCACTGTGATGGACAGCTGACTTGAGGGACCCTGGGGCCGTCGGCGCCGTGGCAACGTTACAGACATACATGGTCACTGTAGACGACTCTTCTGGCCCTATACACAGCTTTAGTGTTGGAAAACAACTATACATTTACCCAACGAGGTAGCACTTACTGATTAGCCAGTAGAAAGTACCCCAGTTGAGTAGAGGTATTGCACAAAACGGTGGCATCTTCTTGGGTGAATATGCAGGGCAGGATTCATTCTGGCACGACGCTCCTGTCACAAAAATTAAACCTCAACAGGAAGCACTTACAGGTATAAATAAAGCAGGTGCCCGAGTGGAAGCTCAAATTCAGTAACGCATTATGAGCCAAAAAATTCGTGAGCGTGGTGGTGGCTTAGCAGATGCGCCTTCTCCTCATTTCCACCCTGAAATGTTAGCTGTAATACTTGATGGTGGTCTTTGCATCCTTCATTTTTTCGAGCGCAATCCTCGTCTAGAATTCGTGAGCGTGGTTAAGCAGAGGGGCCTTCTCCCCATTTCCACCCTGAAATGTTAGCTGTAATACTTGATGGTGATCTTTGCATCCTTCATTTTTTCGAGCGCAATCCTCGTGTAGAATTCGTGAGCGTGGTTAAGCAGATGTGCCTTCTCCCGATTTCCACCCTGAAATGATAGCTGCAATCCTTGATGGTGGTCTTTGCATCCTTCATTTTCTCGAGCGCAATCCTCGAGTAGTTCCTGTGCCAAGGCGGTTCCTTCTCCTTGTCTGCCTCAGAGACACTGCTCTGACCCTTTATAAACAAGAGGCATGTGAACTGCATGGAAGCCCCGCCCGTTTGGCCCCGCCCCACACACCAGCGGTGGGCAACGTCTTCCCGCCCTTTCCCCCACTATGATGGACAGCTGACTCGAGGGACCCCGGGGCCGTCGGCGCCGTGGCAACGTTACAGACATAGATGGTCACTGTAGATGACTCTTCTGGCCCTATACACAGCTTTAGTGTTGGAAAACAACTATACATTTACCCAACGAGGTAGCACTTACTGATTAGCCAGTAGAAAGTACTCCAGTTGAGAAGAGGTATTGCACAAAACGGTGGCATCTTCTTGGGTGAATATGCAGGGCAGGATTCATTCTGGCACGATGCTCCTGTCACAAAAATTAAACCTCAACAGGAAGCACTTACAGGTATAAATAAAGCAGGTGCCCGAGTGGAAGCTCAAATTCAGTAACGCATTATGAGCCAAAAAATTCGTGAGCCTGGTGGTAGCTTAGCAGATGTGCCTTCTCCTCATTTCCACCCTGAAATGTTAGCTGTAATACTTGATGGTGGTCTTTGCATCCTTCATTTTTTCGAGCGCAATCCTCGTCTAGAATTCGTGAGCGTGGTTAAGCAGAGGGGCCTTCTCCCCATTTCCACCCTGAAATGTTAGCTGTAATACTTGATGGTGGTCTTTGCATCCTTCATTTTTTCGAGCGCAATCCTCGTGTAGAATTCGTGAGCGTGGTTAAGCAGATGTGCCTTCTCCCGATTTCCACCCTGAAATGATAGCTGCAATCCTTGATGGTGGTCTTTGCATCCTTCATTTTCTCGAGCGCAATCCTCGAGTAGTTCCTGTGCCAAGGCGGCTCCTTCTCCTTGTCTGCCTCAGAGACACTGCTCTGACCCTTTATAAACAAGAGGCATGTGAACTGCATGGAAGCCCCGCCCCACACACCAGCGGTGGGCAACGTCTTCCCGCCCTTTCCCCCACTATGATGGACAGCTGACTTGAGGGACCCTGGGGCCGTCGGCGCCGTGGCAACGTTACAGACATACATGGTCACTGTAGACGACTCTTCTGGCCCTATACACAGCTTTAGTGTTGGAAAACAACTATACATTTACCCAACGAGGTAGCACTTACTGATTAGCCAGTAGAAAGTACTCCAGTTGAGTAGAGGTATTGCACAAAACGGTGGCATCTTCTTGGGTGAATATGCAGGGCAGGATTCATTCTGGCACGACGCTCCTGTCACAAAAATTAAACCTCAACAGGAAGCACTTACAGGTATAAATAAAGCAGGTGCCCGAGTGGAAGCTCAAATTCAGTAACGCATTATGAGCCAAAAAATTCGTGAGCGTGGTGGTGGCTTAGCAGATGCGCCTTCTCCTCATTTCCACCCTGAAATGTTAGCTGTAATACTTGATGGTGGTCTTTGCATCCTTCATTTTTTCGAGCGCAATCCTCGTCTAGAATTCGTGAGCGTGGTTAAGCAGATGTGCCTTCTCCCGATTTCCACCCTGAAATGATAGCTGCAATCCTTGATGGTGGTCTTTGCATCCTTCATTTTCTCGAGCGCAATCCTCGAGTAGTTCCTGTGCCAAGGCGGTTCCTTCTCCTTGTCTGCCTCAGAGACACTGCTCTGACCCTTTATAAACAAGAGGCATGTGAACTGCATGGAAGCCCCGCCCGTTTGGCCCCGCCCCACACACCAGCGGTGGGCAACGTCTTCCCGCCCTTTCCCCCACTATGATGGACAGCTGACTTGAGGGACCCTGGGGCCGTCGGCGCCGTGGCAACGTTACAGACATACATGGTCACTGTAGACGACTCTTCTGGCCCTATACACAGCTTTAGTGTTGGAAAACAACTATACATTTACCCAACGAGGTAGCACTTACTGATTAGCCAGTAGAAAGTACTCCAGTTGAGTAGAGGTATTGCACAAAACGGTGGCATCTTCTTGGGTGAATATGCAGGGCAGGATTCATTCTGGCACGATGCTCCTGTCACAAAAATTAAACCTCAACAGGAAGCACTTACAGGTATAAATAAAGCAGGTGCCCGAGTGGAAGCTCAAATTCAGTAACGCATTATGAGCCAAAAAATTCGTGAGCCTGGTGGTAGCTTAGCAGATGTGCCTTCTCCTCATTTCCACCCTGAAATGTTAGCTGTAATACTTGATGGTGGTCTTTGCATCCTTCATTTTTTCGAGCGCAATCCTCGTCTAGAATTCGTGAGCGTGGTTAAGCAGAGGGGCCTTCTCCCCATTTCCACCCTGAAATGTTAGCTGTAATACTTGATGGTGGTCTTTGCATCCTTCATTTTTTCGAGCGCAATCCTCGTGTAGAATTCGTGAGCGTGGTTAAGCAGATGTGCCTTCTCCCGATTTCCACCCTGAAATGATAGCTGCAATCCTTGATGGTGGTCTTTGCATCCTTCATTTTCTCGAGCGCAATCCTCGAGTAGTTCCTGTGCCAAGGCGGCTCCTTCTCCTTGTCTGCCTCAGAGACACTGCTCTGACCCTTTATAAACAAGAGGCATGTGAACTGCATGGAAGCCCCGCCCGTTTGGCCCCGCCCCACACACCAGCGGTGGGCAACGTCTTCCCGCCCTTTCCCCCACTGTGATGGACAGCTGACTTGAGGGACCCTGGGGCCGTCGGCGCCGTGGCAACGTTACAGACATACATGGTCACTGTAGACGACTCTTCTGGCCCTATACACAGCTTTAGTGTTGGAAAACAACTATACATTTACCCAACGAGGTAGCACTTACTGATTAGCCAGTAGAAAGTACCCCAGTTGAGTAGAGGTATTGCACAAAACGGTGGCATCTTCTTGGGTGAATATGCAGGGCAGGATTCATTCTGGCACGACGCTCCTGTCACAAAAATTAAACCTCAACAGGAAGCACTTACAGGTATAAATAAAGCAGGTGCCCGAGTGGAAGCTCAAATTCAGTAACGCATTATGAGCCAAAAAATTCGTGAGCGTGGTGGTGGCTTAGCAGATGCGCCTTCTCCTCATTTCGACCCTGAAATGTTAGCTGTAATACTTGATGGTGGTCTTTGCATCCTTCATTTTTTCGAGCGCAATCCTCGTCTAGAATTCGTGAGCGTGGTTAAGCAGAGGGGCCTTCTCCCCATTTCCACCCTGAAATGTTAGCTGTAATACTTGATGGTGGTCTTTGCATCCTTCATTTTTTCGAGCGCAATCCTCGTGTAGTTCCTGTGCCAAGGCGGTTCCTTCTCCTTGTCTGCCTCAGAGACACTGCTCTGACCCTTTATAAACAAGAGGCATGTGAACTGCATGGAAGCCCCGCACGTTTGGCCCCGCCCCACACACCAGCGGTGGGCAACGTCTTCCCGCCCTTTCCCCCACTATGATGGACAGCTGACTCGAGGGACCCCGGGGCCGTCGGCGCCGTGGCAACGTTACAGACATAGATGGTCACTGTAGATGACTCTTCTGGCCCTATACACAGCTTTAGTGTTGGAAAACAACTATACATTTACCCAACGAGGTAGCACTTACTGATTAGCCAGTAGAAAGTACTCCAGTTGAGAAGAGGTATTGCACAAAACGGTGGCATCTTCTTGGGTGAATATGCAGGGCAGGATTCATTCTGGCACGATGCTCCTGTCACAAAAATTAAACCTCAACAGGAAGCACTTACAGGTATAAATAAAGCAGGTGCCCGAGTGGAAGCTCAAATTCAGTAACGCATTATGAGCCAAAAAATTCGTGAGCCTGGTGGTAGCTTAGCAGATGTGCCTTCTCCTCATTTCCACCCTGAAATGTTAGCTGTAATACTTGATGGTGGTCTTTGCATCCTTCATTTTTTCGAGCGCAATCCTCGTCTAGAATTCGTGAGCGTGGTTAAGCAGAGGGGCCTTCTCCCCATTTCCACCCTGAAATGTTAGCTGTAATACTTGATGGTGGTCTTTGCATCCTTCATTTTTTCGAGCGCAATCCTCGTGTAGAATTCGTGAGCGTGGTTAAGCAGATGTGCCTTCTCCCGATTTCCACCCTGAAATGATAGCTGCAATCCTTGATGGTGGTCTTTGCATCCTTCATTTTCTCGAGCGCAATCCTCGAGTAGTTCCTGTGCCAAGGCGGCTCCTTCTCCTTGTCTGCCTCAGAGACACTGCTCTGACCCTTTATAAACAAGAGGCATGTGAACTGCATGGAAGCCCCGCCCGTTTGGCCCCGCCCCACACACCAGCGGTGGGCAACGTCTTCCCGCCCTTTCCCCCACTGTGATGGACAGCTGACTTGAGGGACCCTGGGGCCGTCGGCGCCGTGGCAACGTTACAGACATACATGGTCACTGTAGACGACTCTTCTGGCCCTATACACAGCTTTAGTGTTGGAAAACAACTATACATTTACCCAACGAGGTAGCACTTACTGATTAGCCAGTAGAAAGTACCCCAGTTGAGTAGAGGTATTGCACAAAACGGTGGCATCTTCTTGGGTGAATATGCAGGGCAGGATTCATTCTGGCACGACGCTCCTGTCACAAAAATTAAACCTCAACAGGAAGCACTTACAGGTATAAATAAAGCAGGTGCCCGAGTGGAAGCTCAAATTCAGTAACGCATTATGAGCCAAAAAATTCGTGAGCGTGGTGGTGGCTTAGCAGATGCGCCTTCTCCTCATTTCCACCCTGAAATGTTAGCTGTAATACTTGATGGTGGGCTTTGCATCCTTCATTTTTTCGAGCGCAATCCTCGTCTAGAATTCGTGAGCGTGGTTAAGCAGAGGGGCCTTCTCCCCATTTCCACCCTGAAATGTTAGCTGTAATACTTGATGGTGGTCTTTGCATCCTTCATTTTTTCGAGCGCAATCCTCGTGTAGAATTCGTGAGCGTGGTTAAGCAGATGTGCCTTCTCCCGATTTCCACCCTGAAATGATAGCTGCAATCCTTGATGGTGGTCTTTGCATCCTTCATTTTCTCGAGCGCAATCCTCGAGTAGTTCCTGTGCCAAGGCGGTTCCTTCTCCTTGTCTGCCTCAGAGACACTGCTCTGACCCTTTATAAACAAGAGGCATGTGAACTGCATGGAAGCCCCGCCCGTTTGGCCCCGCCCCACACACCAGCGGTGGGCAACGTCTTCCCGCCCTTTCCCCCACTATGATGGACAGCTGACTCGAGGGACCCCGGGGCCGTCGGCGCCGTGGCAACGTTACAGACATAGATGGTCACTGTAGATGACTCTTCTGGCCCTATACACAGCTTTAGTGTTGGAAAACAACTATACATTTACCCAACGAGGTAGCACTTACTGATTAGCCAGTAGAAAGTACTCCAGTTGAGAAGAGGTATTGCACAAAACGGTGGCATCTTCTTGGGTGAATATGCAGGGCAGGATTCATTCTGGCACGATGCTCCTGTCACAAAAATTAAACCTCAACAGGAAGCACTTACAGGTATAAATAAAGCAGGTGCCCGAGTGGAAGCTCAAATTCAGTAACGCATTATGAGCCAAAAAATTCGTGAGCCTGGTGGTAGCTTAGCAGATGTGCCTTCTCCTCATTTCCACCCTGAAATGTTAGCTGTAATACTTGATGGTGGTCTTTGCATCCTTCATTTTTTCGAGCGCAATCCTCGTCTAGAATTCGTGAGCGTGGTTAAGCAGAGGGGCCTTCTCCCCATTTCCACCCTGAAATGTTAGCTGTAATACTTGATGGTGGTCTTTGCATCCTTCATTTTTTCGAGCGCAATCCTCGTGTAGAATTCGTGAGCGTGGTTAAGCAGATGTGCCTTCTCCCGATTTCCACCCTGAAATGATAGCTGCAATCCTTGATGGTGGTCTTTGCATCCTTCATTTTCTCGAGCGCAATCCTCGAGTAGTTCCTGTGCCAAGGCGGCTCCTTCTCCTTGTCTGCCTCAGAGACACTGCTCTGACCCTTTATAAACAAGAGGCATGTGAACTGCATGGAAGCCCCGCCCCACACACCAGCGGTGGGCAACGTCTTCCCGCCCTTTCCCCCACTATGATGGACAGCTGACTTGAGGGACCCTGGGGCCGTCGGCGCCGTGGCAACGTTACAGACATACATGGTCACTGTAGACGACTCTTCTGGCCCTATACACAGCTTTAGTGTTGGAAAACAACTATACATTTACCCAACGAGGTAGCACTTACTGATTAGCCAGTAGAAAGTACTCCAGTTGAGTAGAGGTATTGCACAAAACGGTGGCATCTTCTTGGGTGAATATGCAGGGCAGGATTCATTCTGGCACGACGCTCCTGTCACAAAAATTAAACCTCAACAGGAAGCACTTACAGGTATAAATAAAGCAGGTGCCCGAGTGGAAGCTCAAATTCAGTAACGCATTATGAGCCAAAAAATTCGTGAGCGTGGTGGTGGCTTAGCAGATGCGCCTTCTCCTCATTTCCACCCTGAAATGTTAGCTGTAATACTTGATGGTGGTCTTTGCATCCTTCATTTTTTCGAGCGCAATCCTCGTCTAGAATTCGTGAGCGTGGTTAAGCAGATGTGCCTTCTCCCGATTTCCACCCTGAAATGATAGCTGCAATCCTTGATGGTGGTCTTTGCATCCTTCATTTTCTCGAGCGCAATCCTCGAGTAGTTCCTGTGCCAAGGCGGTTCCTTCTCCTTGTCTGCCTCAGAGACACTGCTCTGACCCTTTATAAACAAGAGGCATGTGAACTGCATGGAAGCCCCGCCCGTTTGGCCCCGCCCCACACACCAGCGGTGGGCAACGTCTTCCCGCCCTTTCCCCCACTATGATGGACAGCTGACTCGAGGGACCCGGGGCCGTCGGCGCCGTGGCAACGTTACAGACATAGATGGTCACTGTAGATGACTCTTCTGGCCCTATACACAGCTTTAGTGTTGGAAAACAACTATACACATACCCAACGAGGTAGCACTTACTGATTAGCCAGTAGAAAGTACTCCAGTTGAGAAGAGGTATTGCACAAAACGGTGGCATCTTCTTGGGTGAATATGCAGGGCAGGATTCATTCTGGCACGATGCTCCTGTCACAAAAATTAAACCTCAACAGGAAGCACTTACAGGTATAAATAAAGCAGGTGCCCGAGTGGAAGCTCAAATTCAGTAACGCATTATGAGCCAAAAAATTCGTGAGCCTGGTGGTAGCTTAGCAGATGTGCCTTCTCCTCATTTCCACCCTGAAATGTTAGCTGTAATACTTGATGGTGGTCTTTGCATCCTTCATTTTTTCGAGCGCAATCCTCGTCTAGAATTCGTGAGCGTGGTTAAGCAGAGGGGCCTTCTCCCCATTTCCACCCTGAAATGTTAGCTGTAATACTTGATGGTGGTCTTTGCATCCTTCATTTTTTCGAGCGCAATCCTCGTGTAGAATTCGTGAGCGTGGTTAAGCAGATGTGCCTTCTCCCGATTTCCACCCTGAAATGATAGCTGCAATCCTTGATGGTGGTCTTTGCATCCTTCATTTTCTCGAGCGCAATCCTCGAGTAGTTCCTGTGCCAAGGCGGCTCCTTCTCCTTGTCTGCCTCAGAGACACTGCTCTGACCCTTTATAAACAAGAGGCATGTGAACTGCATGGAAGCCCCGCCCGTTTGGCCCCGCCCCACACACCAGCGGTGGGCAACGTCTTCCCGCCCTTTCCCCCACTGTGATGGACAGCTGACTTGAGGGACCCTGGGGCCGTCGGCGCCGTGGCAACGTTACAGACATACATGGTCACTGTAGACGACTCTTCTGGCCCTATACACAGCTTTAGTGTTGGAAAACAACTATACATTTACCCAACGAGGTAGCACTTACTGATTAGCCAGTAGAAAGTACCCCAGTTGAGTAGAGGTATTGCACAAAACGGTGGCATCTTCTTGGGTGAATATGCAGGGCAGGATTCATTCTGGCACGACGCTCCTGTCACAAAAATTAAACCTCAACAGGAAGCACTTACAGGTATAAATAAAGCAGGTGCCCGAGTGGAAGCTCAAATTCAGTAACGCATTATGAGCCAAAAAATTCGTGAGCGTGGTGGTGGCTTAGCAGATGCGCCTTCTCCTCATTTCCACCCTGAAATGTTAGCTGTAATACTTGATGGTGGTCTTTGCATCCTTCATTTTTTCGAGCGCAATCCTCGTCTAGAATTCGTGAGCGTGGTTAAGCAGAGGGGCCTTCTCCCCATTTCCACCCTGAAATGTTAGCTGTAATACTTGATGGTGGTCTTTGCATCCTTCATTTTTTCGAGCGCAATCCTCGTGTAGTTCCTGTGCCAAGGCGGTTCCTTCTCCTTGTCTGCCTCAGAGACACTGCTCTGACCCTTTATAAACAAGAGGCATGTGAACTGCATGGAAGCCCCGCACGTTTGGCCCCGCCCCACACACCAGCGGTGGGCAACGTCTTCCCGCCCTTTCCCCCACTATGATGGACAGCTGACTCGAGGGACCCCGGGGCCGTCGGCGCCGTGGCAACGTTACAGACATAGATGGTCACTGTAGATGACTCTTCTGGCCCTATACACAGCTTTAGTGTTGGAAAACAACTATACATTTACCCAACGAGGTAGCACTTACTGATTAGCCAGTAGAAAGTACTCCAGTTGAGAAGAGGTATTGCACAAAACGGTGGCATCTTCTTGGGTGAATATGCAGGGCAGGATTCATTCTGGCACGATGCTCCTGTCACAAAAATTAAACCTCAACAGGAAGCACTTACAGGTATAAATAAAGCAGGTGCCCGAGTGGAAGCTCAAATTCAGTAACGCATTATGAGCCAAAAAATTCGTGAGCCTGGTGGTAGCTTAGCAGATGTGCCTTCTCCTCATTTCCACCCTGAAATGTTAGCTGTAATACTTGATGGTGGTCTTTGCATCCTTCATTTTTTCGAGCGCAATCCTCGTCTAGAATTCGTGAGCGTGGTTAAGCAGAGGGGCCTTCTCCCCATTTCCACCCTGAAATGTTAGCTGTAATACTTGATGGTGGTCTTTGCATCCTTCATTTTTTCGAGCGCAATCCTCGTGTAGAATTCGTGAGCGTGGTTAAGCAGATGTGCCTTCTCCCGATTTCCACCCTGAAATGATAGCTGCAATCCTTGATGGTGGTCTTTGCATCCTTCATTTTCTCGAGCGCAATCCTCGAGTAGTTCCTGTGCCAAGGCGGCTCCTTCTCCTTGTCTGCCTCAGAGACACTGCTCTGACCCTTTATAAACAAGAGGCATGTGAACTGCATGGAAGCCCCGCCCGTTTGGCCCCGCCCCACACACCAGCGGTGGGCAACGTCTTCCCGCCCTTTCCCCCACTGTGATGGACAGCTGACTTGAGGGACCCTGGGGCCGTCGGCGCCGTGGCAACGTTACAGACATACATGGTCACTGTAGACGACTCTTCTGGCCCTATACACAGCTTTAGTGTTGGAAAACAACTATACATTTACCCAACGAGGTAGCACTTACTGATTAGCCAGTAGAAAGTACCCCAGTTGAGTAGAGGTATTGCACAAAACGGTGGCATCTTCTTGGGTGAATATGCAGGGCAGGATTCATTCTGGCACGACGCTCCTGTCACAAAAATTAAACCTCAACAGGAAGCACTTACAGGTATAAATAAAGCAGGTGCCCGAGTGGAAGCTCAAATTCAGTAACGCATTATGAGCCAAAAAATTCGTGAGCGTGGTGGTGGCTTAGCAGATGCGCCTTCTCCTCATTTCCACCCTGAAATGTTAGCTGTAATACTTGATGGTGGTCTTTGCATCCTTCATTTTTTCGAGCGCAATCCTCGTCTAGAATTCGTGAGCGTGGTTAAGCAGAGGGGCCTTCTCCCCATTTCCACCCTGAAATGTTAGCTGTAATACTTGATGGTGGTCTTTGCATCCTTCATTTTTTCGAGCGCAATCCTCGTGTAGAATTCGTGAGCGTGGTTAAGCAGATGTGCCTTCTCCCGATTTCCACCCTGAAATGATAGCTGCAATCCTTGATGGTGGTCTTTGCATCCTTCATTTTCTCGAGCGCAATCCTCGAGTAGTTCCTGTGCCAAGGCGGCTCCTTCTCCTTGTCTGCCTCAGAGACACTGCTCTGACCCTTTATAAACAAGAGGCATGTGAACTGCATGGAAGCCCCGCCCGTTTGGCCCCGCCCCACACACCAGCGGTGGGCAACGTCTTCCCGCCCTTTCCCCCACTATGATGGACAGCTGACTTGAGGGACCCTGGGGCCGTCGGCGCCGTGGCAACGTTACAGACATACATGGTCACTGTAGACGACTCTTCTGGCCCTATACACAGCTTTAGTGTTGGAAAACAACTATACATTTACCCAACGAGGTAGCACTTACTGATTAGCCAGTAGAAAGTACTCCAGTTGAGTAGAGGTATTGCACAAAACGGTGGCATCTTCTTGGGTGAATATGCAGGGCAGGATTCATTCTGGCACGACGCTCCTGTCACAAAAATTAAACCTCAACAGGAAGCACTTACAGGTATAAATAAAGCAGGTGCCCGAGTGGAAGCTCAAATTCAGTAACGCATTATGAGCCAAAAAATTCGTGAGCGTGGTGGTGGCTTAGCAGATGCGCCTTCTCCTCATTTCCACCCTGAAATGTTAGCTGTAATACTTGATGGTGGTCTTTGCATCCTTCATTTTTTCGAGCGCAATCCTCGTGTAGAATTCGTGAGCGTGGTTAAGCAGATGTGCCTTCTCCCGATTTCCACCCTGAAATGATAGCTGCAATCCTTGATGGTGGTCTTTGCATCCTTCATTTTCTCGAGCGCAATCCTCGAGTAGTTCCTGTGCCAAGGCGGTTCCTTCTCCTTGTCTGCCTCAGAGACACTGCTCTGACCCTTTATAAACAAGAGGCATGTGAACTGCATGGAAGCCCCGCCCGTTTGGCCCCGCCCCACACACCAGCGGTGGGCAACGTCTTCCCGCCCTTTCCCCCACTATGATGGACAGCTGACTCGAGGGACCCGGGGCCGTCGGCGCCGTGGCAACGTTACAGGCATAGATGGTCACTGTAGATGACTCTTCTGGCCCTATACACAGCTTTAGTGTTGGAAAACAACTATACATTTACCCAACGAGGTAGCACTTACTGATTAGCCAGTAGAAAGTACTCCAGTTGAGAAGAGGTATTGCACAAAACGGTGGCATCTTCTTGGGTGAATATGCAGGGCAGGATTCATTCTGGCACGATGCTCCTGTCACAAAAATTAAACCTCAACAGGAAGCACTTACAGGTATAAATAAAGCAGGTGCCCGAGTGGAAGCTCAAATTCAGTAACGCATTATGAGCCAAAAAATTCGTGAGCCTGGTGGTAGCTTAGCAGATGTGCCTTCTCCTCATTTCCACCCTGAAATGTTAGCTGTAATACTTGATGGTGGTCTTTGCATCCTTCATTTTTTCGAGCGCAATCCTCGTGTAGAATTCGTGAGCGTGGTTAAGCAGATGTGCCTTCTCCCGATTTCCACCCTGAAATGATAGCTGCAATCCTTGATGGTGGTCTTTGCATCCTTCATTTTCTCGAGCGCAATCCTCGAGTAGTTCCTGTGCCAAGGCGGCTCCTTCTCCTTGTCTGCCTCAGAGACACTGCTCTGACCCTTTATAAACAAGAGGCATGTGAACTGCATGGAAGCCCCGCCCGTTTGGCCCCGCCCCACACACCAGCGGTGGGCAACGTCTTCCCGCCCTTTCCCCCACTGTGATGGACAGCTGACTTGAGGGACCCTGGGGCCGTCGGCGCCGTGGCAACGTTACAGACATACATGGTCACTGTAGACGACTCTTCTGGCCCTATACACAGCTTTAGTGTTGGAAAACAACTATACATTTACCCAACGAGGTAGCACTTACTGATTAGCCAGTAGAAAGTACCCCAGTTGAGTAGAGGTATTGCACAAAACGGTGGCATCTTCTTGGGTGAATATGCAGGGCAGGATTCATTCTGGCACGACGCTCCTGTCACAAAAATTAAACCTCAACAGGAAGCACTTACAGGTATAAATAAAGCAGGTGCCCGAGTGGAAGCTCAAATTCAGTAACGCATTATGAGCCAAAAAATTCGTGAGCGTGGTGGTGGCTTAGCAGATGCGCCTTCTCCTCATTTCGACCCTGAAATGTTAGCTGTAATACTTGATGGTGGTCTTTGCATCCTTCATTTTTTCGAGCGCAATCCTCGTCTAGAATTCGTGAGCGTGGTTAAGCAGAGGGGCCTTCTCCCCATTTCCACCCTGAAATGTTAGCTGTAATACTTGATGGTGGTCTTTGCATCCTTCATTTTTTCGAGCGCAATCCTCGTGTAGTTCCTGTGCCAAGGCGGTTCCTTCTCCTTGTCTGCCTCAGAGACACTGCTCTGACCCTTTATAAACAAGAGGCATGTGAACTGCATGGAAGCCCCGCACGTTTGGCCCCGCCCCACACACCAGCGGTGGGCAACGTCTTCCCGCCCTTTCCCCCACTATGATGGACAGCTGACTCGAGGGACCCCGGGGCCGTCGGCGCCGTGGCAACGTTACAGACATAGATGGTCACTGTAGATGACTCTTCTGGCCCTATACACAGCTTTAGTGTTGGAAAACAACTATACATTTACCCAACGAGGTAGCACTTACTGATTAGCCAGTAGAAAGTACTCCAGTTGAGAAGAGGTATTGCACAAAACGGTGGCATCTTCTTGGGTGAATATGCAGGGCAGGATTCATTCTGGCACGATGCTCCTGTCACAAAAATTAAACCTCAACAGGAAGCACTTACAGGTATAAATAAAGCAGGTGCCCGAGTGGAAGCTCAAATTCAGTAACGCATTATGAGCCAAAAAATTCGTGAGCCTGGTGGTAGCTTAGCAGATGTGCCTTCTCCTCATTTCCACCCTGAAATGTTAGCTGTAATACTTGATGGTGGTCTTTGCATCCTTCATTTTTTCGAGCGCAATCCTCGTCTAGAATTCGTGAGCGTGGTTAAGCAGAGGGGCCTTCTCCCCATTTCCACCCTGAAATGTTAGCTGTAATACTTGATGGTGGTCTTTGCATCCTTCATTTTTTCGAGCGCAATCCTCGTGTAGAATTCGTGAGCGTGGTTAAGCAGATGTGCCTTCTCCCGATTTCCACCCTGAAATGATAGCTGCAATCCTTGATGGTGGTCTTTGCATCCTTCATTTTCTCGAGCGCAATCCTCGAGTAGTTCCTGTGCCAAGGCGGCTCCTTCTCCTTGTCTGCCTCAGAGACACTGCTCTGACCCTTTATAAACAAGAGGCATGTGAACTGCATGGAAGCCCCGCCCGTTTGGCCCCGCCCCACACACCAGCGGTGGGCAACGTCTTCCCGCCCTTTCCCCCACTGTGATGGACAGCTGACTTGAGGGACCCTGGGGCCGTCGGCGCCGTGGCAACGTTACAGACATACATGGTCACTGTAGACGACTCTTCTGGCCCTATACACAGCTTTAGTGTTGGAAAACAACTATACATTTACCCAACGAGGTAGCACTTACTGATTAGCCAGTAGAAAGTACCCCAGTTGAGTAGAGGTATTGCACAAAACGGTGGCATCTTCTTGGGTGAATATGCAGGGCAGGATTCATTCTGGCACGACGCTCCTGTCACAAAAATTAAACCTCAACAGGAAGCACTTACAGGTATAAATAAAGCAGGTGCCCGAGTGGAAGCTCAAATTCAGTAACGCATTATGAGCCAAAAAATTCGTGAGCGTGGTGGTGGCTTAGCAGATGCGCCTTCTCCTCATTTCCACCCTGAAATGTTAGCTGTAATACTTGATGGTGGGCTTTGCATCCTTCATTTTTTCGAGCGCAATCCTCGTCTAGAATTCGTGAGCGTGGTTAAGCAGAGGGGCCTTCTCCCCATTTCCACCCTGAAATGTTAGCTGTAATACTTGATGGTGGTCTTTGCATCCTTCATTTTTTCGAGCGCAATCCTCGTGTAGAATTCGTGAGCGTGGTTAAGCAGATGTGCCTTCTCCCGATTTCCACCCTGAAATGATAGCTGCAATCCTTGATGGTGGTCTTTGCATCCTTCATTTTCTCGAGCGCAATCCTCGAGTAGTTCCTGTGCCAAGGCGGTTCCTTCTCCTTGTCTGCCTCAGAGACACTGCTCTGACCCTTTATAAACAAGAGGCATGTGAACTGCATGGAAGCCCCGCCCGTTTGGCCCCGCCCCACACACCAGCGGTGGGCAACGTCTTCCCGCCCTTTCCCCCACTATGATGGACAGCTGACTCGAGGGACCCCGGGGCCGTCGGCGCCGTGGCAACGTTACAGACATAGATGGTCACTGTAGATGACTCTTCTGGCCCTATACACAGCTTTAGTGTTGGAAAACAACTATACATTTACCCAACGAGGTAGCACTTACTGATTAGCCAGTAGAAAGTACTCCAGTTGAGAAGAGGTATTGCACAAAACGGTGGCATCTTCTTGGGTGAATATGCAGGGCAGGATTCATTCTGGCACGATGCTCCTGTCACAAAAATTAAACCTCAACAGGAAGCACTTACAGGTATAAATAAAGCAGGTGCCCGAGTGGAAGCTCAAATTCAGTAACGCATTATGAGCCAAAAAATTCGTGAGCCTGGTGGTAGCTTAGCAGATGTGCCTTCTCCTCATTTCCACCCTGAAATGTTAGCTGTAATACTTGATGGTGGTCTTTGCATCCTTCATTTTTTCGAGCGCAATCCTCGTCTAGAATTCGTGAGCGTGGTTAAGCAGAGGGGCCTTCTCCCCATTTCCACCCTGAAATGTTAGCTGTAATACTTGATGGTGGTCTTTGCATCCTTCATTTTTTCGAGCGCAATCCTCGTGTAGAATTCGTGAGCGTGGTTAAGCAGATGTGCCTTCTCCCGATTTCCACCCTGAAATGATAGCTGCAATCCTTGATGGTGGTCTTTGCATCCTTCATTTTCTCGAGCGCAATCCTCGAGTAGTTCCTGTGCCAAGGCGGCTCCTTCTCCTTGTCTGCCTCAGAGACACTGCTCTGACCCTTTATAAACAAGAGGCATGTGAACTGCATGGAAGCCCCGCCCCACACACCAGCGGTGGGCAACGTCTTCCCGCCCTTTCCCCCACTATGATGGACAGCTGACTTGAGGGACCCTGGGGCCGTCGGCGCCGTGGCAACGTTACAGACATACATGGTCACTGTAGACGACTCTTCTGGCCCTATACACAGCTTTAGTGTTGGAAAACAACTATACATTTACCCAACGAGGTAGCACTTACTGATTAGCCAGTAGAAAGTACTCCAGTTGAGTAGAGGTATTGCACAAAACGGTGGCATCTTCTTGGGTGAATATGCAGGGCAGGATTCATTCTGGCACGACGCTCCTGTCACAAAAATTAAACCTCAACAGGAAGCACTTACAGGTATAAATAAAGCAGGTGCCCGAGTGGAAGCTCAAATTCAGTAACGCATTATGAGCCAAAAAATTCGTGAGCGTGGTGGTGGCTTAGCAGATGCGCCTTCTCCTCATTTCCACCCTGAAATGTTAGCTGTAATACTTGATGGTGGTCTTTGCATCCTTCATTTTTTCGAGCGCAATCCTCGTCTAGAATTCGTGAGCGTGGTTAAGCAGATGTGCCTTCTCCCGATTTCCACCCTGAAATGATAGCTGCAATCCTTGATGGTGGTCTTTGCATCCTTCATTTTCTCGAGCGCAATCCTCGAGTAGTTCCTGTGCCAAGGCGGTTCCTTCTCCTTGTCTGCCTCAGAGACACTGCTCTGACCCTTTATAAACAAGAGGCATGTGAACTGCATGGAAGCCCCGCCCGTTTGGCCCCGCCCCACACACCAGCGGTGGGCAACGTCTTCCCGCCCTTTCCCCCACTATGATGGACAGCTGACTCGAGGGACCCGGGGCCGTCGGCGCCGTGGCAACGTTACAGACATAGATGGTCACTGTAGATGACTCTTCTGGCCCTATACACAGCTTTAGTGTTGGAAAACAACTATACACATACCCAACGAGGTAGCACTTACTGATTAGCCAGTAGAAAGTACTCCAGTTGAGAAGAGGTATTGCACAAAACGGTGGCATCTTCTTGGGTGAATATGCAGGGCAGGATTCATTCTGGCACGATGCTCCTGTCACAAAAATTAAACCTCAACAGGAAGCACTTACAGGTATAAATAAAGCAGGTGCCCGAGTGGAAGCTCAAATTCAGTAACGCATTATGAGCCAAAAAATTCGTGAGCCTGGTGGTAGCTTAGCAGATGTGCCTTCTCCTCATTTCCACCCTGAAATGTTAGCTGTAATACTTGATGGTGGTCTTTGCATCCTTCATTTTTTCGAGCGCAATCCTCGTCTAGAATTCGTGAGCGTGGTTAAGCAGAGGGGCCTTCTCCCCATTTCCACCCTGAAATGTTAGCTGTAATACTTGATGGTGGTCTTTGCATCCTTCATTTTTTCGAGCGCAATCCTCGTGTAGAATTCGTGAGCGTGGTTAAGCAGATGTGCCTTCTCCCGATTTCCACCCTGAAATGATAGCTGCAATCCTTGATGGTGGTCTTTGCATCCTTCATTTTCTCGAGCGCAATCCTCGAGTAGTTCCTGTGCCAAGGCGGCTCCTTCTCCTTGTCTGCCTCAGAGACACTGCTCTGACCCTTTATAAACAAGAGGCATGTGAACTGCATGGAAGCCCCGCCCGTTTGGCCCCGCCCCACACACCAGCGGTGGGCAACGTCTTCCCGCCCTTTCCCCCACTGTGATGGACAGCTGACTTGAGGGACCCTGGGGCCGTCGGCGCCGTGGCAACGTTACAGACATACATGGTCACTGTAGACGACTCTTCTGGCCCTATACACAGCTTTAGTGTTGGAAAACAACTATACATTTACCCAACGAGGTAGCACTTACTGATTAGCCAGTAGAAAGTACCCCAGTTGAGTAGAGGTATTGCACAAAACGGTGGCATCTTCTTGGGTGAATATGCAGGGCAGGATTCATTCTGGCACGACGCTCCTGTCACAAAAATTAAACCTCAACAGGAAGCACTTACAGGTATAAATAAAGCAGGTGCCCGAGTGGAAGCTCAAATTCAGTAACGCATTATGAGCCAAAAAATTCGTGAGCGTGGTGGTGGCTTAGCAGATGCGCCTTCTCCTCATTTCCACCCTGAAATGTTAGCTGTAATACTTGATGGTGGTCTTTGCATCCTTCATTTTTTCGAGCGCAATCCTCGTCTAGAATTCGTGAGCGTGGTTAAGCAGAGGGGCCTTCTCCCCATTTCCACCCTGAAATGTTAGCTGTAATACTTGATGGTGGTCTTTGCATCCTTCATTTTTTCGAGCGCAATCCTCGTGTAGTTCCTGTGCCAAGGCGGTTCCTTCTCCTTGTCTGCCTCAGAGACACTGCTCTGACCCTTTATAAACAAGAGGCATGTGAACTGCATGGAAGCCCCGCACGTTTGGCCCCGCCCCACACACCAGCGGTGGGCAACGTCTTCCCGCCCTTTCCCCCACTATGATGGACAGCTGACTCGAGGGACCCCGGGGCCGTCGGCGCCGTGGCAACGTTACAGACATAGATGGTCACTGTAGATGACTCTTCTGGCCCTATACACAGCTTTAGTGTTGGAAAACAACTATACATTTACCCAACGAGGTAGCACTTACTGATTAGCCAGTAGAAAGTACTCCAGTTGAGAAGAGGTATTGCACAAAACGGTGGCATCTTCTTGGGTGAATATGCAGGGCAGGATTCATTCTGGCACGATGCTCCTGTCACAAAAATTAAACCTCAACAGGAAGCACTTACAGGTATAAATAAAGCAGGTGCCCGAGTGGAAGCTCAAATTCAGTAACGCATTATGAGCCAAAAAATTCGTGAGCCTGGTGGTAGCTTAGCAGATGTGCCTTCTCCTCATTTCCACCCTGAAATGTTAGCTGTAATACTTGATGGTGGTCTTTGCATCCTTCATTTTTTCGAGCGCAATCCTCGTCTAGAATTCGTGAGCGTGGTTAAGCAGAGGGGCCTTCTCCCCATTTCCACCCTGAAATGTTAGCTGTAATACTTGATGGTGGTCTTTGCATCCTTCATTTTTTCGAGCGCAATCCTCGTGTAGAATTCGTGAGCGTGGTTAAGCAGATGTGCCTTCTCCCGATTTCCACCCTGAAATGATAGCTGCAATCCTTGATGGTGGTCTTTGCATCCTTCATTTTCTCGAGCGCAATCCTCGAGTAGTTCCTGTGCCAAGGCGGCTCCTTCTCCTTGTCTGCCTCAGAGACACTGCTCTGACCCTTTATAAACAAGAGGCATGTGAACTGCATGGAAGCCCCGCCCGTTTGGCCCCGCCCCACACACCAGCGGTGGGCAACGTCTTCCCGCCCTTTCCCCCACTGTGATGGACAGCTGACTTGAGGGACCCTGGGGCCGTCGGCGCCGTGGCAACGTTACAGACATACATGGTCACTGTAGACGACTCTTCTGGCCCTATACACAGCTTTAGTGTTGGAAAACAACTATACATTTACCCAACGAGGTAGCACTTACTGATTAGCCAGTAGAAAGTACCCCAGTTGAGTAGAGGTATTGCACAAAACGGTGGCATCTTCTTGGGTGAATATGCAGGGCAGGATTCATTCTGGCACGACGCTCCTGTCACAAAAATTAAACCTCAACAGGAAGCACTTACAGGTATAAATAAAGCAGGTGCCCGAGTGGAAGCTCAAATTCAGTAACGCATTATGAGCCAAAAAATTCGTGAGCGTGGTGGTGGCTTAGCAGATGCGCCTTCTCCTCATTTCCACCCTGAAATGTTAGCTGTAATACTTGATGGTGGTCTTTGCATCCTTCATTTTTTCGAGCGCAATCCTCGTCTAGAATTCGTGAGCGTGGTTAAGCAGAGGGGCCTTCTCCCCATTTCCACCCTGAAATGTTAGCTGTAATACTTGATGGTGGTCTTTGCATCCTTCATTTTTTCGAGCGCAATCCTCGTGTAGAATTCGTGAGCGTGGTTAAGCAGATGTGCCTTCTCCCGATTTCCACCCTGAAATGATAGCTGCAATCCTTGATGGTGGTCTTTGCATCCTTCATTTTCTCGAGCGCAATCCTCGAGTAGTTCCTGTGCCAAGGCGGCTCCTTCTCCTTGTCTGCCTCAGAGACACTGCTCTGACCCTTTATAAACAAGAGGCATGTGAACTGCATGGAAGCCCCGCCCGTTTGGCCCCGCCCCACACACCAGCGGTGGGCAACGTCTTCCCGCCCTTTCCCCCACTATGATGGACAGCTGACTTGAGGGACCCTGGGGCCGTCGGCGCCGTGGCAACGTTACAGACATACATGGTCACTGTAGACGACTCTTCTGGCCCTATACACAGCTTTAGTGTTGGAAAACAACTATACATTTACCCAACGAGGTAGCACTTACTGATTAGCCAGTAGAAAGTACTCCAGTTGAGTAGAGGTATTGCACAAAACGGTGGCATCTTCTTGGGTGAATATGCAGGGCAGGATTCATTCTGGCACGACGCTCCTGTCACAAAAATTAAACCTCAACAGGAAGCACTTACAGGTATAAATAAAGCAGGTGCCCGAGTGGAAGCTCAAATTCAGTAACGCATTATGAGCCAAAAAATTCGTGAGCGTGGTGGTGGCTTAGCAGATGCGCCTTCTCCTCATTTCCACCCTGAAATGTTAGCTGTAATACTTGATGGTGGTCTTTGCATCCTTCATTTTTTCGAGCGCAATCCTCGTGTAGAATTCGTGAGCGTGGTTAAGCAGATGTGCCTTCTCCCGATTTCCACCCTGAAATGATAGCTGCAATCCTTGATGGTGGTCTTTGCATCCTTCATTTTCTCGAGCGCAATCCTCGAGTAGTTCCTGTGCCAAGGCGGTTCCTTCTCCTTGTCTGCCTCAGAGACACTGCTCTGACCCTTTATAAACAAGAGGCATGTGAACTGCATGGAAGCCCCGCCCGTTTGGCCCCGCCCCACACACCAGCGGTGGGCAACGTCTTCCCGCCCTTTCCCCCACTATGATGGACAGCTGACTCGAGGGACCCGGGGCCGTCGGCGCCGTGGCAACGTTACAGGCATAGATGGTCACTGTAGATGACTCTTCTGGCCCTATACACAGCTTTAGTGTTGGAAAACAACTATACATTTACCCAACGAGGTAGCACTTACTGATTAGCCAGTAGAAAGTACTCCAGTTGAGAAGAGGTATTGCACAAAACGGTGGCATCTTCTTGGGTGAATATGCAGGGCAGGATTCATTCTGGCACGATGCTCCTGTCACAAAAATTAAACCTCAACAGGAAGCACTTACAGGTATAAATAAAGCAGGTGCCCGAGTGGAAGCTCAAATTCAGTAACGCATTATGAGCCAAAAAATTCGTGAGCCTGGTGGTAGCTTAGCAGATGTGCCTTCTCCTCATTTCCACCCTGAAATGTTAGCTGTAATACTTGATGGTGGTCTTTGCATCCTTCATTTTTTCGAGCGCAATCCTCGTGTAGAATTCGTGAGCGTGGTTAAGCAGATGTGCCTTCTCCCGATTTCCACCCTGAAATGATAGCTGCAATCCTTGATGGTGGTCTTTGCATCCTTCATTTTCTCGAGCGCAATCCTCGAGTAGTTCCTGTGCCAAGGCGGCTCCTTCTCCTTGTCTGCCTCAGAGACACTGCTCTGACCCTTTATAAACAAGAGGCATGTGAACTGCATGGAAGCCCCGCCCGTTTGGCCCCGCCCCACACACCAGCGGTGGGCAACGTCTTCCCGCCCTTTCCCCCACTGTGATGGACAGCTGACTTGAGGGACCCTGGGGCCGTCGGCGCCGTGGCAACGTTACAGACATACATGGTCACTGTAGACGACTCTTCTGGCCCTATACACAGCTTTAGTGTTGGAAAACAACTATACATTTACCCAACGAGGTAGCACTTACTGATTAGCCAGTAGAAAGTACCCCAGTTGAGTAGAGGTATTGCACAAAACGGTGGCATCTTCTTGGGTGAATATGCAGGGCAGGATTCATTCTGGCACGACGCTCCTGTCACAAAAATTAAACCTCAACAGGAAGCACTTACAGGTATAAATAAAGCAGGTGCCCGAGTGGAAGCTCAAATTCAGTAACGCATTATGAGCCAAAAAATTCGTGAGCGTGGTGGTGGCTTAGCAGATGCGCCTTCTCCTCATTTCCACCCTGAAATGTTAGCTGTAATACTTGATGGTGGTCTTTGCATCCTTCATTTTTTCGAGCGCAATCCTCGTCTAGAATTCGTGAGCGTGGTTAAGCAGAGGGGCCTTCTCCCCATTTCCACCCTGAAATGTTAGCTGTAATACTTGATGGTGATCTTTGCATCCTTCATTTTTTCGAGCGCAATCCTCGTGTAGAATTCGTGAGCGTGGTTAAGCAGATGTGCCTTCTCCCGATTTCCACCCTGAAATGATAGCTGCAATCCTTGATGGTGGTCTTTGCATCCTTCATTTTCTCGAGCGCAATCCTCGAGTAGTTCCTGTGCCAAGGCGGTTCCTTCTCCTTGTCTGCCTCAGAGACACTGCTCTGACCCTTTATAAACAAGAGGCATGTGAACTGCATGGAAGCCCCGCCCGTTTGGCCCCGCCCCACACACCAGCGGTGGGCAACGTCTTCCCGCCCTTTCCCCCACTATGATGGACAGCTGACTCGAGGGACCCCGGGGCCGTCGGCGCCGTGGCAACGTTACAGACATAGATGGTCACTGTAGATGACTCTTCTGGCCCTATACACAGCTTTAGTGTTGGAAAACAACTATACATTTACCCAACGAGGTAGCACTTACTGATTAGCCAGTAGAAAGTACTCCAGTTGAGAAGAGGTATTGCACAAAACGGTGGCATCTTCTTGGGTGAATATGCAGGGCAGGATTCATTCTGGCACGATGCTCCTGTCACAAAAATTAAACCTCAACAGGAAGCACTTACAGGTATAAATAAAGCAGGTGCCCGAGTGGAAGCTCAAATTCAGTAACGCATTATGAGCCAAAAAATTCGTGAGCCTGGTGGTAGCTTAGCAGATGTGCCTTCTCCTCATTTCCACCCTGAAATGTTAGCTGTAATACTTGATGGTGGTCTTTGCATCCTTCATTTTTTCGAGCGCAATCCTCGTCTAGAATTCGTGAGCGTGGTTAAGCAGAGGGGCCTTCTCCCCATTTCCACCCTGAAATGTTAGCTGTAATACTTGATGGTGGTCTTTGCATCCTTCATTTTTTCGAGCGCAATCCTCGTGTAGAATTCGTGAGCGTGGTTAAGCAGATGTGCCTTCTCCCGATTTCCACCCTGAAATGATAGCTGCAATCCTTGATGGTGGTCTTTGCATCCTTCATTTTCTCGAGCGCAATCCTCGAGTAGTTCCTGTGCCAAGGCGGCTCCTTCTCCTTGTCTGCCTCAGAGACACTGCTCTGACCCTTTATAAACAAGAGGCATGTGAACTGCATGGAAGCCCCGCCCCACACACCAGCGGTGGGCAACGTCTTCCCGCCCTTTCCCCCACTATGATGGACAGCTGACTTGAGGGACCCTGGGGCCGTCGGCGCCGTGGCAACGTTACAGACATACATGGTCACTGTAGACGACTCTTCTGGCCCTATACACAGCTTTAGTGTTGGAAAACAACTATACATTTACCCAACGAGGTAGCACTTACTGATTAGCCAGTAGAAAGTACTCCAGTTGAGTAGAGGTATTGCACAAAACGGTGGCATCTTCTTGGGTGAATATGCAGGGCAGGATTCATTCTGGCACGACGCTCCTGTCACAAAAATTAAACCTCAACAGGAAGCACTTACAGGTATAAATAAAGCAGGTGCCCGAGTGGAAGCTCAAATTCAGTAACGCATTATGAGCCAAAAAATTCGTGAGCGTGGTGGTGGCTTAGCAGATGCGCCTTCTCCTCATTTCCACCCTGAAATGTTAGCTGTAATACTTGATGGTGGTCTTTGCATCCTTCATTTTTTCGAGCGCAATCCTCGTCTAGAATTCGTGAGCGTGGTTAAGCAGATGTGCCTTCTCCCGATTTCCACCCTGAAATGATAGCTGCAATCCTTGATGGTGGTCTTTGCATCCTTCATTTTCTCGAGCGCAATCCTCGAGTAGTTCCTGTGCCAAGGCGGTTCCTTCTCCTTGTCTGCCTCAGAGACACTGCTCTGACCCTTTATAAACAAGAGGCATGTGAACTGCATGGAAGCCCCGCCCGTTTGGCCCCGCCCCACACACCAGCGGTGGGCAACGTCTTCCCGCCCTTTCCCCCACTATGATGGACAGCTGACTTGAGGGACCCTGGGGCCGTCGGCGCCGTGGCAACGTTACAGACATACATGGTCACTGTAGACGACTCTTCTGGCCCTATACACAGCTTTAGTGTTGGAAAACAACTATACATTTACCCAACGAGGTAGCACTTACTGATTAGCCAGTAGAAAGTACTCCAGTTGAGTAGAGGTATTGCACAAAACGGTGGCATCTTCTTGGGTGAATATGCAGGGCAGGATTCATTCTGGCACGATGCTCCTGTCACAAAAATTAAACCTCAACAGGAAGCACTTACAGGTATAAATAAAGCAGGTGCCCGAGTGGAAGCTCAAATTCAGTAACGCATTATGAGCCAAAAAATTCGTGAGCCTGGTGGTAGCTTAGCAGATGTGCCTTCTCCTCATTTCCACCCTGAAATGTTAGCTGTAATACTTGATGGTGGTCTTTGCATCCTTCATTTTTTCGAGCGCAATCCTCGTCTAGAATTCGTGAGCGTGGTTAAGCAGAGGGGCCTTCTCCCCATTTCCACCCTGAAATGTTAGCTGTAATACTTGATGGTGGTCTTTGCATCCTTCATTTTTTCGAGCGCAATCCTCGTGTAGAATTCGTGAGCGTGGTTAAGCAGATGTGCCTTCTCCCGATTTCCACCCTGAAATGATAGCTGCAATCCTTGATGGTGGTCTTTGCATCCTTCATTTTCTCGAGCGCAATCCTCGAGTAGTTCCTGTGCCAAGGCGGCTCCTTCTCCTTGTCTGCCTCAGAGACACTGCTCTGACCCTTTATAAACAAGAGGCATGTGAACTGCATGGAAGCCCCGCCCGTTTGGCCCCGCCCCACACACCAGCGGTGGGCAACGTCTTCCCGCCCTTTCCCCCACTGTGATGGACAGCTGACTTGAGGGACCCTGGGGCCGTCGGCGCCGTGGCAACGTTACAGACATACATGGTCACTGTAGACGACTCTTCTGGCCCTATACACAGCTTTAGTGTTGGAAAACAACTATACATTTACCCAACGAGGTAGCACTTACTGATTAGCCAGTAGAAAGTACCCCAGTTGAGTAGAGGTATTGCACAAAACGGTGGCATCTTCTTGGGTGAATATGCAGGGCAGGATTCATTCTGGCACGACGCTCCTGTCACAAAAATTAAACCTCAACAGGAAGCACTTACAGGTATAAATAAAGCAGGTGCCCGAGTGGAAGCTCAAATTCAGTAACGCATTATGAGCCAAAAAATTCGTGAGCGTGGTGGTGGCTTAGCAGATGCGCCTTCTCCTCATTTCGACCCTGAAATGTTAGCTGTAATACTTGATGGTGGTCTTTGCATCCTTCATTTTTTCGAGCGCAATCCTCGTCTAGAATTCGTGAGCGTGGTTAAGCAGAGGGGCCTTCTCCCCATTTCCACCCTGAAATGTTAGCTGTAATACTTGATGGTGGTCTTTGCATCCTTCATTTTTTCGAGCGCAATCCTCGTGTAGTTCCTGTGCCAAGGCGGTTCCTTCTCCTTGTCTGCCTCAGAGACACTGCTCTGACCCTTTATAAACAAGAGGCATGTGAACTGCATGGAAGCCCCGCACGTTTGGCCCCGCCCCACACACCAGCGGTGGGCAACGTCTTCCCGCCCTTTCCCCCACTATGATGGACAGCTGACTCGAGGGACCCCGGGGCCGTCGGCGCCGTGGCAACGTTACAGACATAGATGGTCACTGTAGATGACTCTTCTGGCCCTATACACAGCTTTAGTGTTGGAAAACAACTATACATTTACCCAACGAGGTAGCACTTACTGATTAGCCAGTAGAAAGTACTCCAGTTGAGAAGAGGTATTGCACAAAACGGTGGCATCTTCTTGGGTGAATATGCAGGGCAGGATTCATTCTGGCACGATGCTCCTGTCACAAAAATTAAACCTCAACAGGAAGCACTTACAGGTATAAATAAAGCAGGTGCCCGAGTGGAAGCTCAAATTCAGTAACGCATTATGAGCCAAAAAATTCGTGAGCCTGGTGGTAGCTTAGCAGATGTGCCTTCTCCTCATTTCCACCCTGAAATGTTAGCTGTAATACTTGATGGTGGTCTTTGCATCCTTCATTTTTTCGAGCGCAATCCTCGTCTAGAATTCGTGAGCGTGGTTAAGCAGAGGGGCCTTCTCCCCATTTCCACCCTGAAATGTTAGCTGTAATACTTGATGGTGGTCTTTGCATCCTTCATTTTTTCGAGCGCAATCCTCGTGTAGAATTCGTGAGCGTGGTTAAGCAGATGTGCCTTCTCCCGATTTCCACCCTGAAATGATAGCTGCAATCCTTGATGGTGGTCTTTGCATCCTTCATTTTCTCGAGCGCAATCCTCGAGTAGTTCCTGTGCCAAGGCGGCTCCTTCTCCTTGTCTGCCTCAGAGACACTGCTCTGACCCTTTATAAACAAGAGGCATGTGAACTGCATGGAAGCCCCGCCCGTTTGGCCCCGCCCCACACACCAGCGGTGGGCAACGTCTTCCCGCCCTTTCCCCCACTGTGATGGACAGCTGACTTGAGGGACCCTGGGGCCGTCGGCGCCGTGGCAACGTTACAGACATACATGGTCACTGTAGACGACTCTTCTGGCCCTATACACAGCTTTAGTGTTGGAAAACAACTATACATTTACCCAACGAGGTAGCACTTACTGATTAGCCAGTAGAAAGTACCCCAGTTGAGTAGAGGTATTGCACAAAACGGTGGCATCTTCTTGGGTGAATATGCAGGGCAGGATTCATTCTGGCACGACGCTCCTGTCACAAAAATTAAACCTCAACAGGAAGCACTTACAGGTATAAATAAAGCAGGTGCCCGAGTGGAAGCTCAAATTCAGTAACGCATTATGAGCCAAAAAATTCGTGAGCGTGGTGGTGGCTTAGCAGATGCGCCTTCTCCTCATTTCCACCCTGAAATGTTAGCTGTAATACTTGATGGTGGGCTTTGCATCCTTCATTTTTTCGAGCGCAATCCTCGTCTAGAATTCGTGAGCGTGGTTAAGCAGAGGGGCCTTCTCCCCATTTCCACCCTGAAATGTTAGCTGTAATACTTGATGGTGGTCTTTGCATCCTTCATTTTTTCGAGCGCAATCCTCGTGTAGAATTCGTGAGCGTGGTTAAGCAGATGTGCCTTCTCCCGATTTCCACCCTGAAATGATAGCTGCAATCCTTGATGGTGGTCTTTGCATCCTTCATTTTCTCGAGCGCAATCCTCGAGTAGTTCCTGTGCCAAGGCGGTTCCTTCTCCTTGTCTGCCTCAGAGACACTGCTCTGACCCTTTATAAACAAGAGGCATGTGAACTGCATGGAAGCCCCGCCCGTTTGGCCCCGCCCCACACACCAGCGGTGGGCAACGTCTTCCCGCCCTTTCCCCCACTATGATGGACAGCTGACTCGAGGGACCCCGGGGCCGTCGGCGCCGTGGCAACGTTACAGACATAGATGGTCACTGTAGATGACTCTTCTGGCCCTATACACAGCTTTAGTGTTGGAAAACAACTATACATTTACCCAACGAGGTAGCACTTACTGATTAGCCAGTAGAAAGTACTCCAGTTGAGAAGAGGTATTGCACAAAACGGTGGCATCTTCTTGGGTGAATATGCAGGGCAGGATTCATTCTGGCACGATGCTCCTGTCACAAAAATTAAACCTCAACAGGAAGCACTTACAGGTATAAATAAAGCAGGTGCCCGAGTGGAAGCTCAAATTCAGTAACGCATTATGAGCCAAAAAATTCGTGAGCCTGGTGGTAGCTTAGCAGATGTGCCTTCTCCTCATTTCCACCCTGAAATGTTAGCTGTAATACTTGATGGTGGTCTTTGCATCCTTCATTTTTTCGAGCGCAATCCTCGTCTAGAATTCGTGAGCGTGGTTAAGCAGAGGGGCCTTCTCCCCATTTCCACCCTGAAATGTTAGCTGTAATACTTGATGGTGGTCTTTGCATCCTTCATTTTTTCGAGCGCAATCCTCGTGTAGAATTCGTGAGCGTGGTTAAGCAGATGTGCCTTCTCCCGATTTCCACCCTGAAATGATAGCTGCAATCCTTGATGGTGGTCTTTGCATCCTTCATTTTCTCGAGCGCAATCCTCGAGTAGTTCCTGTGCCAAGGCGGCTCCTTCTCCTTGTCTGCCTCAGAGACACTGCTCTGACCCTTTATAAACAAGAGGCATGTGAACTGCATGGAAGCCCCGCCCGTTTGGCCCCGCCCCACACACCAGCGGTGGGCAACGTCTTCCCGCCCTTTCCCCCACTATGATGGACAGCTGACTTGAGGGACCCTGGGGCCGTCGGCGCCGTGGCAACGTTACAGACATACATGGTCACTGTAGACGACTCTTCTGGCCCTATACACAGCTTTAGTGTTGGAAAACAACTATACATTTACCCAACGAGGTAGCACTTACTGATTAGCCAGTAGAAAGTACTCCAGTTGAGTAGAGGTATTGCACAAAACGGTGGCATCTTCTTGGGTGAATATGCAGGGCAGGATTCATTCTGGCACGACGCTCCTGTCACAAAAATTAAACCTCAACAGGAAGCACTTACAGGTATAAATAAAGCAGGTGCCCGAGTGGAAGCTCAAATTCAGTAACGCATTATGAGCCAAAAAATTCGTGAGCGTGGTGGTGGCTTAGCAGATGCGCCTTCTCCTCATTTCCACCCTGAAATGTTAGCTGTAATACTTGATGGTGGTCTTTGCATCCTTCATTTTTTCGAGCGCAATCCTCGTGTAGAATTCGTGAGCGTGGTTAAGCAGATGTGCCTTCTCCCGATTTCCACCCTGAAATGATAGCTGCAATCCTTGATGGTGGTCTTTGCATCCTTCATTTTCTCGAGCGCAATCCTCGAGTAGTTCCTGTGCCAAGGCGGTTCCTTCTCCTTGTCTGCCTCAGAGACACTGCTCTGACCCTTTATAAACAAGAGGCATGTGAACTGCATGGAAGCCCCGCCCGTTTGGCCCCGCCCCACACACCAGCGGTGGGCAACGTCTTCCCGCCCTTTCCCCCACTATGATGGACAGCTGACTCGAGGGACCCGGGGCCGTCGGCGCCGTGGCAACGTTACAGGCATAGATGGTCACTGTAGATGACTCTTCTGGCCCTATACACAGCTTTAGTGTTGGAAAACAACTATACATTTACCCAACGAGGTAGCACTTACTGATTAGCCAGTAGAAAGTACTCCAGTTGAGAAGAGGTATTGCACAAAACGGTGGCATCTTCTTGGGTGAATATGCAGGGCAGGATTCATTCTGGCACGATGCTCCTGTCACAAAAATTAAACCTCAACAGGAAGCACTTACAGGTATAAATAAAGCAGGTGCCCGAGTGGAAGCTCAAATTCAGTAACGCATTATGAGCCAAAAAATTCGTGAGCCTGGTGGTAGCTTAGCAGATGTGCCTTCTCCTCATTTCCACCCTGAAATGTTAGCTGTAATACTTGCTGGTGGTCTTTGCATCCTTCATTTTTTCGAGCGCAATCCTCGTGTAGAATTCGTGAGCGTGGTTAAGCAGATGTGCCTTCTCCCGATTTCCACCCTGAAATGATAGCTGCAATCCTTGATGGTGGTCTTTGCATCCTTCATTTTCTCGAGCGCAATCCTCGAGTAGTTCCTGTGCCAAGGCGGCTCCTTCTCCTTGTCTGCCTCAGAGACACTGCTCTGACCCTTTATAAACAAGAGGCATGTGAACTGCATGGAAGCCCCGCCCGTTTGGCCCCGCCCCACACACCAGCGGTGGGCAACGTCTTCCCGCCCTTTCCCCCACTGTGATGGACAGCTGACTTGAGGGACCCTGGGGCCGTCGGCGCCGTGGCAACGTTACAGACATACATGGTCACTGTAGACGACTCTTCTGGCCCTATACACAGCTTTAGTGTTGGAAAACAACTATACATTTACCCAACGAGGTAGCACTTACTGATTAGCCAGTAGAAAGTACCCCAGTTGAGTAGAGGTATTGCACAAAACGGTGGCATCTTCTTGGGTGAATATGCAGTGCAGGATTCATTCTGGCACGACGCTCCTGTCACAAAAATTAAACCTCAACAGGAAGCACTTACAGGTATAAATAAAGCAGGTGCCCGAGTGGAAGCTCAAATTCAGTAACGCATTATGAGCCAAAAAATTCGTGAGCGTGGTGGTGGCTTAGCAGATGCGCCTTCTCCTCATTTCCACCCTGAAATGTTAGCTGTAATACTTGATGGTGGTCTTTGCATCCTTCATTTTTTCGAGCGCAATCCTCGTCTAGAATTCGTGAGCGTGGTTAAGCAGAGGGGCCTTCTCCCCATTTCCACCCTGAAATGTTAGCTGTAATACTTGATGGTGGTCTTTGCATCCTTCATTTTTTCGAGCGCAATCCTCGTGTAGTTCCTGTGCCAAGGCGGTTCCTTCTCCTTGTCTGCCTCAGAGACACTGCTCTGACCCTTTATAAACAAGAGGCATGTGAACTGCATGGAAGCCCCGCACGTTTGGCCCCGCCCCACACACCAGCGGTGGGCAACGTCTTCCCGCCCTTTCCCCCACTATGATGGACAGCTGACTCGAGGGACCCCGGGGCCGTCGGCGCCGTGGCAACGTTACAGACATAGATGGTCACTGTAGATGACTCTTCTGGCCCTATACACAGCTTTAGTGTTGGAAAACAACTATACATTTACCCAACGAGGTAGCACTTACTGATTAGCCAGTAGAAAGTACTCCAGTTGAGAAGAGGTATTGCACAAAACGGTGGCATCTTCTTGGGTGAATATGCAGGGCAGGATTCATTCTGGCACGATGCTCCTGTCACAAAAATTAAACCTCAACAGGAAGCACTTACAGGTATAAATAAAGCAGGTGCCCGAGTGGAAGCTCAAATTCAGTAACGCATTATGAGCCAAAAAATTCGTGAGCCTGGTGGTAGCTTAGCAGATGTGCCTTCTCCTCATTTCCACCCTGAAATGTTAGCTGTAATACTTGATGGTGGTCTTTGCATCCTTCATTTTTTCGAGCGCAATCCTCGTCTAGAATTCGTGAGCGTGGTTAAGCAGAGGGGCCTTCTCCCCATTTCCACCCTGAAATGTTAGCTGTAATACTTGATGGTGGTCTTTGCATCCTTCATTTTTTCGAGCGCAATCCTCGTGTAGAATTCGTGAGCGTGGTTAAGCAGATGTGCCTTCTCCCGATTTCCACCCTGAAATGATAGCTGCAATCCTTGATGGTGGTCTTTGCATCCTTCATTTTCTCGAGCGCAATCCTCGAGTAGTTCCTGTGCCAAGGCGGCTCCTTCTCCTTGTCTGCCTCAGAGACACTGCTCTGACCCTTTATAAACAAGAGGCATGTGAACTGCATGGAAGCCCCGCCCGTTTGGCCCCGCCCCACACACCAGCGGTGGGCAACGTCTTCCCGCCCTTTCCCCCACTGTGATGGACAGCTGACTTGAGGGACCCTGGGGCCGTCGGCGCCGTGGCAACGTTACAGACATACATGGTCACTGTAGACGACTCTTCTGGCCCTATACACAGCTTTAGTGTTGGAAAACAACTATACATTTACCCAACGAGGTAGCACTTACTGATTAGCCAGTAGAAAGTACTCCAGTTGAGTAGAGGTATTGCACAAAACGGTGGCATCTTCTTGGGTGAATATGCAGGGCAGGATTCATTCTGGCACGACGCTCCTGTCACAAAAATTAAACCTCAACAGGAAGCACTTACAGGTATAAATAAAGCAGGTGCCCGAGTGGAAGCTCAAATTCAGTAACGCATTATGAGCCAAAAAATTCGTGAGCGTGGTGGTGGCTTAGCAGATGCGCCTTCTCCTCATTTCCACCCTGAAATGTTAGCTGTAATACTTGATGGTGGTCTTTGCATCCTTCATTTTTTCGAGCGCAATCCTCGTCTAGAATTCGTGAGCGTGGTTAAGCAGATGTGCCTTCTCCCGATTTCCACCCTGAAATGATAGCTGCAATCCTTGATGGTGGTCTTTGCATCCTTCATTTTCTCGAGCGCAATCCTCGAGTAGTTCCTGTGCCAAGGCGGTTCCTTCTCCTTGTCTGCCTCAGAGACACTGCTCTGACCCTTTATAAACAAGAGGCATGTGAACTGCATGGAAGCCCCGCCCGTTTGGCCCCGCCCCACACACCAGCGGTGGGCAACGTCTTCCCGCCCTTTCCCCCACTATGATGGACAGCTGACTTGAGGGACCCTGGGGCCGTCGGCGCCGTGGCAACGTTACAGACATACATGGTCACTGTAGACGACTCTTCTGGCCCTATACACAGCTTTAGTGTTGGAAAACAACTATACATTTACCCAACGAGGTAGCACTTACTGATTAGCCAGTAGAAAGTACTCCAGTTGAGTAGAGGTATTGCACAAAACGGTGGCATCTTCTTGGGTGAATATGCAGGGCAGGATTCATTCTGCCACGACGCTCCTGTCACAAAAATTAAACCTCAACAGGAAGCACTTACAGGTATAAATAAAGCAGGTGCCCGAGTGGAAGCTCAAATTCAGTAACGCATTATGAGCCAAAAAATTCGTGAGCGTGGTGGTGGCTTAGCAGATGCGCCTTCTCCTCATTTCCACCCTGAAATGTTAGCTGTAATACTTGATGGTGGTCTTTGCATCCTTCATTTTTTCGAGCGCAATCCTCGTGTAGAATTCGTGAGCGTGGTTAAGCAGAGGGGCCTTCTCCCCATTTCCACCCTGAAACGTGAGCGTGGTTAAGCAGATGTGCCTTCTCCCGATTTCCACCCTGAAATGATAGCTGCAATCCTTGATGGTGGTCTTTGCATCCTTCATTTTCTCGAGCGCAATCCTCGAGTAGTTCCTGTGCCAAGGCGGTTCCTTCTCCTTGTCTGCCTCAGAGACACTGCTCTGACCCTTTATAAACAAGAGGCATGTGAACTGCATGGAAGCCCCGCCCGTTTGGCCCCGCCCCACACACCAGCGGTGGGCAACGTCTTCCCGCCCTTTCCCCCACTATGATGGACAGCTGACTCGAGGGACCCGGGGCCGTCGGCGCCGTGGCAACGTTACAGGCATAGATGGTCACTGTAGATGACTCTTCTGGCCCTATACACAGCTTTAGTGTTGGAAAACAACTATACATTTACCCAACGAGGTAGCACTTACTGATTAGCCAGTAGAAAGTACTCCAGTTGAGAAGAGGTATTGCACAAAACGGTGGCATCTTCTTGGGTGAATATGCAGGGCAGGATTCATTCTGGCACGATGCTCCTGTCACAAAAATTAAACCTCAACAGGAAGCACTTACAGGTATAAATAAAGCAGGTGCCCGAGTGGAAGCTCAAATTCAGTAACGCATTATGAGCCAAAAAATTCGTGAGCCTGGTGGTAGCTTAGCAGATGTGCCTTCTCCTCATTTCCACCCTGAAATGTTAGCTGTAATACTTGATGGTGGTCTTTGCATCCTTCATTTTTTCGAGCGCAATCCTCGTGTAGAATTCGTGAGCGTGGTTAAGCAGATGTGCCTTCTCCCGATTTCCACCCTGAAATGATAGCTGCAATCCTTGATGGTGGTCTTTGCATCCTTCATTTTCTCGAGCGCAATCCTCGAGTAGTTCCTGTGCCAAGGCGGCTCCTTCTCCTTGTCTGCCTCAGAGACACTGCTCTGACCCTTTATAAACAAGAGGCATGTGAACTGCATGGAAGCCCCGCCCGTTTGGCCCCGCCCCACACACCAGCGGTGGGCAACGTCTTCCCGCCCTTTCCCCCACTGTGATGGACAGCTGACTTGAGGGACCCTGGGGCCGTCGGCGCCGTGGCAACGTTACAGACATACATGGTCACTGTAGACGACTCTTCTGGCCCTATACACAGCTTTAGTGTTGGAAAACAACTATACATTTACCCAACGAGGTAGCACTTACTGATTAGCCAGTAGAAAGTACCCCAGTTGAGTAGAGGTATTGCACAAAACGGTGGCATCTTCTTGGGTGAATATGCAGGGCAGGATTCATTCTGGCACGACGCTCCTGTCACAAAAATTAAACCTCAACAGGAAGCACTTACAGGTATAAATAAAGCAGGTGCCCGAGTGGAAGCTCAAATTCAGTAACGCATTATGAGCCAAAAAATTCGTGAGCGTGGTGGTGGCTTAGCAGATGCGCCTTCTCCTCATTTCCACCCTGAAATGTTAGCTGTAATACTTGATGGTGGTCTTTGCATCCTTCATTTTTTCGAGCGCAATCCTCGTCTAGAATTCGTGAGCGTGGTTAAGCAGAGGGGCCTTCTCCCCATTTCCACCCTGAAATGTTAGCTGTAATACTTGATGGTGATCTTTGCATCCTTCATTTTTTCGAGCGCAATCCTCGTGTAGAATTCGTGAGCGTGGTTAAGCAGATGTGCCTTCTCCCGATTTCCACCCTGAAATGATAGCTGCAATCCTTGATGGTGGTCTTTGCATCCTTCATTTTCTCGAGCGCAATCCTCGAGTAGTTCCTGTGCCAAGGCGGTTCCTTCTCCTTGTCTGCCTCAGAGACACTGCTCTGACCCTTTATAAACAAGAGGCATGTGAACTGCATGGAAGCCCCGCCCGTTTGGCCCCGCCCCACACACCAGCGGTGGGCAACGTCTTCCCGCCCTTTCCCCCACTATGATGGACAGCTGACTCGAGGGACCCCGGGGCCGTCGGCGCCGTGGCAACGTTACAGACATAGATGGTCACTGTAGATGACTCTTCTGGCCCTATACACAGCTTTAGTGTTGGAAAACAACTATACATTTACCCAACGAGGTAGCACTTACTGATTAGCCAGTAGAAAGTACTCCAGTTGAGAAGAGGTATTGCACAAAACGGTGGCATCTTCTTGGGTGAATATGCAGGGCAGGATTCATTCTGGCACGATGCTCCTGTCACAAAAATTAAACCTCAACAGGAAGCACTTACAGGTATAAATAAAGCAGGTGCCCGAGTGGAAGCTCAAATTCAGTAACGCATTATGAGCCAAAAAATTCGTGAGCCTGGTGGTAGCTTAGCAGATGTGCCTTCTCCTCATTTCCACCCTGAAATGTTAGCTGTAATACTTGATGGTGGTCTTTGCATCCTTCATTTTTTCGAGCGCAATCCTCGTCTAGAATTCGTGAGCGTGGTTAAGCAGAGGGGCCTTCTCCCCATTTCCACCCTGAAATGTTAGCTGTAATACTTGATGGTGGTCTTTGCATCCTTCATTTTTTCGAGCGCAATCCTCGTGTAGAATTCGTGAGCGTGGTTAAGCAGATGTGCCTTCTCCCGATTTCCACCCTGAAATGATAGCTGCAATCCTTGATGGTGGTCTTTGCATCCTTCATTTTCTCGAGCGCAATCCTCGAGTAGTTCCTGTGCCAAGGCGGCTCCTTCTCCTTGTCTGCCTCAGAGACACTGCTCTGACCCTTTATAAACAAGAGGCATGTGAACTGCATGGAAGCCCCGCCCCACACACCAGCGGTGGGCAACGTCTTCCCGCCCTTTCCCCCACTATGATGGACAGCTGACTTGAGGGACCCTGGGGCCGTCGGCGCCGTGGCAACGTTACAGACATACATGGTCACTGTAGACGACTCTTCTGGCCCTATACACAGCTTTAGTGTTGGAAAACAACTATACATTTACCCAACGAGGTAGCACTTACTGATTAGCCAGTAGAAAGTACTCCAGTTGAGTAGAGGTATTGCACAAAACGGTGGCATCTTCTTGGGTGAATATGCAGGGCAGGATTCATTCTGGCACGACGCTCCTGTCACAAAAATTAAACCTCAACAGGAAGCACTTACAGGTATAAATAAAGCAGGTGCCCGAGTGGAAGCTCAAATTCAGTAACGCATTATGAGCCAAAAAATTCGTGAGCGTGGTGGTGGCTTAGCAGATGCGCCTTCTCCTCATTTCCACCCTGAAATGTTAGCTGTAATACTTGATGGTGGTCTTTGCATCCTTCATTTTTTCGAGCGCAATCCTCGTCTAGAATTCGTGAGCGTGGTTAAGCAGATGTGCCTTCTCCCGATTTCCACCCTGAAATGATAGCTGCAATCCTTGATGGTGGTCTTTGCATCCTTCATTTTCTCGAGCGCAATCCTCGAGTAGTTCCTGTGCCAAGGCGGTTCCTTCTCCTTGTCTGCCTCAGAGACACTGCTCTGACCCTTTATAAACAAGAGGCATGTGAACTGCATGGAAGCCCCGCCCGTTTGGCCCCGCCCCACACACCAGCGGTGGGCAACGTCTTCCCGCCCTTTCCCCCACTATGATGGACAGCTGACTTGAGGGACCCTGGGGCCGTCGGCGCCGTGGCAACGTTACAGACATACATGGTCACTGTAGACGACTCTTCTGGCCCTATACACAGCTTTAGTGTTGGAAAACAACTATACATTTACCCAACGAGGTAGCACTTACTGATTAGCCAGTAGAAAGTACTCCAGTTGAGTAGAGGTATTGCACAAAACGGTGGCATCTTCTTGGGTGAATATGCAGGGCAGGATTCATTCTGGCACGATGCTCCTGTCACAAAAATTAAACCTCAACAGGAAGCACTTACAGGTATAAATAAAGCAGGTGCCCGAGTGGAAGCTCAAATTCAGTAACGCATTATGAGCCAAAAAATTCGTGAGCCTGGTGGTAGCTTAGCAGATGTGCCTTCTCCTCATTTCCACCCTGAAATGTTAGCTGTAATACTTGATGGTGGTCTTTGCATCCTTCATTTTTTCGAGCGCAATCCTCGTCTAGAATTCGTGAGCGTGGTTAAGCAGAGGGGCCTTCTCCCCATTTCCACCCTGAAATGTTAGCTGTAATACTTGATGGTGGTCTTTGCATCCTTCATTTTTTCGAGCGCAATCCTCGTGTAGAATTCGTGAGCGTGGTTAAGCAGATGTGCCTTCTCCCGATTTCCACCCTGAAATGATAGCTGCAATCCTTGATGGTGGTCTTTGCATCCTTCATTTTCTCGAGCGCAATCCTCGAGTAGTTCCTGTGCCAAGGCGGCTCCTTCTCCTTGTCTGCCTCAGAGACACTGCTCTGACCCTTTATAAACAAGAGGCATGTGAACTGCATGGAAGCCCCGCCCGTTTGGCCCCGCCCCACACACCAGCGGTGGGCAACGTCTTCCCGCCCTTTCCCCCACTGTGATGGACAGCTGACTTGAGGGACCCTGGGGCCGTCGGCGCCGTGGCAACGTTACAGACATACATGGTCACTGTAGACGACTCTTCTGGCCCTATACACAGCTTTAGTGTTGGAAAACAACTATACATTTACCCAACGAGGTAGCACTTACTGATTAGCCAGTAGAAAGTACCCCAGTTGAGTAGAGGTATTGCACAAAACGGTGGCATCTTCTTGGGTGAATATGCAGGGCAGGATTCATTCTGGCACGACGCTCCTGTCACAAAAATTAAACCTCAACAGGAAGCACTTACAGGTATAAATAAAGCAGGTGCCCGAGTGGAAGCTCAAATTCAGTAACGCATTATGAGCCAAAAAATTCGTGAGCGTGGTGGTGGCTTAGCAGATGCGCCTTCTCCTCATTTCGACCCTGAAATGTTAGCTGTAATACTTGATGGTGGTCTTTGCATCCTTCATTTTTTCGAGCGCAATCCTCGTCTAGAATTCGTGAGCGTGGTTAAGCAGAGGGGCCTTCTCCCCATTTCCACCCTGAAATGTTAGCTGTAATACTTGATGGTGGTCTTTGCATCCTTCATTTTTTCGAGCGCAATCCTCGTGTAGTTCCTGTGCCAAGGCGGTTCCTTCTCCTTGTCTGCCTCAGAGACACTGCTCTGACCCTTTATAAACAAGAGGCATGTGAACTGCATGGAAGCCCCGCACGTTTGGCCCCGCCCCACACACCAGCGGTGGGCAACGTCTTCCCGCCCTTTCCCCCACTATGATGGACAGCTGACTCGAGGGACCCCGGGGCCGTCGGCGCCGTGGCAACGTTACAGACATAGATGGTCACTGTAGATGACTCTTCTGGCCCTATACACAGCTTTAGTGTTGGAAAACAACTATACATTTACCCAACGAGGTAGCACTTACTGATTAGCCAGTAGAAAGTACTCCAGTTGAGAAGAGGTATTGCACAAAACGGTGGCATCTTCTTGGGTGAATATGCAGGGCAGGATTCATTCTGGCACGATGCTCCTGTCACAAAAATTAAACCTCAACAGGAAGCACTTACAGGTATAAATAAAGCAGGTGCCCGAGTGGAAGCTCAAATTCAGTAACGCATTATGAGCCAAAAAATTCGTGAGCCTGGTGGTAGCTTAGCAGATGTGCCTTCTCCTCATTTCCACCCTGAAATGTTAGCTGTAATACTTGATGGTGGTCTTTGCATCCTTCATTTTTTCGAGCGCAATCCTCGTCTAGAATTCGTGAGCGTGGTTAAGCAGAGGGGCCTTCTCCCCATTTCCACCCTGAAATGTTAGCTGTAATACTTGATGGTGGTCTTTGCATCCTTCATTTTTTCGAGCGCAATCCTCGTGTAGAATTCGTGAGCGTGGTTAAGCAGATGTGCCTTCTCCCGATTTCCACCCTGAAATGATAGCTGCAATCCTTGATGGTGGTCTTTGCATCCTTCATTTTCTCGAGCGCAATCCTCGAGTAGTTCCTGTGCCAAGGCGGCTCCTTCTCCTTGTCTGCCTCAGAGACACTGCTCTGACCCTTTATAAACAAGAGGCATGTGAACTGCATGGAAGCCCCGCCCGTTTGGCCCCGCCCCACACACCAGCGGTGGGCAACGTCTTCCCGCCCTTTCCCCCACTGTGATGGACAGCTGACTTGAGGGACCCTGGGGCCGTCGGCGCCGTGGCAACGTTACAGACATACATGGTCACTGTAGACGACTCTTCTGGCCCTATACACAGCTTTAGTGTTGGAAAACAACTATACATTTACCCAACGAGGTAGCACTTACTGATTAGCCAGTAGAAAGTACCCCAGTTGAGTAGAGGTATTGCACAAAACGGTGGCATCTTCTTGGGTGAATATGCAGGGCAGGATTCATTCTGGCACGACGCTCCTGTCACAAAAATTAAACCTCAACAGGAAGCACTTACAGGTATAAATAAAGCAGGTGCCCGAGTGGAAGCTCAAATTCAGTAACGCATTATGAGCCAAAAAATTCGTGAGCGTGGTGGTGGCTTAGCAGATGCGCCTTCTCCTCATTTCCACCCTGAAATGTTAGCTGTAATACTTGATGGTGGGCTTTGCATCCTTCATTTTTTCGAGCGCAATCCTCGTCTAGAATTCGTGAGCGTGGTTAAGCAGAGGGGCCTTCTCCCCATTTCCACCCTGAAATGTTAGCTGTAATACTTGATGGTGGTCTTTGCATCCTTCATTTTTTCGAGCGCAATCCTCGTGTAGAATTCGTGAGCGTGGTTAAGCAGATGTGCCTTCTCCCGATTTCCACCCTGAAATGATAGCTGCAATCCTTGATGGTGGTCTTTGCATCCTTCATTTTCTCGAGCGCAATCCTCGAGTAGTTCCTGTGCCAAGGCGGTTCCTTCTCCTTGTCTGCCTCAGAGACACTGCTCTGACCCTTTATAAACAAGAGGCATGTGAACTGCATGGAAGCCCCGCCCGTTTGGCCCCGCCCCACACACCAGCGGTGGGCAACGTCTTCCCGCCCTTTCCCCCACTATGATGGACAGCTGACTCGAGGGACCCCGGGGCCGTCGGCGCCGTGGCAACGTTACAGACATAGATGGTCACTGTAGATGACTCTTCTGGCCCTATACACAGCTTTAGTGTTGGAAAACAACTATACATTTACCCAACGAGGTAGCACTTACTGATTAGCCAGTAGAAAGTACTCCAGTTGAGAAGAGGTATTGCACAAAACGGTGGCATCTTCTTGGGTGAATATGCAGGGCAGGATTCATTCTGGCACGATGCTCCTGTCACAAAAATTAAACCTCAACAGGAAGCACTTACAGGTATAAATAAAGCAGGTGCCCGAGTGGAAGCTCAAATTCAGTAACGCATTATGAGCCAAAAAATTCGTGAGCCTGGTGGTAGCTTAGCAGATGTGCCTTCTCCTCATTTCCACCCTGAAATGTTAGCTGTAATACTTGATGGTGGTCTTTGCATCCTTCATTTTTTCGAGCGCAATCCTCGTCTAGAATTCGTGAGCGTGGTTAAGCAGAGGGGCCTTCTCCCCATTTCCACCCTGAAATGTTAGCTGTAATACTTGATGGTGGTCTTTGCATCCTTCATTTTTTCGAGCGCAATCCTCGTGTAGAATTCGTGAGCGTGGTTAAGCAGATGTGCCTTCTCCCGATTTCCACCCTGAAATGATAGCTGCAATCCTTGATGGTGGTCTTTGCATCCTTCATTTTCTCGAGCGCAATCCTCGAGTAGTTCCTGTGCCAAGGCGGCTCCTTCTCCTTGTCTGCCTCAGAGACACTGCTCTGACCCTTTATAAACAAGAGGCATGTGAACTGCATGGAAGCCCCGCCCGTTTGGCCCCGCCCCACACACCAGCGGTGGGCAACGTCTTCCCGCCCTTTCCCCCACTATGATGGACAGCTGACTTGAGGGACCCTGGGGCCGTCGGCGCCGTGGCAACGTTACAGACATACATGGTCACTGTAGACGACTCTTCTGGCCCTATACACAGCTTTAGTGTTGGAAAACAACTATACATTTACCCAACGAGGTAGCACTTACTGATTAGCCAGTAGAAAGTACTCCAGTTGAGTAGAGGTATTGCACAAAACGGTGGCATCTTCTTGGGTGAATATGCAGGGCAGGATTCATTCTGGCACGACGCTCCTGTCACAAAAATTAAACCTCAACAGGAAGCACTTACAGGTATAAATAAAGCAGGTGCCCGAGTGGAAGCTCAAATTCAGTAACGCATTATGAGCCAAAAAATTCGTGAGCGTGGTGGTGGCTTAGCAGATGCGCCTTCTCCTCATTTCCACCCTGAAATGTTAGCTGTAATACTTGATGGTGGTCTTTGCATCCTTCATTTTTTCGAGCGCAATCCTCGTGTAGAATTCGTGAGCGTGGTTAAGCAGATGTGCCTTCTCCCGATTTCCACCCTGAAATGATAGCTGCAATCCTTGATGGTGGTCTTTGCATCCTTCATTTTCTCGAGCGCAATCCTCGAGTAGTTCCTGTGCCAAGGCGGTTCCTTCTCCTTGTCTGCCTCAGAGACACTGCTCTGACCCTTTATAAACAAGAGGCATGTGAACTGCATGGAAGCCCCGCCCGTTTGGCCCCGCCCCACACACCAGCGGTGGGCAACGTCTTCCCGCCCTTTCCCCCACTATGATGGACAGCTGACTCGAGGGACCCGGGGCCGTCGGCGCCGTGGCAACGTTACAGGCATAGATGGTCACTGTAGATGACTCTTCTGGCCCTATACACAGCTTTAGTGTTGGAAAACAACTATACATTTACCCAACGAGGTAGCACTTACTGATTAGCCAGTAGAAAGTACTCCAGTTGAGAAGAGGTATTGCACAAAACGGTGGCATCTTCTTGGGTGAATATGCAGGGCAGGATTCATTCTGGCACGATGCTCCTGTCACAAAAATTAAACCTCAACAGGAAGCACTTACAGGTATAAATAAAGCAGGTGCCCGAGTGGAAGCTCAAATTCAGTAACGCATTATGAGCCAAAAAATTCGTGAGCCTGGTGGTAGCTTAGCAGATGTGCCTTCTCCTCATTTCCACCCTGAAATGTTAGCTGTAATACTTGCTGGTGGTCTTTGCATCCTTCATTTTTTCGAGCGCAATCCTCGTGTAGAATTCGTGAGCGTGGTTAAGCAGATGTGCCTTCTCCCGATTTCCACCCTGAAATGATAGCTGCAATCCTTGATGGTGGTCTTTGCATCCTTCATTTTCTCGAGCGCAATCCTCGAGTAGTTCCTGTGCCAAGGCGGCTCCTTCTCCTTGTCTGCCTCAGAGACACTGCTCTGACCCTTTATAAACAAGAGGCATGTGAACTGCATGGAAGCCCCGCCCGTTTGGCCCCGCCCCACACACCAGCGGTGGGCAATGTCTTCCCGCCCTTTCCCCCACTGTGATGGACAGCTGACTTGAGGGACCCTGGGGCCGTCGGCGCCGTGGCAACGTTACAGACATACATGGTCACTGTAGACGACTCTTCTGGCCCTATACACAGCTTTAGTGTTGGAAAACAACTATACATTTACCCAACGAGGTAGCACTTACTGATTAGCCAGTAGAAAGTACCCCAGTTGAGTAGAGGTATTGCACAAAACGGTGGCATCTTCTTGGGTGAATATGCAGGGCAGGATTCATTCTGGCACGACGCTCCTGTCACAAAAATTAAACCTCAACAGGAAGCACTTACAGGTATAAATAAAGCAGGTGCCCGAGTGGAAGCTCAAATTCAGTAACGCATTATGAGCCAAAAAATTCGTGAGCGTGGTGGTGGCTTAGCAGATGCGCCTTCTCCTCATTTCCACCCTGAAATGTTAGCTGTAATACTTGATGGTGGTCTTTGCATCCTTCATTTTTTCGAGCGCAATCCTCGTCTAGAATTCGTGAGCGTGGTTAAGCAGAGGGGCCTTCTCCCCATTTCCACCCTGAAATGTTAGCTGTAATACTTGATGGTGGTCTTTGCATCCTTCATTTTTTCGAGCGCAATCCTCGTGTAGTTCCTGTGCCAAGGCGGTTCCTTCTCCTTGTCTGCCTCAGAGACACTGCTCTGACCCTTTATAAACAAGAGGCATGTGAACTGCATGGAAGCCCCGCACGTTTGGCCCCGCCCCACACACCAGCGGTGGGCAACGTCTTCCCGCCCTTTCCCCCACTATGATGGACAGCTGACTCGAGGGACCCCGGGGCCGTCGGCGCCGTGGCAACGTTACAGACATAGATGGTCACTGTAGATGACTCTTCTGGCCCTATACACAGCTTTAGTGTTGGAAAACAACTATACATTTACCCAACGAGGTAGCACTTACTGATTAGCCAGTAGAAAGTACTCCAGTTGAGAAGAGGTATTGCACAAAACGGTGGCATCTTCTTGGGTGAATATGCAGGGCAGGATTCATTCTGGCACGATGCTCCTGTCACAAAAATTAAACCTCAACAGGAAGCACTTACAGGTATAAATAAAGCAGGTGCCCGAGTGGAAGCTCAAATTCAGTAACGCATTATGAGCCAAAAAATTCGTGAGCCTGGTGGTAGCTTAGCAGATGTGCCTTCTCCTCATTTCCACCCTGAAATGTTAGCTGTAATACTTGATGGTGGTCTTTGCATCCTTCATTTTTTCGAGCGCAATCCTCGTCTAGAATTCGTGAGCGTGGTTAAGCAGAGGGGCCTTCTCCCCATTTCCACCCTGAAATGTTAGCTGTAATACTTGATGGTGGTCTTTGCATCCTTCATTTTTTCGAGCGCAATCCTCGTGTAGAATTCGTGAGCGTGGTTAAGCAGATGTGCCTTCTCCCGATTTCCACCCTGAAATGATAGCTGCAATCCTTGATGGTGGTCTTTGCATCCTTCATTTTCTCGAGCGCAATCCTCGAGTAGTTCCTGTGCCAAGGCGGCTCCTTCTCCTTGTCTGCCTCAGAGACACTGCTCTGACCCTTTATAAACAAGAGGCATGTGAACTGCATGGAAGCCCCGCCCGTTTGGCCCCGCCCCACACACCAGCGGTGGGCAACGTCTTCCCGCCCTTTCCCCCACTGTGATGGACAGCTGACTTGAGGGACCCTGGGGCCGTCGGCGCCGTGGCAACGTTACAGACATACATGGTCACTGTAGACGACTCTTCTGGCCCTATACACAGCTTTAGTGTTGGAAAACAACTATACATTTACCCAACGAGGTAGCACTTACTGATTAGCCAGTAGAAAGTACTCCAGTTGAGTAGAGGTATTGCACAAAACGGTGGCATCTTCTTGGGTGAATATGCAGGGCAGGATTCATTCTGGCACGACGCTCCTGTCACAAAAATTAAACCTCAACAGGAAGCACTTACAGGTATAAATAAAGCAGGTGCCCGAGTGGAAGCTCAAATTCAGTAACGCATTATGAGCCAAAAAATTCGTGAGCGTGGTGGTGGCTTAGCAGATGCGCCTTCTCCTCATTTCCACCCTGAAATGTTAGCTGTAATACTTGATGGTGGTCTTTGCATCCTTCATTTTTTCGAGCGCAATCCTCGTCTAGAATTCGTGAGCGTGGTTAAGCAGATGTGCCTTCTCCCGATTTCCACCCTGAAATGATAGCTGCAATCCTTGATGGTGGTCTTTGCATCCTTCATTTTCTCGAGCGCAATCCTCGAGTAGTTCCTGTGCCAAGGCGGTTCCTTCTCCTTGTCTGCCTCAGAGACACTGCTCTGACCCTTTATAAACAAGAGGCATGTGAACTGCATGGAAGCCCCGCCCGTTTGGCCCCGCCCCACACACCAGCGGTGGGCAACGTCTTCCCGCCCTTTCCCCCACTATGATGGACAGCTGACTTGAGGGACCCTGGGGCCGTCGGCGCCGTGGCAACGTTACAGACATACATGGTCACTGTAGACGACTCTTCTGGCCCTATACACAGCTTTAGTGTTGGAAAACAACTATACATTTACCCAACGAGGTAGCACTTACTGATTAGCCAGTAGAAAGTACTCCAGTTGAGTAGAGGTATTGCACAAAACGGTGGCATCTTCTTGGGTGAATATGCAGGGCAGGATTCATTCTGCCACGACGCTCCTGTCACAAAAATTAAACCTCAACAGGAAGCACTTACAGGTATAAATAAAGCAGGTGCCCGAGTGGAAGCTCAAATTCAGTAACGCATTATGAGCCAAAAAATTCGTGAGCGTGGTGGTGGCTTAGCAGATGCGCCTTCTCCTCATTTCCACCCTGAAATGTTAGCTGTAATACTTGATGGTGGTCTTTGCATCCTTCATTTTTTCGAGCGCAATCCTCGTGTAGAATTCGTGAGCGTGGTTAAGCAGAGGGGCCTTCTCCCCATTTCCACCCTGAAACGTGAGCGTGGTTAAGCAGATGTGCCTTCTCCCGATTTCCACCCTGAAATGATAGCTGCAATCCTTGATGGTGGTCTTTGCATCCTTCATTTTCTCGAGCGCAATCCTCGAGTAGTTCCTGTGCCAAGGCGGTTCCTTCTCCTTGTCTGCCTCAGAGACACTGCTCTGACCCTTTATAAACAAGAGGCATGTGAACTGCATGGAAGCCCCGCCCGTTTGGCCCCGCCCCACACACCAGCGGTGGGCAACGTCTTCCCGCCCTTTCCCCCACTATGATGGACAGCTGACTCGAGGGACCCGGGGCCGTCGGCGCCGTGGCAACGTTACAGGCATAGATGGTCACTGTAGATGACTCTTCTGGCCCTATACACAGCTTTAGTGTTGGAAAACAACTATACATTTACCCAACGAGGTAGCACTTACTGATTAGCCAGTAGAAAGTACTCCAGTTGAGAAGAGGTATTGCACAAAACGGTGGCATCTTCTTGGGTGAATATGCAGGGCAGGATTCATTCTGGCACGATGCTCCTGTCACAAAAATTAAACCTCAACAGGAAGCACTTACAGGTATAAATAAAGCAGGTGCCCGAGTGGAAGCTCAAATTCAGTAACGCATTATGAGCCAAAAAATTCGTGAGCCTGGTGGTAGCTTAGCAGATGTGCCTTCTCCTCATTTCCACCCTGAAATGTTAGCTGTAATACTTGCTGGTGGTCTTTGCATCCTTCATTTTTTCGAGCGCAATCCTCGTGTAGAATTCGTGAGCGTGGTTAAGCAGATGTGCCTTCTCCCGATTTCCACCCTGAAATGATAGCTGCAATCCTTGATGGTGGTCTTTGCATCCTTCATTTTCTCGAGCGCAATCCTCGAGTAGTTCCTGTGCCAAGGCGGCTCCTTCTCCTTGTCTGCCTCAGAGACACTGCTCTGACCCTTTATAAACAAGAGGCATGTGAACTGCATGGAAGCCCCGCCCGTTTGGCCCCGCCCCACACACCAGCGGTGGGCAACGTCTTCCCGCCCTTTCCCCCACTGTGATGGACAGCTGACTTGAGGGACCCTGGGGCCGTCGGCGCCGTGGCAACGTTACAGACATACATGGTCACTGTAGACGACTCTTCTGGCCCTATACACAGCTTTAGTGTTGGAAAACAACTATACATTTACCCAACGAGGTAGCACTTACTGATTAGCCAGTAGAAAGTACCCCAGTTGAGTAGAGGTATTGCACAAAACGGTGGCATCTTCTTGGGTGAATATGCAGGGCAGGATTCATTCTGGCACGACGCTCCTGTCACAAAAATTAAACCTCAACAGGAAGCACTTACAGGTATAAATAAAGCAGGTGCCCGAGTGGAAGCTCAAATTCAGTAACGCATTATGAGCCAAAAAATTCGTGAGCGTGGTGGTGGCTTAGCAGATGCGCCTTCTCCTCATTTCCACCCTGAAATGTTAGCTGTAATACTTGATGGTGGTCTTTGCATCCTTCATTTTTTCGAGCGCAATCCTCGTCTAGAATTCGTGAGCGTGGTTAAGCAGAGGGGCCTTCTCCCCATTTCCACCCTGAAATGTTAGCTGTAATACTTGATGGTGGTCTTTGCATCCTTCATTTTTTCGAGCGCAATCCTCGTGTAGAATTCGTGAGCGTGGTTAAGCAGATGTGCCTTCTCCCGATTTCCACCCTGAAATGATAGCTGCAATCCTTGATGGTGGTCTTTGCATCCTTCATTTTCTCGAGCGCAATCCTCGAGTAGTTCCTGTGCCAAGGCGGTTCCTTCTCCTTGTCTGCCTCAGAGACACTGCTCTGACCCTTTATAAACAAGAGGCATGTGAACTGCATGGAAGCCCCGCCCGTTTGGCCCCGCCCCACACACCAGCGGTGGGCAACGTCTTCCCGCCCTTTCCCCCACTATGATGGACAGCTGACTCGAGGGACCCCGGGGCCGTCGGCGCCGTGGCAACGTTACAGACATAGATGGTCACTGTAGATGACTCTTCTGGCCCTATACACAGCTTTAGTGTTGGAAAACAACTATACATTTACCCAACGAGGTAGCACTTACTGATTAGCCAGTAGAAAGTACTCCAGTTGAGAAGAGGTATTGCACAAAACGGTGGCATCTTCTTGGGTGAATATGCAGGGCAGGATTCATTCTGGCACGATGCTCCTGTCACAAAAATTAAACCTCAACAGGAAGCACTTACAGGTATAAATAAAGCAGGTGCCCGAGTGGAAGCTCAAATTCAGTAACGCATTATGAGCCAAAAAATTCGTGAGCCTGGTGGTAGCTTAGCAGATGTGCCTTCTCCTCATTTCCACCCTGAAATGTTAGCTGTAATACTTGATGGTGGTCTTTGCATCCTTCATTTTTTCGAGCGCAATCCTCGTCTAGAATTCGTGAGCGTGGTTAAGCAGAGGGGCCTTCTCCCCATTTCCACCCTGAAATGTTAGCTGTAATACTTGATGGTGGTCTTTGCATCCTTCATTTTTTCGAGCGCAATCCTCGTGTAGAATTCGTGAGCGTGGTTAAGCAGATGTGCCTTCTCCCGATTTCCACCCTGAAATGATAGCTGCAATCCTTGATGGTGGTCTTTGCATCCTTCATTTTCTCGAGCGCAATCCTCGAGTAGTTCCTGTGCCAAGGCGGCTCCTTCTCCTTGTCTGCCTCAGAGACACTGCTCTGACCCTTTATAAACAAGAGGCATGTGAACTGCATGGAAGCCCCGCCCCACACACCAGCGGTGGGCAACGTCTTCCCGCCCTTTCCCCCACTGTGATGGACAGCTGACTTGAGGGACCCTGGGGCCGTCGGCGCCGTGGCAACGTTACAGACATACATGGTCACTGTAGACGACTCTTCTGGCCCTATACACAGCTTTAGTGTTGGAAAACAACTATACATTTACCCAACGAGGTAGCACTTACTGATTAGCCAGTAGAAAGTACCCCAGTTGAGTAGAGGTATTGCACAAAACGGTGGCATCTTCTTGGGTGAATATGCAGGGCAGGATTCATTCTGGCACGACGCTCCTGTCACAAAAATTAAACCTCAACAGGAAGCACTTACAGGTATAAATAAAGCAGGTGCCCGAGTGGAAGCTCAAATTCAGTAACGCATTATGAGCCAAAAAATTCGTGAGCGTGGTGGTGGCTTAGCAGATGCGCCTTCTCCTCATTTCCACCCTGAAATGTTAGCTGTAATACTTGATGGTGGGCTTTGCATCCTTCATTTTTTCGAGCGCAATCCTCGTCTAGAATTCGTGAGCGTGGTTAAGCAGAGGGGCCTTCTCCCCATTTCCACCCTGAAATGTTAGCTGTAATACTTGATGGTGGTCTTTGCATCCTTCATTTTTTCGAGCGCAATCCTCGTGTAGAATTCGTGAGCGTGGTTAAGCAGATGTGCCTTCTCCCGATTTCCACCCTGAAATGATAGCTGCAATCCTTGATGGTGGTCTTTGCATCCTTCATTTTCTCGAGCGCAATCCTCGAGTAGTTCCTGTGCCAAGGCGGTTCCTTCTCCTTGTCTGCCTCAGAGACACTGCTCTGACCCTTTATAAACAAGAGGCATGTGAACTGCATGGAAGCCCCGCCCGTTTGGCCCCGCCCCACACACCAGCGGTGGGCAACGTCTTCCCGCCCTTTCCCCCACTATGATGGACAGCTGACTTGAGGGACCCTGGGGCCGTCGGCGCCGTGGCAACGTTACAGACATACATGGTCACTGTAGACGACTCTTCTGGCCCTATACACAGCTTTAGTGTTGGAAAACAACTATACATTTACCCAACGAGGTAGCACTTACTGATTAGCCAGTAGAAAGTACTCCAGTTGAGTAGAGGTATTGCACAAAACGGTGGCATCTTCTTGGGTGAATATGCAGGGCAGGATTCATTCTGCCACGACGCTCCTGTCACAAAAATTAAACCTCAACAGGAAGCACTTACAGGTATAAATAAAGCAGGTGCCCGAGTGGAAGCTCAAATTCAGTAACGCATTATGAGCCAAAAAATTCGTGAGCGTGGTGGTGGCTTAGCAGATGCGCCTTCTCCTCATTTCCACCCTGAAATGTTAGCTGTAATACTTGATGGTGGTCTTTGCATCCTTCATTTTTTCGAGCGCAATCCTCGTCTAGAATTCGTGAGCGTGGTTAAGCAGAGGGGCCTTCTCCCCATTTCCACCCTGAAATGTTAGCTGTAATACTTGATGGTGGTCTTTGCATCCTTCATTTTTTCGAGCGCAATCCTCGTGTAGAATTCGTGAGCGTGGTTAAGCAGATGTGCCTTCTCCCGATTTCCACCCTGAAATGATAGCTGCAATCCTTGATGGTGGTCTTTGCATCCTTCATTTTCTCGAGCGCAATCCTCGAGTAGTTCCTGTGCCAAGGCGGCTCCTTCTCCTTGTCTGCCTCAGAGACACTGCTCTGACCCTTTATAAACAAGAGGCATGTGAACTGCATGGAAGCCCCGCCCGTTTGGCCCCGCCCCACACACCAGCGGTGGGCAACGTCTTCCCGCCCTTTCCCCCACTATGATGGACAGCTGACTTGAGGGACCCTGGGGCCGTCGGCGCCGTGGCAACGTTACAGACATACATGGTCACTGTAGACGACTCTTCTGGCCCTATACACAGCTTTAGTGTTGGAAAACAACTATACATTTACCCAACGAGGTAGCACTTACTGATTAGCCAGTAGAAAGTACTCCAGTTGAGTAGAGGTATTGCACAAAACGGTGGCATCTTCTTGGGTGAATATGCAGGGCAGGATTCATTCTGGCACGACGCTCCTGTCACAAAAATTAAACCTCAACAGGAAGCACTTACAGGTATAAATAAAGCAGGTGCCCGAGTGGAAGCTCAAATTCAGTAACGCATTATGAGCCAAAAAATTCGTGAGCGTGGTGGTGGCTTAGCAGATGCGCCTTCTCCTCATTTCCACCCTGAAATGTTAGCTGTAATACTTGATGGTGGTCTTTGCATCCTTCATTTTTTCGAGCGCAATCCTCGTGTAGAATTCGTGAGCGTGGTTAAGCAGATGTGCCTTCTCCCGATTTCCACCCTGAAATGATAGCTGCAATCCTTGATGGTGGTCTTTGCATCCTTCATTTTCTCGAGCGCAATCCTCGAGTAGTTCCTGTGCCAAGGCGGTTCCTTCTCCTTGTCTGCCTCAGAGACACTGCTCTGACCCTTTATAAACAAGAGGCATGTGAACTGCATGGAAGCCCCGCCCGTTTGGCCCCGCCCCACACACCAGCGGTGGGCAACGTCTTCCCGCCCTTTCCCCCACTATGATGGACAGCTGACTCGAGGGACCCGGGGCCGTCGGCGCCGTGGCAACGTTACAGGCATAGATGGTCACTGTAGATGACTCTTCTGGCCCTATACACAGCTTTAGTGTTGGAAAACAACTATACATTTACCCAACGAGGTAGCACTTACTGATTAGCCAGTAGAAAGTACTCCAGTTGAGAAGAGGTATTGCACAAAACGGTGGCATCTTCTTGGGTGAATATGCAGGGCAGGATTCATTCTGGCACGATGCTCCTGTCACAAAAATTAAACCTCAACAGGAAGCACTTACAGGTATAAATAAAGCAGGTGCCCGAGTGGAAGCTCAAATTCAGTAACGCATTATGAGCCAAAAAATTCGTGAGCCTGGTGGTAGCTTAGCAGATGTGCCTTCTCCTCATTTCCACCCTGAAATGTTAGCTGTAATACTTGCTGGTGGTCTTTGCATCCTTCATTTTTTCGAGCGCAATCCTCGTGTAGAATTCGTGAGCGTGGTTAAGCAGATGTGCCTTCTCCCGATTTCCACCCTGAAATGATAGCTGCAATCCTTGATGGTGGTCTTTGCATCCTTCATTTTCTCGAGCGCAATCCTCGAGTAGTTCCTGTGCCAAGGCGGCTCCTTCTCCTTGTCTGCCTCAGAGACACTGCTCTGACCCTTTATAAACAAGAGGCATGTGAACTGCATGGAAGCCCCGCCCGTTTGGCCCCGCCCCACACACCAGCGGTGGGCAACGTCTTCCCGCCCTTTCCCCCACTGTGATGGACAGCTGACTTGAGGGACCCTGGGGCCGTCGGCGCCGTGGCAACGTTACAGACATACATGGTCACTGTAGACGACTCTTCTGGCCCTATACACAGCTTTAGTGTTGGAAAACAACTATACATTTACCCAACGAGGTAGCACTTACTGATTAGCCAGTAGAAAGTACCCCAGTTGAGTAGAGGTATTGCACAAAACGGTGGCATCTTCTTGGGTGAATATGCAGGGCAGGATTCATTCTGGCACGACGCTCCTGTCACAAAAATTAAACCTCAACAGGAAGCACTTACAGGTATAAATAAAGCAGGTGCCCGAGTGGAAGCTCAAATTCAGTAACGCATTATGAGCCAAAAAATTCGTGAGCGTGGTGGTGGCTTAGCAGATGCGCCTTCTCCTCATTTCCACCCTGAAATGTTAGCTGTAATACTTGATGGTGGTCTTTGCATCCTTCATTTTTTCGAGCGCAATCCTCGTCTAGAATTCGTGAGCGTGGTTAAGCAGAGGGGCCTTCTCCCCATTTCCACCCTGAAATGTTAGCTGTAATACTTGATGGTGGTCTTTGCATCCTTCATTTTTTCGAGCGCAATCCTCGTGTAGAATTCGTGAGCGTGGTTAAGCAGATGTGCCTTCTCCCGATTTCCACCCTGAAATGATAGCTGCAATCCTTGATGGTGGTCTTTGCATCCTTCATTTTCTCGAGCGCAATCCTCGAGTAGTTCCTGTGCCAAGGCGGTTCCTTCTCCTTGTCTGCCTCAGAGACACTGCTCTGACCCTTTATAAACAAGAGGCATGTGAACTGCATGGAAGCCCCGCCCGTTTGGCCCCGCCCCACACACCAGCGGTGGGCAACGTCTTCCCGCCCTTTCCCCCACTATGATGGACAGCTGACTCGAGGGACCCCGGGGCCGTCGGCGCCGTGGCAACGTTACAGACATAGATGGTCACTGTAGATGACTCTTCTGGCCCTATACACAGCTTTAGTGTTGGAAAACAACTATACATTTACCCAACGAGGTAGCACTTACTGATTAGCCAGTAGAAAGTACTCCAGTTGAGAAGAGGTATTGCACAAAACGGTGGCATCTTCTTGGGTGAATATGCAGGGCAGGATTCATTCTGGCACGATGCTCCTGTCACAAAAATTAAACCTCAACAGGAAGCACTTACAGGTATAAATAAAGCAGGTGCCCGAGTGGAAGCTCAAATTCAGTAACGCATTATGAGCCAAAAAATTCGTGAGCCTGGTGGTAGCTTAGCAGATGTGCCTTCTCCTCATTTCCACCCTGAAATGTTAGCTGTAATACTTGATGGTGGTCTTTGCATCCTTCATTTTTTCGAGCGCAATCCTCGTCTAGAATTCGTGAGCGTGGTTAAGCAGAGGGGCCTTCTCCCCATTTCCACCCTGAAATGTTAGCTGTAATACTTGATGGTGGTCTTTGCATCCTTCATTTTTTCGAGCGCAATCCTCGTGTAGAATTCGTGAGCGTGGTTAAGCAGATGTGCCTTCTCCCGATTTCCACCCTGAAATGATAGCTGCAATCCTTGATGGTGGTCTTTGCATCCTTCATTTTCTCGAGCGCAATCCTCGAGTAGTTCCTGTGCCAAGGCGGCTCCTTCTCCTTGTCTGCCTCAGAGACACTGCTCTGACCCTTTATAAACAAGAGGCATGTGAACTGCATGGAAGCCCCGCCCCACACACCAGCGGTGGGCAACGTCTTCCCGCCCTTTCCCCCACTATGATGGACAGCTGACTTGAGGGACCCTGGGGCCGTCGGCGCCGTGGCAACGTTACAGACATACATGGTCACTGTAGACGACTCTTCTGGCCCTATACACAGCTTTAGTGTTGGAAAACAACTATACATTTACCCAACGAGGTAGCACTTACTGATTAGCCAGTAGAAAGTACTCCAGTTGAGTAGAGGTATTGCACAAAACGGTGGCATCTTCTTGGGTGAATATGCAGGGCAGGATTCATTCTGGCACGACGCTCCTGTCACAAAAATTAAACCTCAACAGGAAGCACTTACAGGTATAAATAAAGCAGGTGCCCGAGTGGAAGCTCAAATTCAGTAACGCATTATGAGCCAAAAAATTCGTGAGCGTGGTGGTGGCTTAGCAGATGCGCCTTCTCCTCATTTCCACCCTGAAATGTTAGCTGTAATACTTGATGGTGGTCTTTGCATCCTTCATTTTTTCGAGCGCAATCCTCGTCTAGAATTCGTGAGCGTGGTTAAGCAGATGTGCCTTCTCCCGATTTCCACCCTGAAATGATAGCTGCAATCCTTGATGGTGGTCTTTGCATCCTTCATTTTCTCGAGCGCAATCCTCGAGTAGTTCCTGTGCCAAGGCGGTTCCTTCTCCTTGTCTGCCTCAGAGACACTGCTCTGACCCTTTATAAACAAGAGGCATGTGAACTGCATGGAAGCCCCGCCCGTTTGGCCCCGCCCCACACACCAGCGGTGGGCAACGTCTTCCCGCCCTTTCCCCCACTATGATGGACAGCTGACTTGAGGGACCCTGGGGCCGTCGGCGCCGTGGCAACGTTACAGACATACATGGTCACTGTAGACGACTCTTCTGGCCCTATACACAGCTTTAGTGTTGGAAAACAACTATACATTTACCCAACGAGGTAGCACTTACTGATTAGCCAGTAGAAAGTACTCCAGTTGAGTAGAGGTATTGCACAAAACGGTGGCATCTTCTTGGGTGAATATGCAGGGCAGGATTCATTCTGCCACGACGCTCCTGTCACAAAAATTAAACCTCAACAGGAAGCACTTACAGGTATAAATAAAGCAGGTGCCCGAGTGGAAGCTCAAATTCAGTAACGCATTATGAGCCAAAAAATTCGTGAGCGTGGTGGTGGCTTAGCAGATGCGCCTTCTCCTCATTTCCACCCTGAAATGTTAGCTGTAATACTTGATGGTGGTCTTTGCATCCTTCATTTTTTCGAGCGCAATCCTCGTGTAGAATTCGTGAGCGTGGTTAAGCAGAGGGGCCTTCTCCCCATTTCCACCCTGAAACGTGAGCGTGGTTAAGCAGATGTGCCTTCTCCCGATTTCCACCCTGAAATGATAGCTGCAATCCTTGATGGTGGTCTTTGCATCCTTCATTTTCTCGAGCGCAATCCTCGAGTAGTTCCTGTGCCAAGGCGGTTCCTTCTCCTTGTCTGCCTCAGAGACACTGCTCTGACCCTTTATAAACAAGAGGCATGTGAACTGCATGGAAGCCCCGCCCGTTTGGCCCCGCCCCACACACCAGCGGTGGGCAACGTCTTCCCGCCCTTTCCCCCACTATGATGGACAGCTGACTCGAGGGACCCGGGGCCGTCGGCGCCGTGGCAACGTTACAGACATAGATGGTCACTGTAGATGACTCTTCTGGCCCTATACACAGCTTTAGTGTTGGAAAACAACTATACATTTACCCAACGAGGTAGCACTTACTGATTAGCCAGTAGAAAGTACTCCAGTTGAGAAGAGGTATTGCACAAAACGGTGGCATCTTCTTGGGTGAATATGCAGGGCAGGATTCATTCTGGCACGATGCTCCTGTCACAAAAATTAAACCTCAACAGGAAGCACTTACAGGTATAAATAAAGCAGGTGCCCGAGTGGAAGCTCAAATTCAGTAACGCATTATGAGCCAAAAAATTCGTGAGCCTGGTGGTAGCTTAGCAGATGTGCCTTCTCCTCATTTCCACCCTGAAATGTTAGCTGTAATACTTGATGGTGGTCTTTGCATCCTTCATTTTTTCGAGCGCAATCCTCGTCTAGAATTCGTGAGCGTGGTTAAGCAGAGGGGCCTTCTCCCCATTTCCACCCTGAAATGTTAGCTGTAATACTTGATGGTGGTCTTTGCATCCTTCATTTTTTCGAGCGCAATCCTCGTGTAGAATTCGTGAGCGTGGTTAAGCAGATGTGCCTTCTCCCGATTTCCACCCTGAAATGATAGCTGCAATCCTTGATGGTGGTCTTTGCATCCTTCATTTTCTCGAGCGCAATCCTCGAGTAGTTCCTGTGCCAAGGCGGCTCCTTCTCCTTGTCTGCCTCAGAGACACTGCTCTGACCCTTTATAAACAAGAGGCATGTGAACTGCATGGAAGCCCCGCCCGTTTGGCCCCGCCCCACACACCAGCGGTGGGCAACGTCTTCCCGCCCTTTCCCCCACTGTGATGGACAGCTGACTTGAGGGACCCTGGGGCCGTCGGCGCCGTGGCAACGTTACAGACATACATGGTCACTGTAGACGACTCTTCTGGCCCTATACACAGCTTTAGTGTTGGAAAACAACTATACATTTACCCAACGAGGTAGCACTTACTGATTAGCCAGTAGAAAGTACTCCAGTTGAGTAGAGGTATTGCACAAAACGGTGGCATCTTCTTGGGTGAATATGCAGGGCAGGATTCATTCTGGCACGACGCTCCTGTCACAAAAATTAAACCTCAACAGGAAGCACTTACAGGTATAAATAAAGCAGGTGCCCGAGTGGAAGCTCAAATTCAGTAACGCATTATGAGCCAAAAAATTCGTGAGCGTGGTGGTGGCTTAGCAGATGCGCCTTCTCCTCATTTCCACCCTGAAATGTTAGCTGTAATACTTGATGGTGGTCTTTGCATCCTTCATTTTTTCGAGCGCAATCCTCGTCTAGAATTCGTGAGCGTGGTTAAGCAGATGTGCCTTCTCCCGATTTCCACCCTGAAATGATAGCTGCAATCCTTGATGGTGGTCTTTGCATCCTTCATTTTCTCGAGCGCAATCCTCGAGTAGTTCCTGTGCCAAGGCGGTTCCTTCTCCTTGTCTGCCTCAGAGACACTGCTCTGACCCTTTATAAACAAGAGGCATGTGAACTGCATGGAAGCCCCGCCCGTTTGGCCCCGCCCCACACACCAGCGGTGGGCAACGTCTTCCCGCCCTTTCCCCCACTATGATGGACAGCTGACTTGAGGGACCCTGGGGCCGTCGGCGCCGTGGCAACGTTACAGACATACATGGTCACTGTAGACGACTCTTCTGGCCCTATACACAGCTTTAGTGTTGGAAAACAACTATACATTTACCCAACGAGGTAGCACTTACTGATTAGCCAGTAGAAAGTACTCCAGTTGAGTAGAGGTATTGCACAAAACGGTGGCATCTTCTTGGGTGAATATGCAGGGCAGGATTCATTCTGCCACGACGCTCCTGTCACAAAAATTAAACCTCAACAGGAAGCACTTACAGGTATAAATAAAGCAGGTGCCCGAGTGGAAGCTCAAATTCAGTAACGCATTATGAGCCAAAAAATTCGTGAGCGTGGTGGTGGCTTAGCAGATGCGCCTTCTCCTCATTTCCACCCTGAAATGTTAGCTGTAATACTTGATGGTGGTCTTTGCATCCTTCATTTTTTCGAGCGCAATCCTCGTGTAGAATTCGTGAGCGTGGTTAAGCAGAGGGGCCTTCTCCCCATTTCCACCCTGAAACGTGAGCGTGGTTAAGCAGATGTGCCTTCTCCCGATTTCCACCCTGAAATGATAGCTGCAATCCTTGATGGTGGTCTTTGCATCCTTCATTTTCTCGAGCGCAATCCTCGAGTAGTTCCTGTGCCAAGGCGGTTCCTTCTCCTTGTCTGCCTCAGAGACACTGCTCTGACCCTTTATAAACAAGAGGCATGTGAACTGCATGGAAGCCCCGCCCGTTTGGCCCCGCCCCACACACCAGCGGTGGGCAACGTCTTCCCGCCCTTTCCCCCACTATGATGGACAGCTGACTCGAGGGACCCGGGGCCGTCGGCGCCGTGGCAACGTTACAGACATAGATGGTCACTGTAGATGACTCTTCTGGCCCTATACACAGCTTTAGTGTTGGAAAACAACTATACATTTACCCAACGAGGTAGCACTTACTGATTAGCCAGTAGAAAGTACTCCAGTTGAGAAGAGGTATTGCACAAAACGGTGGCATCTTCTTGGGTGAATATGCAGGGCAGGATTCATTCTGGCACGATGCTCCTGTCACAAAAATTAAACCTCAACAGGAAGCACTTACAGGTATAAATAAAGCAGGTGCCCGAGTGGAAGCTCAAATTCAGTAACGCATTATGAGCCAAAAAATTCGTGAGCCTGGTGGTAGCTTAGCAGATGTGCCTTCTCCTCATTTCCACCCTGAAATGTTAGCTGTAATACTTGATGGTGGTCTTTGCATCCTTCATTTTTTCGAGCGCAATCCTCGTCTAGAATTCGTGAGCGTGGTTAAGCAGAGGGGCCTTCTCCCCATTTCCACCCTGAAATGTTAGCTGTAATACTTGATGGTGGTCTTTGCATCCTTCATTTTTTCGAGCGCAATCCTCGTGTAGAATTCGTGAGCGTGGTTAAGCAGATGTGCCTTCTCCCGATTTCCACCCTGAAATGATAGCTGCAATCCTTGATGGTGGTCTTTGCATCCTTCATTTTCTCGAGCGCAATCCTCGAGTAGTTCCTGTGCCAAGGCGGCTCCTTCTCCTTGTCTGCCTCAGAGACACTGCTCTGACCCTTTATAAACAAGAGGCATGTGAACTGCATGGAAGCCCCGCCCGTTTGGCCCCGCCCCACACACCAGCGGTGGGCAACGTCTTCCCGCCCTTTCCCCCACTGTGATGGACAGCTGACTTGAGGGACCCTGGGGCCGTCGGCGCCGTGGCAACGTTACAGACATACATGGTCACTGTAGACGACTCTTCTGGCCCTATACACAGCTTTAGTGTTGGAAAACAACTATACATTTACCCAACGAGGTAGCACTTACTGATTAGCCAGTAGAAAGTACCCCAGTTGAGTAGAGGTATTGCACAAAACGGTGGCATCTTCTTGGGTGAATATGCAGGGCAGGATTCATTCTGGCACGACGCTCCTGTCACAAAAATTAAACCTCAACAGGAAGCACTTACAGGTATAAATAAAGCAGGTGCCCGAGTGGAAGCTCAAATTCAGTAACGCATTATGAGCCAAAAAATTCGTGAGCGTGGTGGTGGCTTAGCAGATGCGCCTTCTCCTCATTTCCACCCTGAAATGTTAGCTGTAATACTTGATGGTGGTCTTTGCATCCTTCATTTTTTCGAGCGCAATCCTCGTCTAGAATTCGTGAGCGTGGTTAAGCAGAGGGGCCTTCTCCCCATTTCCACCCTGAAATGTTAGCTGTAATACTTGATGGTGGTCTTTGCATCCTTCATTTTTTCGAGCGCAATCCTCGTGTAGTTCCTGTGCCAAGGCGGTTCCTTCTCCTTGTCTGCCTCAGAGACACTGCTCTGACCCTTTATAAACAAGAGGCATGTGAACTGCATGGAAGCCCCGCACGTTTGGCCCCGCCCCACACACCAGCGGTGGGCAACGTCTTCCCGCCCTTTCCCCCACTATGATGGACAGCTGACTCGAGGGACCCCGGGGCCGTCGGCGCCGTGGCAACGTTACAGACATAGATGGTCACTGTAGATGACTCTTCTGGCCCTATACACAGCTTTAGTGTTGGAAAACAACTATACATTTACCCAACGAGGTAGCACTTACTGATTAGCCAGTAGAAAGTACTCCAGTTGAGAAGAGGTATTGCACAAAACGGTGGCATCTTCTTGGGTGAATATGCAGGGCAGGATTCATTCTGGCACGATGCTCCTGTCACAAAAATTAAACCTCAACAGGAAGCACTTACAGGTATAAATAAAGCAGGTGCCCGAGTGGAAGCTCAAATTCAGTAACGCATTATGAGCCAAAAAATTCGTGAGCCTGGTGGTAGCTTAGCAGATGTGCCTTCTCCTCATTTCCACCCTGAAATGTTAGCTGTAATACTTGATGGTGGTCTTTGCATCCTTCATTTTTTCGAGCGCAATCCTCGTCTAGAATTCGTGAGCGTGGTTAAGCAGAGGGGCCTTCTCCCCATTTCCACCCTGAAATGTTAGCTGTAATACTTGATGGTGGTCTTTGCATCCTTCATTTTTTCGAGCGCAATCCTCGTGTAGAATTCGTGAGCGTGGTTAAGCAGATGTGCCTTCTCCCGATTTCCACCCTGAAATGATAGCTGCAATCCTTGATGGTGGTCTTTGCATCCTTCATTTTCTCGAGCGCAATCCTCGAGTAGTTCCTGTGCCAAGGCGGCTCCTTCTCCTTGTCTGCCTCAGAGACACTGCTCTGACCCTTTATAAACAAGAGGCATGTGAACTGCATGGAAGCCCCGCCCGTTTGGCCCCGCCCCACACACCAGCGGTGGGCAACGTCTTCCCGCCCTTTCCCCCACTGTGATGGACAGCTGACTTGAGGGACCCTGGGGCCGTCGGCGCCGTGGCAACGTTACAGACATACATGGTCACTGTAGACGACTCTTCTGGCCCTATACACAGCTTTAGTGTTGGAAAACAACTATACATTTACCCAACGAGGTAGCACTTACTGATTAGCCAGTAGAAAGTACCCCAGTTGAGTAGAGGTATTGCACAAAACGGTGGCATCTTCTTGGGTGAATATGCAGGGCAGGATTCATTCTGGCACGACGCTCCTGTCACAAAAATTAAACCTCAACAGGAAGCACTTACAGGTATAAATAAAGCAGGTGCCCGAGTGGAAGCTCAAATTCAGTAACGCATTATGAGCCAAAAAATTCGTGAGCGTGGTGGTGGCTTAGCAGATGCGCCTTCTCCTCATTTCCACCCTGAAATGTTAGCTGTAATACTTGATGGTGGGCTTTGCATCCTTCATTTTTTCGAGCGCAATCCTCGTCTAGAATTCGTGAGCGTGGTTAAGCAGAGGGGCCTTCTCCCCATTTCCACCCTGAAATGTTAGCTGTAATACTTGATGGTGGTCTTTGCATCCTTCATTTTTTCGAGCGCAATCCTCGTGTAGAATTCGTGAGCGTGGTTAAGCAGATGTGCCTTCTCCCGATTTCCACCCTGAAATGATAGCTGCAATCCTTGATGGTGGTCTTTGCATCCTTCATTTTCTCGAGCGCAATCCTCGAGTAGTTCCTGTGCCAAGGCGGTTCCTTCTCCTTGTCTGCCTCAGAGACACTGCTCTGACCCTTTATAAACAAGAGGCATGTGAACTGCATGGAAGCCCCGCCCGTTTGGCCCCGCCCCACACACCAGCGGTGGGCAACGTCTTCCCGCCCTTTCCCCCACTGTGATGGACAGCTGACTTGAGGGACCCTGGGGCCGTCGGCGCCGTGGCAACGTTACAGACATACATGGTCACTGTAGACGACTCTTCTGGCCCTATACACAGCTTTAGTGTTGGAAAACAACTATACATTTACCCAACGAGGTAGCACTTACTGATTAGCCAGTAGAAAGTACCCCAGTTGAGTAGAGGTATTGCACAAAACGGTGGCATCTTCTTGGGTGAATATGCAGGGCAGGATTCATTCTGGCACGACGCTCCTGTCACAAAAATTAAACCTCAACAGGAAGCACTTACAGGTATAAATAAAGCAGGTGCCCGAGTGGAAGCTCAAATTCAGTAACGCATTATGAGCCAAAAAATTCGTGAGCGTGGTGGTGGCTTAGCAGATGCGCCTTCTCCTCATTTCCACCCTGAAATGTTAGCTGTAATACTTGATGGTGGTCTTTGCATCCTTCATTTTTTCGAGCGCAATCCTCGTCTAGAATTCGTGAGCGTGGTTAAGCAGAGGGGCCTTCTCCCCATTTCCACCCTGAAATGTTAGCTGTAATACTTGATGGTGGTCTTTGCATCCTTCATTTTTTCGAGCGCAATCCTCGTGTAGTTCCTGTGCCAAGGCGGTTCCTTCTCCTTGTCTGCCTCAGAGACACTGCTCTGACCCTTTATAAACAAGAGGCATGTGAACTGCATGGAAGCCCCGCACGTTTGGCCCCGCCCCACACACCAGCGGTGGGCAACGTCTTCCCGCCCTTTCCCCCACTATGATGGACAGCTGACTCGAGGGACCCCGGGGCCGTCGGCGCCGTGGCAACGTTACAGACATAGATGGTCACTGTAGATGACTCTTCTGGCCCTATACACAGCTTTAGTGTTGGAAAACAACTATACATTTACCCAACGAGGTAGCACTTACTGATTAGCCAGTAGAAAGTACTCCAGTTGAGAAGAGGTATTGCACAAAACGGTGGCATCTTCTTGGGTGAATATGCAGGGCAGGATTCATTCTGGCACGATGCTCCTGTCACAAAAATTAAACCTCAACAGGAAGCACTTACAGGTATAAATAAAGCAGGTGCCCGAGTGGAAGCTCAAATTCAGTAACGCATTATGAGCCAAAAAATTCGTGAGCCTGGTGGTAGCTTAGCAGATGTGCCTTCTCCTCATTTCCACCCTGAAATGTTAGCTGTAATACTTGATGGTGGTCTTTGCATCCTTCATTTTTTCGAGCGCAATCCTCGTCTAGAATTCGTGAGCGTGGTTAAGCAGAGGGGCCTTCTCCCCATTTCCACCCTGAAATGTTAGCTGTAATACTTGATGGTGGTCTTTGCATCCTTCATTTTTTCGAGCGCAATCCTCGTGTAGAATTCGTGAGCGTGGTTAAGCAGATGTGCCTTCTCCCGATTTCCACCCTGAAATGATAGCTGCAATCCTTGATGGTGGTCTTTGCATCCTTCATTTTCTCGAGCGCAATCCTCGAGTAGTTCCTGTGCCAAGGCGGCTCCTTCTCCTTGTCTGCCTCAGAGACACTGCTCTGACCCTTTATAAACAAGAGGCATGTGAACTGCATGGAAGCCCCGCCCGTTTGGCCCCGCCCCACACACCAGCGGTGGGCAACGTCTTCCCGCCCTTTCCCCCACTGTGATGGACAGCTGACTTGAGGGACCCTGGGGCCGTCGGCGCCGTGGCAACGTTACAGACATACATGGTCACTGTAGACGACTCTTCTGGCCCTATACACAGCTTTAGTGTTGGAAAACAACTATACATTTACCCAACGAGGTAGCACTTACTGATTAGCCAGTAGAAAGTACCCCAGTTGAGTAGAGGTATTGCACAAAACGGTGGCATCTTCTTGGGTGAATATGCAGGGCAGGATTCATTCTGGCACGACGCTCCTGTCACAAAAATTAAACCTCAACAGGAAGCACTTACAGGTATAAATAAAGCAGGTGCCCGAGTGGAAGCTCAAATTCAGTAACGCATTATGAGCCAAAAAATTCGTGAGCGTGGTGGTGGCTTAGCAGATGCGCCTTCTCCTCATTTCCACCCTGAAATGTTAGCTGTAATACTTGATGGTGGGCTTTGCATCCTTCATTTTTTCGAGCGCAATCCTCGTCTAGAATTCGTGAGCGTGGTTAAGCAGAGGGGCCTTCTCCCCATTTCCACCCTGAAATGTTAGCTGTAATACTTGATGGTGGTCTTTGCATCCTTCATTTTTTCGAGCGCAATCCTCGTGTAGAATTCGTGAGCGTGGTTAAGCAGATGTGCCTTCTCCCGATTTCCACCCTGAAATGATAGCTGCAATCCTTGATGGTGGTCTTTGCATCCTTCATTTTCTCGAGCGCAATCCTCGAGTAGTTCCTGTGCCAAGGCGGTTCCTTCTCCTTGTCTGCCTCAGAGACACTGCTCTGACCCTTTATAAACATGAGGCATGTGAACTGCATGGAAGCCCCGCCCGTTTGGCCCCGCCCCACACACCAGCGGTGGGCAACGTCTTCCCGCCCTTTCCCCCACTATGATGGACAGCTGACTCGAGGGACCCCGGGGCCGTCGGCGCCGTGGCAACGTTACAGACATAGATGGTCACTGTAGATGACTCTTCTGGCCCTATACACAGCTTTAGTGTTGGAAAACAACTATACATTTACCCAACGAGGTAGCACTTACTGATTAGCCAGTAGAAAGTACTCCAGTTGAGAAGAGGTATTGCACAAAACGGTGGCATCTTCTTGGGTGAATATGCAGGGCAGGATTCATTCTGGCACGATGCTCCTGTCACAAAAATTAAACCTCAACAGGAAGCACTTACAGGTATAAATAAAGCAGGTGCCCGAGTGGAAGCTCAAATTCAGTAACGCATTATGAGCCAAAAAATTCGTGAGCCTGGTGGTAGCTTAGCAGATGTGCCTTCTCCTCATTTCCACCCTGAAATGTTAGCTGTAATACTTGATGGTGGTCTTTGCATCCTTCATTTTTTCGAGCGCAATCCTCGTCTAGAATTCGTGAGCGTGGTTAAGCAGAGGGGCCTTCTCCCCATTTCCACCCTGAAATGTTAGCTGTAATACTTGATGGTGGTCTTTGCATCCTTCATTTTTTCGAGCGCAATCCTCGTGTAGAATTCGTGAGCGTGGTTAAGCAGATGTGCCTTCTCCCGATTTCCACCCTGAAATGATAGCTGCAATCCTTGATGGTGGTCTTTGCATCCTTCATTTTCTCGAGCGCAATCCTCGAGTAGTTCCTGTGCCAAGGCGGCTCCTTCTCCTTGTCTGCCTCAGAGACACTGCTCTGACCCTTTATAAACAAGAGGCATGTGAACTGCATGGAAGCCCCGCCCGTTTGGCCCCGCCCCACACACCAGCGGTGGGCAACGTCTTCCCGCCCTTTCCCCCACTATGATGGACAGCTGACTTGAGGGACCCTGGGGCCGTCGGCGCCGTGGCAACGTTACAGACATACATGGTCACTGTAGACGACTCTTCTGGCCCTATACACAGCTTTAGTGTTGGAAAACAACTATACATTTACCCAACGAGGTAGCACTTACTGATTAGCCAGTAGAAAGTACTCCAGTTGAGAAGAGGTATTGCACAAAACGGTGGCATCTTCTTGGGTGAATATGCAGGGCAGGATTCATTCTGGCACGATGCTCCTGTCACAAAAATTAAACCTCAACAGGAAGCACTTACAGGTATAAATAAAGCAGGTGCCCGAGTGGAAGCTCAAATTCAGTAACGCATTATGAGCCAAAAAATTCGTGAGCCTGGTGGTAGCTTAGCAGATGTGCCTTCTCCTCATTTCCACCCTGAAATGTTAGCTGTAATACTTGATGGTGGTCTTTGCATCCTTCATTTTTTCGAGCGCAATCCTCGTGTAGAATTCGTGAGCGTGGTTAAGCAGATGTGCCTTCTCCCGATTTCCACCCTGAAATGATAGCTGCAATCCTTGATGGTGGTCTTTGCATCCTTCATTTTCTCGAGCGCAATCCTCGAGTAGTTCCTGTGCCAAGGCGGCTCCTTCTCCTTGTCTGCCTCAGAGACACTGCTCTGACCCTTTATAAACAAGAGGCATGTGAACTGCATGGAAGCCCCGCCCGTTTGGCCCCGCCCCACACACCAGCGGTGGGCAACGTCTTCCCGCCCTTTCCCCCACTGTGATGGACAGCTGACTTGAGGGACCCTGGGGCCGTCGGCGCCGTGGCAACGTTACAGACATACATGGTCACTGTAGACGACTCTTCTGGCCCTATACACAGCTTTAGTGTTGGAAAACAACTATACATTTACCCAACGAGGTAGCACTTACTGATTAGCCAGTAGAAAGTACCCCAGTTGAGTAGAGGTATTGCACAAAACGGTGGCATCTTCTTGGGTGAATATGCAGGGCAGGATTCATTCTGGCACGACGCTCCTGTCACAAAAATTAAACCTCAACAGGAAGCACTTACAGGTATAAATAAAGCAGGTGCCCGAGTGGAAGCTCAAATTCAGTAACGCATTATGAGCCAAAAAATTCGTGAGCGTGGTGGTGGCTTAGCAGATGCGCCTTCTCCTCATTTCCACCCTGAAATGTTAGCTGTAATACTTGATGGTGGTCTTTGCATCCTTCATTTTTTCGAGCGCAATCCTCGTCTAGAATTCGTGAGCGTGGTTAAGCAGAGGGGCCTTCTCCCCATTTCCACCCTGAAATGTTAGCTGTAATACTTGATGGTGGTCTTTGCATCCTTCATTTTTTCGAGCGCAATCCTCGTGTAGAATTCGTGAGCGTGGTTAAGCAGATGTGCCTTCTCCCGATTTCCACCCTGAAATGATAGCTGCAATCCTTGATGGTGGTCTTTGCATCCTTCATTTTCTCGAGCGCAATCCTCGAGTAGTTCCTGTGGCAAGGCGGTTCCTTCTCCTTGTCTGCCTCAGAGACACTGCTCTGACCCTTTATAAACAAGAGGCATGTGAACTGCATGGAAGCCCCGCCCGTTTGGCCCCGCCCCACACACCAGCGGTGGGCAACGTCTTCCCGCCCTTTCCCCCACTATGATGGACAGCTGACTCGAGGGACCCCGGGGCCGTCGGCGCCGTGGCAACGTTACAGACATAGATGGTCACTGTAGATGACTCTTCTGGCCCTATACACAGCTTTAGTGTTGGAAAACAACTATACATTTACCCAACGAGGTAGCACTTACTGATTAGCCAGTAGAAAGTACTCCAGTTGAGAAGAGGTATTGCACAAAACGGTGGCATCTTCTTGGGTGAATATGCAGGGCAGGATTCATTCTGGCACGATGCTCCTGTCACAAAAATTAAACCTCAACAGGAAGCACTTACAGGTATAAATAAAGCAGGTGCCCGAGTGGAAGCTCAAATTCAGTAACGCATTATGAGCCAAAAAATTCGTGAGCCTGGTGGTAGCTTAGCAGATGTGCCTTCTCCTCATTTCCACCCTGAAATGTTAGCTGTAATACTTGATGGTGGTCTTTGCATCCTTCATTTTTTCGAGCGCAATCCTCGCCTAGAATTCGTGAGCGTGGTTAAGCAGAGGGGCCTTCTCCCCATTTCCACCCTGAAATGTTAGCTGTAATACTTGATGGTGGTCTTTGCATCCTTCATTTTTTCGAGCGCAATCCTCGTGTAGAATTCGTGAGCGTGGTTAAGCAGATGTGCCTTCTCCCGATTTCCACCCTGAAATGATAGCTGCAATCCTTGATGGTGGTCTTTGCATCCTTCATTTTCTCGAGCGCAATCCTCGAGTAGTTCCTGTGCCAAGGCGGCTCCTTCTCCTTGTCTGCCTCAGAGACACTGCTCTGACCCTTTATAAACAAGAGGCATGTGAACTGCATGGAAGCCCCGCCCCACACACCAGCGGTGGGCAACGTCTTCCCGTCCTTTCCCCCACTATGATGGACAGCTGACTTGAGGGACCCTGGGGCCGTCGGCGCCGTGGCAACGTTACAGACATACATGGTCACTGTAGACGACTCTTCTGGCCCTATACACAGCTTTAGTGTTGGAAAACAACTATACATTTACCCAACGAGGTAGCACTTACTGATTAGCCAGTAGAAAGTACTCCAGTTGAGTAGAGGTATTGCACAAAACGGTGGCATCTTCTTGGGTGAATATGCAGGGCAGGATTCATTCTGGCACGACGCTCCTGTCACAAAAATTAAACCTCAACAGGAAGCACTTACAGGTATAAATAAAGCAGGTGCCCGAGTGGAAGCTCAAATTCAGTAACGCATTATGAGCCAAAAAATTCGTGAGCGTGGTGGTGGCTTAGCAGATGCGCCTTCTCCTCATTTCCACCCTGAAATGTTAGCTGTAATACTTGATGGTGGTCTTTGCATCCTTCATTTTTTCGAGCGCAATCCTCGTCTAGAATTCGTGAGCGTGGTTAAGCAGATGTGCCTTCTCCCGATTTCCACCCTGAAATGATAGCTGCAATCCTTGATGGTGGTCTTTGCATCCTTCATTTTCTCGAGCGCAATCCTCGAGTAGTTCCTGTGCCAAGGCGGTTCCTTCTCCTTGTCTGCCTCAGAGACACTGCTCTGACCCTTTATAAACAAGAGGCATGTGAACTGCATGGAAGCCCCGCCCGTTTGGCCCCGCCCCACACACCAGCGGTGGGCAACGTCTTCCCGCCCTTTCCCCCACTATGATGGACAGCTGACTTGAGGGACCCTGGGGCCGTCGGCGCCGTGGCAACGTTACAGACATACATGGTCACTGTAGACGACTCTTCTGGCCCTATACACAGCTTTAGTGTTGGAAAACAACTATACATTTACCCAACGAGGTAGCACTTACTGATTAGCCAGTAGAAAGTACTCCAGTTGAGTAGAGGTATTGCACAAAACGGTGGCATCTTCTTGGGTGAATATGCAGGGCAGGATTCATTCTGGCACGACGCTCCTGTCACAAAAATTAAACCTCAACAGGAAGCACTTACAGGTATAAATAAAGCAGGTGCCCGAGTGGAAGCTCAAATTCAGTAACGCATTATGAGCCAAAAAATTCGTGAGCGTGGTGGTGGCTTAGCAGATGCGCCTTCTCCTCATTTCCACCCTGAAATGTTAGCTGTAATACTTGATGGTGGTCTTTGCATCCTTCATTTTTTCGAGCGCAATCCTCGTCTAGAATTCGTGAGCGTGGTTAAGCAGATGTGCCTTCTCCCGATTTCCACCCTGAAATGATAGCTGCAATCCTTGATGGTGGTCTTTGCATCCTTCATTTTCTCGAGCGCAATCCTCGAGTAGTTCCTGTGCCAAGGCGGTTCCTTCTCCTTGTCTGCCTCAGAGACACTGCTCTGACCCTTTATAAACAAGAGGCATGTGAACTGCATGGAAGCCCCGCCCGTTTGGCCCCGCCCCACACACCAGCGGTGGGCAACGTCTTCCCGCCCTTTCCCCCACTATGATGGACAGCTGACTTGAGGGACCCTGGGGCCGTCGGCGCCGTGGCAACGTTACAGACATACATGGTCACTGTAGACGACTCTTCTGGCCCTATACACAGCTTTAGTGTTGGAAAACAACTATACATTTACCCAACGAGGTAGCACTTACTGATTAGCCAGTAGAAAGTACTCCAGTTGAGTAGAGGTATTGCACAAAACGGTGGCATCTTCTTGGGTGAATATGCAGGGCAGGATTCATTCTGGCACGACGCTCCTGTCACAAAAATTAAACCTCAACAGGAAGCACTTACAGGTATAAATAAAGCAGGTGCCCGAGTGGAAGCTCAAATTCAGTAACGCATTATGAGCCAAAAAATTCGTGAGCGTGGTGGTGGCTTAGCAGATGCGCCTTCTCCTCATTTCCACCCTGAAATGTTAGCTGTAATACTTGATGGTGGTCTTTGCATCCTTCATTTTTTCGAGCGCAATCCTCGTGTAGAATTCGTGAGCGTGGTTAAGCAGAGGGGCCTTCTCCCCATTTCCACCCTGAAACGTGAGCGTGGTTAAGCAGATGTGCCTTCTCCCGATTTCCACCCTGAAATGATAGCTGCAATCCTTGATGGTGGTCTTTGCATCCTTCATTTTCTCGAGCGCAATCCTCGAGTAGTTCCTGTGCCAAGGCGGTTCCTTCTCCTTGTCTGCCTCAGAGACACTGCTCTGACCCTTTATAAACAAGAGGCATGTGAACTGCATGGAAGCCCCGCCCGTTTGGCCCCGCCCCACACACCAGCGGTGGGCAACGTCTTCCCGCCCTTTCCCCCACTATGATGGACAGCTGACTCGAGGGACCCGGGGCCGTCGGCGCCGTGGCAACGTTACAGACATAGATGGTCACTGTAGATGACTCTTCTGGCCCTATACACAGCTTTAGTGTTGGAAAACAACTATACATTTACCCAACGAGGTAGCACTTACTGATTAGCCAGTAGAAAGTACTCCAGTTGAGAAGAGGTATTGCACAAAACGGTGGCATCTTCTTGGGTGAATATGCAGGGCAGGATTCATTCTGGCACGATGCTCCTGTCACAAAAATTAAACCTCAACAGGAAGCACTTACAGGTATAAATAAAGCAGGTGCCCGAGTGGAAGCTCAAATTCAGTAACGCATTATGAGCCAAAAAATTCGTGAGCCTGGTGGTAGCTTAGCAGATGTGCCTTCTCCTCATTTCCACCCTGAAATGTTAGCTGTAATACTTGATGGTGGTCTTTGCATCCTTCATTTTTTCGAGCGCAATCCTCGTGTAGAATTCGTGAGCGTGGTTAAGCAGATGTGCCTTCTCCCGATTTCCACCCTGAAATGATAGCTGCAATCCTTGATGGTGGTCTTTGCATCCTTCATTTTCTCGAGCGCAATCCTCGAGTAGTTCCTGTGCCAAGGCGGCTCCTTCTCCTTGTCTGCCTCAGAGACACTGCTCTGACCCTTTATAAACAAGAGGCATGTGAACTGCATGGAAGCCCCGCCCGTTTGGCCCCGCCCCACACACCAGCGGTGGGCAACGTCTTCCCGCCCTTTCCCCCACTGTGATGGACAGCTGACTCGAGGGACCCCGGGGCCGTCGGCGCCGTGGCAACGTTACAGACATAGATGGTCACTGTAGATGACTCTTCTGGCCCTATACACAGCTTTAGTGTTGGAAAACAACTATACATTTACCCAACGAGGTAGCACTTACTGATTAGCCAGTAGAAAGTACTCCAGTTGAGAAGAGGTATTGCACAAAACGGTGGCATCTTCTTGGGTGAATATGCAGGGCAGGATTCATTCTGGCACGATGCTCCTGTCACAAAAATTAAACCTCAACAGGAAGCACTTACAGGTATAAATAAAGCAGGTGCCCGAGTGGAAGCTCAAATTCAGTAACGCATTATGAGCCAAAAAATTCGTGAGCCTGGTGGTAGCTTAGCAGATGTGCCTTCTCCTCATTTCCACCCTGAAATGTTAGCTGTAATACTTGATGGTGGTCTTTGCATCCTTCATTTTTTCGAGCGCAATCCTCGTCTAGAATTCGTGAGCGTGGTTAAGCAGAGGGGCCTTCTCCCCATTTCCACCCTGAAATGTTAGCTGTAATACTTGATGGTGGTCTTTGCATCCTTCATTTTTTCGAGCGCAATCCTCGTGTAGAATTCGTGAGCGTGGTTAAGCAGATGTGCCTTCTCCCGATTTCCACCCTGAAATGATAGCTGCAATCCTTGATGGTGGTCTTTGCATCCTTCATTTTCTCGAGCGCAATCCTCGAGTAGTTCCTGTGCCAAGGCGGCTCCTTCTCCTTGTCTGCCTCAGAGACACTGCTCTGACCCTTTATAAACAAGAGGCATGTGAACTGCATGGAAGCCCCGCCCCACACACCAGCGGTGGGCAACGTCTTCCCGCCCTTTCCCCCACTATGATGGACAGCTGACTTGAGGGACCCTGGGGCCGTCGGCGCCGTGGCAACGTTACAGACATACATGGTCACTGTAGACGACTCTTCTGGCCCTATACACAGCTTTAGTGTTGGAAAACAACTATACATTTACCCAACGAGGTAGCACTTACTGATTAGCCAGTAGAAAGTACTCCAGTTGAGTAGAGGTATTGCACAAAACGGTGGCATCTTCTTGGGTGAATATGCAGGGCAGGATTCATTCTGGCACGACGCTCCTGTCACAAAAATTAAACCTCAACAGGAAGCACTTACAGGTATAAATAAAGCAGGTGCCCGAGTGGAAGCTCAAATTCAGTAACGCATTATGAGCCAAAAAATTCGTGAGCGTGGTGGTGGCTTAGCAGATGCGCCTTCTCCTCATTTCCACCCTGAAATGTTAGCTGTAATACTTGATGGTGGTCTTTGCATCCTTCATTTTTTCGAGCGCAATCCTCGTCTAGAATTCGTGAGCGTGGTTAAGCAGATGTGCCTTCTCCCGATTTCCACCCTGAAATGATAGCTGCAATCCTTGATGGTGGTCTTTGCATCCTTCATTTTCTCGAGCGCAATCCTCGAGTAGTTCCTGTGCCAAGGCGGTTCCTTCTCCTTGTCTGCCTCAGAGACACTGCTCTGACCCTTTATAAACAAGAGGCATGTGAACTGCATGGAAGCCCCGCCCGTTTGGCCCCGCCCCACACACCAGCGGTGGGCAACGTCTTCCCGCCCTTTCCCCCACTATGATGGACAGCTGACTTGAGGGACCCTGGGGCCGTCGGCGCCGTGGCAACGTTACAGACATACATGGTCACTGTAGACGACTCTTCTGGCCCTATACACAGCTTTAGTGTTGGAAAACAACTATACATTTACCCAACGAGGTAGCACTTACTGATTAGCCAGTAGAAAGTACTCCAGTTGAGTAGAGGTATTGCACAAAACGGTGGCATCTTCTTGGGTGAATATGCAGGGCAGGATTCATTCTGCCACGACGCTCCTGCCACAAAAATTAAACCTCAACAGGAAGCACTTACAGGTATAAATAAAGCAGGTGCCCGAGTGGAAGCTCAAATTCAGTAACGCATTATGAGCCAAAAAATTCGTGAGCGTGGTGGTGGCTTAGCAGATGCGCCTTCTCCTCATTTCCACCCTGAAATGTTAGCTGTAATACTTGATGGTGGTCTTTGCATCCTTCATTTTTTCGAGCGCAATCCTCGTGTAGAATTCGTGAGCGTGGTTAAGCAGAGGGGCCTTCTCCCCATTTCCACCCTGAAACGTGAGCGTGGTTAAGCAGATGTGCCTTCTCCCGATTTCCACCCTGAAATGATAGCTGCAATCCTTGATGGTGGTCTTTGCATCCTTCATTTTCTCGAGCGCAATCCTCGAGTAGTTCCTGTGCCAAGGCGGTTCCTTCTCCTTGTCTGCCTCAGAGACACTGCTCTGACCCTTTATAAACAAGAGGCATGTGAACTGCATGGAAGCCCCGCCCGTTTGGCCCCGCCCCACACACCAGCGGTGGGCAACGTCTTCCCGCCCTTTCCCCCACTGTGATGGACAGCTGACTTGAGGGACCCTGGGGCCGTCGGCGCCGTGGCAACGTTACAGACATACATGGTCACTGTAGACGACTCTTCTGGCCCTATACACAGCTTTAGTGTTGGAAAACAACTATACATTTACCCAACGAGGTAGCACTTACTGATTAGCCAGTAGAAAGTACCCCAGTTGAGTAGAGGTATTGCACAAAACGGTGGCATCTTCTTGGGTGAATATGCAGGGCAGGATTCATTCTGGCACGACGCTCCTGTCACAAAAATTAAACCTCAACAGGAAGCACTTACAGGTATAAATAAAGCAGGTGCCCGAGTGGAAGCTCAAATTCAGTAACGCATTATGAGCCAAAAAATTCGTGAGCGTGGTGGTGGCTTAGCAGATGCGCCTTCTCCTCATTTCCACCCTGAAATGTTAGCTGTAATACTTGATGGTGGTCTTTGCATCCTTCATTTTTTCGAGCGCAATCCTCGTCTAGAATTCGTGAGCGTGGTTAAGCAGAGGGGCCTTCTCCCCATTTCCACCCTGAAATGTTAGCTGTAATACTTGATGGTGGTCTTTGCATCCTTCATTTTTTCGAGCGCAATCCTCGTGTAGTTCCTGTGCCAAGGCGGTTCCTTCTCCTTGTCTGCCTCAGAGACACTGCTCTGACCCTTTATAAACAAGAGGCATGTGAACTGCATGGAAGCCCCGCACGTTTGGCCCCGCCCCACACACCAGCGGTGGGCAACGTCTTCCCGCCCTTTCCCCCACTATGATGGACAGCTGACTCGAGGGACCCCGGGGCCGTCGGCGCCGTGGCAACGTTACAGACATAGATGGTCACTGTAGATGACTCTTCTGGCCCTATACACAGCTTTAGTGTTGGAAAACAACTATACATTTACCCAACGAGGTAGCACTTACTGATTAGCCAGTAGAAAGTACTCCAGTTGAGAAGAGGTATTGCACAAAACGGTGGCATCTTCTTGGGTGAATATGCAGGGCAGGATTCATTCTGGCACGATGCTCCTGTCACAAAAATTAAACCTCAACAGGAAGCACTTACAGGTATAAATAAAGCAGGTGCCCGAGTGGAAGCTCAAATTCAGTAACGCATTATGAGCCAAAAAATTCGTGAGCCTGGTGGTAGCTTAGCAGATGTGCCTTCTCCTCATTTCCACCCTGAAATGTTAGCTGTAATACTTGATGGTGGTCTTTGCATCCTTCATTTTTTCGAGCGCAATCCTCGTCTAGAATTCGTGAGCGTGGTTAAGCAGAGGGGCCTTCTCCCCATTTCCACCCTGAAATGTTAGCTGTAATACTTGATGGTGGTCTTTGCATCCTTCATTTTTTCGAGCGCAATCCTCGTGTAGAATTCGTGAGCGTGGTTAAGCAGATGTGCCTTCTCCCGATTTCCACCCTGAAATGATAGCTGCAATCCTTGATGGTGGTCTTTGCATCCTTCATTTTCTCGAGCGCAATCCTCGAGTAGTTCCTGTGCCAAGGCGGCTCCTTCTCCTTGTCTGCCTCAGAGACACTGCTCTGACCCTTTATAAACAAGAGGCATGTGAACTGCATGGAAGCCCCGCCCGTTTGGCCCCGCCCCACACACCAGCGGTGGGCAACGTCTTCCCGCCCTTTCCCCCACTGTGATGGACAGCTGACTTGAGGGACCCTGGGGCCGTCGGCGCCGTGGCAACGTTACAGACATACATGGTCACTGTAGACGACTCTTCTGGCCCTATACACAGCTTTAGTGTTGGAAAACAACTATACATTTACCCAACGAGGTAGCACTTACTGATTAGCCAGTAGAAAGTACCCCAGTTGAGTAGAGGTATTGCACAAAACGGTGGCATCTTCTTGGGTGAATATGCAGGGCAGGATTCATTCTGGCACGACGCTCCTGTCACAAAAATTAAACCTCAACAGGAAGCACTTACAGGTATAAATAAAGCAGGTGCCCGAGTGGAAGCTCAAATTCAGTAACGCATTATGAGCCAAAAAATTCGTGAGCGTGGTGGTGGCTTAGCAGATGCGCCTTCTCCTCATTTCCACCCTGAAATGTTAGCTGTAATACTTGATGGTGGTCTTTGCATCCTTCATTTTTTCGAGCGCAATCCTCGTCTAGAATTCGTGAGCGTGGTTAAGCAGAGGGGCCTTCTCCCCATTTCCACCCTGAAATGTTAGCTGTAATACTTGATGGTGGTCTTTGCATCCTTCATTTTTTCGAGCGCAATCCTCGTGTAGAATTCGTGAGCGTGGTTAAGCAGATGTGCCTTCTCCCGATTTCCACCCTGAAATGATAGCTGCAATCCTTGATGGTGGTCTTTGCATCCTTCATTTTCTCGAGCGCAATCCTCGAGTAGTTCCTGTGCCAAGGCGGCTCCTTCTCCTTGTCTGCCTCAGAGACACTGCTCTGACCCTTTATAAACAAGAGGCATGTGAACTGCATGGAAGCCCCGCCCGTTTGGCCCCGCCCCACACACCAGCGGTGGGCAACGTCTTCCCGCCCTTTCCCCCACTATGATGGACAGCTGACTTGAGGGACCCTGGGGCCGTCGGCGCCGTGGCAACGTTACAGACATACATGGTCACTGTAGACGACTCTTCTGGCCCTATACACAGCTTTAGTGTTGGAAAACAACTATACATTTACCCAACGAGGTAGCACTTACTGATTAGCCAGTAGAAAGTACTCCAGTTGAGTAGAGGTATTGCACAAAACGGTGGCATCTTCTTGGGTGAATATGCAGGGCAGGATTCATTCTGGCACGACGCTCCTGTCACAAAAATTAAACCTCAACAGGAAGCACTTACAGGTATAAATAAAGCAGGTGCCCGAGTGGAAGCTCAAATTCAGTAACGCATTATGAGCCAAAAAATTCGTGAGCGTGGTGGTGGCTTAGCAGATGCGCCTTCTCCTCATTTCCACCCTGAAATGTTAGCTGTAATACTTGATGGTGGTCTTTGCATCCTTCATTTTTTCGAGCGCAATCCTCGTGTAGAATTCGTGAGCGTGGTTAAGCAGATGTGCCTTCTCCCGATTTCCACCCTGAAATGATAGCTGCAATCCTTGATGGTGGTCTTTGCATCCTTCATTTTCTCGAGCGCAATCCTCGAGTAGTTCCTGTGCCAAGGCGGTTCCTTCTCCTTGTCTGCCTCAGAGACACTGCTCTGACCCTTTATAAACAAGAGGCATGTGAACTGCATGGAAGCCCCGCCCGTTTGGCCCCGCCCCACACACCAGCGGTGGGCAACGTCTTCCCGCCCTTTCCCCCACTATGATGGACAGCTGACTCGAGGGACCCGGGGCCGTCGGCGCCGTGGCAACGTTACAGGCATAGATGGTCACTGTAGATGACTCTTCTGGCCCTATACACAGCTTTAGTGTTGGAAAACAACTATACATTTACCCAACGAGGTAGCACTTACTGATTAGCCAGTAGAAAGTACTCCAGTTGAGAAGAGGTATTGCACAAAACGGTGGCATCTTCTTGGGTGAATATGCAGGGCAGGATTCATTCTGGCACGATGCTCCTGTCACAAAAATTAAACCTCAACAGGAAGCACTTACAGGTATAAATAAAGCAGGTGCCCGAGTGGAAGCTCAAATTCAGTAACGCATTATGAGCCAAAAAATTCGTGAGCCTGGTGGTAGCTTAGCAGATGTGCCTTCTCCTCATTTCCACCCTGAAATGTTAGCTGTAATACTTGATGGTGGTCTTTGCATCCTTCATTTTTTCGAGCGCAATCCTCGTGTAGAATTCGTGAGCGTGGTTAAGCAGATGTGCCTTCTCCCGATTTCCACCCTGAAATGATAGCTGCAATCCTTGATGGTGGTCTTTGCATCCTTCATTTTCTCGAGCGCAATCCTCGAGTAGTTCCTGTGCCAAGGCGGCTCCTTCTCCTTGTCTGCCTCAGAGACACTGCTCTGACCCTTTATAAACAAGAGGCATGTGAACTGCATGGAAGCCCCGCCCGTTTGGCCCCGCCCCACACACCAGCGGTGGGCAACGTCTTCCCGCCCTTTCCCCCACTGTGATGGACAGCTGACTTGAGGGACCCTGGGGCCGTCGGCGCCGTGGCAACGTTACAGACATACATGGTCACTGTAGACGACTCTTCTGGCCCTATACACAGCTTTAGTGTTGGAAAACAACTATACATTTACCCAACGAGGTAGCACTTACTGATTAGCCAGTAGAAAGTACCCCAGTTGAGTAGAGGTATTGCACAAAACGGTGGCATCTTCTTGGGTGAATATGCAGGGCAGGATTCATTCTGGCACGACGCTCCTGTCACAAAAATTAAACCTCAACAGGAAGCACTTACAGGTATAAATAAAGCAGGTGCCCGAGTGGAAGCTCAAATTCAGTAACGCATTATGAGCCAAAAAATTCGTGAGCGTGGTGGTGGCTTAGCAGATGCGCCTTCTCCTCATTTCCACCCTGAAATGTTAGCTGTAATACTTGATGGTGGTCTTTGCATCCTTCATTTTTTCGAGCGCAATCCTCGTCTAGAATTCGTGAGCGTGGTTAAGCAGAGGGGCCTTCTCCCCATTTCCACCCTGAAATGTTAGCTGTAATACTTGATGGTGATCTTTGCATCCTTCATTTTTTCGAGCGCAATCCTCGTGTAGAATTCGTGAGCGTGGTTAAGCAGATGTGCCTTCTCCCGATTTCCACCCTGAAATGATAGCTGCAATCCTTGATGGTGGTCTTTGCATCCTTCATTTTCTCGAGCGCAATCCTCGAGTAGTTCCTGTGCCAAGGCGGTTCCTTCTCCTTGTCTGCCTCAGAGACACTGCTCTGACCCTTTATAAACAAGAGGCATGTGAACTGCATGGAAGCCCCGCCCGTTTGGCCCCGCCCCACACACCAGCGGTGGGCAACGTCTTCCCGCCCTTTCCCCCACTATGATGGACAGCTGACTCGAGGGACCCCGGGGCCGTCGGCGCCGTGGCAACGTTACAGACATAGATGGTCACTGTAGATGACTCTTCTGGCCCTATACACAGCTTTAGTGTTGGAAAACAACTATACATTTACCCAACGAGGTAGCACTTACTGATTAGCCAGTAGAAAGTACTCCAGTTGAGAAGAGGTATTGCACAAAACGGTGGCATCTTCTTGGGTGAATATGCAGGGCAGGATTCATTCTGGCACGACGCTCCTGTCACAAAAATTAAACCTCAACAGGAAGCACTTACAGGTATAAATAAAGCAGGTGCCCGAGTGGAAGCTCAAATTCAGTAACGCATTATGAGCCAAAAAATTCGTGAGCCTGGTGGTAGCTTAGCAGATGTGCCTTCTCCTCATTTCCACCCTGAAATGTTAGCTGTAATACTTGATGGTGGTCTTTGCATCCTTCATTTTTTCGAGCGCAATCCTCGTCTAGAATTCGTGAGCGTGGTTAAGCAGAGGGGCCTTCTCCCGATTTCCACCCTGAAATGATAGCTGCAATCCTTGATGGTGGTCTTTGCATCCTTCATTTTCTCGAGCGCAATCCTCGAGTAGTTCCTGTGCCAAGGCGGTTCCTTCTCCTTGTCTGCCTCAGAGACACTGCTCTGACCCTTTATAAACAAGAGGCATGTGAACTGCATGGAAGCCCCGCCCGTTTGGCCCCGCCCCACACACCAGCGGTGGGCAACGTCTTCCCGCCCTTTCCCCCACTATGATGGACAGCTGACTCGAGGGACCCGGGGCCGTCGGCGCCGTGGCAACGTTACAGGCATAGATGGTCACTGTAGATGACTCTTCTGGCCCTATACACAGCTTTAGTGTTGGAAAACAACTATACATTTACCCAACGAGGTAGCACTTACTGATTAGCCAGTAGAAAGTACTCCAGTTGAGAAGAGGTATTGCACAAAACGGTGGCATCTTCTTGGGTGAATATGCAGGGCAGGATTCATTCTGGCACGATGCTCCTGTCACAAAAATTAAACCTCAACAGGAAGCACTTACAGGTATAAATAAAGCAGGTGCCCGAGTGGAAGCTCAAATTCAGTAACGCATTATGAGCCAAAAAATTCGTGAGCCTGGTGGTAGCTTAGCAGATGTGCCTTCTCCTCATTTCCACCCTGAAATGTTAGCTGTAATACTTGATGGTGGTCTTTGCATCCTTCATTTTTTCGAGCGCAATCCTCGTGTAGAATTCGTGAGCGTGGTTAAGCAGATGTGCCTTCTCCCGATTTCCACCCTGAAATGATAGCTGCAATCCTTGATGGTGGTCTTTGCATCCTTCATTTTCTCGAGCGCAATCCTCGAGTAGTTCCTGTGCCAAGGCGGCTCCTTCTCCTTGTCTGCCTCAGAGACACTGCTCTGACCCTTTATAAACAAGAGGCATGTGAACTGCATGGAAGCCCCGCCCGTTTGGCCCCGCCCCACACACCAGCGGTGGGCAACGTCTTCCCGCCCTTTCCCCCACTGTGATGGACAGCTGACTTGAGGGACCCTGGGGCCGTCGGCGCCGTGGCAACGTTACAGACATACATGGTCACTGTAGACGACTCTTCTGGCCCTATACACAGCTTTAGTGTTGGAAAACAACTATACATTTACCCAACGAGGTAGCACTTACTGATTAGCCAGTAGAAAGTACCCCAGTTGAGTAGAGGTATTGCACAAAACGGTGGCATCTTCTTGGGTGAATATGCAGGGCAGGATTCATTCTGGCACGACGCTCCTGTCACAAAAATTAAACCTCAACAGGAAGCACTTACAGGTATAAATAAAGCAGGTGCCCGAGTGGAAGCTCAAATTCAGTAACGCATTATGAGCCAAAAAATTCGTGAGCGTGGTGGTGGCTTAGCAGATGCGCCTTCTCCTCATTTCCACCCTGAAATGTTAGCTGTAATACTTGATGGTGGTCTTTGCATCCTTCATTTTTTCGAGCGCAATCCTCGTCTAGAATTCGTGAGCGTGGTTAAGCAGAGGGGCCTTCTCCCCATTTCCACCCTGAAATGTTAGCTGTAATACTTGATGGTGATCTTTGCATCCTTCATTTTTTCGAGCGCAATCCTCGTGTAGAATTCGTGAGCGTGGTTAAGCAGATGTGCCTTCTCCCGATTTCCACCCTGAAATGATAGCTGCAATCCTTGATGGTGGTCTTTGCATCCTTCATTTTCTCGAGCGCAATCCTCGAGTAGTTCCTGTGCCAAGGCGGTTCCTTCTCCTTGTCTGCCTCAGAGACACTGCTCTGACCCTTTATAAACAAGAGGCATGTGAACTGCATGGAAGCCCCGCCCGTTTGGCCCCGCCCCACACACCAGCGGTGGGCAACGTCTTCCCGCCCTTTCCCCCACTATGATGGACAGCTGACTCGAGGGACCCCGGGGCCGTCGGCGCCGTGGCAACGTTACAGACATAGATGGTCACTGTAGATGACTCTTCTGGCCCTATACACAGCTTTAGTGTTGGAAAACAACTATACATTTACCCAACGAGGTAGCACTTACTGATTAGCCAGTAGAAAGTACTCCAGTTGAGAAGAGGTATTGCACAAAACGGTGGCATCTTCTTGGGTGAATATGCAGGGCAGGATTCATTCTGGCACGATGCTCCTGTCACAAAAATTAAACCTCAACAGGAAGCACTTACAGGTATAAATAAAGCAGGTGCCCGAGTGGAAGCTCAAATTCAGTAACGCATTATGAGCCAAAAAATTCGTGAGCCTGGTGGTAGCTTAGCAGATGTGCCTTCTCCTCATTTCCACCCTGAAATGTTAGCTGTAATACTTGATGGTGGTCTTTGCATCCTTCATTTTTTCGAGCGCAATCCTCGTCTAGAATTCGTGAGCGTGGTTAAGCAGAGGGGCCTTCTCCCCATTTCCACCCTGAAATGTTAGCTGTAATACTTGATGGTGGTCTTTGCATCCTTCATTTTTTCGAGCGCAATCCTCGTGTAGAATTCGTGAGCGTGGTTAAGCAGATGTGCCTTCTCCCGATTTCCACCCTGAAATGATAGCTGCAATCCTTGATGGTGGTCTTTGCATCCTTCATTTTCTCGAGCGCAATCCTCGAGTAGTTCCTGTGCCAAGGCGGCTCCTTCTCCTTGTCTGCCTCAGAGACACTGCTCTGACCCTTTATAAACAAGAGGCATGTGAACTGCATGGAAGCCCCGCCCCACACACCAGCGGTGGGCAACGTCTTCCCGCCCTTTCCCCCACTATGATGGACAGCTGACTTGAGGGACCCTGGGGCCGTCGGCGCCGTGGCAACGTTACAGACATACATGGTCACTGTAGACGACTCTTCTGGCCCTATACACAGCTTTAGTGTTGGAAAACAACTATACATTTACCCAACGAGGTAGCACTTACTGATTAGCCAGTAGAAAGTACTCCAGTTGAGTAGAGGTATTGCACAAAACGGTGGCATCTTCTTGGGTGAATATGCAGGGCAGGATTCATTCTGGCACGACGCTCCTGTCACAAAAATTAAACCTCAACAGGAAGCACTTACAGGTATAAATAAAGCAGGTGCCCGAGTGGAAGCTCAAATTCAGTAACGCATTATGAGCCAAAAAATTCGTGAGCGTGGTGGTGGCTTAGCAGATGCGCCTTCTCCTCATTTCCACCCTGAAATGTTAGCTGTAATACTTGATGGTGGTCTTTGCATCCTTCATTTTTTCGAGCGCAATCCTCGTCTAGAATTCGTGAGCGTGGTTAAGCAGATGTGCCTTCTCCCGATTTCCACCCTGAAATGATAGCTGCAATCCTTGATGGTGGTCTTTGCATCCTTCATTTTCTCGAGCGCAATCCTCGAGTAGTTCCTGTGCCAAGGCGGTTCCTTCTCCTTGTCTGCCTCAGAGACACTGCTCTGACCCTTTATAAACAAGAGGCATGTGAACTGCATGGAAGCCCCGCCCGTTTGGCCCCGCCCCACACACCAGCGGTGGGCAACGTCTTCCCGCCCTTTCCCCCACTATGATGGACAGCTGACTTGAGGGACCCTGGGGCCGTCGGCGCCGTGGCAACGTTACAGACATACATGGTCACTGTAGACGACTCTTCTGGCCCTATACACAGCTTTAGTGTTGGAAAACAACTATACATTTACCCAACGAGGTAGCACTTACTGATTAGCCAGTAGAAAGTACTCCAGTTGAGTAGAGGTATTGCACAAAACGGTGGCATCTTCTTGGGTGAATATGCAGGGCAGGATTCATTCTGGCACGATGCTCCTGTCACAAAAATTAAACCTCAACAGGAAGCACTTACAGGTATAAATAAAGCAGGTGCCCGAGTGGAAGCTCAAATTCAGTAACGCATTATGAGCCAAAAAATTCGTGAGCCTGGTGGTAGCTTAGCAGATGTGCCTTCTCCTCATTTCCACCCTGAAATGTTAGCTGTAATACTTGATGGTGGTCTTTGCATCCTTCATTTTTTCGAGCGCAATCCTCGTCTAGAATTCGTGAGCGTGGTTAAGCAGAGGGGCCTTCTCCCCATTTCCACCCTGAAATGTTAGCTGTAATACTTGATGGTGGTCTTTGCATCCTTCATTTTTTCGAGCGCAATCCTCGTGTAGAATTCGTGAGCGTGGTTAAGCAGATGTGCCTTCTCCCGATTTCCACCCTGAAATGATAGCTGCAATCCTTGATGGTGGTCTTTGCATCCTTCATTTTCTCGAGCGCAATCCTCGAGTAGTTCCTGTGCCAAGGCGGCTCCTTCTCCTTGTCTGCCTCAGAGACACTGCTCTGACCCTTTATAAACAAGAGGCATGTGAACTGCATGGAAGCCCCGCCCGTTTGGCCCCGCCCCACACACCAGCGGTGGGCAACGTCTTCCCGCCCTTTCCCCCACTGTGATGGACAGCTGACTTGAGGGACCCTGGGGCCGTCGGCGCCGTGGCAACGTTACAGACATACATGGTCACTGTAGACGACTCTTCTGGCCCTATACACAGCTTTAGTGTTGGAAAACAACTATACATTTACCCAACGAGGTAGCACTTACTGATTAGCCAGTAGAAAGTACCCCAGTTGAGTAGAGGTATTGCACAAAACGGTGGCATCTTCTTGGGTGAATATGCAGGGCAGGATTCATTCTGGCACGACGCTCCTGTCACAAAAATTAAACCTCAACAGGAAGCACTTACAGGTATAAATAAAGCAGGTGCCCGAGTGGAAGCTCAAATTCAGTAACGCATTATGAGCCAAAAAATTCGTGAGCGTGGTGGTGGCTTAGCAGATGCGCCTTCTCCTCATTTCGACCCTGAAATGTTAGCTGTAATACTTGATGGTGGTCTTTGCATCCTTCATTTTTTCGAGCGCAATCCTCGTCTAGAATTCGTGAGCGTGGTTAAGCAGAGGGGCCTTCTCCCCATTTCCACCCTGAAATGTTAGCTGTAATACTTGATGGTGGTCTTTGCATCCTTCATTTTTTCGAGCGCAATCCTCGTGTAGTTCCTGTGCCAAGGCGGTTCCTTCTCCTTGTCTGCCTCAGAGACACTGCTCTGACCCTTTATAAACAAGAGGCATGTGAACTGCATGGAAGCCCCGCACGTTTGGCCCCGCCCCACACACCAGCGGTGGGCAACGTCTTCCCGCCCTTTCCCCCACTATGATGGACAGCTGACTCGAGGGACCCCGGGGCCGTCGGCGCCGTGGCAACGTTACAGACATAGATGGTCACTGTAGATGACTCTTCTGGCCCTATACACAGCTTTAGTGTTGGAAAACAACTATACATTTACCCAACGAGGTAGCACTTACTGATTAGCCAGTAGAAAGTACTCCAGTTGAGAAGAGGTATTGCACAAAACGGTGGCATCTTCTTGGGTGAATATGCAGGGCAGGATTCATTCTGGCACGATGCTCCTGTCACAAAAATTAAACCTCAACAGGAAGCACTTACAGGTATAAATAAAGCAGGTGCCCGAGTGGAAGCTCAAATTCAGTAACGCATTATGAGCCAAAAAATTCGTGAGCCTGGTGGTAGGTTAGCAGATGTGCCTTCTCCTCATTTCCACCCTGAAATGTTAGCTGTAATACTTGATGGTGGTCTTTGCATCCTTCATTTTTTCGAGCGCAATCCTCGTCTAGAATTCGTGAGCGTGGTTAAGCAGAGGGGCCTTCTCCCCATTTCCACCCTGAAATGTTAGCTGTAATACTTGATGGTGGTCTTTGCATCCTTCATTTTTTCGAGCGCAATCCTCGTGTAGAATTCGTGAGCGTGGTTAAGCAGATGTGCCTTCTCCCGATTTCCACCCTGAAATGATAGCTGCAATCCTTGATGGTGGTCTTTGCATCCTTCATTTTCTCGAGCGCAATCCTCGAGTAGTTCCTGTGCCAAGGCGGCTCCTTCTCCTTGTCTGCCTCAGAGACACTGCTCTGACCCTTTATAAACAAGAGGCATGTGAACTGCATGGAAGCCCCGCCCGTTTGGCCCCGCCCCACACACCAGCGGTGGGCAACGTCTTCCCGCCCTTTCCCCCACTGTGATGGACAGCTGACTTGAGGGACCCTGGGGCCGTCGGCGCCGTGGCAACGTTACAGACATACATGGTCACTGTAGACGACTCTTCTGGCCCTATACACAGCTTTAGTGTTGGAAAACAACTATACATTTACCCAACGAGGTAGCACTTACTGATTAGCCAGTAGAAAGTACCCCAGTTGAGTAGAGGTATTGCACAAAACGGTGGCATCTTCTTGGGTGAATATGCAGGGCAGGATTCATTCTGGCACGACGCTCCTGTCACAAAAATTAAACCTCAACAGGAAGCACTTACAGGTATAAATAAAGCAGGTGCCCGAGTGGAAGCTCAAATTCAGTAACGCATTATGAGCCAAAAAATTCGTGAGCGTGGTGGTGGCTTAGCAGATGCGCCTTCTCCTCATTTCCACCCTGAAATGTTAGCTGTAATACTTGATGGTGGGCTTTGCATCCTTCATTTTTTCGAGCGCAATCCTCGTCTAGAATTCGTGAGCGTGGTTAAGCAGAGGGGCCTTCTCCCCATTTCCACCCTGAAATGTTAGCTGTAATACTTGATGGTGGTCTTTGCATCCTTCATTTTTTCGAGCGCAATCCTCGTGTAGAATTCGTGAGCGTGGTTAAGCAGATGTGCCTTCTCCCGATTTCCACCCTGAAATGATAGCTGCAATCCTTGATGGTGGTCTTTGCATCCTTCATTTTCTCGAGCGCAATCCTCGAGTAGTTCCTGTGCCAAGGCGGTTCCTTCTCCTTGTCTGCCTCAGAGACACTGCTCTGACCCTTTATAAACAAGAGGCATGTGAACTGCATGGAAGCCCCGCCCGTTTGGCCCCGCCCCACACACCAGCGGTGGGCAACGTCTTCCCGCCCTTTCCCCCACTATGATGGACAGCTGACTCGAGGGACCCCGGGGCCGTCGGCGCCGTGGCAACGTTACAGACATAGATGGTCACTGTAGATGACTCTTCTGGCCCTATACACAGCTTTAGTGTTGGAAAACAACTATACATTTACCCAACGAGGTAGCACTTACTGATTAGCCAGTAGAAAGTACTCCAGTTGAGAAGAGGTATTGCACAAAACGGTGGCATCTTCTTGGGTGAATATGCAGGGCAGGATTCATTCTGGCACGATGCTCCTGTCACAAAAATTAAACCTCAACAGGAAGCACTTACAGGTATAAATAAAGCAGGTGCCCGAGTGGAAGCTCAAATTCAGTAACGCATTATGAGCCAAAAAATTCGTGAGCCTGGTGGTAGCTTAGCAGATGTGCCTTCTCCTCATTTCCACCCTGAAATGTTAGCTGTAATACTTGATGGTGGTCTTTGCATCCTTCATTTTTTCGAGCGCAATCCTCGTCTAGAATTCGTGAGCGTGGTTAAGCAGAGGGGCCTTCTCCCCATTTCCACCCTGAAATGTTAGCTGTAATACTTGATGGTGGTCTTTGCATCCTTCATTTTTTCGAGCGCAATCCTCGTGTAGAATTCGTGAGCGTGGTTAAGCAGATGTGCCTTCTCCCGATTTCCACCCTGAAATGATAGCTGCAATCCTTGATGGTGGTCTTTGCATCCTTCATTTTCTCGAGCGCAATCCTCGAGTAGTTCCTGTGCCAAGGCGGCTCCTTCTCCTTGTCTGCCTCAGAGACACTGCTCTGACCCTTTATAAACAAGAGGCATGTGAACTGCATGGAAGCCCCGCCCGTTTGGCCCCGCCCCACACACCAGCGGTGGGCAACGTCTTCCCGCCCTTTCCCCCACTATGATGGACAGCTGACTTGAGGGACCCTGGGGCCGTCGGCGCCGTGGCAACGTTACAGACATACATGGTCACTGTAGACGACTCTTCTGGCCCTATACACAGCTTTAGTGTTGGAAAACAACTATACATTTACCCAACGAGGTAGCACTTACTGATTAGCCAGTAGAAAGTACTCCAGTTGAGTAGAGGTATTGCACAAAACGGTGGCATCTTCTTGGGTGAATATGCAGGGCAGGATTCATTCTGGCACGACGCTCCTGTCACAAAAATTAAACCTCAACAGGAAGCACTTACAGGTATAAATAAAGCAGGTGCCCGAGTGGAAGCTCAAATTCAGTAACGCATTATGAGCCAAAAAATTCGTGAGCGTGGTGGTGGCTTAGCAGATGCGCCTTCTCCTCATTTCCACCCTGAAATGTTAGCTGTAATACTTGATGGTGGTCTTTGCATCCTTCATTTTTTCGAGCGCAATCCTCGTGTAGAATTCGTGAGCGTGGTTAAGCAGATGTGCCTTCTCCCGATTTCCACCCTGAAATGATAGCTGCAATCCTTGATGGTGGTCTTTGCATCCTTCATTTTCTCGAGCGCAATCCTCGAGTAGTTCCTGTGCCAAGGCGGTTCCTTCTCCTTGTCTGCCTCAGAGACACTGCTCTGACCCTTTATAAACAAGAGGCATGTGAACTGCATGGAAGCCCCGCCCGTTTGGCCCCGCCCCACACACCAGCGGTGGGCAACGTCTTCCCGCCCTTTCCCCCACTATGATGGACAGCTGACTCGAGGGACCCGGGGCCGTCGGCGCCGTGGCAACGTTACAGGCATAGATGGTCACTGTAGATGACTCTTCTGGCCCTATACACAGCTTTAGTGTTGGAAAACAACTATACATTTACCCAACGAGGTAGCACTTACTGATTAGCCAGTAGAAAGTACTCCAGTTGAGAAGAGGTATTGCACAAAACGGTGGCATCTTCTTGGGTGAATATGCAGGGCAGGATTCATTCTGGCACGATGCTCCTGTCACAAAAATTAAACCTCAACAGGAAGCACTTACAGGTATAAATAAAGCAGGTGCCCGAGTGGAAGCTCAAATTCAGTAACGCATTATGAGCCAAAAAATTCGTGAGCCTGGTGGTAGCTTAGCAGATGTGCCTTCTCCTCATTTCCACCCTGAAATGTTAGCTGTAATACTTGCTGGTGGTCTTTGCATCCTTCATTTTTTCGAGCGCAATCCTCGTGTAGAATTCGTGAGCGTGGTTAAGCAGATGTGCCTTCTCCCGATTTCCACCCTGAAATGATAGCTGCAATCCTTGATGGTGGTCTTTGCATCCTTCATTTTCTCGAGCGCAATCCTCGAGTAGTTCCTGTGCCAAGGCGGCTCCTTCTCCTTGTCTGCCTCAGAGACACTGCTCTGACCCTTTATAAACAAGAGGCATGTGAACTGCATGGAAGCCCCGCCCGTTTGGCCCCGCCCCACACACCAGCGGTGGGCAACGTCTTCCCGCCCTTTCCCCCACTGTGATGGACAGCTGACTTGAGGGACCCTGGGGCCGTCGGCGCCGTGGCAACGTTACAGACATACATGGTCACTGTAGACGACTCTTCTGGCCCTATACACAGCTTTAGTGTTGGAAAACAACTATACATTTACCCAACGAGGTAGCACTTACTGATTAGCCAGTAGAAAGTACCCCAGTTGAGTAGAGGTATTGCACAAAACGGTGGCATCTTCTTGGGTGAATATGCAGGGCAGGATTCATTCTGGCACGACGCTCCTGTCACAAAAATTAAACCTCAACAGGAAGCACTTACAGGTATAAATAAAGCAGGTGCCCGAGTGGAAGCTCAAATTCAGTAACGCATTATGAGCCAAAAAATTCGTGAGCGTGGTGGTGGCTTAGCAGATGCGCCTTCTCCTCATTTCCACCCTGAAATGTTAGCTGTAATACTTGATGGTGGTCTTTGCATCCTTCATTTTTTCGAGCGCAATCCTCGTCTAGAATTCGTGAGCGTGGTTAAGCAGAGGGGCCTTCTCCCCATTTCCACCCTGAAATGTTAGCTGTAATACTTGATGGTGGTCTTTGCATCCTTCATTTTTTCGAGCGCAATCCTCGTGTAGTTCCTGTGCCAAGGCGGTTCCTTCTCCTTGTCTGCCTCAGAGACACTGCTCTGACCCTTTATAAACAAGAGGCATGTGAACTGCATGGAAGCCCCGCACGTTTGGCCCCGCCCCACACACCAGCGGTGGGCAACGTCTTCCCGCCCTTTCCCCCACTATGATGGACAGCTGACTCGAGGGACCCCGGGGCCGTCGGCGCCGTGGCAACGTTACAGACATAGATGGTCACTGTAGATGACTCTTCTGGCCCTATACACAGCTTTAGTGTTGGAAAACAACTATACATTTACCCAACGAGGTAGCACTTACTGATTAGCCAGTAGAAAGTACTCCAGTTGAGAAGAGGTATTGCACAAAACGGTGGCATCTTCTTGGGTGAATATGCAGGGCAGGATTCATTCTGGCACGATGCTCCTGTCACAAAAATTAAACCTCAACAGGAAGCACTTACAGGTATAAATAAAGCAGGTGCCCGAGTGGAAGCTCAAATTCAGTAACGCATTATGAGCCAAAAAATTCGTGAGCCTGGTGGTAGCTTAGCAGATGTGCCTTCTCCTCATTTCCACCCTGAAATGTTAGCTGTAATACTTGATGGTGGTCTTTGCATCCTTCATTTTTTCGAGCGCAATCCTCGTCTAGAATTCGTGAGCGTGGTTAAGCAGAGGGGCCTTCTCCCCATTTCCACCCTGAAATGTTAGCTGTAATACTTGATGGTGGTCTTTGCATCCTTCATTTTTTCGAGCGCAATCCTCGTGTAGAATTCGTGAGCGTGGTTAAGCAGATGTGCCTTCTCCCGATTTCCACCCTGAAATGATAGCTGCAATCCTTGATGGTGGTCTTTGCATCCTTCATTTTCTCGAGCGCAATCCTCGAGTAGTTCCTGTGCCAAGGCGGCTCCTTCTCCTTGTCTGCCTCAGAGACACTGCTCTGACCCTTTATAAACAAGAGGCATGTGAACTGCATGGAAGCCCCGCCCGTTTGGCCCCGCCCCACACACCAGCGGTGGGCAACGTCTTCCCGCCCTTTCCCCCACTGTGATGGACAGCTGACTTGAGGGACCCTGGGGCCGTCGGCGCCGTGGCAACGTTACAGACATACATGGTCACTGTAGACGACTCTTCTGGCCCTATACACAGCTTTAGTGTTGGAAAACAACTATACATTTACCCAACGAGGTAGCACTTACTGATTAGCCAGTAGAAAGTACTCCAGTTGAGTAGAGGTATTGCACAAAACGGTGGCATCTTCTTGGGTGAATATGCAGGGCAGGATTCATTCTGGCACGACGCTCCTGTCACAAAAATTAAACCTCAACAGGAAGCACTTACAGGTATAAATAAAGCAGGTGCCCGAGTGGAAGCTCAAATTCAGTAACGCATTATGAGCCAAAAAATTCGTGAGCGTGGTGGTGGCTTAGCAGATGCGCCTTCTCCTCATTTCCACCCTGAAATGTTAGCTGTAATACTTGATGGTGGTCTTTGCATCCTTCATTTTTTCGAGCGCAATCCTCGTCTAGAATTCGTGAGCGTGGTTAAGCAGATGTGCCTTCTCCCGATTTCCACCCTGAAATGATAGCTGCAATCCTTGATGGTGGTCTTTGCATCCTTCATTTTCTCGAGCGCAATCCTCGAGTAGTTCCTGTGCCAAGGCGGTTCCTTCTCCTTGTCTGCCTCAGAGACACTGCTCTGACCCTTTATAAACAAGAGGCATGTGAACTGCATGGAAGCCCCGCCCGTTTGGCCCCGCCCCACACACCAGCGGTGGGCAACGTCTTCCCGCCCTTTCCCCCACTATGATGGACAGCTGACTTGAGGGACCCTGGGGCCGTCGGCGCCGTGGCAACGTTACAGACATACATGGTCACTGTAGACGACTCTTCTGGCCCTATACACAGCTTTAGTGTTGGAAAACAACTATACATTTACCCAACGAGGTAGCACTTACTGATTAGCCAGTAGAAAGTACTCCAGTTGAGTAGAGGTATTGCACAAAACGGTGGCATCTTCTTGGGTGAATATGCAGGGCAGGATTCATTCTGCCACGACGCTCCTGTCACAAAAATTAAACCTCAACAGGAAGCACTTACAGGTATAAATAAAGCAGGTGCCCGAGTGGAAGCTCAAATTCAGTAACGCATTATGAGCCAAAAAATTCGTGAGCGTGGTGGTGGCTTAGCAGATGCGCCTTCTCCTCATTTCCACCCTGAAATGTTAGCTGTAATACTTGATGGTGGTCTTTGCATCCTTCATTTTTTCGAGCGCAATCCTCGTGTAGAATTCGTGAGCGTGGTTAAGCAGAGGGGCCTTCTCCCCATTTCCACCCTGAAACGTGAGCGTGGTTAAGCAGATGTGCCTTCTCCCGATTTCCACCCTGAAATGATAGCTGCAATCCTTGATGGTGGTCTTTGCATCCTTCATTTTCTCGAGCGCAATCCTCGAGTAGTTCCTGTGCCAAGGCGGTTCCTTCTCCTTGTCTGCCTCAGAGACACTGCTCTGACCCTTTATAAACAAGAGGCATGTGAACTGCATGGAAGCCCCGCCCGTTTGGCCCCGCCCCACACACCAGCGGTGGGCAACGTCTTCCCGCCCTTTCCCCCACTATGATGGACAGCTGACTCGAGGGACCCGGGGCCGTCGGCGCCGTGGCAACGTTACAGGCATAGATGGTCACTGTAGATGACTCTTCTGGCCCTATACACAGCTTTAGTGTTGGAAAACAACTATACATTTACCCAACGAGGTAGCACTTACTGATTAGCCAGTAGAAAGTACTCCAGTTGAGAAGAGGTATTGCACAAAACGGTGGCATCTTCTTGGGTGAATATGCAGGGCAGGATTCATTCTGGCACGATGCTCCTGTCACAAAAATTAAACCTCAACAGGAAGCACTTACAGGTATAAATAAAGCAGGTGCCCGAGTGGAAGCTCAAATTCAGTAACGCATTATGAGCCAAAAAATTCGTGAGCCTGGTGGTAGCTTAGCAGATGTGCCTTCTCCTCATTTCCACCCTGAAATGTTAGCTGTAATACTTGCTGGTGGTCTTTGCATCCTTCATTTTTTCGAGCGCAATCCTCGTGTAGAATTCGTGAGCGTGGTTAAGCAGATGTGCCTTCTCCCGATTTCCACCCTGAAATGATAGCTGCAATCCTTGATGGTGGTCTTTGCATCCTTCATTTTCTCGAGCGCAATCCTCGAGTAGTTCCTGTGCCAAGGCGGCTCCTTCTCCTTGTCTGCCTCAGAGACACTGCTCTGACCCTTTATAAACAAGAGGCATGTGAACTGCATGGAAGCCCCGCCCGTTTGGCCCCGCCCCACACACCAGCGGTGGGCAACGTCTTCCCGCCCTTTCCCCCACTGTGATGGACAGCTGACTTGAGGGACCCTGGGGCCGTCGGCGCCGTGGCAACGTTACAGACATACATGGTCACTGTAGACGACTCTTCTGGCCCTATACACAGCTTTAGTGTTGGAAAACAACTATACATTTACCCAACGAGGTAGCACTTACTGATTAGCCAGTAGAAAGTACCCCAGTTGAGTAGAGGTATTGCACAAAACGGTGGCATCTTCTTGGGTGAATATGCAGGGCAGGATTCATTCTGGCACGACGCTCCTGTCACAAAAATTAAACCTCAACAGGAAGCACTTACAGGTATAAATAAAGCAGGTGCCCGAGTGGAAGCTCAAATTCAGTAACGCATTATGAGCCAAAAAATTCGTGAGCGTGGTGGTGGCTTAGCAGATGCGCCTTCTCCTCATTTCCACCCTGAAATGTTAGCTGTAATACTTGATGGTGGTCTTTGCATCCTTCATTTTTTCGAGCGCAATCCTCGTCTAGAATTCGTGAGCGTGGTTAAGCAGAGGGGCCTTCTCCCCATTTCCACCCTGAAATGTTAGCTGTAATACTTGATGGTGGTCTTTGCATCCTTCATTTTTTCGAGCGCAATCCTCGTGTAGAATTCGTGAGCGTGGTTAAGCAGATGTGCCTTCTCCCGATTTCCACCCTGAAATGATAGCTGCAATCCTTGATGGTGGTCTTTGCATCCTTCATTTTCTCGAGCGCAATCCTCGAGTAGTTCCTGTGCCAAGGCGGTTCCTTCTCCTTGTCTGCCTCAGAGACACTGCTCTGACCCTTTATAAACAAGAGGCATGTGAACTGCATGGAAGCCCCGCCCGTTTGGCCCCGCCCCACACACCAGCGGTGGGCAACGTCTTCCCGCCCTTTCCCCCACTATGATGGACAGCTGACTCGAGGGACCCCGGGGCCGTCGGCGCCGTGGCAACGTTACAGACATAGATGGTCACTGTAGATGACTCTTCTGGCCCTATACACAGCTTTAGTGTTGGAAAACAACTATACATTTACCCAACGAGGTAGCACTTACTGATTAGCCAGTAGAAAGTACTCCAGTTGAGAAGAGGTATTGCACAAAACGGTGGCATCTTCTTGGGTGAATATGCAGGGCAGGATTCATTCTGGCACGATGCTCCTGTCACAAAAATTAAACCTCAACAGGAAGCACTTACAGGTATAAATAAAGCAGGTGCCCGAGTGGAAGCTCAAATTCAGTAACGCATTATGAGCCAAAAAATTCGTGAGCCTGGTGGTAGCTTAGCAGATGTGCCTTCTCCTCATTTCCACCCTGAAATGTTAGCTGTAATACTTGATGGTGGTCTTTGCATCCTTCATTTTTTCGAGCGCAATCCTCGTCTAGAATTCGTGAGCGTGGTTAAGCAGAGGGGCCTTCTCCCCATTTCCACCCTGAAATGTTAGCTGTAATACTTGATGGTGGTCTTTGCATCCTTCATTTTTTCGAGCGCAATCCTCGTGTAGAATTCGTGAGCGTGGTTAAGCAGATGTGCCTTCTCCCGATTTCCACCCTGAAATGATAGCTGCAATCCTTGATGGTGGTCTTTGCATCCTTCATTTTCTCGAGCGCAATCCTCGAGTAGTTCCTGTGCCAAGGCGGCTCCTTCTCCTTGTCTGCCTCAGAGACACTGCTCTGACCCTTTATAAACAAGAGGCATGTGAACTGCATGGAAGCCCCGCCCCACACACCAGCGGTGGGCAACGTCTTCCCGCCCTTTCCCCCACTGTGATGGACAGCTGACTTGAGGGACCCTGGGGCCGTCGGCGCCGTGGCAACGTTACAGACATACATGGTCACTGTAGACGACTCTTCTGGCCCTATACACAGCTTTAGTGTTGGAAAACAACTATACATTTACCCAACGAGGTAGCACTTACTGATTAGCCAGTAGAAAGTACCCCAGTTGAGTAGAGGTATTGCACAAAACGGTGGCATCTTCTTGGGTGAATATGCAGGGCAGGATTCATTCTGGCACGACGCTCCTGTCACAAAAATTAAACCTCAACAGGAAGCACTTACAGGTATAAATAAAGCAGGTGCCCGAGTGGAAGCTCAAATTCAGTAACGCATTATGAGCCAAAAAATTCGTGAGCGTGGTGGTGGCTTAGCAGATGCGCCTTCTCCTCATTTCCACCCTGAAATGTTAGCTGTAATACTTGATGGTGGGCTTTGCATCCTTCATTTTTTCGAGCGCAATCCTCGTCTAGAATTCGTGAGCGTGGTTAAGCAGAGGGGCCTTCTCCCCATTTCCACCCTGAAATGTTAGCTGTAATACTTGATGGTGGTCTTTGCATCCTTCATTTTTTCGAGCGCAATCCTCGTGTAGAATTCGTGAGCGTGGTTAAGCAGATGTGCCTTCTCCCGATTTCCACCCTGAAATGATAGCTGCAATCCTTGATGGTGGTCTTTGCATCCTTCATTTTCTCGAGCGCAATCCTCGAGTAGTTCCTGTGCCAAGGCGGTTCCTTCTCCTTGTCTGCCTCAGAGACACTGCTCTGACCCTTTATAAACAAGAGGCATGTGAACTGCATGGAAGCCCCGCCCGTTTGGCCCCGCCCCACACACCAGCGGTGGGCAACGTCTTCCCGCCCTTTCCCCCACTATGATGGACAGCTGACTTGAGGGACCCTGGGGCCGTCGGCGCCGTGGCAACGTTACAGACATACATGGTCACTGTAGACGACTCTTCTGGCCCTATACACAGCTTTAGTGTTGGAAAACAACTATACATTTACCCAACGAGGTAGCACTTACTGATTAGCCAGTAGAAAGTACTCCAGTTGAGTAGAGGTATTGCACAAAACGGTGGCATCTTCTTGGGTGAATATGCAGGGCAGGATTCATTCTGCCACGACGCTCCTGTCACAAAAATTAAACCTCAACAGGAAGCACTTACAGGTATAAATAAAGCAGGTGCCCGAGTGGAAGCTCAAATTCAGTAACGCATTATGAGCCAAAAAATTCGTGAGCGTGGTGGTGGCTTAGCAGATGCGCCTTCTCCTCATTTCCACCCTGAAATGTTAGCTGTAATACTTGATGGTGGTCTTTGCATCCTTCATTTTTTCGAGCGCAATCCTCGTCTAGAATTCGTGAGCGTGGTTAAGCAGAGGGGCCTTCTCCCCATTTCCACCCTGAAATGTTAGCTGTAATACTTGATGGTGGTCTTTGCATCCTTCATTTTTTCGAGCGCAATCCTCGTGTAGAATTCGTGAGCGTGGTTAAGCAGATGTGCCTTCTCCCGATTTCCACCCTGAAATGATAGCTGCAATCCTTGATGGTGGTCTTTGCATCCTTCATTTTCTCGAGCGCAATCCTCGAGTAGTTCCTGTGCCAAGGCGGCTCCTTCTCCTTGTCTGCCTCAGAGACACTGCTCTGACCCTTTATAAACAAGAGGCATGTGAACTGCATGGAAGCCCCGCCCGTTTGGCCCCGCCCCACACACCAGCGGTGGGCAACGTCTTCCCGCCCTTTCCCCCACTATGATGGACAGCTGACTTGAGGGACCCTGGGGCCGTCGGCGCCGTGGCAACGTTACAGACATACATGGTCACTGTAGACGACTCTTCTGGCCCTATACACAGCTTTAGTGTTGGAAAACAACTATACATTTACCCAACGAGGTAGCACTTACTGATTAGCCAGTAGAAAGTACTCCAGTTGAGTAGAGGTATTGCACAAAACGGTGGCATCTTCTTGGGTGAATATGCAGGGCAGGATTCATTCTGGCACGACGCTCCTGTCACAAAAATTAAACCTCAACAGGAAGCACTTACAGGTATAAATAAAGCAGGTGCCCGAGTGGAAGCTCAAATTCAGTAACGCATTATGAGCCAAAAAATTCGTGAGCGTGGTGGTGGCTTAGCAGATGCGCCTTCTCCTCATTTCCACCCTGAAATGTTAGCTGTAATACTTGATGGTGGTCTTTGCATCCTTCATTTTTTCGAGCGCAATCCTCGTGTAGAATTCGTGAGCGTGGTTAAGCAGATGTGCCTTCTCCCGATTTCCACCCTGAAATGATAGCTGCAATCCTTGATGGTGGTCTTTGCATCCTTCATTTTCTCGAGCGCAATCCTCGAGTAGTTCCTGTGCCAAGGCGGTTCCTTCTCCTTGTCTGCCTCAGAGACACTGCTCTGACCCTTTATAAACAAGAGGCATGTGAACTGCATGGAAGCCCCGCCCGTTTGGCCCCGCCCCACACACCAGCGGTGGGCAACGTCTTCCCGCCCTTTCCCCCACTATGATGGACAGCTGACTCGAGGGACCCGGGGCCGTCGGCGCCGTGGCAACGTTACAGGCATAGATGGTCACTGTAGATGACTCTTCTGGCCCTATACACAGCTTTAGTGTTGGAAAACAACTATACATTTACCCAACGAGGTAGCACTTACTGATTAGCCAGTAGAAAGTACTCCAGTTGAGAAGAGGTATTGCACAAAACGGTGGCATCTTCTTGGGTGAATATGCAGGGCAGGATTCATTCTGGCACGATGCTCCTGTCACAAAAATTAAACCTCAACAGGAAGCACTTACAGGTATAAATAAAGCAGGTGCCCGAGTGGAAGCTCAAATTCAGTAACGCATTATGAGCCAAAAAATTCGTGAGCCTGGTGGTAGCTTAGCAGATGTGCCTTCTCCTCATTTCCACCCTGAAATGTTAGCTGTAATACTTGCTGGTGGTCTTTGCATCCTTCATTTTTTCGAGCGCAATCCTCGTGTAGAATTCGTGAGCGTGGTTAAGCAGATGTGCCTTCTCCCGATTTCCACCCTGAAATGATAGCTGCAATCCTTGATGGTGGTCTTTGCATCCTTCATTTTCTCGAGCGCAATCCTCGAGTAGTTCCTGTGCCAAGGCGGCTCCTTCTCCTTGTCTGCCTCAGAGACACTGCTCTGACCCTTTATAAACAAGAGGCATGTGAACTGCATGGAAGCCCCGCCCGTTTGGCCCCGCCCCACACACCAGCGGTGGGCAACGTCTTCCCGCCCTTTCCCCCACTGTGATGGACAGCTGACTTGAGGGACCCTGGGGCCGTCGGCGCCGTGGCAACGTTACAGACATACATGGTCACTGTAGACGACTCTTCTGGCCCTATACACAGCTTTAGTGTTGGAAAACAACTATACATTTACCCAACGAGGTAGCACTTACTGATTAGCCAGTAGAAAGTACCCCAGTTGAGTAGAGGTATTGCACAAAACGGTGGCATCTTCTTGGGTGAATATGCAGGGCAGGATTCATTCTGGCACGACGCTCCTGTCACAAAAATTAAACCTCAACAGGAAGCACTTACAGGTATAAATAAAGCAGGTGCCCGAGTGGAAGCTCAAATTCAGTAACGCATTATGAGCCAAAAAATTCGTGAGCGTGGTGGTGGCTTAGCAGATGCGCCTTCTCCTCATTTCCACCCTGAAATGTTAGCTGTAATACTTGATGGTGGTCTTTGCATCCTTCATTTTTTCGAGCGCAATCCTCGTCTAGAATTCGTGAGCGT